>NW_028256722.1:0-679811 GCF_048593485.1 Apis florea | reverse complement strand
TTATAATAGTTAGCTGTTATATTATATTCTCATTTCATGTTTTATTCCTTATTTATGTATTACAATGTAAAATTTATTTCTTACATATTGCATTATATTCTTATATGTTGCAGCGTTGTAAGATTTAATTGATAGTTATGTTGTAACATCATCAGAAAAGAATTTAATGCTACATTATATATAATATATAAATAATGAATATAATTCATTATTATTATATTATATATAAAGATAATATATATAAATAATGAATAAATATAAAAATACAAGAAGAAAATGTAACACAAAAGCTAACTACTGTAAAATAATATAAAATAAAAAAAGAATGAAAAAAAAAACTTAATCTCAAATCTAAGAATCTAAGAAACATCAAGAAAGAATTTAACATAAGTGTTCACTTAACATAAGTGAGATAGAAAAAAAACATATAAAAAGAAAAGAAAAGAAAATTTTGTTGTTTTGTTTAAATATTTTTCTTGATTTAAATAACATTTTTGTTAAATCTTTCTTTTATGTTCCAATTGTTTTAGATTTTCTTTAACTTTGATATTAAATTCTCCTCCATAGTTTCAATTTTGTTTACTTTATAATAGTTAGCTGTTATATTATATTCTCATTTCATGTTTTATTTATGTATTACAATGTAAAATTTTCTTATATATTGCATTACATTCTTATGTGTTGCAGCGTTGTAAGATTTAATTGATAGTTATGTTGTAACATCATCAGAAAAGAATTTAATGCTACATTATATATAATATATAAATAATGAATATAATTCATTATTATTATATTATATATAAAGATAATATATATAAATAATGAATAAATATAAAAATACAAGAAGAAAATGTAACACAAAAGCTAACTACTGTAAAATAATATAAAATAAAAAAAGAATGAAAAACTTAATCTCAAATCTAGGAATATTAAATATCAAAAAAGAATTTAATATAAGCATTCAGTTAACATAAGTGAGTTAGAAAAAACATACATAAAAAGAAAAGAAAAGAAAATTTTGTTGTTTTGTTTAAATGTTTTTCTTGATTTAAATAATATTTCTGTTAAATCCTTTTTTTATGTTTCAATTGTTTTAGATTTTTTTTAACTTTGATATTAAATTCTCCTCCATAGTTTCAATTTTGTTTACTTTATAATAGTTAGCTTTTATATTATATTCTCATTTCATGTTTTATTCCTTATTTATATATTACAATGTAAAATTTATTTCTTATATATGTTGCAGCGTTGTAAGATTTAATTGATTGTTATGTTACAACATATAAAAGAATTTAATGTTACATTGTATAAACAGTGAATAAATATAGAGGCATAAAAAGAGAATGTATTATAAAACTTAACTATAATAAAGTAAAAAAGAATTGAAACCTAGTTGAAGAATTTAATCTAAAAATTAAAAAATCTAAAAAAATTAAAACATGAGATGTAACATAAATGAAACGTAAATGTTAATTGAATTAGAAAAAAAAAGAAAAGAAATTTAACATAACAATTGGCTAAATCTAAAAAAGCTGCAACTTAAGAAATGAATTTTACATTGTAATTTATAAATAATGAATAAAACAAAAGAAGAATTAAATATCATAATACACAAAAGGTATAAAAAAAAAAATTGCCACATAGAATTAATTTAAAAATTGAAGAAATCAAAAGAAAAAAGAAAATTGTCAAAAGATAAAAGTAGGATTTAATAAAATCGTTAATTGAATTAGAAGAGACATACATAAAAAAATAATATAATAATTAACTAAATCTAATTGAACAGAACATACAAATTTTATATTGTAACAAATAAATATGAAAATATAGAAAAGAAATAAAATAAAAAAGTCAACAATTATAAACTAAAAGTAATTGAATGATAAAATCATTTTTATCCAAAGAGAATAAGGTAGAGTAAGAATTAAGTATTATTGCCATCTTTTAGCGCTTTGAGAAAAATATTTCTTTAAAGAGGATTTGCAAGAGATGGTGCGCGTGTTCAATTCTTATCTTATCTCTATTCCCCAATTTCTTATCTTCTCCTATATGTTACGTTCACGTAACGTATGTTTCATTAGCGAAAGTAAAATAAATATATGAACAAAGTACCGACAAGAAAATAAGATGAATATCTTACAGGACTTCGTACAATATGTTCTGAAATATATATAAACCAAAAAAAAGATTAGAGACGCGTCTCACATAATATATTATAATAACGTATACAATATTATCACTCAAAGATTAAAAAAAAAAGAAAAAATCTTACATTTAATAATTTACATTAATTATTTTGCAAAACGTTCAAACTTTTGATCGTTCTGCAATAAAAAAAGTTAGAAGAAAAATTCGACGAGGAAGACTAAGGCTGAAAATAAAATTTAAATTAACAGAGACATTCTACCAATATTTTACACTTTCATCGGCGTGAAAATGAAAAATGATTGATAGTGAAAAGCGAAAAAAAAAAAAAAATAAGCCAAATAAACTTCCCAAAAAGCGCTACTACCATTTTACTACAAGCAAACTACTAATCGTCTACTTATTAACTACATCTACTTTTCTACAATACATTATTTTATTTAATACCCTTGATTGTGCATGCACTTAATTCTAAATATATTTTCTTTTATCGTACAATCAATCATAAAATCTTTCGCTTATGTAAAAAAAATCATGAAATAACATTAACATTTTACTTATTCTAAACGTTCTTTTCCCTACTTATATAAAAATTAAACAATTTGTTTGTAACTTTGCCTATTGAAAATCTAACAAATTCTCTTCATAACCATATCTACATTCACACTAACGACACACAATTTTCAAAAAAATTGATACGACTTAAACCACACGTGGCGAGAGGAATATGCAAATCAGGATACATCAATGATGGCTAGTGAACAAAATCACGTAGCTATCAAGTATCAAGTATTTGTATATAATGAGGAAGTTCAGGATGGCAGGAAGAACATATTGCCTTGAAAAACAGGAAATATTGGTTTGGAAAAACGAGAGAGAGGGTAGGAAAGAGCGAGATTGCCCTTTTTAATGATAAGAAGAACAAAACATCATTTATAAATCCTCTCTGTCAGAAAAAAACAACGTTTCTTATAATCTATCCTACTTGATATGAAAAATTAGAATATTTATCCGATGATGAGATGTAATCCATTTTGTTGAAAAGGATTCCTGAAACAGACTATACAACAGAATTAATAAACTCGATAACAGAAATAATTAATTTCTAACAAATATTAGGATCGTTGCATTATTTTGCATTTATTTTATCCTTTTTATTTTCTTCAATTCAAACCTGTAACAAACTCAATTAATGGATTAGTGATTAAAAAACAATTTATAACAATTTAAGAAAAGAACTATTAAAAAAAAAAAAAATAAATTATTAAAATGTTGTAAAGCAATTCATGACTTTAAAGGAAAAATATTCATCGATAAGAAAGAAATACATTTTTTAACATAGTATTTTCAATAACAAATGCTCTTAATAAAAAGGGATGCTGAAAAGAGAAAAACGACGAAGAGGTAACCAGAAGGATTACCAAAATAATTATCCACTCATTGTGAACCCGAACAAACCGTGAGTGGAATTTTTTTTCTATTTCGCAACACTAATATACCAGTATACTAAAATCTCAAAAGAAAACGCGAAGAGTGCTTCATTATACTTTCAATGCAATTCTTCATTAACAAAAAAAAAAAAAAAACGATAAAACGATAAAAAAAAAGAAAAGAAAAAAAGATAAAAGATTCCCGAAAATATACACGAAACTCTAATAAACTCTAATTTATGCACTCATATTCTATTGTATACGCAACACTAATAGCGGAAGATTACAGCCACAATCAGTGACTACCGTCGTACAATCACCCTTTGTACAGCCTTTTTGGCTGTAATAGGTGATTCAAGAGCTGGAACGTACTTCCACAATCCAAGTGGAAGAAATATGGGCAATTTGGACAAATAAACGCAACACTATTATAAAAAAAAACGCGATCGTTCATCAACGCAACACTAATTCTTCAAATGAATTTAATATAAAATTTATTATTATTCTATAAATCTAAAAATAATCTAATTTAAATATCACGATATCATAAATCATAATTACGTTAAATAGAAGAAATTCAAATTTATATCGAAAAGAAAAAGAGAATGAAAAAAATACTAGACTAATTCATAATGAAAATAATTAAAAGCAACCGCGGTATTCTTTTTCCAACGCAACGCTATAGCAAACGCGATGTTTTTATCGCAACTCTAATTCAACCCGTTATTAATCAATCGCAACACTAATGCAAAACCGCGATTTGCCCATGATGATTGGATGAAAGATGGGCCAGCATGCAAATTGGCCAAGACGATACAACATATACTACGTATTGCTAAAACGAGCACAATGACAAAGTAGTAACAATGACTTCCCATTCTTTGGATCCAGACAAGATCAAAAAGATGAGAAGCCATTCGTTGCAGCCCTCTTCGTGACAGTTTGTCGGGCCTCTTCGGTCTTCCTCCTTCGGGCGCAATGCCCGCTGAAACTTAAATCTAGGCTCGAGATTCACTAATCGTAAACCAAAGACAAAAAGAAAAAAAAAATGACTAAATCGCGAAAACTAAGAGCACATGGACGACCAACGATCGCAATGATCATTCTCCGTACATGCGCAGAATCTCGAGCGCAACGTTCGTTTCGAAAGCAAATCACGACCGCGAGCGCGAAATTCGAAAAATCGATGAGCAAAGCCAGAGACAAATGGCATAATCGTCCATTTATCTCAGCTTCACCCTCCATTTTTCAAATTTTATTCCCTGAAACAAGTTGTCACGCGAAAAACATGACTACCCGATCAAAGACTGTGACAACCTGCCCGGCCCTACCTACTTATAATTAACAGACATACCAGAAGTATACTACCTATCCTACCTAACCCTATATTTAAAAAATGGCAAAACAGGCACACCAACACACTCATTCTACGATTCTCACGCATAATACCCGGGCGCAAAAGCCTACACTAGGGAAAACGTCCCGGGACGCCTCCGACACCCGGGCTTGGCACACTACTCGCACACTCTAACTTTACGTACCATTTTCCTGAAATCGACTGACGATAGCTAGCGACCATTGCGTGAAACGCGACAAAAACGCGTTGTATCCCATTTTAATTCTGAACATTTATGAATACGTAATGTTTTCTAAAAACACTAGACTAAATGATATTATTATCGTGATACCAAAATTGTATCACTGTAACTTTGAGAATAAAGATTAATAATTAGTCTCGTTATTTACGAGTTATTCGCAATATTTGATTGCGAATATAATTGTGATTGAATAGTCAAGAAATAATAATTGAAACGACGCAATTCCACAGCCTAACCATACACACACAATGTGGAAAATACATCGTGCACGATACACTAACGTCGTCAGTCGCTAAAAAATTTGTATTAGCTTATCAACTAAAGTCATCATACCCATTGCCTCCCCCTCACTCAAGTAGCACCTGGGCACGTGAGTGAGTTCCTGGCAATGAACACGGAAAGGGTTAAATCTGAAAATCCTGAACTAAAAAGATATTAGTATATCCATTTTGTATCTAACGGGCTAATAATATTCTTTGACTTTGCATTATACATTTATTATATTTCAAATTATTTGTAACTCTACTTTATATTTTATCTTATCAATTGAATAAGTTATTAAAATTTTAGCAAATATTAAAATATTTAATATTGAATTAAAAAAAGAAATTAGAATTCATTGTAATTTAACATAAATATCAATTAAAAATACCCTCAGGCGATTCCTTCATCAAAGCAAATTTTTAAAGACACAAGAATAATATTCAATACTTATTGCCTTGATTCTAAAATCTACCTTTCGCGAAATGTCTTCTTGCATAAAATTTAATTCACATTTGTGTACGAATAAAATTTGAACTTTACTATCTACTAGTGTTACAAATTGTATTGAAGTTATATGAAATTATTATGTAATAATACACATAATCAATAATCAAATTGATTAAATAAAACATAAAATGTTACTCTGAAGGATTTTTAAGAATTATAAAAATTCAAACTAATTATTGTATTATACCGATACAATAATTATTATATATTTTGGTATTAGAAAATTACTAAACATTTTATATTAATCAAAAACACGAAGCGCAAGAAGACCCTAGCCTGAACTAATAAATAAAACACAAAAATATAATTGTTACTACTCGCAGATATTTATTATAAGTAAATTATACCCGCGGTCATTGTGCTCGTACAAAATTCTACGTATACAACCAGTCACCCGTGTCGATTCGGATCATTCATCCTACGACATGATTGAGTGACTGGAGGAACCAAAAAGCATGCGACTCACCATACGATGCGACGAACGCCTTCCCTATTGTGTGTTGTAGACCAGAAGTCATCGAGAAGAAGGTTGTCATTATGGAAGAAATCTGTGACAAAATGTCATATAACTTAAAACACGGTTCTGATTACTTGAAAAAATTGAAATACCAAACTATTAAATTTGTAATAACGATATGTATTCAAATTCTAATTAAAAATTTAGATAAATAAAAGAATAATTACCTCTTCGCGTGATGGATGATCGCCTTATTCTCTTGAGAGAAGCACTGACTCTACCCTGTACCGAAAACGAATATTTTAAAAAAGAAAAAAATAATAAAAAAAAAAGAAACTAATAACGCGTCCGTATAAATTATAGTCGGCGAACAAACACTGCTTCTACCGTCGCGTTTGATTATTTTAATTAAAATTTAATCAGAGCTATTGTGCTCTAAAAAATATTCAAAGTACTATGACGAAATAAACACTGATTCTACTAACCACATTGCGCGTGATCACAAATATTTTTTAAGATTAAAGTCCAAGAAAAATCCGCATAAAGATCATCAGCATCTGTGAAATAAAATGTGAAATATTGTATGTAATTTTTTTCTTAAAAATATAACATTTGTTACTTAAAATTTTGGATAGATAAAAGGATAATTACCTCTTCGCGTGATGGATGATCGCCTTATTCTCTTGACAGAAGCACTGACTCTACCCTGTACCGAAAACGAATATTTAAAAAAAAAAAAAAAAAAAATAAGAAACTAATAACGCGTCCGTATAAATTATAATCGGCGAACAAACACTGCTTCTATCTTCGCGTTTGATTATTCTAATTAAATTTAATCAGAGCTATTGTGCTCTAAGAAATATTTAAAATACTATGACGAAACAAACACTGATTCTATTAACCGCATTGCGCGCGGTCACAAATATATTCTGAAATTAACATTAAATTAATACAGGGATGGGAAGAAATAGAAGAAGAAGCAATATCTTTTTCGTATTTTTCTTCTTCTTCCTATCGAGCATTTGTTCTGAAAATACTATCTTTTAATTTTAATTGCTTACGAATTATGTACAAAAATGTTCCCATTATTTATTATTATCTGAAATTTGATAAAATGTTCGTTACCAAATTATAAAATTTAATTTCTAATGATAAATCAATAAAATTTCTCATACATTTTTAATTTTTTCAAATTTCTGTTAAATAAAATATAATTTTATTAGCAATTGCTTAACAACTATCACTAATAATCCAATAAAACAGAATAAAAATTTATATTTAAGAAATGTAAAATTTTACCACGAAAGAAAGTCACCAAGAAAGATATGGCGTCCATATTGGAATTTTTCCCGCCTTCGAGATAGATACTATGACGCTACCAATTAAATCTGTGCAGAAAAAAAACAAAATTTCTAAATGAATGGATAAAATGTATGAAATTAGATTATGTTAATGTATCACGATAATCAAATCAAATAAAAACTCACGATATATAATAAGCCATCTTGTAATTCGACACTCGAATTATATTACAAACGAAGAATTCAAAATTATTTTATTGTCAAAAAATTATCAATTCTAATAATGCTCAATAAAACATTGAATAAAGATATATTGATTAAATAAAAACGCACAAATGATAACAAAAGTAGCTATAAAAAAAATAATATTAAAATACTAAAATGCATTAAATAGAACACACGTCTCGAAAAAATTTCAAACGTTTAATCGTCACGACGAATCAAGTCGAACGATGTCACTTTGCGCTTCCATTTCGCGCATCGAATAACAAGATGGGGGGGGGGGGGGATACGCTCGACAATTTGACAAGACGAAACATGTTTGAACACGAATCCTTGGAAACACAATATCTCTCATAAGGAAGGTTTTTAGCCTCGAGTAAAATATAAACGATACACCAAAAAAAGTAAACAACAAACACACACGCGACACAATATCTATATATATATATACATTTGGAAAAAAATATACGTTACTTGAATACGTTTCGATCTCACGGAATGAAATGTAACAAATCGTAAAAAATTTCTATAACCTTAATACGAATAAAATGATAAAAATAAAAATCAAAAACATAAAAGAAACGTATGTAATTAAAATTATATTAAAGAAAACACGAAATAGACAATTCCAAATTCTGTTTCGAAATATTTCGATACGAGATCCTAATGACGCAATAGACATAAAATGAACAATCGAAGAAAAAGACACAAAGAAACGCAAAAAACTAATTAATTTTCTTTTCACAACACTAAACGGATTATTTAGAAAACAAAATTAGCAATAATTGATAAATTTGGTAATAATAAAGGTAAAATAACTTACTCCGTAATCCGAATTTGCGACGATACACGTCCACTCCACACAATTTTCAACTGTAGACTGACGCCATGCGCAGTGAGATGCGCACTGTGATGCGCACTGATTCGTCTCGCGCCACAAATTAAGCGACATTCTGATTGGCTGATTCATAACGCTTATTTTTTCATTTAAAAACCGCGCGAAAAATTGAAATATAATATAAAATATATCAGATTATTGTTGCTTGTAAGATTCGTATGTTGTAATGATATATTTTTTGGAAAAATAAATTTATTATTAATAAAATTATTAATTTAATTAAGATAGTAAAACAATTGTAGAAATTGTAAAAAGAAGAAATTCAATATAAAGATTAATTAAATTTATATCTCATAAGGAATGTTTCTAGCCTCGAGTAAAATATAAACGATAGACCAAAAAAAGTAAACAATAAACACACATGCGACACAATATCTATATATATATATACATTTGGAAAAAATATATAACGTTACTTGAATACGTTTCGATCTCACGGAATGAAATGTAACAAATCGTAAAAAATTTCTATAATTTTAACGCGAATAAAATGATAAAAATAAAAATCAAAAACATAAAAGAATCGTATATAATTAAAATTATATTAAAAAAAAAACGAAATAGACGATTTCAAATTCTGTCTCGAAATATTTCGATACGAGACCCTAATGACGCAATAGACATAAAATGAACAATCGAAGGAAAAGACACAAAGAAACGCGAAAAACTAATTATTTTTGTTTTCACAACACTAAACGGATTATTTAAAAAACTGAATTAGCAATAATTGATAAATTTGGTATAATAATAAGAGTAAAATAACTTACTGCATAATCCGAATTCGCGATGATACACGTCCACTCCACACAATTTTCAACTGTAAACTGACGCCATGCGCAATGAGATGCGCACTGATTCGTCTCGCGCCACGAATTAAGAGATGTTCTGATTGGCTGATTCATGACGCTTATTTTTCCATTTAAAAACCGCGCGAAAAATTGAAATATAATATAAAATATATCAATTATTGTTGCTTGTAAGATTCGAATCTTGTAAAGATATATTTATTAAAAAAAATAAAAAATTTATTATTAATAATTGTACAAAGAAGGAATTCAATAAAAGGATTAATTAAATTGAAATAAAAAATTAATTAATCTTTATATTGAATTCCTAAAAGAGAAATTTGTCAAAAAGCTTGAATAAATTCATGAAAATTGAAGAAATAAAAAGGAAAAGAACATAATATAAAAATAATTGAATTTTATATAATTGAAACACGAGAGTTGAATTTAATTTAAAAATAAATAAATTTATGAAATTAAATTAAAAAAATAAAAGAAAGCAATATCAACATAAAAATCAACAAAAGAATAAACTAAAACACAAAAATGTAAATAGTTAACATAATAATTAACTAAATCTGAAAAAAATTATAATGAAAATAATTTAAAACATATAGAGATTAGATAAGTTTAAAAAATATAAAAATAATTTAGCATAAAAGTTAACAGGTAATGAATTTCAAAAGTTACCTCTGGAATATCAAAAACATTTAGAGATGATGACGCTGATCTTCAATTCTACTATTTTATCCTTGAAGAGATTTAATAGATTGATATTTCATGATATTCTTTTCATACTTGATGTATAATTATATAAAATTCAATTAAATATATTTGCTTTTTTTTCAAAATTATAACGTATTATAATTTTTAATATAAAAAAATATAGCTAGTACATTTTCAACTTTATAAAACATTTGCTAATATTATATACATTTATTATATTTTATTCTTTAATTTATAATCATTTCATGTATAATGATTTTTATATATCTAACTATTATATACTAACTATATATACTAAAAACATTATATTCAAAAATTTGAAAACATTTAATTTTATTTTTAGAAATAGTCTAAAAAATTAGTTAATTTCTCTTGATGGGATTAATTTATGATATAATAAGTTTTTATGCATCAATTTTGGGCTACATTGGATTAAATAAAAATTTGATAAAATGAAAAATAGTTTATGAATAACATAATATTTTTTTTAATTTTTAAAAATATCGTGTAATCTTATTCTGAGCCAAATCAATCTAAGGGATTTTACTTAATGCTCCGAGTGCATAAAAAAAATGAATTGAATATTAAGTATATCTCGTTTATGATGTATTACTAATTTGCAATATTTAATTCAATTAATTAAACATAATTTAACATTAGTTATTATATAATATAATAAAAAAATTATAATAAATTTAAATTTTATAATACAACAAATATTTAAATACGAATTAGTCTATGTTTAAAATACAAAATATATTAAAATAATTATTAAATCTGATTTTCTTTAGGTATCACTTCTAACGGTTATGGTTGTGCCAGACCGGGCAGACCTGGAGTCTATACGAAAGTGCATCATTATCTTCCTTGGATCGAACATATAATTTCCAGAGAAGATATTCGATCTTCAATAGCTTCCTGCAAAGGTCATCGATGTCCTCTAGGCGAGTGTTTGCCAAAATCTCGAATATGTAATGGGTTTCTAGAATGTTCGGACGGTAGCGATGAACGTAATTGTTCTATTAATTTATAGAAATGAAGACTGATTGTATTTGTATTTATTCGTTCCATTTTATGTATTAAACGAACGAATTAATTAAAATAAAAGAACTTTAATGTATAAAAAAATTTATGAATTTATATTTATAATATAATATAATTATAATATTATATTAAGAATTTATATAAATTTATAAGTTTTAAGAACAATTATATAGCATAAGAAGATAAAAAAAAATGAATTTTTTAAAGTTAAAAAACATAGTGAAAACACAAATACTAAAAATATGTTTCATCATTAAAATATGAAATTTTCCATCTATGGAAATATTTTTGTGAAATATAATTCGTTGATTTTATATAAATGTGCAATAAATAGCTAGAAATCAAAAGTTAAAGATAAATGTAGAGAGTATGATATGTTGAGAGTATGTATTGAACATCAAATGTAAAATGTTTCAAAAAATTTTAGTTATTAATGATAATTAATAACACTATTAACTGATTTATACTCTTTTATACAATTATCTTTGCGTTTGATAATTAACAATAATATGTTTAAGTTATAGGAATAGATTTACTAATTGATTATATATTAAGAAAATCTTCGTGATTAAATTATTTCTACGAAAATAGTATGAATAATTGCGAAGAATAGTATTTTTGAATCATCCGGTTGTTAATTCATAAATACTTATTAGCATAGAAACCTGGCATTTTGATTCTTTTGCTTTATTAGTTACAAAAATGAATCTTAAGGCCACGTATATCATGTTCATTAATTTCAGTTTCTTTGTAAACTCGAAGTTTTTTAACATAATGTGTATATATATTATATCGTATCTAATTATGTAAAAAAATTCTTTTAATGCTAATAAATAAGAATTTTTAAAAAAATAAGTTCTCGTTCATAATTTTTTATCTGAAAAATATAATAAATAACATTTTAATTAACATAATAATAACGTTTTAATTAATATAATATCTTCAATTGAAAAGTTCAGTATGAAGAATTATAATACAAGATTTAAATAGTATAATTTGTTTTATTAGGACAATTAGAAATAGCACTGAAAATCATATTGAGAAATAAATATTAATCTCGATATAATACTCTATCGATATTAAAACGAAAAAAAGATTGTTAGGGATTACTGCATTATGGGCAGCACGATCCTTACTGGTAAATAATTTTAATCAAATAACTATTGTTCAATAATCATACAAATATGTTTAGTATCGTATAAATAATAAAAACAGTCATAAACTCTTTCGAGTTTTCCCTTCGTCTCTTTAGTAGAAAGGATCGAACTGCTAAATTCATTATTATTCTATCATGACATCATTTTAAATCATGACATCATGACGTCATTTTAAATCGTGCCTTTAAGTAGTTAATATTAGATTATACCTACGATTAGCACAATATACTAAATATTAAAAATCACAATGTAATTTATTTCAAACAGCACGCTTTTAAAATTCAATATCGAGTTTATAATTCATTTATTATTTCAAAATGTTCTTTTTTTACGGTTAGATTATCAAGATTTTTGCACAACCGTTTTTTTCTTTTTTGATGATTTTTAACTACGTATACATTTTGAATTTGAAAATTCTCAAACGCGCCTAAAAAATCGATGTTATTCATAAAATAAATTTAGCATCCCATTTTATTTACACATCACGAACATTTATAAACACGGAAGACTCACAAAATAAAAGCTCAAACATTAAAATCGAAATGATATTATTATTATAATATACCGATACGAAATAATTTATTTCTAATTAATTTTTTTCTAAAAAAAACTAATAATACCATAAACAAATGATATGTAAAATAAATGTGATGCAAAAGTCTAAAGTTAATATTATTAACTCTCTCGCTGCAGGCCAAGTTTAATACGTATGATAATAATAGAATGCATAAAATACGTAGAAAATATCAGTATAGTGATATTTACTGAAATTTATTTAAATCCATGATTTATGACACAACTATGTCCATTAAAATAAAAAATTAAATATATCTGTACAAGTACAAGAGCATTTTTGAGCACTTATAGCGCTAATAGCAGCGAAAGGGTTAAATTATCGATATGATTGATCACTAACATTGTATAAATGACTCGTGAATGCTTCCTGATATTTTGATTTCTCAGAAATTGTTTATATATGCATCACCCTCTATTCTCCTGTCAAGAATATCAAGTGACAATTCCATGGCGAGTACAACTGAAAAATCTCGGGAAGCAAATTTGGTGTGGACAAAAGTTTGATCACAATAAAAAATGGTGTAAATATATAAAAGGTCAGATTTGAAAGTAGAAAAACTTTTGTCCATACCATTTTAATCCAATCTACAGGCTCCTCATCTCAGCACCAATGTGCGTAATAATATATCCATGAAGAATGTCGATTCCATTTTCTTCCATTATCACCTGTTAGACGAATCACAATATTACTAGAGATTTAATTATGACTATATTACAAAATATCGAGTTGCAGACAATCGAATATCTGCGTGTTTATAAAGTATATAATTTAATAAGATTCGTTTAAATTGAGCATCATTTTAAAGTGATTCCAATTTCATTCGCAATGGAATCGATAATCTTCATACAGTACGCGAATATGTTCGAAACAAGATAGGGCAGCGATATTAAAACATTCAATCGATTTATCTAATATAATTCTATGCTTTTGTATGTACTCGCATTTTTCCCTAATTCTCCATCCTTCTCTTATAATTCTTAAATTAGTTAAAGAAGCAATAAATAATAATTCGACAAATTCTCTGAAGATGATATTTCTAATGAGCTGTACTCGTAGACAGACGTTTAGTTAGGCTATGAATAATTGAATTATCGAATAATTGAATTACTTTAGCCCAGCGAATCAATTGCGATCGTACTCAAACCTTTGGGACTAATAGTTGTTTTGAATTGCTCTGGTATAGGATATTCAACCTGTAAAAATATATACCAAAAAAAGAAAAGATTAAAATGAAAATATAAAAATATACAGAAATCTATTTATTTAAATATTTAATAAACTCACATAATCTCCATTTCCTTTAGGTACCATAACATTCATTTCGCTAGATTTGCTACTAATAAATTCCACATCTAATGATTCCGAACTCAAATACATTTGACAACCATCTGTCTTGTCAATAGAAATTGTGGGAACTTTTCCTAAAACCTATAATTAGATAAAAAGGAAATAAATTAATTTTGTACACACTTTATATACATTATCGATATTTATATATCGAAAAATAACAACTGCTAATCGCAGTTTTTTTCAATTTTCCACATTTCACATAGTGTAGGTAAAAATAATTATAAATAGGAATTGATCACATTTTGAAACCTATAATTTGATTTTTATAACACACCTAACAGATTTTACACCTCTTTTCAAAATGCATTGGCAATTCGGTAAGATTCTCTTCGATATTTTCCTATATAATTAATAACTAATAACTAAAATTCAATATTTCGAGTCAAACAAATCTATCTCGTTCACTTAATCGACAAACAGGCGGAAATCTTGAACCTGTGCAAATGATCTGTGAAATTGATTGGAAAGAATGTCCAAAAGCAATCGCAAATTATATTTGGAGTGAGATTGTAACCGATGTCCTCGACTACTTGAGGAACGAAAGCATAGTCTGGCGGGTACAGAGAATTATTATTTTTGACTTGCAATGAATTAGAAGTCTATGAATACATGAACATAGCGGTCAGGTAAGTTCTTATAACTGATAAGACTTTTTATATCTGAACGCTATGTTCACTATTTATCATATGAAAAAAAGGATTAAAAAAATTACCTTTACAATATAAATATTTTACTAACCATATTAATATTTGAAGGTAGTAGCCGTATGTTCTCTATTCATTATATTACTGCGCGTAATATATCTCAAAGTAAAACGTAGTAATAACACCGCTATCGATAAAGATATTCTCAATAAAGTGGGATACAAAGTAGAAGATCTTGAATTGAAAGTTAACATATTGACGTATAAACTTCAATACGGTAGTTGGCCTCTACCTCACCAAGTTCAGAAATCAAATTTCAAGAAAAATTTGCGAAATCTTAGACTAACTCTATCCAGTCCTAACGACCGCAATAATTGGATAAAACATGTTTTATTAAGGTATCAAAATTGTAATTATAATAATAATTTTTAATAGTACAGAAAAGATTAAAATAATATAAAAAAATAAAAATATATATAGCATTTTATTAAAAATTTTAAATTGAAAAAAAAATTGTTTTTCTAGCCCCAGACATAAAGAATCATATCTTTCATATTCAAAGTATTATCCTTCAGAACATCATTTGACGGAATTGTTTGATGCAAAGAAAAAGAGTGTGTACCCTTATCTCCGGCAAGAAAACTTACCAGTGGAATATAGTAGTAAATCGTCTAAAAGTAGTAGTGACAAATCTCTAAAGTATAATCACATATCAAAAATATTTTTCCAAATAATTTTAATAATTAAGATTATCAACATATTAAGGTAATTTTATTTTTAGATTAAATTCTACGTTTAAAAATATAATGAAACGAAAGCATTGTGATACATTCAAGAATGAAAATTATGAAATGCAATACAGAAATGCGATATCGCTACCATTATTTTCAAAAAGAAAATATAATAAAACAGGAAGAAAAGCAAGAAAAGATGTGAAAGACACTGAAACCGGAAAAATAACAATGGCTTGTAAGAAATTCACAAAAACCATGGATGATTGCAAAAGATATTTGAAAGAATTACATGATAGCAATAAAAACCTTGGATTGATCTGTAGTTCGTCTGAAATTAGTTATGAATCCTCGATTAAAAATGTTTGGTCAGATACGCAGGTAATTGAATAAAATAAAATATTAGAAAATAAAAAAAAAAATAAAAAAAATAAAAAAAAAATAAAAAAAAAAGACAATATTAAATTTGAATATTACATTATAAGGAAAAAATTGTTAATAACGTATTCAATCCTATTACAGCAACAAAAATATGTTGAAACAACAAATCCAATTAATTTAAATGAAAATCTCAACAATAAAGAAAATGAAGATGAAAAAGAGGAAAGTAAAAAAATGAAGAATTTTGAAAAAATTGATAACAAACAACAAAATAACGATCAATGTTTAGAACTATCAAATGCGATTTATCCGGTATTACAATTAATTGACAAACGTTTATTACCCCCAAAAATGAATATATCATTTTATACTGACATGTTTCCTCAGCAATTAACGTCGAAGATGTTAATTCCATGTGAACGAAGAAAATACACAAAGACGTCTGAAGAAGCGTTGTATCAAGTAAAAAAGAAATTAGAAAGTTTACATAATGTTTTGCGTATGTACGAGTTACAAAAAAGCGAGACAAAAATATCAGAGAAACAACAGGAAGACAATAACAAAATGAACAATACCTGCCAAAATGTTATGGACACACTTGTCTCAGTTACAACAGAAGGTAACAATCGAAATAGAATTAAAAAAACCAAAATAAATTTTAATAATAATAATAGAAACAACAGCAAGGAAATTCAACAAACAACTTCTAATAGTTCTGAACTATATGAAAGTGATGAAACAATAAAAAGTTCAATAGTATCGATACAAAATTATTCCAGTACGCTTAATGCATATTGTGTAAATAATATAAATGATCCTTATTGTTTGCTTACGGAAAAAAGATCCCCCAGAAATTATGATGAATTAGAGATAATTCCAAATAATCAAATTGTATATTCCTCTAGTGTTAAATACGAACGAATTCCTGAAAGAATTTATTATACTCTTTCATCTGATTCTTCTGATGGAAATGAAGATAAAAAAAAAACTGCAATATCAGAAACTTTAACATCATTTCCAAATGTATACATCAAGAATAATCAAACAAAGTCATTCAGTTTCTCCAATCAATATCCAATTCCAATGGAAACTGATGAAGATGTAATAATGACAACAACCTCGAGTCGAACAGAAGTATCAAAAGATAGTGAATTTGAAGATAAGTCGACAGCATTGTTACTTCAAGAAGCATTGCAATTCAAAAAAGCTCTATTAACGCGCGTTGAACTAGAAAAATTATGTTATACAAGTGATAAAAAAGAAGAAATAAATAACGGATCAGAATCAGATCATGGTAAATACTCTTATATTAATAATAGTTTACAATCTAAATTTTTGGATATCATATCAGAGGAGCAATCAGTTAGTAGTTCTACTGAAAAAACCAGTAGAACTTATATGTTTTTCAATTTAAAACAAGACAACCAATTCAACAATGATATATTAGATTTTACTCAACGAAATGATTTCAATACACATAAAAAATATTTGGACTCAAAACACACTCTTAGTTCACCTTCTGAATATTTTAGCTTTTGTAATATAACTCAGAAAGAAAATGCAATTAATAGTAGTCAGCTATCTTTACCAAATCATAATCATTTTCAAGAAAACGAATCTATAGAAGTAATTCCAAGTACTTTGCAAATAGAATATTTAAATGATACTTTGAATGAATCTAATGACAAGCTTATAACATTTTCAAGTTGTTTGAATACAACAGAAACAAATATGAATGAACAACAAATATGTTATGATTGTGTGAATAAAACACAGAATTTCAAAGAACATTTCACACATATAAATAATATAAATGAATTTATAACTCAAAATATTAATAGCGTAGAATTATTTTCACAAGATTTAGATACAGTTCCTTCAATAAAAAAAATTGAAAATTCCAATAAAAATATAACTTCTAATTTTCTTAACTCCGAATCTTTGAAACAATATAACAGTGTTAAAAGTATTAAAAATATAGATGATACATCAAAACTAAATATATTGAATGATAAAGAACATATTGAAGATAATGAAATTTTATCATGTAATTCAAATTTAACATTAAAAAGAAATCCTGGCGCATGTTCGCTATTCGAACAAACAGTGACACATGTACATGCGAATAAAATATTAGAAATAGATGATTTGCTTGAAAGTAGTGATCCAATAAATGATGATGAATTATCATTTAATGAAAGTAAAGAAACTTCGTTTGAAATGAATTTAATACAGGATTCATTAACATCCTGTATACA
This sequence comes from Apis florea, assembly GCF_048593485.1. Taxonomy (NCBI): domain Eukaryota; kingdom Metazoa; phylum Arthropoda; class Insecta; order Hymenoptera; family Apidae; genus Apis; species Apis florea. The sequence goes on along the minus strand of NW_028256722.1, from coordinate 661,336 downwards.
TTTTTCTAATGATTCTAATTATCCAGAACCATCATCTGTGACAATATTAGTTAACAAATCAATAGATGAAGATAAATTGGACTTAGATTGGTTAAATGTCAACAATGATTTCAGTGATGATGAGAAAAATATAAAAACATATTCAACAAACACAATTACTCTTGAAAAATATGATACAACAAATACAGATAATTATAAAGAAACAAAAATTCATTACAATAAAAATGATAAACTTGAAGATGAAAAAATTAATTCAACTATACAAAATTCATTTGAAAATCTACATAAAAAAGAAATAGTTAGAGACCCGGATTTTTATAAATCTTATTCCAATCTCATTTCTCCACATAGTAGTATGTACTTTACAGATGAAGCTTCAAGTTCCAATATAAAATTAAATACTCATAATTCAAAACTTTATAAAGGTTATTTACATTCTAATATATATACACAAAATAATAAGGAAAATGAATTATGTTGTGAGAATAAACATTTGAAACATAATATCGAAACATTTTCAATGTCGATATTGAATGAAAAGAAAAAAACAAATTTCCCAATTTTGACAAACAATGACAAATCTTTTATCAAAATTCCAAATGATAGATCAGAGAGTAAACAAAATTTATCAGAATCTAACAAAATATATAATGAAAATGATCCACTTAAAACTTGTACAGAAAATAAGAATACGTTGTTAATTAAAGAAAGAAAAATTTCAGAAAAAGAAAATGATATTTTGAATAACAAATCTTTAATTTCATATAAGGATATTAAAAATTATAATTTAATATCTACAGAAAATGTTTTATCAAATGAGATATTACCCAATTCGGTAAATAATAATGAAAAATTAGAACAATATATTACATCATCAAATCTATCTTCACAACAAATTTCTCCAAAGGAAACGAAAGAAAATAAAACAATAAAAAAAATAAATACAACAGTGAAATCACGAAGTCATGAAAACTATATTTCCAATATCGAAAAATTAAAGAAAACAAATTTACAGAATTTAAAATGCTTAAAATCCGATTTATTGAACACGGATCGAATTAAAACAGAAAATAATAAAAATATAACATATACAAAATTAAGAGATCTATCGGCAGAACCTAAGCGTAATACAGAAAATAGTATTAAATTAGATAAAAAAAGATCACGGTCACAAATAAGTTTTCGAACGAACGAATTATTAAAAGAAGATACATTACAACCACATGAATTCCCAAGCAATAAAAATTCTATAAATTGCATTAAATCATTAGAAACGAAATTTAAATTAAAAGGTCCTTTAAAATCTTTGACACCAACGCCGAAAACGTCTTCAAGATCTTGCATACCGATTTTGAAAAGCCGTTTGGAAGCAGCTCGAAAGATTGAAAATGAATCGCGACCTAAAAGTCCAACGAGAGGACCACTAACAATGACTATGTCCTGGAGAGATAATTTATGTAACAAAAATCAAAATGTAACAGATGAAGTTCAAGTAGAAGGTAAAATAAGAAGTAATGATCCGCCTATAGAAGGAGTAAATTATGCAGAAAAGATAAATAATAGTGGTAATCATAATCAAGATTCAATAAAAATATCGCAAATTGTACAAAATAACGTAAATGAAAATGCTGATAATAATATTATCTCGCAAGAAAAAATGATAATATATGTTAACATATTCACAAAATATGACGATAATACTACAAAAATAGTGAATCCAAATAAATTTCTGGATTATATGAAGAATAGAAAATTAAATATGCAACAATTGCAAGAAAATCAAGTTAACGAGAAACATTCTGAACTTCATGAGACCTCTACAAAGAACGAGAAAGATACAATACATAAAATTGTTACAGTCGTTTCTTCTGTTATAGATGGTAATGAATTAAATGAAACTACGTCAACTAAATCATCAATATTGAAATCACAAAAAAATTCGTTGTCAAATATTTTACTAAATGGTCAATTAAAAAATTTATGTTTCTTATCCGTTGAACAAAGAGAAATCGATGTAACTGCTAAACCTTCCGTTGTTGATACAAGCACATCGATATCGGATTTAGATAATATTTCAAAGATATCAAAAAGTACATTAAATAAATTTCAAATATGCGGAACACCTAAAGAATTAAACAATGAGGAATATATAACGTTACTAGAAATTCTTCATCAGGAATCCAATTTTGTACATTTACGAGAATTGCAAAATATTTGTAAAAAACTTGTATCGGAACATACAAAAATTTAAGCAAAATTTAATCATAAATATAAAATATTCTTCTGTATTTATAAAATTCATAATTAATAATGGCACTTATATATATATATATATTTTTTTTTTGTAATATTACACTTTTATTTCATGATATAGAACATAAACTAAATGTAATTATATTGTATATGTATATACTTATTTGGAAATAAATATATTTTTTACATAATATTTTATATAATAAAAATTAAATCCTATTGCTTTTTTTATAATAAAATAATATATATAATAAAAATAAATAACATACCTGCATTTGCACACTTTGACAATTGACGAATTCAATACTCGATACAACGGAGTCGAAAACAACAGATGATTTACGACATGAATCCATAACAATGGAATTAACTTTGCCTTTAATAACTAAAGTACTATCTTGACATCGAAACATGTAGATTACATTGTTCATTTCCACATTATCAATAAGTAAATCTTTATTACCTTTATGATATTCCTATAATAAAATAAAATATATAAATGTTTTATAAATAAAATATATTTCTAATAAAATTTAATAATATTTTATTTAAAATAAAATAATAAATATTATTTTACCACAAGCCATTTCTTTCCATCTCTTGTAAATACAGGTGGTTTATCAATTGGTGCATTTGCAGATGGTACTGTTTTTATTGGTACAGCATTACCAACAATTGGTGCTTTAAATGGTGCTGGTCCAGTTCTCAGTGAAGGATTTTTATGTGTTTGCATATCTGATGTAACTTTCTTTAAATCTATAAATATTGATTAATTTTAAAGATATTACTACTTGAATAAAATTAGTATTTAATAACTGTACTATTATATTTACTTTTTGTAATAGCTTCTCCTTGATTAATTTCGGCGAAAAGAGCACTTCTATCATCACTAATATTTGCTGGTGTTATATCTGTCATGAGCATACATGGTGGTGGAGGTGGTGGTATACCTGCTGGTGCAGAGCCAGTTTTTGCCCATACTAGTCCTGTAGTGTGATGTTGACGCACATATTGCTGCAGATCACTTAATGTTTGTATCCAAGCTTTACACCATTCAGCATGTATTTTATCTCTGTAGATATAAAAAACTATATGAACTTTATATCAATAATTAATTTCTAATATAAAGAAAATTATAAGTTATAGAAAATAATAAGGAAAATATTTGATTTATTATTGAGTTAATTAAAGATCTAAAATAAAAACTTACTTTTCTTTCCATTCCTTTAAAACACGATTTGTATAGAATTGTCCAGCATCATTCATTTCTTTCACATAAGGAGCTGGAGTAGGTGATACTGCAACCCAACCCAAAGCTGGAATACTTTCACTAATTGCTGATAAATGATTGAAAAATTGAGATCCTCTATTTTTTTCGCGAAATTCTTGAATTTGTTGAATTTGTGTAGATGTAGGTGCAAGAAGAGAAATTTGTTCTGATTGATTTGCTGGAGATGGGCGACTTGCTGCAGTTTGAATGAATTCCAATTGAATTCTACAAAAAAAAATTATAATAATAATTTACATGGTCATATATACAATCTGAAAAATATTGGAATTTATTAGTATAAAGTATTTACTTAAATGCTTTTTCTACAAGTTTGCTATGAGTAGCTACATCACCACCAATTTTCTCACTTAGTTGCAGATATTCTTTCACAGGACCAGCTAAAAAATCTTCATATCCTGCGACTGACATGATGATAAAATTATCTGCTATTTTTTTATTTATTGAATGGGAAGATGAGGCAGATAGTATTGAATCACTATTTTTTATGGATTGAGACCTTTTTGGTGATGGTGTACTTGTTTGAACAGCAGAATCTTGAGTTTCAATTGTAGATTGGGCTCTTACTTTTTCTAATCTTCTTGTAACGTTTTCTAATCTATTTACCAATTCTTCTAAATGTTCTTCCTTTTCATTAACTTCACAACCTTCAATTATAATACATTTTTTACTTAAAATTGAAATGTTCTAAAATTGTTAATATAAGAAAATTATATTTTTTATTTTTAATAAAATAATTATTAATACATGCAAATAATAAAAAAATATAATTTATATGTCCATAAAATTTAGTAAAAAAAAAAGGTAAGTATTAAGAAATAATATTTTTTATAATAAATGTAATATTTGAAAACAGAAAATAATAAATTCACAACTAAATTAATAATCATGTCATACATCAATTATAAAATATAAAATTCTCATTAATCAGAGATATATTCCAAAAATTCGTAATTATAGCGGATATATTAAATATAGAATGAATGTATAAATAGTTACATCAACATCCATAGCCACTAGATCATTAAATTGCAAGCAATAAATAATGTTAGATTATAAATTTATATAATATTCATACAAATTGATTAAATAAAATTATGTATACTTGAAAATATTTATATAAAATTAATTTAAATATATGATTATCTCATATCTATAAATACACATAATAAATAAACTTTATAAAAATTAATTATATTAAATTATATTAGAAATTCTAATTTAAAACAAATTCATATTACTACAATTAATTTTCATATCAATTTTAATTAAAAATTCATGAGATATATTAGAATCAAAATTAAAAATAACTTCTTTTAACTAGTTTTAAATTTATAATAAGATATGAAATAATAAAAAATTAATTCGTTACCGCTGCTTCAATTTATGATTAATAGCACTTTAATTTCACAATTATCCTTTTTTTTAATTAAAAATTATTTTTATATAGATAAAGATTTTTACATAGAAAATAATATATAGTCTTTTCAGAAACGTTCGAAGAACTAAACTACAGTTCTAATGATATTCAACACGAGTTGCCGCGAACTATTCTTAGGAAATCTGCGAAAATTGAATCATGCGTAGGTAGATATCACTCTGTATAGAATCTCACAGAATCATAAATAATTAATAATTAAAATACTTCGTATTATTATTTATATTATATGTATAATTACTCATTTGTATAAAATTAAAAATATAAAATTGAAAATAATATTATTATAATATTTAATTGATATTTTATATTTACAATTAAAACAAAATAAATAGTTTTAAAAAAAACCAAAAAATCATATAAAATATTTTTAGTAACTTTTTTTTTTAATGAAAATAACTTATCAAATAATAAACTGAAAATTAAAAAGTAAAAAGTAAAATAAAAGTAAAAAGTAAAAAAGTAAAAAATAGTAACTAATAATACTATCATCCAATAACATGTATGAAATCAATATAAAATTTTGTCACATTTCACAATTTAGAAATGAATAATAAAATAATGAAAAACAATTCGCAATACATATTCATATGAATCTTTTATATATATATATATAAAGATTCATATATATATTATATATATATATGCTATCTATGCTTAAATTTTAATAAAAAATTTAAAATCAAATATTCACAAAAATAAAAAACAAAAAATAATAATATTATTAAAAAAATAAAATAAAATATAAATGTAAGTATATGTATATAGATTGTTTTGGAACAAAATAATTTTGGCAAACTGTTAAGATCGCTTAAAAAATTTCGTTTTGAATAATAAATAGATATAATGCATTTTTCCCTCAACATTTATAGTTATATTTGACTAAAATTTTACCATAATTTTTAATGAAAGATTTAATAAAAATTATAAATAAATATTATCATAAATTCCATTGTAATAATGGTTTAAAATATAAAAATATAAATTCAAATTTAAACATAAACGATAAATTATTATATCAAAAACACAAAATATTATAATTTTAGTCTGAATTTAAATAGATGTTATTAAATAATTTTTTAATATTTTTAAAACTTTTTAACTTTTAACTACATAAATATTCTAACATACATATATGTTATATTATATTCATGTTATACACTTCATTAGTTTCAATTTCAAACAATTTCAAACAATTTCACAAAATATTTTTCATTCTAAAACATAATCGACAAATAAGAATAAATTTCTTTAATACTTGTATTCAATACTCTTAAGTTAATAAACAAATAAATTCGAACAGAAGATTTAAAAATCATACAAAATAAGAAATGGATTTAGAATGAGCCCTAACCAGCGTGCACCATCGGTCCTAGGGGGTCGAATCTCACTCTGTGCTCCGTCGCGTTTTGCGCGGCATGCAATAAATCGGAGAAGAATCTATGACGTCTTAAAGCTAGTTCATCACGAGCAACTGGCGTCGCCGGTGGTTCCTGCATTCCACTGCATTCTTCTGAATCGCCATCTTCTTCTTCCGAAAGCCACCGAGGAATTGATGAAACTGCGCATTGTATATCCGAATATAGATATTTCGTCTATTTAGGTATGTGTTACTCAATGAATGCAATTTCCCCACTCATAATTTAAAATCAATTTTATAAAAATAATAGTAAAGTTGCCATGAAAATTAATATTTTAAAAGAAACACAGTAAGATGAATGAATCGATTCATATTTCTCATTATGTAAATTGGTTAATTTTAATTTTATAAAAATCTGATATTTTTATTATTTCAAAATAGTTTGATCAAGATTATATTCATAAAAAAAATAATTTTATATATATATATATAAATAAATAAATATTATGATATTATATATAACAAATAATAATATAATATTATGATTATAATAATAATATAAATAAATAAATAAATATATATATATATATATATATATATATATATATGTCTAATGATTGAACTAAAAGATTGAAGAATTAATGAAATAATATATAAATAAAAAATAAATTATCAAATAAATTATAATTTTAAATGATTAAAATAAAATCTCATTAAAAATAATATTTGTTATTAAAAGTAAAACGAATAAAATGATTTGATTTATAATATTAATAAAGTAAATCGAATATAAAGAAATTTTAGCAAAAAAATGAAAATAAAATGTGAAGTGAGCAAATTGCATATTTAAATAAATGTATATCAACCATCATATACATGTATTATAACTCCGCAATGAAAATATACCTGGCGGCGTTTTTTTATTCGCATTGGTATCATTCGGACAAGCTTCGAAAACGGAATCATCACCTTCCTCTTCCGGTCCATCATCAATCGTTCTCTCGATATATGCGGAAGAATTATAAAGATTGGTTTTAATAGTACCAGGAACTCCAGAATTTAATATTGCCTTCATCACTCCACTCTCACTACTCCCATCATCATTTCCACTTATATTATCACTTTCCTCTACTTTTTCATTTCTATTTGCATTTTTAATTCCGTTTACCTCTTTATTTTTGTTTTCTATATTTGTTCGATCACTCGCATTTTCTATATCATCATTATTGTCAACATCATTTGATTTTTTTATCGATTCTATTCGTAATCGAGAATTATCATTATTCTCATCTCGTTTGCCGATAGGTAATGGACTCTTGACAGTTAAATCGTCGATTATTTCTACACCGTTATTCTCCATCGACGAAGAAATTTTCTCAAATCTTTGTATGTTACCGTTTAGTTTCTTTTCTCCTCCGATCGGTCCATTTTCCTCAGTTTTTAAAGAATCAGTATTAACCAATTGCGAATCAACCGCTTTTTGATTTTGCTTTGGCGTCGATTTCATCATTTCGCTATTCGGCTTCTCTTTCTTTGAGTTTTTGTTGCACACACAGCATTTAAACATCGTCAATATATATTATAGATTTTCGTTGTATCAGTAATAAAAGTTTTCGGTGCTTACTGAACTTTGATACTTTCAAACTAATAGTGATACACTTATATAATATGTATATATCATGTGGTATCGTTTTTTCCACCCGGTTTATATCGATAGTATCGATCCGTTCGAATCAATCGATTTGAAAAATGCGATAAAATTTATCAAGATGATTTTTTTGTATTAATAAAAAAAAGATGTTAACTTGTACAATATGAATAATCTCATAATATGAAACATGTGTATTGACAATTAATTTAAAATTTAATATTTTTATTTTAGATTAAATATCATATTTTTTAATTGTAACAATTATAATAGAAAACAGCATAAACATTTTTTAATATATAACGAGTATTGAAAATATCGAAGATAATAACACCGAATATAATTTAAGCTATAATTTAAGCTCACAGTCAATAGTAGTTCTTAAATATTTTAGTTCTGCTGGTCTTTCTCAAGCAACGGAACTAAATAACGAATACATATGTTTCAACCGGATTTCCCACGGGAATCACGCACTATAAATTGTTCAGTGTACAGTCATAGAAATTACATTTTCTTACAATCAGTTAATGTATATATCCATTAATATTATAAATTAACAATTAAATACATAATGTAAGAGAAATAATAAAATCATTAATTAATACCTCTTATTTTCTTTCTCTATACAAGTTATTCATAAATAACTTGATTAACATTAATACAATTATTAACAATCAACAATTATTGAAAGAAATTTATATTTATTATTTTGTTAATATAATAAAGATAAGATATTTAAGTAATTTTTATCTACTTATTCTATTTTTTATAAGCAACAGTTTTTAGAAAAACTTTCATAACATTATCATATATAATTATTTGCAACGAAATTAGAATATTTTTAAGAAATTGTACATGGATAAAATCTATCATATACTTTCCCCGCAAATTTCCCTTAATGGCGTGATGATCGATTCCAACAACGCCCAAGTTTACGTTACATTTTTCAAATCAGTATAACAGATATGAAAATGAAGGTTACACATATATTTTAACTACATATAAAAAAAAATCAATTCTTAAATATTTCAAAATATTAAGTGCTTATAACTTTTGAATAAAAAAAATACAAAGATAATAAATTTTGCATAAAAAAAAAATATATAAATTTTTTTCTAATAATAACCATAAACTTTTCCAAGCAATTTTTTATGATAAAAACATGGGATAATAAAAACAAAGAAATAAGAAACATTAGTCAATGAATAAATATACATATATAAATAATATCATCATAAACATTTTGGCTTTAATAACATATAAATAACACGATGAACTGAATTATATATGAACAAATGCGCAATTATCATAGAAAATTTAAATATTTTTATCTGCAATAAATCAATTGTATAAATTGAATTATACAGAACATAATTAACAATGTGCTGAACAAAATTATTATACAACGGATTAATCTTTACTCAAAAATTTACACAACCATTTTATACTTTTTTCTCTCATTAGTTTGATATTATTTTTTCTAAAATAGCTTCTTTAATAACAAAAATTTTTTTTGATTTTTAGAACATTGTCCAATTTTTAAAAAACGATAAATATTACACTTCACATTTATTTCAGTGCTACTAACACTTAAAAAAATAATAAATTCAAATAATAATGCACATTGTGAATGAAAATCTTGAATTAATTCACGAGATCTAAAGGGCGGAGTGACTACTCTCGAAAACAGTCTACTTTGGAAGCAACCGGCGCAATGCTCTACCGCTTTAGGTTTCGACCGGCATTCAGTGCTGCCACGGAGTGGTCGAGACCCGAAATTTTTGCAAGTACTTTAAGTACAAAATCACGTGCATGACTTTTGAAATCTAACTTTATTCCTAATAGAACTGTCAAACTTTAATTAAAATTATTATATTTCATAACAATATATATAAGATTATTATTGTTATAATTACAAAATTATTATTACAGCTATAAGATTATTATTTAAATTAAAAAATATTATTGCTAACAAAAGATAGTTAATAAATGAAATCATAAAATTTAATCCATCATAAAATTTTAATATTATAAAAAATAATACTTTAATTGATGATGAATACTTTAAATGATATGAATAATAAATTTGAATAATATGAATAACAAATTTTAAAATATTTATTTAATTTTATAGATAATTTTGAAATAATAAATATATACATTTAAATATAATTCTGAATGACTCATATTACAAATCATTTCCGGTATATCTCAATGTATTTTATTCTTTATTATGATTTATATAATTCATGCTGATAATGACACATTTCTACTATTAAATTAGAAAAAAGTTGAAATATTATTATTTTATAAATTATAGCATTAATATAAAATTATAAATAAATATCATAAGTTATGATATGAAAAGTAAAAATAAGTAATAGAGTGTTAATCATTATTTTGTAAAATATAAATATATACTTGAATTTGAATTTATCATAATATAAATATATATAATATAATATAAATATAAATATATATTTAAATATGTTATAATGATAATAATAAATTTATAATTAATATTTTTTATATATCTTTTGCATATTTTATTTAGTAATTAATTATATTGTAACTAATATTAAATAATATAACTATAACTATGTTATAATTAATTATTAAATAAAACATGTGTAAATGTGTTTATAATATATTCGTCTTTCATAAATCAAATATTATAAATAATAATATAATATCATAATTTGTTATATTATGTAAAAATTAATTAATACTCACGATTTTTCCACATATTTAAAATCTTTTTATAACTACCTGATACCATTCGCGAATTATCTTCTATTGTTTTACTAACTTTAGACATTGCAAACAATTTTTTAATTGCTATATATATAAATGATTATTAAAAATATAATATAAATATTTGAATTAAAATGTAAAAATTAATACGTCCGATATGTATGTGACGAATGATAATAACGGACTTACTTCGTCAGCTTTCACATCGGAATTTTAATCTTGCACAAGAATCATAGGAACATATAACCAACCTAATAATACAAAATCTCAATAATCAATATTTTGATAATTGATAAATGAATGAAATTATTTTATGATAAAACTTACAATTTTAAATAAAAAATCAAAAAACATTTATATAAATTTATATATATTTTTATCTGTTATATTAAATTTTGTTATTTTAAATATATCAGATAAAAATTTTTCTTTATAATATGATTAATAAATTTTAATTTATTTTCATTAAAAACTTTCATCGTCATTTGTACTTTATTATATATTTATTATTTATTATAATTATAAATCTCAAGTTTTAGTAAATATAAAAGAAAATAATATAAATTTTAATAACGAATATAAAATAAAATCTATATCGCACAATTTATTTAATAAAATTCATATAATTTTTAAATATTATAAACTGTTAAAATACATTACCAGGTATCAAGTGTCAGCACAATATGACTCATAATCGAAACAGCAGGAGATAAGTATACACAAGTATAATCACATATATAACCAAACTAAATGCACTTTTATATCTTATATAAAAAAAATCAAACAATTATTTGATCATTTATTATATAATATAATTACAATTTCCGCATATATTTATATATATAACATTAAAGTATAGATATAAACTGCGGAAACTCCATAAATAATAAAATGTTTTTAACATTGTTAATATGTATCTAGCGGCAGTGAGATGTATTAGTATGTATAGTTCAAAAAATATGTATTTACTTACCAATACGAAGCCTTACTGAAATTTAGCAATATTTACACTATTACTCTATGACAATTGACTTGATAACAACACAATTACGATACATAAATGTGAGAATTCAATCTGACAACATTAATACATGTACTGGGGCGTTTGCCGGATACCGGAAGTACTACTCTTGCTATTGTGTAAGTTTAGAATTTATCACACATGCGCCTAAGTTCGAACATTATCTTTAAAAAAAATTTCTTTAATCTTATAGAATTTTATAAATACAGGTATCATATTAATAAAAATAAAAAAATGTTATGTGATAAATCAATACATCATTACTGAAGTAATATTAAATTTATCTTTATACATTTTAATAAATTTTATATATCAATATGCATTTAAAACTATAATAGAATCATCACTGAGTCTCTATATAAATTGTAAAATGTTTTAAATAATAATAATATTTTAAGATAATATTTTAAATGTTCTGCATTTATTTATGTATATAATATTATATATTAGTGCTGCCATCTGGCTTTTACTTGATTCTTCGAAAAAAGTAATCGCAGTTATTAGTCACTTGTAATTTTATCTAATAATTATGTAATTTTATTTAAATTTTTTTGATAATATTCATTATTATATAAAATTAAGATTTAAAATTTTATAACTCATTTTCAAAATATAACTATTAATACTCTAAATTCGACTAATTATTTTAAAGGGTGGTAAGATTTTAAAGTATATATTCTTATATATATATTGTACTTATATTTCAATGAAAAATAATATGAAATAATATATAAAGTATTATTAATATATAAAATATATATAAAGTGATTAAATTAAACTATAAGTAATTAAAACAGGATAAAATATCATATAACCAGAAACATGAGCACAAAATTTATATTTATTGAGTCAATGAATATTCTTAGTATAATTCCTCAATATCATATATTTATAAAAACATTTTTGATTATTTTACTTATTTGGTTTATTAGTAAAAGATACTATAATAGTCATAAAAAAATAAATGAAGATGAAGTTGAAAAAAAACTTGCAGAATGGAAGCCTGAACCTCTTATAAATAATCCACAAACAAATCATTTATCACTAAATCCAAGATGTATAACATCTAGAGCGGGTAAAAGAATAGTAGTAGATGGAAAAGATTGTTTAAATTTAGGTACACATAATTACCTAGGTTTAACTGAAAATCATGAAATAGAGAAAAATGCAATAGCAGCGATAAGAAAATATGGAGTAGGTTCTTGTGGTCCACGTGGATTTTATGGTACTGTTGATGTTCATCTTGAATTAGAAGAACGTTTAGCAAATTATACAGATACAGAAGATGCCGTTGTATATTCATATGGTTTTAGTACAATTGCATCTGCAATTGCAGCATATTGTAAGCGCAAAGATCTTGTATATGTTGATGAAAAAGTAAATTTTGCTATACAAAAAGGATTAGATGCAACTAAAGCTAATATTATTTATTTTAAACATAATGATGTGAATGATCTTTGTAATTTATTAATTAAACAAGCAAAACTTGATAAACAAAATCCTAAAAAAGCAGCTAAAACTAAACGTTTTTTAATAGTTGAGGGTATTTATATGAATACTGGAAATATCTGTCCATTACCAGAATTAGTTATATTATGTAGAAAATATAAACTAAGAATATTTATTGATGAATCAATATCATTTGGAACCTTGGGTGAACATGGAAAAGGCATTACTGAATACTTTGATGTTCCTAGACATGAAATTGATATGATTATGGGTAATAATGCTATATATATTGTAATTACCATTAATAAAATGTTATAAATATTGTTATTATATTTTATAAATTTTATAGGTTCTTTGGATTGGGCAATGGGATCTATTGGAGGTTTTTGTATAGGTACATCATTTATTATTGAACATCAACGTTTATCTGGACTTGGATATTGCTTTTCTGCATCTTTACCGCCATTATTAACATCTGCTGCTATTACTTCTTTAGATATTATGGAAAATAATCCACAGATATTTAAATCATTAAAAGATAATTGCATAGCCATAAATGATGGCCTTCAAAACATTCATTGTTTAGAATGTTTAAGTTTTCCAGAATCTCCAGTAAAACATATATATTTAAAAAATAGATTAGATCGTGCTACAGAAGAAAAATTGCTTTCTAAGATTTCTGATAAATGTATTGAAAATAATTTAGCAGTTATAACTCCTGCCTACTTAGAAGCAGAAAAAAATTTACCTAGGCCTAGTTTAAGGCTTTGTATTTCTACACTTCTTAACAAAAATGATATTGATTTTGCATTGAATGTATTAAAAAAATGCGCTGAAGAAATCTTATCAATATAAATTAAAATAAAATAAAAAATATTAAGAAATCATTATTATTTCATATATATTATTTTATATACAAATTATTTTTATCTATTTATGTATACTTATTCATATACATTGTATAATACAGAAAAATCTTTTATTAATTATATAAACGTATTTTCCTCTTTTCTATAAACTTGACTTTTATTTTTTATTTAATACTACCCCATTTTAATATTATTATGATAATTATTTTATATTGCAAAGATTTATTTAAAATTCAATCTAAATTAAATGTAAATTATATGCAATTTTATATAAATAAATATAAAAAATAATATATGATTTTTTATCATTTCAAATTATATTTATTTATATGTATTTATATTATTAAATATATTATTATATTAATTTTATTAAATTTTATATTATATTATTTTGTATTATATTTTATATTATAGGTTATTATATTATGTCATATTACAGTTATTATATGTTACATTTTTAAATATGTATCTAATTTTATAATTTTTACTAGCTGTTTTTATAAATTTTAATGTATTGAATTTACAAATTATTTTTTTCCAAAATCTACAATTCTTGAAAAAATCATTTATAAAAAAAAAAATTAATTTTTTAACTTTGGAAGTGTTTTTGTCTCCTTATAATGATAGTTATTCATTTACTTTCTGTATGATTCTGTGGATTCATCCAAATAAAATGATATAAATAATTTATTAAATCATTTTGAAACATTTACATATGTGTAAATAATGATAAAAATTAAAAGAAAATATACAAAATGCATTCATTTTTTGTTTTTTTTTTGGTATTTTTTAATTTATTTTAAAAATTGAAGATATAGAAGAAATCTAACCAGAATGATGAAAAAAATTCTTTTGTTAAAGCATTAAGAGAAGCTATAGAATCATTTTTGTTTGTGATATAAAAATGAAATAATTTAACAAAATATACGGCAAATAGTGATATTCGATGATGACCGTGATTTTGATTACGAATCAAATCATAATTTAAAAAAATTAAAATTTGTTATGTAGTGTTATATTTTATATTATATTTAAAAATATTTTTAAAAAATTTATATTCTTATATCATTAAAATTTTACTAAATTAATGTAATTCATTTAAAGATTAAATATGTAATAATTTAAGGAAAAAAAATTATTAATAAAGAAACATAATATGTATATAAATATTATATATATATAAATAATATATTAAAATATATATATATATATCTTTATCATTTATGTTAAATATTAAATTTTAATTCATTGTAGTATATATTTTTAAATTTTCGCGGTAAGGCATAATTTTCTTAAAACATATCCGGTAAATCTTTGTCATGGAGAAGGAAGAACTTCCTCTTTCTTCTAGATTGCACCCGTGTAATCTTTGCCAAGGTAAAAGAATTTTTCTTTATTTTTTATATAATAAAATAATAGATTATTTATTTCTTATATAAAAATAATTTCATAATAATATTATTTGCATTACTTCATATTAATAAAATATAAATGATATATTTAAGAGAAAATAAATATGGTTATAATCAAATTTTTATAATCACATGGTTATAATCAATTTTTTAACTTGCAATTATTTTTATATTTATAATTTATAAGTTTGAATATAGTATTAATAAATATTAATTTGAATTTGAATAAATTTAAATTAATTTATATATTTTTAAATATCATATATAATAATAAAATAATCGTATATTATCACATAAATCAATTCAAATATGAAATTAACATTGTACGTATGTACATAATTTTTCTAAGTAATATTTGTATTTTTACATAATTTCAAATATAAATATATATATATTAATAATTGTAATAAAATTTTAAAATTGAGTAATATTGAAATAAAATGTCTGATAAATTGAAAATCGGACAAAAGCAGAACCAATCTCTGCAGATCAAAAGATTGTAAAGTATATGTATTATCTAATTTTAATTTTTATTAAGAATCTTATAATAATAATAATAATGATGAATTATATTTTAATAAATTATTTTCAGTCCTTAAATTAATAAAATATCCCTATACACATTAAGATGGGTAGGGAGGACAAGGCAACATGGAAATCCAATTATTTTACAAAACTTGTCGTAAGTATTTTTAATATTACTTTAATATAATAATATTACTAATATTTAATATAGATAGATATTTTAATTGAAATATTTATAATTCATTATATATTTATATTTATATTACATATATTTTTTATATAGCAACTATTGGATGATTATCCTAAATGTTTCATTGTGGGTGCAGACAATGTTGGTTCTAAACAAATGCAACAAATCCGTATGTCTCTTCGTGGAAATGCAGTGGTATTAATGGGAAAAAATACTATGATGAGAAAAGCAATTCGTGGTCATATTGAGCGTAATGCAGCACTTGAGAAACTTCTTCCACATATTCGTGGAAATGTTGGTTTTGTTTTTACCCGTGGAGATTTAATTGAAGTGAGAGACAAACTCTTAGAAAATAAAGTCAGAGCACCAGCTAGAGCAGGTGCCATTGCACCATTGAGCGTAATTATTCCTGCTCAAAATACTGGTCTTGGTCCTGAAAAAACCTCATTCTTTCAAGCTTTGAGTATTCCAACTAAAATTTCTAAGGGTACTATTGAAATTATTGTAAGCATATGATTGAATTTTTATATTTAATTACAGTCGAATCTCAAAAAAAATACAGTCAAAATCTTCGAATTATAATATAGATATTAAAACAATTTTTTTAATAAGAAAAATCTAATAAATAAAAACAGAGATGCATAATTTTTAATATTGCATAAGTTTTAATATTTTTCTATTTACAAGAGTTAAAGGAAAGAAAAATTCACAAATATATTTTATTTCTGTATAATTGAAACAATTGTCATATTGTTATTGAAAAAAAAAGAATAGTAATTTAATAGAATGGTTAATAATAATAGGTTATAATATATAATTATGAGAGGTGTGAGAATCTAAAAGTTTTTTAACTTATTCGATGTTCGGAATTAATCGAATTCCGAAAGTATCTCATAATTTTATTATCATTAAAAATATCAGAATGTTGAGGAATTGAATTGTTTTAGTAATACACTTGCTCACAAAATTAAAAGAATAGTTTTGAAATCAGAAATTTTGATAATTTCGAATTACGAGATGTTTTCATAATTCGATCATGAAATGAATTCAAATCCGGTTGATTTTCAGGTTTCCGCATGTCTTTAATAACTATTTATAGTTATAGAATATATATTTATAATTATAGAATGAAGTTTTAGAATAATAATAATAAAAATTTGAAATTTTAAAATCGAATTATAAAAATAAAATGTTTCTCAACATATATTAAATAATTTGACTCATAAAGTTTATATTTTGATAAGAAATTTCTTTAATAAATTAAAAAAGAACAAAATTATAATCTTACTGAGACTCGACTTTATATTTTATATTTTTTATATTTAAGTATTTTTAATATAAGTATATAAATTAATATATTTTTATGTAAAAAAAATTTATTTTATTATATTTTAGAACGATGTACATATTTTAAAACCAGGTGATAAAGTAGGTGCATCTGAAGCTACTCTTTTAAACATGTTGAATATTTCTCCATTTTCATATGGTTTACTTGTTGAACAAGTTTATGATTCTGGTACTATTTTTGCACCTGAAATTTTGGATATTAAACCAGAAGATTTATGTGAAAAATTTATGGCTGGAGTAGCAAATTTAGCTGCAGTTTGCTTAGCTATTGGTTATCCAACAATAGCTAGTGCACCTCACAGTATTGCAAATGGATTCAAGAATTTATTGGCAATAGCTGCTGTTACTGATATTGAATTCCCAGAAGCAACTACAATTAAAGAATATATTAAAGTATGTAATATTTTTTTTAGTCATTTAATGTATGTACAAACTTTTATAAACATTAATATGATGAATGCTCTATCTAACAATCTTATATAATTAGTGTCAGAGCTAGAAATAGCGGAACCCACTGGCACTGTAAGATTTTTGTTGAAAAATGCGTAAAGCGCAGTCTGATAAAAAAAAAAGATATATAGTTTAATCATATAAAATAATTTGAAATTTAATATTAATATGATATTTTTCTAGGATCCAAGTAAATTTGCAGCTACTGTTTCTGTTGCTGCACCAGTTGTGTCTTCTACAGAAACACCTGCTGCAGAAAAGAAAGAAGAAAAGAAAGAAGAATCTGAATCAGAAGATGAAGATATGGGATTCGGTTTATTTGATTAAAATATAAATATACATACATATGTATATGTTTTATGATATGGCTAAATTCATAATTATTTAAATTTTTAAAATATAAAATATTGTAATAAAACATGATTTATAATATATATTGGTCCATTTTATCATTCCTTTTATTTGACTTTTTATATATAATTCTGTGTATTTATTTTTATTTATCGATAAAAATAAATATTATATTATCAAATCAATACTTGATATTAATTATTATTAATCTAAAAAAATTAAAAATTGTTGAAATGTATATCGAAATTTATTTTATTATGCTAAAAAGTGTAATATATATTTCATTTATAGAAATAATTAATAAATAGTTATAATATTTTTATAATAAATAATTTTAAATACATTATTAAATATCTATTTAAAAAGAATTTATAGTATGTACGCAATAATTATATTGTAAATATTATATAGTAATTATTGTACATATAGATCTGAAATAAATTGTACTTTTATGACGAATTTCAAATGTAATATATAGTATTATATAATATGATAATACTTTTAAAAAAAAATTTTTTTTCAAATTAAATTCATTTTATTTATTGCATAATACTAAACAATTATTTTAATTATTATAAATTATTTAAAATATTTATAATTTATAAATTTATTATCCTATTTTTTATTATTTATAATATACATAAATAACCATAAATCATAAATAAATTTAACAACAAGTTCTTATATTACTTGGCTATTAAATTTGTTCTATATTTTAAGGGTTAATCTTTTTAATTATATATATGAATCATCTGAACTGACCAGCAAAATGTTTATAATGATATTAATCAATTAATAAAAGATAAGATAATCTAAGATTATATAAAAAAATTATACGATTATTTTTATCAAATCAGAAATAAAATAATATTAAACTGATATTTCCAAGTATTTCTAGTTACAACGTTCTGGTAGGAGAGCATGATTACCTTGTAGTTAAGTATATATCATTGAAGTGACGGGACATTCGTAAAATACTGTAGTTAATCTACAAAGCATCAATAGTGTTATACTTATCTTATCGAATTTTCATGGTTTTCTGAGTGTGAAGTAAAATTATATCTCGGTATATCTCGGTACAAATCGGTTTGAATCGATCTTCCGCGAAATTTTGTTTTGAGTGTCAAATTTTGAAAAAAAATTAATATTAATTAACCTGTATAGATATGGGATTATTATCCGAAGGAAGTCCTTTAACCTGGGAAGAAACAAAAAATCTTGCTGATCATGTTCGAAAACATGGGATTATTCAGTTTATTAATTTATACAAAAGACTTAGAGATCGACAAGGTGATATACTCAAATGGGGCGATGAGGTAATATTTATTTTGTAACTTCTATATTTTATTTGAGATTTGTAAACATAAATCGTAATTTCATATATTAATTAATATATATTATTTTTTTCTATATTATTTTCATAATTTAAAGAATAATTTAAATTTAAAATATTATGCAGTATTAATTTTTAATATATATTAATTTAAAGAAAAAAAACTAATTTTATGGATAAATTTTTATTTTTAATTTAACATAATAACATTAATTATTAATATTCTAAATTCAATTATAATTTTCAAAAATTAAATTTAAATTTTATTTTATTTGTTATTTATATTATTTTTATTTGGATTTTACTTGGATTTTTATATTATATATTATAACTGAAATATTAATAATTGAAAAGAAACAATAAATAAATGATGCAATCAATTCTAATTATTAAACTATTACAAGATGTGATCTTGACTTTTTTTCAATTAGATCTGAGTTAATATTTTTTGCTGCAACTATGTAATTTATTAATATCATTCAGATAAAACAAAATCAATATATTTTCTTATTTACTATTGTAATTTTAATATTTAGAAAATTTTAACATTTATAATAAAGAAAATCTTTTAAATAGGTTGAATACATGCTTATTAAATTTGATGATGAAGCAAAAATTGCAAAGCTTAGTTTAAGAGCTGCAGAAATATTAAAAACTTTGAACGAAAAAGAATATAATGATCCAGTGTAAGTATTTCATGTTTTTTTCTTTTAAACAAGAGTTTAAATTTATATTATTTATAAATATTGTACATTAAATATATATTTTATTGATTCTTTATATAATAATATTTTATTATTTAATATAATATTATATATGTATAATTATATAATGATTATATAATTTTAATAATTATAAAATAATAAAAAATAATATTTATTTATTTCATAGTAATATTAAATCATTATGGAGACCTGAATATGGTGCTTATATGCTAGAAGGAACACCAGGGAAACCATATGGTGGTTTATTAGTTCATTTTAATATTGTTGAAGCCAACATGAAATATAGAAGACAAGAAGCTTCAAAATTACTGGGACCTAATGAAGTTTTAATGTCTTTAACTAACTTTCCTAGGTATGTAAACTTTTTGATATTTTTAATATTAAATATTTCTATATTATTATTATATACTAATATTAAATACTCTATCATAATTTATTATACTTGATAAAAAGAATTATTAATTTATATATTCTCTTACAGAACAGGAGCATATGATTTCACAGATCCTCCTACACATCCAACTCCAAATTCAGGATCATCAAAAAGTTTGTTTTTTCCGGATGAAGCTATATATCCTGGTCATCCACGATTTAAAACTTTGACAAGAAATATAAGGAAACGACGCGGAGAAAAAGTAGCTATAAACATTCCTAGTATGTATTTATTGTATAATATATATATATATGTTTTTTTTATAAATAAAATAATTTAACAAATAGTATTTTTTTGCAGTTTATAAAGATAAAAATGTTCCAAATCCATTTAAAGAAGATCTTGGTTCTTTAATTGAAGATGAATCTAATTGTGCAGCTAAAGAAGATCATATTTATATGGATGCTATGGGTTTTGGAATGGGATGTTGTTGTTTACAACTTACTTTCCAGGCTTGCAATATAGAAGAAGCAAGAACTTTATATGATCAATTAACACCTTTATGTCCAATAATGGTCAGTAATATGTAAATAATAATTAT
Source organism: Apis florea (assembly GCF_048593485.1). NCBI lineage: Eukaryota > Metazoa > Arthropoda > Insecta > Hymenoptera > Apidae > Apis > Apis florea. The sequence goes on along the minus strand of NW_028256722.1, from coordinate 639,949 downwards.
GTTTTCATAAATTCTGAAGACATGAAGTTAGCATATTCTTTCGCACATACGTTACAGAACATTTGTTTAAAATTCGACAGTTGGCTGTAACTGCTGCTAGTCCATTTTATCGAGGATATATAAGCGATGTTGATTGTCGATGGAATGTGATATCTTGCTCTGTAGACTGCAGAACACAAGAAGAACGTGGACTAAAACCTTTAAAAGAAAACAAATTTAGAATTAATAAATCTAGATATGATTCCATTGATTCATATCTTAGTGTACAAGGAGAAAAATATAACGATGTTCCCTTAATTTATGACGATGAAGTATATAAACAACTTTTAGATAATGGAATTGATAAATTACTTGCGCAACATATCGCTCATTTATTCATCAGAGATACCGTATCTTTATTTTCTGAAAAAGTGCATCAAAATGATTTGGAGGATACTGATCATTTTGAAGTAATTATTATTATTAATTAATTTTAATAATAAAAATTTAATTTTATTTGATTACAACTACTATTTATAAAATTTCAGAATATACAATCAACCAATTGGCAAACAATGCGATTTAAACCACCACCACCAAATTCATCTATAGGATGGCGTGTTGAATTTCGTCCATGCGAAGTTCAAATTACAGATTTTGAAAATGCTGCAATAGTTTGTTTTATTGTTCTTCTTACAAGAGTTATTTTAAGTTATAAATTAAATCTGCTCATACCAATTAGTAAAGTTGATAAAAATATGGCTCGAGCACAAAAGAGAAATGCTGTTACAGCAGAAAAATTTTGGTTTCGAAAAGATATTACATCAGATATAAAAAAACAAGATGATGGACAAACAGAATATACAGAATTTACTATTAATGAAATTATCAATGGGAAGGTATTAACATTTTTTCATTAATTTTTTCATTTTTTTCAAATAATATTAACAAAAGTTAAAAATGCTCTATAATAATATTTTATAACAGGATGGTGTTTTTCCTGGTTTAATACCTTTAGTAAATTCATATTTAGCCAGTATGGATGTAGATGCTGATACGCATTGTACTGTACAAGCATATATGAAATTAATACAAAAAAGATCTTCTGGAGAGTTATTAACAACTGCTGCATGGTTAAGGAAGGAAGTCCTTTCGCATCCAGAATATAAGTACGTATTTTTGTATTTCTAAATATAGAAATTTTTATTGTATTTTTAATCTTATATTGCATTAATATAGATACGATTCCGTAATAACACAACGTATCAACTATGACTTATTAAAAAAAATACAAAAAATAGTATCTAATGAAATATCATGTCCAGAATTACTCGGGACGTGTATATCATCTAAAACTAATGAAACTATACCTGCAGCAGTTGCAAAAGCAGAAAAAGTTCCAATGTGAATTATTGTTGTTAATGGTAATGGTTTAAATATACTTAAATATATGTGTGTGTGTATATATATATATTATATATATATATATACACATATATATAAATAGATATATGATGACTTAAATAGACTACAATTATTTTAAATTTAATTTTCGTTTATTTTACTACACTTCAAATGTTCTTGTACGTACTTAAAATAATATATATTTACATATAATGATTTAATGATTTTTAAAAACAATAACATTCCATAAAATAATGTTATTCTTAATACATAAAGAAATATATACATTTGTAAAAAATACCAGTTTTTTTATAGAAGGAATTATTATGATATAAATATAAATTATAATGTTTATATAATTAAATATAAATAATAATTACTAAAAATATATATCAATTCAGAAAATATACAAACTATATATATATATATATATATATATATGTAGTTGTATATATATATAGTTATTTTGAGATCAAATACTTCATTGTAATTATGAACACATTTTTTTAATAACTTATAACAAAATGCTTTTGTGATTATTTACAATGCTATCGTTGTTTTATGATAAAATACTATATTGTTTATTTTTAATGATAAATATTATAAATGTTATTCAAAAGTTTAACTTTTTATTATGTTATTGTGAACAATATTTAAATTTAATAGTGTTAACATCTGTATTTAAAAAAAAAATATATGTTTATAAATTTTTACTTATTTTATATATATATCTATTTGTTTTTTTTGTTGTTCTCCTAAAGTGAATGTCTTATATGATACATAAGTATTCCATAAGATAGCTACTGATTGTACTAATAGAACTTGATATTGTAAAGGTATAAAATAAAAGTTAATTAGTTGTATTATAGGCCAAATCTGAAAAAAAAAGAATCATACATTTTTTACAGAATTTATTAAATGTACAGGGTGTTAATATATTCGTGGAACATCTTTCATATAAATTAAATTTTAATTGGATAAAATAAATAACTGGAATTGAGCAATTTGACTTAAAAGTTGCCTAATATAAATCTATTTTATAAGTAATATAAAAATTGTTAAAAATCTTATTATTAATCTTTACTGAAAATATATTTATTTTTAGAAAACATAATAAAAAAAATTATATTCAATTAATTTTTATAAAAATTTTAAATATTAATCTAAAATTGAAGTAATATTGAATTGATTAATATTTTCAAAATAAATATTACATTGATGCAATATTGATATAATTAAAATGTTAAATTACAAGCATTTAAGTTTGCATTAAGTGAAGCGAGACAGAAACAGAATGAAACAGCAGACTAATAAAAAAAGCTATTTCTCTCTATCTTTGTTTCATTTCATTTAAATGTAAATATAAATTGCTTATAAGTTATTAATTTATTTATTAAATCTGAATTGATATTTTTATATATTAATTTTTTATTTGTTCTGACCTTTAAAATTGACTCTTCAAAAAATGTCACATTAATATATTAACATTTTATATATAATTTTAGAATTTATTGTAAAATTATTATATTACTTTATAATTATTGAGTAAAATATCTAGATATTCATTAGATAATTTCGTTTTTATTTGTTCAAAATCTTTTCCTTGTAAAAGACCAACAGTTGTTAGCACAATTCCTAAACCTGCAGGTGCAAAAATTAATTGATCACAAGCTACTTTCTTTAATACTGCAAGTCCAGTCTTTGAGCCAATATATTTATCTAATATTCCATACCAGGTTCTTGTTACAGGTCCCTGTCATATCCATTAAATGAAATTTATTTTATAAAATGTTACATAATTTATTTATTTTTTATATAATTTATATAATTAATTAATTACTTTATTATTTATTTAATTACGCTATAAAGAATTTAATCATATTTAATTATTAAATTATTTAATTATTATTAAATTTTAATAAATAAGTATACTATTAATTAAATATATTAATAAATTAATATTATAAATATTATAATTAAATGTTAAGTGCTTTTAAGCATTTTTGAATCAAATTGACTTACAGTAATAAAAAATCCTATACTTCCAAATTGAGCTGTTCTTAGAAAATCTAATTCCTTAAATTTTTTTCGTTCAATAAAATTTTGTGCAATTTGATCTCCCAATGCCATTAATATACCTGTTAATTTGATACCATGAATAATTAATATGTTCAATGATAAAATAATTTTTAATATTTTAGAAATGCAGGATAGTTTTTACCTGCTTGTGTTGCTTGAACAATTATTGGGTATCTTGTTACTACTCTTCGACATACTTTGATAATACCCCACATATAGATAATGCCATTATTATTTCATTTATAAATTATCACAATTTTAATGACTATTTAATAAATTAACATGTATTTTAATTTATTAATTCTATCTTTATTTAATTTAATATTATGTATATAAACTTTACATACATATTTATGTCATTTCTTAGATTTTTTATATTAACAATAAATGTATTTTAATATATTTAAATATAATATATTAAATATATTTAAATTATGTCAAGATATTTGATAATATCAAATGTGATAATATTTAGCAATATAAAACATGTAGATTATTAGATTTGTAATGAATTTTAATTTATGAAATAATTATTAAGTATATTATTATACATATATATACACACATATATATCTCATATCTATTTAATATAATGTTACTTGTTAGAAAATTATTAAAAAAATAATGTCTTCATATATCAGTAAATTTATTTTAAATATTATGAAATATTTTATGAAAACATTGATTTATATTCTTGAAAGCTTTATATATAGCCTACCTGAGGCCATGATGAAAATAAATTCGGACTAACAATATCAGAATTCTCACCTCGATGTAATTAATCAAATTACTAAAAATAGCGTGAGATTTATATTGTTTTTCAATTTTATGTTATCAATGTTTATTTTTAAATATGTATGTTGTCATGGCGAATTGAACATACAAGATATAAAATAATTTTTTTATTATTCAATGCAGTATACGTAATCAGTATTTATTTTTTATATTTCTATAGATAATATGATTATATATATTTATAATTTTAGAAAAATGTTATATTGTTAAAATGTTATTAGATTTCTCATTTATTTTAATATTGAAATAGAATTCCCGCTTCGAATAAATTTGACAGTGTTACCAAATTCTATAATATTCTACTATGATTTATAAGTAGATTTTATTATATAGTTGTTAAATAAACTTTATATCAATACAGTTGGCTATACTGTTAAATTGACAGTCTGATTAAGAAATGGTTGTAAAGTAAAGATGGCAGTAAGGGGTGATGCACAAATTATCCTCTTCGTTATTTTGTGTATTTTCTTATTAAAATCGTGTAATGGAGCCGCGACAGATATTGAATTAGATGCAAAAGCACAGCTATTGCATAGACTTGATAGTTTAAATCTTTTATTATACACATTTTTATTGATATTAACTGTTTTAACAATATGGACATTTAAACATCGTCGCCTTAGGTTCCTCCATGAAACTGGTCTAGCTGTCATTTATGGTAAGTCGTCTGCTATACTGCTACTGTTTACAATCGTAATTATAATACAAATTATGTAAATTTTAATTTTAATTTTTATTTAAATTTATTTAACATTTTTTTATGCATTTTTTTATTATGTATAGTATATACTTTTTTATTTTAGATTTATATTCTTCTATAAATATATATATAATATATAGTTACAAATAATATTAAATATTTTTGTTATACATATTACATAAAAATATTTTCAAATAAATTGACTTATTTATACTTATATATCAGAAATATATATTTACTTAATTATAATTAAATTCATTGCATATAATTCTAAATTGATTATTAAAAATTATTAAAAAGAATAAATGATAAGTAATAATTATTAAATATTTATTATCAATTTTCTATATTAATATTTATTTGATTTTTTTTTATTAACAAAGATATTTTTACATTATAAAATTGATATATAATCTTTTTATGTGTAAATAACTTTTTTTATATAAAAAATAAAGATTTAGTAGTTTAAAAAAAGAATAATTTTTTATTATTTGAAATATTGATTACCAATTATTAATAATTAAGTTTTAATTATAATAATTTCATGAAAGTTATATATATTAAATATTTTAAAATAATATTAATTTATTATGAATTTATTATTATATATACATGTGTATTTGTTATGTCATATACATATCTTTTTAGGATTAATTATAGGAGCAATAATACGTTATGGATTTACAACAAGTAGTACTATTCTTCATATGCCTGTTGTACCAGACAACAGCAGTAAATATAACCAATCAGTTCCTCCTGATACATTATGGTTACGTTTTCCAGAAGATAAAGGAGGTGGTAATATTATTAAAAATAAGACATTTGCCTATTTATTCAGAGGAGAGATTTATAAACAAGATAATGAAATAGATTTGAAGGTATTATTTAATTCAATTATTTATAATCTATTTTTTAATAATATATTAGAACTATTAAAGAATTAAATATTGTATTTATTATATATTATATTATTATATAAATTATGTATTTCATTAAATTATAATTAAATTGAATACTAGAAAAAAATAATTAATATTATAATTATAATTTAATAGGCCACCTTTGATTCTGAAATATTTTTTAACATTATTTTGCCACCAATCATTTTTCATGCTGGGTATAGTTTGAAACGTGTAAGTAGCAAATTTTAATTATTTATATTTATATTTATCATTATTATTTAATATTATTAATTTTATATTTTATTTCAGAAATATTTCTTTAGAAATTTAGGAGCAATTCTTATGTATGCTTTAATTGGGACATCTATATCAGCTTTTGTTATTGGGTATGTTTTTCATTATAATGAGAAATATATATATAATTAATAAATAGATATATATTTTCTTGTCATAATAACAAGTTTATTTACATCTTTTGAAGTTTTTATATGAAACATTTCTTATGATTAATTTTACGTTCATAGGTCATTTAGATTGAATATATCTGTTGTTTTGTTCATTAACTATAGATAAAGAAAAAATTTCTTTTTAATATAATGTTATATTTTTTTAATCATACATTTCTTATGTATATATTATTCTTTTTTTTTTCAGAGCTTTGATGTATGCTTTTGTACAATTAATACCACATCTCTCTGCTTCATTTACATTTTTGGATACTTTATATTTTGGTGCATTAATATCTCCCACAGATCCATTGACAATAATTTCGATTTTTAATGATTTACATGTAGATGTAAATTTATATGCTTTAGTATTTGGAGAAAGTGTATTAAATGATGCAGTTGCAATTGTACTTAGTGGGTATGTATATAAGAATATTAAAAATATCTGCAAAAAGTTTTGATCAAATATACATATAAATTATATATTTATATATATTATTTATATATATATATTTCAGTTCCATACAAAATTATGGAGAACGTTACCAATCAGGTTCAGGTGGATTTGAAACTGTAGCATTTTTCCAAGCATTTGGTGATTTTGTTGGAATATTTAGTTTATCTTTATTTATTGGTGCTACTATGGGTTGTATTACTGCTTTGTTAACTAAATTTACTAGAGTCCGAGATTTTCCTCTTTTGGAATCAGCATTATTTGTTTTAATGTCTTATAGTACTTTCTTAATTGCTGAAGCATCTGATCTTACAGGTAATGTTTTATAATTTTATGTGCATTAAACTTATCATTTTTAGTACTAAATTTTTATATGTAATTATTTGTATACAGGTGTAGTTGCAGTCTTATTTTGTGGTATTTGTCAAGCACATTATACATATAATAATTTAAGTCCAGATTCGCGTCAACGGACAAAACAATTATTTGAACTTTTAAATTTTTTAGCAGAAAACTTTATATTTAGTTATATTGGTGTTTCAATGTTCACTTTCCCAAAACATCATTTTGATCCAGGATTTATTTTTGCAGGATTCGTATCCTTATTTTGTAAATATTAATTTTAAGTTAATATTTCATAATATATAAATACTCTTTATGATCCTTAATTACTTTATTATAGTTATGTGCATTATTAGGTCGCGCAGCTAATGTATATCCATTATCTTTTATATTAAATTTGGCACGAAAACCAAAAATATCGTTAAATTATCAACATATGTTATTTTTTGCTGGTTTACGCGGAGCTATGAGTTTCGCTCTAGCGATTAGAAATACTGTATCTGATGCTCGACAAGCAATGTTAACAACAACGAGTTTAATTGTAATTCTAACAGTTATTTTTCAAGGTGGTGCAACAACCCAATTTTTGAGCTGGTTTAATATACCGTAAGTATAAAAGATTTCTGTTACTATAATCATAAGCTTTTTTATTTTATTGAAACAAATCATTTTTTTTAGAGTTGGAGTAGATGAAGAAATAGAAGGATTGTCACATAATGGAATGCGCAGTGTAAGTATTATATTTTTATTTTTAATTATTATTATTGATTTTTTCATTTCACAAAAGTATAAATAATACAAAATTTCATTTGCACTAACATATTTAGTGAAGAATAAGATTTCTATTATTATTACTTTTGATATAAAAAATATAGTAATATTTACTATAATATAATTTATATTTTATATTATTAATATTTACTTTAATAGAATGCAATTTTTTGTTATTTTTATAATTTTTATATTTTTTAAAGTAAATTTATTTTTTATAAATAATAAATTTATGTACATATATTATAAGAATAAGTTACAAAAATATCCAATTTCTTAATATGTATATATATATATATATATATATATATATATATATATATAAAGTATAAATAAATTTTTATTAATTTGTTATATAAGAAAATATAAAATCAAACATCAAAAGTCGTCAGAAGCAAAATTTTAATAAGATTATTTTAAATTTGATTATCTTTTAAAATTATCTTTTAGATTTTATTAGATATTATTGTTATCAGAAAGCATCTCTTTAGGAATTATATATATAACAATTTAAACCATAAACTGATTGATTATGTCAATCTTTAAAATTAAAAATTTAAATTTTAATTATTTATTTAGCTATGAAAAAATTTTAATATTTTAAGATTAAGATTTGAATATATTCAAATTTTAATATATTTAAATAAATATATTTAAATAAATTAAAGAACATTTAGTAAAATGTAAATAAAAATTCTACATTTAATAGAAATAATAGACATTTTATTAATTATTGATCTTTTTAAACCATCTATGTATAATACAACATATAATCATTTAATGATATATTTATAATAAATATACTTATAATAATTGTTTAATAGATATAATCTAAATTGTTCAACAAAATAGTATTTCTCTAGAAAAATTTAAATGCAAATATATTTGTGCATGAATGCTTTTTATATTATTATCCTTCATCCTCAAATTACTGGTATATGCACTTTTAATATCATACACTCTTATCATAATTTCTAAAAATTTTATTTATTTCTTAATAAATATACAAAAAGATTATATTTACAAATGTTTGTTTTTTAAATTCCATTTAAATAACATAGTATTTCTGCACAAAGATTATTAAAAACATATGTAGCTTGCACTAGAATTTAACATTTTATAAAATTTTATAAAAGCATGTCTAATTACATGTAATAAAATTGATAAAAAGGCTTAATTAATCTAAATAATTGCGCTTAATAATTAATATAAAAAAAATATTGGAATTTAACATACTAATGTTAATAGTCTGGTGGCGAAGGTGGCTTTGGAGATCTGGACATACGTAGGGAGAGAAGTCCGCCGGTATGTTTTTTCATTAAAAATTGAGTTATGTTATTTATGTAATTACAAATAATTCATGCATTTAATGAATTCCTATGTTTATTAAATTGAAATTAATTTGATCCTAATTTTTTGTAGCATTTAATATTTTCTTATAATATTATCTTTGTAACAATAAATAATTAGTTTTATGCATAAGTAGTATTATATATGAGTTGCTTTCTGTCACTATCTGTCATTAATAGAGAATTAATGATATTTTGAAATAGGGATTTAATAAAAATTATCTTATTAAAATATTTGCAATGACTACTATATTTTGTTAAATGAATATTATTAAAATATTCATTATTCATTAAATAATAAGATAAAAGTAATAAGATAATGTGTAATAAAATAAATATGATAAATATAATATGAAATAAATCAGATATTATTATTTTAATAATATCAAATCATATTATAAATACATTAATATCTGCATATATTGATTCTTTTTTTGAAAGTAGAATTTAGTTTCATAAAATATAGAAATTATTATTTTATTTTAAAAATAAAAAGAAACTTCATTTCATATTATGTTTAATTATTAGATCCATATATTATAAATAATATTATTAATAAATTTATATATGCTTATGTTTATATTTAAAAAAAATTAAAAATTTAACTTATTTTTATATAAGAAAATTAATTATAATATAATTGCTATAATATGTTTGGCTTTTTATATATAAAAATTATAATTTCAATTTCATTAAAATGTTTGATTTACTAATTGCATGAGCTTAAATATTTCTTTTTGTATTATTTTTGTTATCCATTCTGTATGTTGATGATTAGTAGTGTATATGTTTATATCTATTTATATTCATTAACAAGATATAAATAAACATTAACAAGATATATAAATATAAAATGAACAATCAAGCATGTTTTTTAATACTATAAAAAAATTTATAAATACTATCAAAAATCTTCAATATTTAAAATTATATATTAATTATATTAAAAATTATATAATTATGAATTATATATGTTATTTAATCATTTTTATATATTTCAAACTTATTTAGTAATTGAATTAGTAAATTACTTTTATTTTATTTAAATATTTTTCATGAATGTAATTTTTAACTTAATTTTTAATTAAGTTTGAAAAAATATCATTATCATACAGGATGGATGATTAAAATATTCTTCACATTTCACAGTATAATTCTATGCAGGATGGATCATTACCAAGCAGTGGCATAAAACCTAATGAAAAAGCATTACTTGCCAGAATCTGGGGTGATTTTGACACACGCTACATGAAACCACTTTTAACTCACTCCAGACCTACATTACTGGAAACATTGCCAGTTTGTTGTACACCTTTAGCCAGAATTCTTACAACAACGCAACAAATGACACAGGTATAACATATAATTTTAGAAATTTTTTTACTATAGAATTGTTAGATATTTTATTTCAAGATTTTATTTTAGGATGAAGCTGTTAGAAAAGCAGATTCAGATTCAGATTTTTGTCTTGAAGATCGTGAACTGGAGCGACGAAGGACTAGTGTCCAACCGGTGAGTTTTCATCAACCTAATCTCAATTACACTATTAATCCGTGCTATCAGCCTAACAGCACAGATGCAACTAATCCAGATGAACCTTATGTAATTCTTAATTTACACAGAAGGTAGAAGTACTGGATTTGATTTAAAATATTGAAATCTTGTATAAAAATTATGTGTGAAAATAATTCTTACATTATGGTATAAATGAGTTTATCATTTATATCTAATTTTCATGTAATTATATTTTAAATATTGTTTCAAGTTATATCATTACTTAAAAACACTTGTACAACATAGCCTTTCCATTTTATATGAAAATTATATGAATTATATTTTTAGTATTAAATGTAATATATATTCCTATTTAATATCTTAAAATTTTATTATTAGTAATTTTATAAATTATACTTATATTAATTATATTTTCTTATATATAATAAGAATTGCTTATATCAAAATCTTTCATATAAAATGTATAGAATATGCATGAAATACTTATTTTTTTTCATTATAGATGTGCAATGATACACATTTGAATTATTAAATAATATAATATTAAATAATATTTAAATTTATTTATTGAAATTATTTATATATAGTACTATATAAGTATATTTACTCAATTGTAATCTTAATATAAAAAAAATATTGTGTATCATTGTCATATTTAGGTTTATGGGTTATTAACAATACTAATAATTTTTACAATGACAAGAAATCAATCATAAAATATATTAAAATTGAAATTTTATTATAAGCATGAATCTATATGTATTATCTTACTAAAATTATTTTACAGATGCAGTAAATGTATTCTAGTCATTAATTACTTGTAAGAAATTTGTGAAGAATTAATGAGTTTATTTCAAAGATTTATTTGAAATCAAAATGTGCCCTAATATTATAATTTAATATTCCTTATCCACATAACAGATTAAATATTAAAAAGATTATTTTATTTCTTTTTTAAATAATTTTTTTTATTCGAAAATTATGTTTAATGTCTAATATTAAAAAATTTCTAAATATTTATGATATATATATTTTTGTTAAATTAATGTAAGTGTTAAAAATTTGTTTTTTCTTTTAATGAAATATATATATATATATAATTGAGTAAATATATATATATATTTTTTTTTTCTTTTTTATAATTTAGAGTAATTTTTTTAGTCTACATTTGATCGCGCTCTTACCAATTTTTTTAGAGAAAAAGAAATGATGATGATGATGAGGACCTAAGAATCATTGGAATGGAAGGATTTATTCCGTTAAGAACATTGTAACGAGACAGAAGCCATTGAAAATAATATTTTGAGAAGATTATTTTTAAATGCTTTATATATTATATTTAGGAGTAGGATTAAATATTAAAAATAATTATATATTTTGTATATAAAATTTTTTAATAATAGTTATAATTTCTTTATATCAATAGTAAACAAGTTAATAGTAAATATTTCTCAATTTTTTACAATTTTAAAAAAAATTTATTTTTTCATTTAAAAAATTTGATGTACAGTGTTTATTTTTTAATAATTATTTATTATTTGAAAATGAATTTTCATATTTATAGTTTCTATATTTGTGTTAATTTTAAATTATTTATTTTAAATATATTTTTTTCTTTTATAAATATTAGATATAATATTATCTGTGCTTTATTTCTTGTCTTCTTAATATTATAGTGCAATATAAATATATTTTAATATAAATATAAATTATGAAAATCAAAAGACATGTAGTACATAATAGCGGGTTTTGAAAATGTACATATTGTGATTTTTTTGAAAGTATTAATATAATATAAAAAAAATAATTATAACAATAATAAAAACTTTAATAGAATTTTGATCTATATAAAGATTTATATAAAATTATTATCATTTTTAAATATATTGTTTTGAATTGAACATTAAACATAATTTTCAGTGTTTAATTAATTGTTCTTAAATTTTTGAATCTTTTTAAATCTCATTTTATCTCAACAACATTATTAATATTAAAAGATTTCTGATAAATATTATGCAGTATAATTTCTGTAATTTTTTTTTTATATTAATTATATTTTATTTATTCATTGTTATATTGGAGAAGGATCTTCTTTTCATTTATCTTTTAATGAATGTTATTGCATGTAATCTGAGAAACCAAATTACTTTTCAGACATCAATTTTTCATGTCAAAAATGCCATTTAAAAATTGCCGCTTGCACACTACTTATGCTATTAGTAACAAATAATTTCTGCAAAAAAAATAATCTTTTATATCTGCTTTCTATACATTGTATATGAATATTTTTCACTATATAATTATATTAAATATATTTATTTTTAATTGTTAGTGTAAATTTTGCTACATAGCACTTGCATCTAATAATAGTGCACATTACTTAATTTCATTTAATGTAATTTGTTAATATCATCAAAAGAAAATAAAATGTATAAGTGTTTTGCAATTTTATATATTTTATATTTAGAAAATTTAAAAAAATTATGGTATAGTATTATCAAATCATATATTTTTAAAAATGTTATATTATTGTGCAATCGGCAAATAATTTATTTTGATAATAACAAATATGTAATTATGTTAATATATAATTTATATTTTTCTAGAAAATATTTTTGTTCTGTGTAAATTAACGTTTCTTATTATATAATATTTTTTGTACACTTATTTTTACTTTTTTCAATTTTTTATTTTATTGTAGCATATATTGCTTATTTATATTTGGTTTCTCCACAGACACATGTAAGGAGCTCTCAAACAGAACATGTTTATAAAAAATAAATCTAATATGATTTATTAAATTGTATAAATTTTTGGGATTTTTTCTGCAATTCTTTTAAATACAAATTAATATTCTTCTTATTCAATATACCATAAATATTTAACATCAATATGTTACTTCATCCAAATTCTAATTCAGTATGTTTCATTTTTAACATTCTCTAATTTTGTTATCATACAGATAAATTTTAATTTCTTCAAGTAATATAAAACATGTATATGATATTGTAATCAACATCTCAGATAATATTTAGTATGAAAATTATGATATAGATATGTGCGTATGCAATGTTGGTGTCAAATATTATTAATGTACTATAGTTTCTATAAATGTTGATTATATTTTAGTAGTATTTATTTTCTTCAATATTTTGGATAATAAAAGACATTGACTACAAAAGATTAAATGTAAGTATTGTATAAAGAATAAATAATAAGGAAAAGGCAAAAAATTATAATATATTTGTTTAATTTACATTTATATTTTTTGCATATATTTTTTAACTTATAATGAGTTTATGAAAATGAATCACTTTAATTTTAGATTGCAAATATATATATATATATATATATATATATATATATATATATATATATATATATATAATATAATATAATAATCCTTCTCCTTATTTAATAATCTATTTATTCTAATTATGGTACTTGCATAAAATAGATTCTATTTTAAATGTTAATTTAAACCTGTATATATTACTGATTTTGTTATAATTTTTACTAAGAATCTTTACACACATAAAATCAATAATTGTATTTAATATACTAAATAATGTGTAAGAATCTAGAGATGGATTCTTCATATATTTAATACTTTGTGGGGCAGCTGGGAACTGTGATGGGAGAAGTTAGTCCGGGACCACTACCATTGCACACACGCGTCGCCTTGCCAGGTTTGGTCGGCAAACATTTATAGAGACTAATTGATATTGGTAAATAAACTTACCTTTTTATGTATAATATTATATGTGCAACTAATAAATGTATTTATTTGTAAAGCTTAGAAAATCTGTGCAAAAATTATTACATTTAATATTATCTATCTATCATAAATACAATTTGAAGCTTTTCTATTATATGCACTTATTTAATTAATATAAATTATAAAAATTAATTAAACATAAATATATTATTGTAATACAATTTATATCACTCTCATTTTATAATATGTATGTATGATTATATTATTGTCTTTTAAATGTCATAAATTCCAAATTAATATATATATAAAAAATATATATATTATATTATATTATAGTATTACACATTACATTTATTGGTTGTACTAAATTTAATCAAGCTTTATTATGTAAAATAAAAATAATTATTAGTTATATAAAAATCAATAAATATAAATTATGCTTTTCTCTTGACATATATATAATTTGTAATTCAATGAAAGTCCTGTTTTATAAAGATTATCAAATATTATAGAAAAAATTTATCTTTAAACATTATTGAATTAATATAATATATAATAATAATATATCAATTTATACTTGCATTATGCATTCAAATATAATATGTAATTCATGATGAAATATAATAAAAGAAAAAGAAAAAAAATAATTATATAATTATATTTTGTTAGAAATTTATATTTCTAAAACTATATTAAATAGAACTTGTTTTAGAAAATTTTTAAATTAATACTATGACAATAATTGGTTTTAATTCTTACATTGAAAAAAATAATATTTAAATTTTATGGATTTTAATATCATATATATTATATCTTAATATCATATATATATAATTATATTTGGATTTTAACAATAATATAAATTTTATATAATTTCAAATTATTATATTTGAATGTATTCTGTAATAATTTAAAGTTATATTTAATATAATTGTTTGAATAAAAAACTTGTGTTCAGCAAATTGATTTTGCTGGCATATACAATCATATTTACACTTAAGATACAGGATATTTATGATAAAACACATAAATATATGTAATTTACATATATTTTAATTTATAATTTTGTGTATTAAAAAATTATTACATACAGAAATTATAACCAGTGCCAAAAGTTTACAAAAATTACAAGATAAATTATAAAATTCTTTTGTGAAAATGATTGTATAAGAAATTTTAATATATTTTAAATAACATATGATATTGATTTCAACAAAAAAAAAATATATATATATATATATTTAATTATAATATATATATATATATATATATATATATATATATATATATATATATATATATTATAAGAAATAAATAAGATTATGAGAATATGAGAAATAAATAAAATAACATTTTCTATAAAATGTACTCCAATTGTTTTTTAAAATGATAATTACAAATTTTATATGTTTATTATATTTTTAGAAAATATTTACTTATAATTTACTTATATATCAATTACATTAAATGTACATAATGTACAATTCAAATATAATTTACCAGCACCATTTAAAACATAAAATACAAGAATAAAAATATATGAAATTTTATTTTAAATGTTGGCTGTGAATACTTGACAGAAATATTTGAATATGTAGTTTACATTTTAAAATAAATATTGCAAAATACAGTAAGAAGTTATATTTATAATATGTTATTTTTTTTACAATTAATATGTTTTTAAATTAATAACTTATTTTAATTATAAATGAATTATGCTAACTTATAATATCAAATAAGGAATAAAATTTTAGCATATAATATTTAAAATTATCTTTTTCTATATATTTGTGAATTGAACAATATGTAATAATCATTGCAATGTATACATATATATAAAATAATAATATTGTGATACTATGTACACTTATAGTGTTTTAATAAAGTATTTGTAAAAACAAAATGAAAATATATCAAATTTAATTAAATGTAAATTTATGTACATTAAAAATATGTCTAAATATATATATATATTAATATTAATATAATATAATATATAATTATTATATTATATAATTATTTGATTTTTAATAATTCTTTTCATATCATTAGTGACAACAAACATTGGTCCATGACCTGGTATTATAAAATTTGCCAAATTAATTATATAAGATCGCATGTGTGATTGAACTTTTTGTAATTCTTTAGTTCCTAATTCCTTCCAAATGAATGGATTTAGTATATCTTCTTCTTTTTCGAATAAATCACCTATAAAATTTATAACAATGTGGAAATATATATATAAATTATTTATAATCATATTATATTATTTTTAAAAAATAAACCTGTAATAGCAAAACATGTAGGTTTTTCAGAAACTGTAGTTTCAACTAAAACTGTAACATCATCCATTGTATGACCAGGAGTTGCTATAACTTTAACTTCTGGACAAATTTGATATCCTATATATATATATATAATTATAATTTTTATATATTTAATTTTATGCATTTATATAATTTTATTAATATATTAGAAAAATTTTACCATTTTTTAAATCTTTATCGAAAAATAATTCTCCACGATGTACACATGTTCCTATTATATGTTCTGCATTTATAAAAAGATTATTGTTTCCTATATGATCAGCATGGCTATGAGTACAAACAACATAATCAATTTTATCAGGTGTAATATTATGTTTAGTAAGTGCTGAAATAAATTTTTTTATTTAAGTATTTATCATTAAATTGCAAATATAAAAATAAAATAAACAATAATACCTTGTATTATTTTTTCTCGATCCCAAGCTGTCATAGTATCAACAATAATATTCTTGGATGCCTTTATTAATGTACAAGTACAATTTGCTTTCATTGTTCCATCGTCAAGTTTTATAGAGTAACCATCAAATAATACAATTACTTTGCACATTTTTGAAATTAAAATTAAAAAACTTATTTTTTTTAGAATTATATATTATAATGTATATTACATGCTTCGTGTGAATAGATTTATTTCATTTATTATAACAGAAATGCGATAAACACTTGAGAAATATTGCATGAGCATATAGTATATTTAAATTAGCATAGTAACATAGAGGTTATGTATATACCGAATTAAAATATTCGTGATCGCATTTGTATTAAATAAAAGATTAATGAATAGACAAAATTTAAAATGAAATTGGTAATTATAAATAATATTTTATTATAATGTAATTATTTAATATTAATGTAATATATTAATATAATTAAATATTAAATATAATTAATATAAATAATTTTTAATTAATAAAATCATTAAAATAATTTTAGTTTTTAACATTATTCATAATAATTATATTTTAAATATGTTTATACTTATAGTATTGCTTATCAAGTGAACCAACAAAACCATGTTTGGTATTAAGTTTCAAAGGAATTACATTAATGTTAGATTGTGGTTTAAATATGCAGTCTATATTACATTTTATGCCAATGCCTATGGTTCCTAGTATTAAATTTAATTCTTTGCCTTTGTGGCTTCCACGTGATAATCATCAAGATTGGCAAATAGAAGGGGTTTGCATAATCATATATTTCTTTTAAAATTATATATTTCGCATATAAACTTATATTTATGTTAGACATTCAATCTTTTAGGAATTAAAAGAATGTTGTGGTAGAGTATTTGTAGATTCAACACCTGAATTTTCTCCACCTTTAGAAAAAATAATAGACTTTTCAGAAATTGATGCCATTTTAATATCAAATTACACTTGTATGTTGGCTCTACCATTTATAACAGAAGATACTGGCTTCAAAGGTATTATTTATGCTACAGAACCAACATTACAAATTGGACGATTTTTTATGGAAGAATTAGTAGAATTTATTGAACAAACTCCTAAAGCTATATTAGCTAAACATTGGAAGGAAATGCTACATGTATTACCTTCTCCTTTAGCTGATGCTCTTAAACCAAAATCTTGGAAACACATATATTCAATGTCAGCAGTTAATACTGCTTTATCTTATATTCAAACAGTTGGATATGATCAAAAATTGGTAAGTTAGCATAATGTTATTTTAAATTTTTTTATATTTTTTTTATTTCTCATAGGACATATATGGTGCATTAACAGTTACTCCTATAAGTTCTGGGTATTGCTTGGGTAGCAGTAATTGGTTAATTTCATGTGACCATGAAAAGGTTGCATTTGTAAGTGGATCTTCAACATTGACAACACATCCACGTCCTATGGAACAAGCTACTTTAAAACATGCTAATATGTTAATATTAACAGGTTTAACTCAAACACCTACTGCCAATCCAGATACTATGCTTGGAGAACTCTGCATGACTGTTGGTAGAATAAAATTATTTTATTTAATATTAATGATATTAATAATCAATTAAACTTAATATAAATAATTTAATATTTATATTTATATTAAAATTTTATAGCAATGACACTCAGAACTGGAGGATGTGTTCTAATACCATGTTATCCATCTGGAGTTGTATATGATTTATTTGAATGTCTCAGTACTCATTTGGATAAATCTGGTTTTGCACAAGTTCCATTATTTTTTATATCGCCAGTAGCTGAAACTTCTTTAGCATATTCAAATATTTTAGCTGAATGGTATGCTTTATATATTTATGAGTATTGTAAAACTATTTAGATCATATTAAAACTATTAAATTCATATTTTATATTTATTATAGGTTATCAACAAATAAACAAAATAAAGTTTATCTTCCCGAAGAACCATTTCCACATGCTTTTCTTGTTAAAAATGCCAGATTAAAACATTTTACATCTACATATGCTGAAGGTTTTAGTTCTGATTATAGACAACCTTGTGTTGTTTTCTGTGGACATCCCAGTCTTAGATTTGGAGATGCAGTTCATTTTGTTCAATTATGGGGCAATAATCCACAACATACTATAATTTTTACAGGTATGTCATATTATTGCATAATGCATTGCAAAGTGATAAATTTATTATACGTAATTTATAAATTTTATATAATTTTAATAATATAAAAAATAATTCTTTCAGAACCAGATTTTCCATATTTAGATGCTTTAGCACCATTTCAACCATTAGCTATGAAAGCAGTGCATTGTCCAATTGATACATCTCTTAATTTTACTCAAGCTAATAAATTAATTAGAGATTTAAAGCCAGAACATTTAGTTATACCTGAATGTTATACACAACCACCAATAACTGCACCACATAGAACAGATCTTGTCATAGAACCTGTAGGAGTAAGTATATATAATGTCAAATTAGATACAGATTATTCTGATTATGAAATATTAACATATTCATAACATTCATAACATTTATTTTATATTTAAGGAAAAACCTTTAATTACTTTTAAACGAGGTGAAGTTATAAAATTGCCTTTAAAAAGAAAAAAGGGACGAGTATTTATTGAACCAGAACTAGCAGGAAATATAATTCCTAATGAAATTCGACCTGGTTTAAGTCTTGCTTCTGTTACTGGTGAATTGGAAGTTAAAGATAATGTATATACAATAAAAGTATGTATTTTTAAATATTTTAGAAATATATATTTTTAAAAATATATTTTATTAATTAAGAATTATATTTCTAGAGTATTGAAGATAGACCTAGTGGAAAACGTAAAGCACCTTCTGGTTCACCTGCACCAATCAAAGAAGAAGTTCTTAAAGAAAGAAAACATGAATATGGTAATCTGGATCCACAAGAACTATTACAGAAGCTTAATCAAGAAGGCATTCAAGGAGCCAAATTACAACATAGTCCAACTGCTACCAGTATTCATTTAGTAAGATACTTATAAGTTACAAAAAATAATTTTTTATTTAAATATAAAATTCATATTTTTTATTGCTTATATTTATAGCAAGATGAAGATACCTTGATTCAAATTGGAGATAATTCAACACATATTTTTTGTAATGGTGATCAAAAAATTAGAAGACGATTAAGAACTATTATTATGCAATGTCTTAAAAGATTTTAAAAAATTTTTTAAAATAAATAATATTATATTATAATTATTTTATATAATTTTATTTTTATAATTATAATTATATTTTTGTAATTAACTTTTTTTGTTTATATAGGATACAAAAGAATAAGTATTTTTGATCAATCATAAATAACATATTTGTCAATATGTATTGTTTTCTATATATATAGAATATAAAACTTAATATATTATAATCTTATCATTTTCATCAAGAAAAGAATTTATGGCGGTAAAATTCTTCTATTTTTCACAAGTCAAAATTTCAAGTTATAATATTTTGTAACAAAGTAAGTATTACATCTTATTAGTATTACATATTACATGTATATATATATTTATATATTAAAAAATCTATATATTAATTATTTTGAATATATTCAAAATATCATCAGTTTTATTTATATTTATACCATAAAATATTTAAATAAATTTTTTAAGAATCTTATTGCAAAACAGAAATAGTATAAAACACTATATCTATTTTAATAAAAAAATATATAACTTAATTATATATAAAACTTATAAAAAATTTGTTTACAATATTCAATAGATTAATATTATCTTTATTTTAATTTATTTATTTATATTAATATTTTTAGCAATTTTCATAAGTTAATATGATGAAGATTATATTAATTACTATATTATATAAATATAATATCTAATAAGATGACTGCATTATTTTTACTGTATTCTGAATGCAAAACAATTATTTCAAAAATAATCAAATATGGGTAAGAAATTTTATATTTATATATATTATTAATGTTAAATCATAAAATGTATTTCATCTCTAATATAATACAAAAGTTAGATTATTAGATTAATATAATATAATGCAAAAGTTAGATTATTTTTTCTTTTTATAAAATCAGGTATTTATGGAATATACATATACAAAAAATAACATCAAAATCACAAATACAAAAAAATTAAATTTCATTTACTTTATATATAAACTTTAATATATTGTATTATTGGTATTTTATTGTTTTAAAAATATAAATTAATATTTTGACATTCGGTTTTATTATTGTTCTTAAGACATAAGCACCTGATTTTTTATATGCATTCAGAATACAATATATTTAAATCAATTTACCACTTACAATGCCAAGTGCAAAACCACCTACAAAATAAGAAAGGAAAAAGTGAAATTCTGTAGGTTTAAATGAAGTATCACCAGTTATAGAATGATACCAACGACGTGTACGAGATTCGCCATTTCTTAATAATTGTTCAGCTTTATCTAACTTTTTATCAACGTATCTCTCGACCTGAAACAATAAAATTTTTTTGAAATAAAACAACAAATATTTCAAAATATGAAACAATAAATATTAGAAATATTTCGAAATATAAAACATATTTTATACAAATTTATACAAAATATTGATATTTTTGATTTTCAAAATAAAAATCCTCATATTCAAAAAGAAAGTAAAAAAATTTCATGTAAAATTGTAATTGTTATATCTAATTTTTTACAAATATCTACTTTTTACTATAACTTTTTTATTTTTTTTATAAAATTATATATATAATAATGTATAAATTTATATATATATTAAAAATAATGGTTATAAGATAAAAACTTCTTAATGCATGTGCATATTTTTAGAAGTGTTAGAATTTAATTACATATACATATATGAGATACAGAGCTACAAAGATTAGCTACAGTAAAGTTATACTTATATATTAAAAATAAAATTCTTAAGCATATAAGGAATAAATAATTTAAATATTAAAAAAATTTGATTCTTAAGTTCTTATGAAAGTGATGAAAATAATACCTAACATATAATGTTAATGCTAAAAGTAACAAATATATAATGTTCACTCATGTTTTTGTAAAAAAACTAATAGTTGCTCATTCAGGATGCTAAACCAATAATAAAACCACCAATGAAACTTGTTGCCACAAGTGAATTGTTTCGACACCATGTTCCTACCTATAAATAATATTAATATTATATTTATATATTAATAAGTATTATAAATCTATGAAATTTGTCTTGTGAATTTAGATATTAAAATTATTAAAATTTTACCTTATCCAAGAATTTTGGTCCTTCACCAGTTACTGTTTCTTCTACTTTATCTGTTATTTTCTCAGCTTTTTTTTGAATTTTATCCCAATTAATTTTAATATATCCTTGATGTGCTGCAATTTGGAGCATTATAATTCCACCACCAACTGCAAATGCAGTAATTTTTCCAATTTTTATTGTTATAAAACCAGTCAACCTATAAAATATTTAAATTAAATCAAATATTTATTTTTTGGTAAGATTAAAGTTTTTATTAAGTATATGAATAATTATATATAAGTAGAAAATTTTTTTAAATAGTTAAAATATCTATTAATTAATAATTAATTTAATTATTTTTTTTAGTTTTTTTTAATGCATTAATCATATTATATAAAATTAAAAGTTTTTTATATAATTTTAATATGTATTATACATATATATATAATATTTACCATCCTGATGTTGTACCAATAATAATTTGTTTAGTAGCAGACTTTTTGTTCACATCTCCTAAAATCTTGTCTATCATACTTTCTGCATGCTTTGAAATATTCAATTCTTCTTTGTTTGCATTGTCTTTGTTTTTCTTTGTTATTGGAAGATTCATTTTAACACTGAAAATTATCATTAATATTTTATTACAAAATAAGAATTTTAAAAACGAGTTAAACAATATTAATATATATTTTTAAATACATATTTTTTGCATTATATTTTTTCTTGATATTATTTTCGTTAGCAAATTAATAACGTAAGAATGAATGCTATTTTCACGTCTTGAAATAATAATGTTAACAAATTCTTCAGTTATACGTCAGAACAAAAATATATCGATGACTGCATTGTCAGAAAATTGCAATAGCGAATATTTTGTTAAGTATTGCTTGATAAATTATTTTAAGTCAATTCGTTACATCATAAAACTATAGAGAATATTAAAAATATAAATAAGAATTTTAAAATTATATGAAAAAAAAAATTGTCTACCGTTTAAATAATTTTGTTGCTCCTGACTTGATGGTATTTTTGTATACTTTAGGCATGATATAATTCAAATATATTTTTAAATTATATAATATTTTATAATGGTTAATATTTATATATATATACATATATAAGGCTCACCTAGATTCTTCAATTTCCGAAATATTACTCGATAAAATCAAAATGCCTTTGAGTATAAACGCGAGAGATCAAAATCTCCGGTTTTCTAAAATGATTGTTCGGTTTGAAAAACAGTAAAGACGGTAAAATAGTGAAATTACTGAGGAACCGTCTGTAATATTTCAATAATAATATAAGAATTTTAGAATGGATATATTATTTTGTATATGATAATATTAAATTATAAGAAAACTGAATAAATATTTTAATTTATTAACATAAGATTTTTGCTAAAATAAATTATATAAATTTTCAAAAACATTTTAACATATTGTGATACAATATTCTTGAAAAATTAAAAGCTTTAAATAATAAATTTTATAAAATCTCAATAATTTAAAAAAATTTTTAGAATATCATTTATATGATGAGTATGTATTATATAATATAATATTAACTATTTATTTTCTTATTTTATTTTGATTGTAACATTATATATTTATTATAATAAATAAGACTATTTACATTGTAGGTAATTTTTATTGATTTCAGTTTATTAATTCAGTTTATTTATTCAGTTTATTAAGTTTAAATTATATTTTACATATAATATATTTATTATTATTCTACAAGATATATAGAATAAATTATTCAATTTTTCGCGCTATTCTAGGACGTTTTGAAAAATAATGTTCTCTGGTACCGGAATTATAAGTCGACGTGAGCCATGATAATGGTCTTCCGTCGCGTGATTCGCCATCCTGATTTAACCTGGTTGCCGCTTTTAAAAACTTATCGTCCTGATGAGGTGACAAAGTGTCGAGAGAGTAAATTGTGAAAACTCTCGGATTTTCGTACAAAACAACCGATTCTAAGTGTAAACATGTGTTCTTTCTGTTTTTAATGAGTATATTTATTAAGTACGAAAATGGCTCAGGATACTGATGATATCAATTTGACTCCTCAAGAATTACAAATACTATCTGAGTTAGACAGGTGATTTTAAAGTAAACAAAATCTATTATATCTAGTTTTATTTTGATTTCTTAATTTTTCTTATATCAATTATAGTTTTTTCTGCTATTTTTCAATATATAACCTAAAAGTTTGTTTGACAGAATAGGCGCGTAATTCGATCAATTTATTCGAAAGTATTTGGAATTGACATCTTCTTTTTTATCAAAATACATATAAAATTCAATTAAAATATTAATATATTTTTATGATTTATATAGTAATTGTGATTATAAGTATTATAAAATTTAAAATATTATCATAGAAATTAAAACGTATAAAATATATTAAATATTTACATAATAAATATTAAAAACAAAAATATTTATCTATGAAACATTTATGTGTGTTTTGCTAAAATTTACTAACAACGATATTTTTAATATATGATATTTTTTATATTTATTGTAATTATAATAATTATAATTTTTTAACTAATAAATATACTTTTTCAATATATGTGCAGTCGGCAGTTTGGATTTTTAAAATTAAATTCACCAGAGCAAACAAAAAAAAAAGCTTTAGTTGTTCGTGCAATTAAGTATTTAGAAAGAATGTTAGTTCAAGCGCAAGCTGAAAATCAACGTAGAAAAGCAGATAGTACAAAAATGAATCCTGATGAATTAAAGGATGATGATGAAGACAAAGGAATTAGTATTGATCCTAAAACATATTGTAAATTAGGACATTTTCATTTACTTTTAGAAGATTATAGCAAAGGTAAATAATTAATAATTATTTGTGATAAATTTTCATTGATTTCATTTTTAATATACTTATATTTTTTAAAAATTTTAACAGCCATGTCAGCATATCAAAAATTTTATTCCTTAAAAGGAGATTATTGGAAGGATGCTTCATTTTTATATGGTCAAGGACTTGTTTATTATCACTTCAATGCTTTTCAATGGTAAGTGATCTCTTGCATTCAGTAGTATATTATTTCATACTTATTTTTTATTATATGCATGTGTATATAATGTACATATTTTATTATGTATAATAACTCATTCTGCTTCTATTATTATAATTTAAATATAATAAAAATGTAGTTATAAAATAAATATTTTAAATTCTCTTTCAAATATAATATAAAAATATTTTAAAAATATAATTTATTTCTTTGTATTATTATTATTTTTATGATGAAAATGATGAAAAAAAATCAATTTTAATAATTTATTATTATAAAGAAATAATAAAGAATTTAAAATATTTATTTAATTTACATTTTGAAAAAGAAAAATAAAATATGGATAAAAAACTCTACAGAAAAATGTTATCTCGTATGAAACTTGTTCACCTTGAAAAGGGTACGTTGACCCCTTAGACGATGTACACATAGAGTTCATCGTTCTCATCATGCATCCTCTATTTTTTTAATTTCGCGCAAAATCCTGTTGGTAATGTAATTTTATTTTTTGATGTCGATAAGATAGAATATTAAAGTTCGGTAAAGTAGATTGCTTATAGAAGTTACCGAATGAGTTATTAATACACAAATTGGACAATAGATGTCGATGATTTTACTATAAGAAACTGAATGTGCCTACGTGCCGAGTTGGTTCACGGATATGGCGACTAAGAAAATGCGTGGGGGAAATAAAAGACCAAGTAACTTACTACATAAGTATTTATATATTAAGTATTTAGAATGTTGTGTTTTAATGGTCAAAATAATAATTTATGGCTAGTGTATTGTATATATAATTATCGTGCCAAATTATTGCTTTTCTTTCTAAAAATTTCTTTGTTGTTGTATTATGAGTTTTTTGTACATTCTTTGTACATTCTGTCTAATTTTTGAGACAATTGTATCAAAATTATTATGAAAAAATTAATTTGAAAATTCTTTCATAAGTATTTATGTTCAAATTTATTTCACAAACTGTCAATTGCAATAAAACTACTTTAACTTATTAAATTATTTATTCAGGAAATATAATTAACAGTAATTATTTCGAATATTGATATATTTGAATTTCATTGTAAATTGACAGTTGACAATTACAGAAATTAAACTTTTTTTCAGTTCTTTGTCAATTTGTTTATAAATAGCCTCATATTAAATATTATTTAATGTTTTATCTATTTAATGCTATGTTTGTTATTTTTAACATTCATGTTAAAGATCAAGTCAAATATTGAATTATCATAATAATAAGATTTTACATTATAAGAATATATCAAAAATGTAACATATTATTTTATAAAATATATATAATGTACAATTCGTGAAGTAGATTAAAATCAATCAAATAATAAAATTAAAAATATATTTTATTATTATTATTATTATTATTATATCGTTTTTTCTTTATCAAAGATATTTTCATACTGTTATACTACATCAAAATCTGGTGTAAATAATATACAAGATATTATTAGTGTTAACTTGACATTTCCTGTCAGACAATCAGTTTTGTAGACGGTTAAGAGTGGGAATATCGATTTCCTGTTCAACCCTCCTTAACTTAGATGGTGCAAGATTCTCGTGAAACGAAACTCATAGTAGACTCCCTTTCGACTTTTCAGCATTTCATTAGAACATGATACCATATAATAATTATCAATGATTCTGATTAATATCATTTCATCACTATTTTTTTCGAATTTTTTCATTCATGCATTTGAATATATACAAATTTTAACTTACAAAAAAAAATTTAAATTAATCACATTCGTATTATTGGAATATTTAAATAAATTTGTAAATTATATATATATTTTTTTCACAAATAATCAAATAATAATAATAATATAAAATAGAAAGTACAATTATTTGTAAGATAGAAAAATGAAATAGTTAAATTATATGTACATAACTTGATATAATATTAGTAGGATTATCGTGTTCATAAAAACGAAACTTGCTCGAGCTTCCTTTTTTAAATTAGATTCATTGTTACTATTCATAAAAACTATAATGTACTATATTCATTCAAAAATTAACTTCTATATTTGTATAATTACTAATTTAATATATTCATAAAATTAATTTTAAAAAAATTTATAATATTCATAAAAAAGTTAAAATCTATAATAAAATCTATTATCAAATAGAAAATTTTTAGAAATATATCTTTAAGCGTTATTAAGAATAAAAATGTTTCAAAAAATTACTATATTACTGATAAGATATTAATTCTATCGTCTATTTTGTATTCATATCAATAATACAATCATTTTTTAAAATTTTTTTTTATTTTTTTGCGTTTTTTATTCTAAATTCTATAGAATTTTTTTTCTTTTTTATGTATGTCATTTCACTTATATTGAAAATACAACAATAAATAGTTGTAAAGTAATAGTCAGTAATTAAAGAAACTAAACTAGGTCGCTCGATAGTGTTGCACTGTTGACAATTTTATCTTTTCTTTGGAATGATAAAAATTACATTGTGAATCTCATTACATTAAATATAAAAATATATTATATATCAATCATATTATTATATAATTATTATTGCATGTATATAATTAATATATATTATTTTTTCTTATTGTATTATAATAATACAAATCATAAAGTAATATATTAAGATATTATTATATAAATAAAACATGCGTGAATTATTACAAGTTTTTTCATTTTTCGTGTATTTACAATCAAATATTGAAAAAAAAAAATAAATATATTAATTACATTCGCGTGATAGGTTAACTCATTGCAACGTGTGGCACCATGCTGCGATTGCGATAATTAAGAGAATAGAATCATGGTTTGTCGATAACAGAAAACTACAAAGAGAAAATGGTTTGGTGCACGCTACTGACCAAAGGATTGACGGTGAAATGAATATTATCGTTTCTATACCGTGAAGTTATTTCTTTGTTACCTCACATCATGTGACTACACAACGGAATATTCACTGTATATATTTATAGTGTATTGAAATAAATTGTAACTTTCTATCTTGATTTAAAAATTTTGGAAAATAATAGTAAAAAAAAAAATCAATTTGTTGATATATCGATTTTATTTTCTCATTAATTTTAATGAGTTTGATATATTTTATTAAGGGCATCTTTTCATTATGCATAATCAATTGATTTAGTTTAGTTTTAGTTTTTGATTTATATGCAAAAATATATTTCATAATGTTCTGACATAATCGGTCTATAATCGCATTTTTGTTTATCTCATCAATTTATGCCAACTTATTAACTTATTAAAACACAGCATCTTATATTCTAAATCATCTTTTAATAAATTTTTATTAGTTATTAGATAAAAATGTTGCCGTTTTACAGCTATAATATTCATGAATACTTTTCAACAAATTTAACAGCAATTAAATATTTACAATAATTAACAATATACTGGAATATACTTAAGTTTGAATTAAATTGGGTTTTCAATATTTGTTGTTTGCTTTATATTTAAAATATAGATTTAGATCATTTGATATTCATCTTTGAACATCAAGTTATGTTCAATTTAAATTAGATTTGTATTAAGTTGAATTTGAATCATATTCGAGTTTGGTTTAATTTGAGTCAGATTTACTACTTTGAAAAAGTTCTATTTGAATCAGTACAATAGATTCACTTTAACAAATATAATTCGCGAATCGTGATATATAAAGAGATTTTTAGGTTAATTGAATTTGTATATTATAAGTAATGATTGATAATTTGATATCTTTTTTGTCATTATTATTATTATATTTATAATTTTTTAAAAGTTTTTAACATAACATTATAATTTCGTGAGAAGATTTTTTGAAATGCAAAAATATTTGGACTTCTATTTAAATCGAATACGAAATTAATTCGACATATACATATTCGAACAGAATATGTATAAATTTATTATATACTTCTCTGGAGTACTTGATTGTCCTCGGAGACAAACTGCAACAACCCTTTCGTTCGATCGGCAAGTCTTTTTTTCGCCAACTTTTCACCCTCTAGCATTGAATGGAGCCGAATCTCCCCAAGAGTGATTCACATGATGCGTGACTCGTCAGTTCGTAATCTCTTGCATATGTGTGGTTTGCGTATTGTATCACTTCCTATAATATTTATAACAGTCACTCTATTATACAATTCTTGACTCTCTATGCATGTTTTTATTTTATAATATTTTTGATTTGATTTTTTATTTTCTGCTTGCTTGCGGTTGTAACAATCGCTGAAAAATACATAGTTACTTTCTTCTATGGTATAAAGTAAATTTTTTAGTATTTATATGCATTTCTATTTTTTTAAACGATTGTCTCAGTGTCGTTAATATATAATACGTAAAATATTTATAATGAAAATTTTGTATGGACAGTTTTATTTGAGGCTGATTTATTGAAATTTTCACGGTTATTGATATTTTCTTCATATGTTTATTCGTTTCAAATTGTCTCATTAAACTTTAATTGTATTTATTTGAGAATTATAAGAGAACATTTTTTATTTATGTAATTTCGGAAAATTTTCCAACTATTTTGAGCGCAGTTTATCGAAACGGCAACCAGGACGTGTGTCCGCCATGGCAGAGTGCCGTTGAGTCACGTGCAACGTATAGAGATGCGTTGCAAACGATCGATTTTATGGCCTCTCCTTCTACGCACATGTTCAACCATGTATAGTTACATATCAAATTGATGATTGTAATAGTTTGTATCTCACGTTCTCTTCTCCATGACGAAAGGAGAATTCTGTCATTTTCGTAAGATTAATCCTATAGAAACCTAGAGAAATTCGTCACTAAATGATATTAAATTTTATTTGAAACATTTTTTTTTATTTCATTGTTATTATATAAATTTTTCTAAAATTGTATCAAAATTATTTTTCAAAAGAACTTATCTTCGATTTATAGTCTTCGATTCATCTGTAAAAAAAATATTGGCTTATTTACTATCTTGATTAAACTCAAAAAAATCCATATTTTAAAAGTGATTTACGTATATATGTTCAATATAAATGATAAGATTTTATAAAATCTTAATGGATGTTTTTGTTAATATTTATTATTATTTATATAGCCTAACTTTTCAATCATAAAATCTTAAATTAATATTTACATTAATAACTCATCAATTTTTCTTTAATATATTTATATAGAGAATCAAAGTTTTTTTAGTGATGTAATAATTTCACAAGTCATATGCGAATTCAAGTTGATAAAACATCAGTTAGCGAGTTTCCGTCGTCCATTGTTCCATTCTTTCATTCGGAACATTTTTAGAACGTCAGAATAGAATGATAATTAGTTTTCTCATCACTGTCAATTATCTTAGACATTGTCATAGTTAATCTCGTCAGTCATCCATGCAATTATACATTTATCTCCAATCTCCTTATTGTATAATTCTTCGGAGTTATTTTGTGCTCTTTATATCTGACAGTGGATAAATGGAATATATGCAATGTAAAATAAAAAAAAATTCTATTGTCGTGTTAATGATATTTATTTCAAATTTATTATTTTATATGTTTTTATTATATTCTTTTACAATTATTTTATAATTTAATATTTTTTATGTCCTATGAAATAGCTTTTTCCATAAAGAACATAAATAGAAAATACGTGTACTAAACATATCTTTATATAAATATAATAAAAAAAAATTCGAAGTTATAGAAAAAAATAATATTTGATGATATTCCAACATAGCATATTCAATTAAACAATACAAATAAAGATATCATATATTAAACATATAAAAATTTTATTTTCAAAACTGTGATTTTAAAAAAATCCAGTAGCTCGTGCTCTTCATTCAATATTAAGTAGGGTAAGCATTCGAATAAGCGTAAAAAGAACGAACATTGGCAGAGCACATAGAAAATTCAGAGACGACAAGGTGCAATTAATTTGAATACTTATCTACCCGTTGGCCACGTGTTCCTTGCGTAGGGAATTAAACTAAGGAAGCAGTCCCTTAGCAGTCGGTGGTTCGCATTTATTCGCTCTTATCGGGCTGACTATAAGTTTCCAGTGGTAGAAGAGGCACCTTGCACGTGAGACTTTTCATGAACCCGCACACGTGTACGTCGTTGCTCAAACGACATGGCCGCTGCACCCTGCCGCGTACGCGTGCAGCAAGGTGCATGCAAGCTCTGACCCAGATCGCACGATCGATGTTCCCTGGCCCAGATACGCTTACGGAGATTAATATTTTTTCCACGCAAGCTCGACGATTGATCCCTCTCCGTTTTCACGAACTTCGTATTTACTGTCGGTTCGTTTCAGGATTCTTTTGACCGCGTTTAAAGATTAACCCTTTCAGTGTTGCGGTATAATATTAATTATATGACATTATACAGCTCTTATACAGTTTCTTTATATGATAAATTTTTACTTCTTCATATTTTTACTCCAAATGAAAGATTATGTTTGATATACAAACAATCAATTTAATATATCTTGTTACAATGAATAAAATTAAATTGCATTTTAATAAGATGCTCTTTAATCGCATAATTCGTGCGTGTAATTTTACTGCTTGTGAAATCAGTCATACAAATTGATGCTCTTACAATCTCTTGAACGCGAGTCTGATTTAACCATTTAATCTGAAAGTATTGATCTAAATTGATCTTTGAAATTCATTTCTCATTGCTAATTTATTTATAGATTACTTTAACTTTACTTTATAATTGAGAGGGATTAAATACATGAAAAAAATCAATTTGAATAATTTTTGAAATAATATTTTTAATAAAATTTTTTCTAATATGTTCATAATAAAAATTATTCTAAAAATATTACAAATACTAATACTAACTTTTTTATTTTTTCTAAAATAAGATTTTATAGAGTTCAATGTAAATATATCTTAAAAATATCTGATTTTTGAAAAGTTATAAATAATTACATAAAAATACATAAATTACATATTATTTGAAATTGAAGAAAATGTAATTGTGCTATGCTGTGTGTATTAAAGAAAACATGTGTAAAATGTGCTATTAATAGATATGTTTTTTTTTTTTTTTTTTTAAATAAAAAAATAAGATTCTTATTATATTCTCTTACAAGTGTGAAATCATCTTCTCAGAATATTTTTCCAAATACAAAGAAACCCCACAAATCTTAGCACAAAAGCTCTCATTCACCAAATCTTCTCAATATTAAAAATCATTATTAATCTGTCTCATAAATCATATATCATTACTCATATTATCCTCTCAATAATTACATAAATATTTAAACTAAGGATTAAAGTACAATGGAATGAATTTAAGTTAACCAATATCTAAGCCTTTATCCTCACAAATTTCTATGTTCGATACGGCCATCGACGATATTAACCGGATGGCAATGACCGCTATTTCACTCAGTATGTCGTACGTCGAAATTCTTATGCCGAGTCGGCATAACAAGCAACGCGGTTCCCTGTCCAAGCGTCAGGTGGATCGGCGTAAAACTCGAGCTGTTCCTCCTTCTCCAGTGGCGCGCACTGGTGCTTGTTGGCGGTTACATGCAAGTGTTACCGTATAGGAGGGACAACGAGGACAACGACGTCGACAGCGGGTGGCAGGGAGTCAGAGTCGTCTCGGTATTACTTTGCGGATCGTTCGGCGAGGTCATGGTCAGCCGGTGTGCTGAAACCGAGAGTCAACAAACTCTAGCAGCGAAAAGAGAAACGAGCCAACAGCGGCAAACCAAGAGTACCACCATCCAGTCAACCATCGAACCGGACAGTTAACCTACCAACGTAATTCTCTATGTATTCGTTCAACCGTGAGTTCCTTGAGGAAAGCCGCCCACTGTTAGCGGATTCTCTCTATCCTGTTTCTCCATCGACTTCCTCTCCCTCCACTTTTATCATCTCCTACTTTCTCCCTTTCTTGTTGTTCCTGCCATGGACCTTCTAACTTCTTGTTATCCTTCTTCTTCTCTGCTGAGAGACCTGCATCGCTAAAAATAATTCGCAATCATTATTTATAGCAGGCTTGTTGTTTGAAGCATGCTACTACAGGTGCGGCAAGAATATGCATTATCTTATAATTTTCCTATAAGTGATCTTCGACTATTTTATGATTTATATAAAGAAATTAAGATTAGAAACTTTAAAAAAGATTTTAAAAAAAAATTTTTTACGATGAAGTAAAGAAAAAAATAATTCGGAAAGGAATAAAAAAAATATTTAAACGCAGGTATGCTATAAGGTTATGTTATGCTTAAATGCACGTAATCATTATTTGAACTATTCTCTTTTTACAATATGTTTTACATAATGTTAAGATATTACATATAAAGTGATAAAAAATGTTTAACAATATTGAAAACTATTATAAAAAGTTATAAATAATGTTTAATGTGAAATTGAAAATCGAAACTTTTATTCCAAATATTATATCATAATGGCCAACATCTTAATATTGTCTTCAAAATTTAACCTTATCTTTCTTGCATCTTGTTTCAAAAGATATTAGATGCTCTATTTATTCTGAAAAGAGCAGTGATATGATATCTGTCTATTTGTACTATTCAATCTGAGGATACTTGTGTTTATGTATACAGCTTAGAGTACGGCAAGTTTATCGACATTGATACTCGTGACGTCGGATTTGTGGTGGCAGCGCCCTGGACGGGTCCGTGCCTCCGCAAGCTGTGACGTCATTGGGTAGCGGCGCAAGCTGCTATCCAATGAATACACGCCACGTCATTGCCTGCCTCCGCTCTTCGGCAACAGCAGAGACGGCTAGTCACGTGACGTCACTAAGGATGATACAGCATTCTCCGCGAGTTGAATGACCCCTACAGACGAAGTTCAATATACCGACGAGGAAAGATACGACTCTTGAACCTGTATAGTCCACGACCATAGTTCCTTCGTTGCTCACTGTTTCGTCCATGTTCGGTCTTGAGGGAAACCAACTCTTCCTTCTATTGCGTTCCGCGCGTTTATCCGTTTCGGTCACGCTCGGATCATTTCGGTTCCATTCGGCTTTCTCGAATCGTGAAGTTGTTTGGCCCGTCGATTCGAGCCAACTTGCATTCGATTCGATAAACGGTTGCATTCGATGACTACCTATGTGACTCCAAACAGGATTCGAATAGCGTGTCGAAATTGCTCAAATTTTATCGGGAAATCTCGATTATCAGAAATTCGTTTAAATTGATTTTATAACTGAGGTTTTGCTAGCATATTGATATTGTATAAATTTATTATATATGTGTGCAGTTTATATTATATTTATCAGATACACGTTAATATATAATATACATTATATTATATTTTATAATCAATTATAGAATAATTTTTAAATCGCATTTTCAGAAATAATTGTCTGGAAAATATTTTCATTAGAGATTTTGGTGAGATGATCTTTGAAATTTGTTTCTTTAAATGTAATCCTATATCATATCGAAAAAATTTAAATTTAGGTACGTATAATTATAATTATAATATATTTATTATATAATTATATAATATTAATATTAATATAATTATTTAATGTTTAATTATTTAAAATTTATTTTTAAAATATCAGTTGCATAGAAATATGTTTTAAACATAGACTTTAAAATTTAAGGTTGAAATTTAAAACGTTTAGACATCGTTTAAGCAAGATACCGTTATTTAGGTCAAGCGACACGAATTTGCTATTCTAAGAAAATATCTTCGCTGCCATGAATTACAAAAATACGCATCGAAAAAGGAATATTGCATTGAAAATGAATTTATATAGATCATTCACTTTTCATTGCGATTTGACTTGAAGAAAAATCGCTTTTATTTCGAACCAAACGTATCTTGATTGGTCTGTTTTTATTCATTTAGCCGGTGAGGAAGTTAAAATTAGTCGTCGCGACTTTACATCTGGGAGTCAGTGACTCCTGTATGCGAACATTATTGCACCAAAGAAATCAGTTATGCACCACAGTTATCCCTTATGTAGAGGACAAACATTTCTCCAACTATACATATACTTCTATACTTTTAAGGGTATAATATTTCCAGTGAATAAATCGAGTTCCAACCAATGAAGGTTATTCGATAAATAAACTTCACTAACCAATAAATCATACGATGCCTAAGCGGTTATTCATGGTACCGATCGCTTGAAAAGGTATGTTTAAGCATTGTTAAAATGTGACTGAGTATCAGTAGGAAATATTTCTTAGGCAAATACAGAGTGGATCGTTGAAAACCGACCGCCATTACGTCTTCCGTTGCGCTCACGTGGCAATGGAAGTGTGTTAACAAAAGGCAGGTGGTTTCAAAAGGTAAACTAGCTACGGTGGAAATTTTTTTCTTTTTCTGAATTTTCCTGAGTACAAGAAAACTTATTATTTTTCTAGCAAAGCATTTGTAAAGGAATTATGTGATTTTTTAAAAATTAAGTCATAAATTTTACATTTACATTTTAAAGCAAGTATCGATAAAAAGATATTAAATAAGGGAAGTAAAAGTTTTTTTTTTTTGTTAGCAATAGTTTTTTACAATATTCGTTTGCTGAGAATATATAAGTCAATTAGCATATCTTAAAAATATTTTTAACTGCTAAAGTTCTTCTTTATTAAAAATAATATTTATTCATTATTTGTTAGCTTGTATTTAAATTGTATTTGCTTGCATTTAAATTATTCTATAGAAGAAATACATATTCTTTCCATTGCATTTTCGTTTTTAAAACTTGATATAAAATATATTTAAAAAACATAATGATACAGCTTTAAATGTATTTAATTTCCAATCTATATCTTAATAAAAATCAATATTAATTTTGTCAAAGACATACTTTTAACAATTGTAAAAACAAAAAATCTAAAACCTGTCACTTTGACAAGTTTGATGATTATACTGTCTTATTGTATCATTTATCAAAAGATAGCGTTTGTAAAATGTTTTTAACGAATCACGCAATACACGATTCCACCGATTAATATTCATTTGCTGCATAAGTAGATAATATTCGACCACGAGCAACTTATCCAGCCTAGATCCCGCGTTATCTTGGTTGAAGTATGACACCATGCTGTGCAATTTATATGCATCCATTTGTAATAGATGTCGTGAAAGTAAGTTGGCACAAGCACCGGTTTCCGAGGAGGGAAAACGCAGCTACCTCACGAACACGTGGTTAAAACGAAGTGCGTGTTATGGCCACGTGGCTCACCATCTGATAAGACCGGTTAACGTGAACGTACTTGCCACTTAACCTAACTGGCCATTTTCTTCTCAAGCCATCTTTAAAAAGTTCCCGCCGATCATGTATATAAATGCGCATATCCATCATAATTCTTGATAAAAAATAATTTTCTTATTCCGAATATTTTTTTTTTTTTTTTGCATTTAGAAAATAACTTGCTAACTCGAGTATGTTCTAATAACGTAATTGATATAAATATTGCAAATGATGCTACTTTATATTGATTTTTGCAAATGATTCATTCCATAATCTTAAAATTATAGAAGATGGATAAAAATTGCAAAATTAAATGATTTCAAGTGATGTATTATAGGATACGAATACTTTAAGTCTACGTGCATCGATATTCGTCCATAGTTCCGAACAAGTGACACGTGGTGCATACGTTTTCACCGAAACATGATCGATTGCTTTTTACCATATAACGTCTCGCCTCGAACGAAACCGATCCATTCCAGTTGACTTATCGATTCGGCTGAAAGTAACAGTGTTTCCGTAGAAATGCGAATTAGGCCAGATAAACGATCGGAATATTTGGACTTCTTCCATGATATCAGCGAGCAATTACTTTCCTTCGATTTATGCGTTACGGAACTATCATTTCAAAGCTTCCGTTTTGCAGATAAATTTGTAATTCCGAAAAGAATATAAATGCGATTGTTAAAGTTCAAGAATTAATTAGAAACGTAGCATAAGAGAGAGTCTATGATCATATCATGCTATGCATATCTCTATTGTTTACAACGATGTAAATTGGAAAAATTTTTTTTTTGGAATCAGTATCAATCAAGAAAGTTTAAATGAAACCTTTGCCAAAAAAAAAAAAAAAAATTACTTTCATTTTCACGAGTAAAATAAATGAGTGTTATGTTGACAAAAAATAGACTTTTGTTCAGCTATTTGAATCAGGAACGAAAGCGATTCCCTGTTCGTGGCAGACTAGCGCGTTCGTTAAAAATAATTAAATCCAAGCTTAAAGTCGCGGCACCCTCCGTCGTTTCGAAAGAAAGAACTGAGAAAACGAGATTGCAACGCGCGTGTGTATTTTGGTAACGAACCTCTCCGCTGGAATTTTCATCCTTTCCATTTCGACGAACGGCACTCATCTCGCTCTAATTCGTCTCGCTGGCTGCATGAAATAAGGTGGAAAATTATTTATTTCGCTTTTTATACCGTTGACAATATCAAATATTATAATTCTTCATTTCTTTCTCGTGAAACTTTGTTAAATTTTCCTTTGAGATTTTTTTTTTTACTTATGTAAATGATACTTTTTTCCCTTAAATATTTGGATATTTTATGCATTTTGGATAATTTTATGCATTAATTTTATTTCTATTATTATTTCTTTTATATTTCAATGACATTTATTTAATGATAATTATTATTTAATTTGTTATCAATAATGTGATAATATAAATTTTCTACTTGATAGATATTTTTAGTAGAAATAATATAAGTTTTTTTTTTAATTTTTTAAAAGTATATAACTAATTATATTTCATGTAGTTTATTTCAAAGAAGGAAATTCACTCTAAAAGGGCCACTAATATATTTACACTGCCGCGAATATTCAGACATTTCTTCCTGAATTAAAATTTATTTTCTGCAGCAACTGTTTTCGTTAAAAATTCACGCTATAGGAAAATGTATCTAAATGTATAATGAGTGAAAATGTATAATTTGACAAAAAATTCCATATTATCACTTTTTATGAAAATTTTTATAAAGAATAAATTTATTTAATATTTCTTACTTTTCTAAAAAGAAATACCTATTTTTAAATATAGGGAATGAAACTGAATCATAAAGTTCAACATTTATATTCAATTTTTGTTTATCATTTACAGGATTATATATATACATTCTTAATGTATTATCGATATTATTCCACAATCTAATTAAGTGAGGGAACGATAAAATTTTTTTCTTAATATTAGTAATATCAGTAATTAATTTATTTTTTTTCCAATTTTAATTCATTTTTTCGCTATTATGCGCCCTGATTAGAGAATTATAACAATTATTCCTTGCGATTATTTAAAGGTTATGTATCATGTAAGATTTCCCTTTACTCGCTAATTATCCGGTCACATAATATCGATATTTATGGAATCACGTCATGGTCGGAGAGTAACTTCAAAGAGTGAAGTAATCGCACTCGCTGCGCTTGTTTTTATGTAACTAACCTTCGCTTCATGTTATCTATTCCCATTCACTGTACACAACAGGTAAAAACTAATTCCCCTCAGTTATAGAACTTTCTCAGGCTATCAGATATAATATTCATATCTATTTATTTTTAAGTAATGTGCATATAATTCAATGAATTATAGCATAAATATTGTATGCTCAAGTAAATTCACATTGTTCTGCAAATAATTTTTAATTATATTTTCATTTTGCATGAAATTATGCAATAATGTGGTAGATTTATGAGAAAAAAAAAGGATTTCATTATTTTTTTTACATACATAAGATGATGATCTGAATAATTTTTTTACTATTAAAAATAAAAATTTTTATTCAGTCGTGTCTAGACGATATGTATTATTAACGATTATAGTAAATATGTCATATCATCAATTAACTTTATTATTGAATATTATTCATTCTCTCCCTTGTGAAATTGATATTTCAATCTGACCTCAAATCTAATATCAATTATCTTCAGCGGTTAATTCATTTTATATCTAGATATTCACTTAACATGATACATATTCATATACGTTAAAGAATTTTATTCATTTTGATCGAAAATTAATAAATAATTGATGATTAATATTTTCAATCAACTGTATTAATCATTGAAGACCAATCAATCAAATTAAAAATTTTAATTGATCAGCACCCAAATTGGTGTCCATATCTGACTTCATTATTTTATCTGCATAGATATTGTATATCAAATACATGTCATAAATATAATATTTTTGATAAAAATAATAAGATGGAATGACATTAGCTGATAAAAATAAATTAATCTGAAAGAAGTTTCGGAAAAAGAGGAAATACTTTTGAATCAAAGAATAAAATCGATATAGATAATAAAATAAAAGAAAATTTCCTTCGCAAAGGAAATTATCAATTATCGTTTCACACGCGCAGACTGAAATTAAAAAATCCGTAAAAAATTCAATATCCTATTTATCCTATTTTTTTTTTTTTAATTCGACGTTCAACAGTTCAAGCAGAGTGGACGATAGAAATGTACGAAAAAACATGGATGAGGATCACTGACCAAGAAATTTCTTTATCCAACGACGAGAAGTGAACATGAAACGAGAAAAAGGAAACCGGAAAGTGGGTACGGTGTGTGTATTTTAGTAACGAACGTTCTAAGGGAAAAGCCTCGTGTTGTGTATCCGGACAAAGACGACACACGATTTTTGGCGGTCTAACTGAGCTTTTCCCTCACACCCCCTTGTACCTCCTCTATGTTGCGCTCTCCGCCTCGACGAAACTCTAGCCACTCCGAAAACGTTTCTGCCCGCATTTATATTTACGCATTAAACGTGTCGTGACCGGGCTTCCTTTCACATTTTACCTATATATAACGAATTGCATCCGTTTCCGTCTTTTCTCATTTGAAATGCTAATGGAACTTTTAAATAGAATTTTTTTTTTTTTTTTTTTTTTTCAAATACGGCATCATCCTCGCGAACATGCGAAAGGTGTGCATATTTTATGCAATATTTCAGCTCGATGATATTATGCGACAAATACCTTGAAATTTTTACGATAAAATATATTATTAACTATTTAAATCTAGTACTTTTGGATATATTGGACGCCTAACCTTGATATTATAAATTTGTGCCAAAACTTATGTTTTCGGCATTTATTAAGTCTAATGTGTAATCATTGTAATATCAGAATTATTAAATTTATCAAAATGATAGGTTGAAAATTATCGTAGTAGAGGATATTTCGTGTTAAGTTTTATTTAAAAAAGATTCACAAATGTGTATTAATATTTTTTCTGAAAAGATTAAGTTGAAATTTAATACCTATAGCTATATATTATAATCCAGTTTTAATTCAGTAATAGCAGTGACGTGAGTTCGATGAACTTTTTCGAATGCAGGAAGCACATCTTTGATAAGAAGCAAAATAACATGTACAGCCATACATATCCATACCATATTTGACACATAATCTTTTATTCCCTTTCACCGTCTCGTTAACCATGAATTTTTCATAATATTTTATTGTGAAAAATATTTTGTTAAAGAAAATTTTATCCATCGAACAAATATTAAAGATGTTAAACCATCTTTCTTTTCTTTCGCATAAAAATTGACGAGTCGTCAAATCCGAACATCCAATTTCATCGAAAATTTATTCGAACAGTGAAAAGAATTCCTTTTAAGACTATATTTGGAATAGTAGCGGGGATTCGATGAACACGTGCCCTTGTGAAACGGCACAGTCTTAACGTTATAGAGCCAGATCACAGACGTATAATCAGACAATTATGCTCATAATAATAGGCTGGAATTCTTAGTAGCTGAGCCGCGTAGAGATTCGCCGACGAAGGCCTATTTACCTAGGTGCCTTATGGGAAAGTTTGTAGTCGCCTGCCTGCAAAAACGACGTGCAATTTCGCGACTTCCTTTACTTATTGTAAACTTGTTCGCGTAAACGCATGGAATAATTTTAACCGGTCTTGAACGTGCCTATACCGTGGTCGAAATAAATAATGGCATGTAATTCGATAACGATTGAATCTTTTTAATCATTAACGCACTGCATGAAGGTGGAGGTTGTTTATTCCAGAGGTATAATTGAAGATGTTAATATATGAGAAGAATTGATATGTTATTGACAAAACCTACAAATTATTGCATTTTTATTTTTTCTTCTTTTTACTTCTAATGCATATGTATAATATGTGAAAACGCTTTCTCCAAGTGTCATAGAATACTGTATTGTTCACTGAGGATTGGTAACTAAGCGATCGCACATAGTTTATTGTTCGTATAAACAGTTCTCTCATGGTATACGTAAGTGCTCATTGTATGTGGATGGTGTAAGATTCGACAGACGAAGTTTGATAATTTTTGATCCACGTTAAAAATTATCTTTATAGTAGAAATTTATGCTTCTTTATTAAATTCCCAATGTAATAACAGTTTTTAATATTTTTATATTTAATTTGTAATTCTTATAATTATAATATTAATAATTATTTTTACGTAATTTTATATAATTCAATATAGAATATTTTATTATTAAAATATTTATATTTCTTAATATAATAAATAGACATTTCATAATTGAGAGAATATTATTTCAATTTTTTATTTATCATTAAAATACAAGTAAAATTTTTGCTGGGAATTTGTTTGAATCTTTAATGTAAATTGATTTCTATAGCATATAAT
Source organism: Apis florea (assembly GCF_048593485.1). Classification (NCBI taxonomy): domain Eukaryota; kingdom Metazoa; phylum Arthropoda; class Insecta; order Hymenoptera; family Apidae; genus Apis; species Apis florea. The sequence continues at coordinate 597,885 of NW_028256722.1, read as the reverse complement.
CTTTATCATTATAATGAAAAATTATAATCATATAACTGAGAATAGAATGATATATGCCAAAGCTATGCAACTTTACAATACACGTTAATCTGATCGATAAATCTGATCGTTGAAATGCTGTTTTTAAATTACATCCACTCCCAGTTTGGTATATCGAGTTATTATATCTGATTCCACGTTTAAATACTTTGCAAACGTAGCAAACAAGGTTGCAAACGTATCGAACCTATGCGATCGATAATAGGATGTTTACAAGCTTGCATTAAAATAAAAGATAATCGTCTCTTATATTCGATAAGTAACAGTAAATAAATGCAACTTGGTCTAGTATAAAAATAAGAGAAATTCAGAAATAGTCAAGAACTTACGCATTTATATGAATCTATTTTATCTTTTATCTTTAAGCGCTCGGCAGTTTCGAAAAAGAATGATAGAATGATAGAATGAAACGATACATTTTCCATAAAGCGTTCATTTTCGTGATCGCTTTCTATTCGAGAAAGATATGTATATCAGAGATTAACTTGTGAACATTCTCGTGAAATTTAATTCCATTTATGAAAGGTCGGAGATCGTATCGATATAAAAATTAATGGAAATGGGTCATATTCGTTCATATCTTGTATTCAAGTTACTGAAGTTCATATTGGTGTAATATAAATAATTTAATAAAAAACAAAAACAAAAAAAAGAAGAAAGAAAAAAAATTATATATAACACACAATATTGCTTCAATTTTTTTACGAATTTATATAATATAATATAATATATGGATTTATATAATCATTTAAAATAATATAATTTATGTTACTAAGAATTACTACTCAGAATATTAATAAAATAGTCTATAGTTATATATATTATATAGATTGTACAATAAATAGTTATCTAAATTAAGTTTAATTTACATTATATAAAATATAATTATATAATAAATTACATTGAAACTATCGATAAAAGTGCCTTTTACACGAATCAAAAAAAAGAATATAACAATTATATTATTCGAGGCAACAAGTATTTCATGCAAAGTAATCGCTAATTACTATTTTTATATTATTGAATCTCTTGATCTGTTTTTGCTATTTATCAATTCTAAATGGATTTTAGAAAAATAGAATATTATAGACCATTGATTGCATTACAAAATATTTAAAATGTTTTTATAATGTGTTTAAAATAGTTTGTAAGTCTACGTTCTTAATTATACCTCTGGACGTATGTAGTATACGAAATTGATTTTGCTTATTGTACATCGTGCGCGACGTGATTATTCTGGCAAGCTTTGTGCTTCGCTTATGTAGGTCTTGGTCTTTTGTATGACGTTCTCTTTCGCACAAACTAGCGAAGCGGTTAAGAACATGCGAGAAACAGATTAGCAAACGCAAGCCTGCATCGTTGTAATTCGACATAATTTCTTAACCTTTCTAAGATTGGAATTTTCAATTTGCGCATGCGCATGTTTTCCATACGTTAATTCGATCAAATTTCTATTCACGTATATTGAAGATTATTTTTTAACCTAAAATTATATTACACATATTAAATTATAATTCTAATGTATTGGCCCAGATTTTTTAATGAAATGATAAAATGATCATATATAATAAGTTAACATAACAGATAAGCTTGCTTTCGAAAGAACATAGACAGCTGTAATTCGTAGTGTGACACAGACGGGGTGGATGCATCGGGCGGTGGCTTGTCGACGAGTGTCACGGTACTGTTCTAAAACAGGGCCACTACGCATGCGCGATTCCCCTATCGGCCCGCTGTTGTCTCTCCGCGTCCCTCTGCGTAGTATTACTGTCGTTTCCCCCTCCATCCATCTTCAAGCATCCCCTCTTTCATCCTCTCCTAATCCCCGTGTGCCCTTCGCGCCAGTCGCGTCAGTTGCGTGAAAGCCTTTAACGGGGGAGGTGCTTTTTAGCACTTACTGTGCGTAGCACCCTCTCCTCTTATAATCACTGCCACTAGTAGTGTATATATATATATATATAAATATAAATATATACATATATATATATATATATAATCGAAGAATACATCGTGGCGAGAACGTTAAATCTGCAAATTAAGAAATAAGATCCTCCCGCGAACTGTGACATCGAAACGCGTACAGTTCGCAAAGATCAATGTGATCCGTATTATACGACAGATCGACGAAATAAAACGCGCCACAGAAAGAAGAAACCATAAGTGTTCGTTCTCATCGAGGAAGAAGTGAGATGAAAACGCGAACCTATCATAGTGTCCGTTATTATTAGTGTTCCGCTTCGCGTGGCGGAGCGTATAGTCGCGTTTTTTCGTGTCGAACATATAGTGTATTCATCACGTCTTTTTTGCTGTTTTTTTTTTTTCTCTTCCTTTTTATCTTTTATTGTTTTCGTTTTATACATCGACACGTTTTATTGGCTGACTCGCGTCCGACGGCCTTGTTCTCTTGTGTTCTGGCCTCGTCTCGATACGCGTTAAGGAAGATAGCGTAATATGTTGCGTGTGACGTCGTCGTGACCAAAAGCGACGTCTGGATTCTGTGCACGATTCAAACGAGGAAGTCGGTGAACTTGTGCATCGTGCCAGTGTGATATTCTTGTTCCCTCCTCGTTCTCATCGAGATTCTCTTGTGAAACGTGTACGACCTTCCAGCATACATACGGCGTCTTCCTGGCGCTGATTAAGATTTAAATTCCACGGACCTTGGGCGATTTAAATGGTGAGTGAAACTGGTTGACTAACTGCGTGCATCACTATGTATTCGTGGTTGATTCGCTTACATACTATACGTAAATAGGAAGCGTTTTGTTTTCCTCGATGATTCTGACTATATATAACGGCGTTTACTTGAAAAGTGATTGTCGTACGAGTATATGCGTATTTAACGATGCTTTGCCTAACTTGCAACGATATCGACCTCATTTTATGTTCGAATTAGGAAGCCAAGCATGAAATTTTTGTTGAGTGGTACGATCGATGCTTCGGGGACGCTTTCGTATACGCCCTCAACTCGTCCTTTGACCCTTAAACGAGCAAGCGCCGTGTGCATCGAATATAGAACACTTTCTTTTCTCTAATTTTTTTGAGGTAGTTTATTTTTATAGATTAATTCAATTATATGATATGCTGTGAAATAAAATAAAAGAAGTATGTATTAATATAAAATTCTTAATATCAATTAATAATATTTACGATCTTTTTACTAAATTTATTATCATTTTATTATATTAATCTATTCAATTATTATATATATTTTTATGTATAAGTAGTTATATTTTATTTAGAATTGTAATTATATTCTATTTAGATAGATTTTTTCCTAATTAGTTTGACTCGTATATAATTCTTTTTTATCAGATTAGATTATTTATCGATTGGCAATATATTATATTTAATATATCAAAAAGTTCTGATAAATTAGGAAATTAAATGCTCATAGCTTTAATCATATGTTTATCAGGGACATTAGCAATTACGTTTTTGATTGTTTCTTGATAAAACCTTGATTCTTGATGAAAGTAAAGTTCTATTTCGCGCGGCATTGCTCAAAATCGGAGTTCATGAAATCCATAGAATGACGTACTTGCGTCATGGGAGGTTAGTGAACGTGAAAACAATAATGGCGCGTATTAATCGGCCATAGCTTGAGTAGGTCAATGCAACAAGTCGCGTAAATGCCAAGCTTGATGATGATAATGTGTGAAAGGTTGAAGAATACCAGTTATATTAATTCAGATGATGCAGTTTTTTAACCGATTCGATGAATTTTATCGTGTATTTACAATATAAAATGTATGTGACATTATATAAGATGGTAAACCTCAAATTGATTAAACGATTGAATGATTGATTCATCGTAATATAAATAAATTTTTATTAAAAGAATTTATATATATGATAATGTAAATCGATTAATTATCGAATTAAATCAAATAAATATGTTTGAAAGCTGGACATATGATGAAAATTCAGAAGTCTGTGAATACTTCAACTCTATAATTATTGAATTAAATTAAAAAATCGCATTATCTGAATTAGCTATTAATAAGAAAAACTAGGTCATTACTTATACGCGTGCTCTTGTATATATAAACACATATTAATAATAAAATCATATCAAATTTGATGAAATGATTACAAATAATTACTCGATTATGAAAAATATTTAAAGTAAAACATATTAAAAAATAATATATATTCAAATTTATGATATAATTCTAAATAATTTGATATTCTTGGAATTCTAATATTAAAATATTATAATTAATTACATTTAAGTTTTAAAATGGATAATCATTTCGCATTCTTTATTATTTTTTTTTTTTTTTATTTTATTTATCATCGTCTTTGCAGTTATCATTTTTGTATTCAATAAGTTTATATATATATATATGTATTATATGTATATATGAATAATTTAATTCAGTTGATAATATTCACGGAGTTTGGAATGCGATGAACTTTAAGACAGAATGGTATGACACTCTTTTGCGTTTGAATTACCCGCGTTTACGACTTGGAGCGACGAACATTTACGATTATTACCATGCCCTTAAAATCGTTCCAGGTGCTTCCTAATCTTGACCGCGACCGAACCTAACGTACATACAATCTCGACATTAATTCCCGTAAGATTACGCTTCAATTGCTTTTTTGACCTCGAACAGATTTTATCTTGAACTGGTTTCTTTTTCGGTGTAAATTTTTCTCTTGCGTTAAATCTTATTCCAAATCTTGTAGCGTATTCTTTTTTGATGCTGCAGTCGTAGATATCACATGTAAATTTCCATATAAAACTAAGTGATATTTTATACTGCGGAATAAAGTATTGCTTTGTTTGTTAAATTTATTCCATTATATATCTGATTTTTGTATATTTTTAAGTTGCAAAGTATTTTATAAGTAAGAATTTTTAATATCAAAATTGTATTTTTTGGTAAATTAATATTTTTCTATAAAAGGAAATTAAAATCAAAAATTATTTTCGTGAAATTATATATTTTTTTATTAACTTTTAAGTTTTCAATTTCGAAAAATCTTATAAAAAGATATTCAATGATATATTCAATGAAAAACACAACCATTTTCATGAAACAAGTTTCATAATATTCGTTATATGAAAAATAAGAGAATTATTCATAATAACTTATTATATATCAAAATGAGAGATTATATAATATCTACTAAAAACAAATTTATTTTTATCGAAACCAATATAATTTTATTTTAATATTTTTGCAAAACAAATTGTAATCATGCAGATATTATCCATAACAGATTAGCTAGTTTTAAAATATGACGTTATGTACTACTTAAATAAAACTTCTAACAAAAATTCTGTAGTTAAAAATATCCTCACTGAATATGAACATTTGAAATGCGATTCATTAACAAAGTACTGGACGTCAAATATTTCTAGGCTGTGACATCGGTTGTTGCCTTTCGCGGATCGACCGTTTTGTCCTTTTAGTGTGATATGCATATCTGCATGTACATACATTTGTCTGTATATGTTTCTCTTGTGTTTACGTTGCCCACGTACGGCCGTCCCTGGTGTTTAACGAAAGAGGTGTCGAGTTTCAAAGCAGAGCAAGTCACCGCGACTACACTGAACAAAACGCATATACACATGCATTGTGTATATAATACAGATCTCTCGCCCCCCTTTATATATATATGTATATATATATATATATATATATATAAAGAGAGAGAGAAAGAAATATAACGAACAGAGTAGAGTCGCTATCCGTGCGTATAAACCGGATGGATGAAAAATGCTTGAAAAGTAGTAACGCGATGCAGGAAATAGAGGAAGTGGAACGTGTCTTCTCAGAATTAAAAGTAACATCTCCATAGGCACGGTTAGGCATAGAAATGCGGTTTGAAAAAGGAACTAACAACTGAGCTTGGGATTTGTTAAAGCATTGTGCAGTGTGGTTCAGAAACCGCAGTTTAATTGGAACAGGGAACAAGCAAGTTTATGAGAAACGTGAATAATTTTCAAAAATATGGTTGGAATATAGAAATAATATGCTTCGAAAAAATATTTAATATAATTTGTCTTATATGTATTAAAATTTAAAATTTATTTAAAATACTTTGTTAAAAAAGAGAACAAGAAAGGAAACAGTATTTCCAAAAATATGATATATTTTTTACTACTAATATTTTCTTATATTAAGAAAATTAATTTCCAAAGAAAGGAATAACAATATAGCTTAATTTTTTAAAAGATACTATCAACTTTTTTTAAAAAGTAAATTGACATCTTTCAAAGAATGCATTTTCAATAAATAATGGTTGGAAAGAAATTCGGCTCTTTTTTTCATTTTATAATGCCGCTATAGCCAAGAAATTCTGGACAATAAAACACAAAAGAAAGAGTAGAGGAGTCAGCATAGAATTTAAATTCTTGATCTCACGGTCACTGACCATGGCATTCAGGCAATGCCACAGTGTTGTTGAACGAGTTGAAGATCAGTGCCCCCTGCTTCCCGGGCTGAGTTCGATGAAAGATCGGACGATCAATGAGTCACTTATGTATTCACGCCAGAAAAAAGCCGTTGTGGAATTTAATTAACGCGACGTGTCACATGACTGTGATACAGCTTGTAAAAAGTAAAATTTCGTTTTTCTTTCTTTTTTTTTTTTTTTTTTTTTATGAAAGGATTTAATATTATGAGTAACTAAACGTTAAGCATAAATCTTTTGCAATTTAAAAAAAAAAATAGAGGTTCATTGTACGAAGTGTTTTATTTATACGTACATATTTAAGTATCTCTATTATTTTCTATGGTGATGAGAAGCAATTTAAATTGTTTCGATAGGAAGGCATTATACAAATAATTTTTTATAATTTATTGATTGAATCTCATATGTTATTATAAAAAATCATATAAAATCTTATAAAAAATTATATCGTATTTTGCTTTTTTATTGTATTTTGATAATTTTGTAGTATAGGTAATTGAAATGCAATTAAGCATGTTTATGAGGTGATATTGAATACTAGGAAGGTAATCGAATTCCAAGGCAATGATAAGATGGTATATGAATTTATTGTTTGTATTATTATTACTCAAAGTGATGTCTGTTATAGATAACACATTGTTTGAGGTTCTTTTAATTTTCTAGAATAATAATAACAAAGTATTAAAATCATATAATTATTATTTCATCATAAATATATGTATAGACATATAGGATAGAATTTAGAACAAATTATCAAGTTATTTTTCATATTTGTGAAAGATATTGTAAATATATTTCTGTTATTAAAAAATTATACTATAAGATTGAACTTTTTAAAATCTTTGAATTTTTTTGATAATTTTTATATTTAAATATACAATGTACAAGTTAATTAAATAATCAATTTCAAATATCTGAAATGATATTCACTTAATAGACATATATTGATTTATTATAATATTAATTATTTCATTGTATTCAAACATTTCCTAAACATTATTAATAGACAATAGAATTCTTCAGATTTTGTATACGTGTTATTATTCTGAAATATTCAACACTATGATTAGCATAGAATTTATTTTGCTTATAATTCATTGTATAATCTAAAGTAACTGTACCTGGAAAACAAGCACTTTTAAAATGCATTAATTAGAATTTTTTTTGTTTTTGTTAAAAAACCTCTGCAGAATTGTTCTTTTTCTCAGGGAAATTAGAATATTTGTTTTAAAGATAACAGATTTTATATGTGAAAATATAACAAAAAAATTTTAATTCAATATAAGACTAATTTTTTTTATCAAAAGTGAGAAGAATTTATATTATGAAACGTAATTGAATATGATATATTATAAATGATATATTTTTATCAATTATAATTGCATGAGATATGACTTTATATCTCAATTAACTTGTTCCTGAATGGACAAGATTTAATTAATATTTCAATTAAATACTAATTATACATGAACTTTAAGAATTATTATAATTATGATTATTTTGCAGAAAACAAATGTTAATTGCTGTCATACAAACGTGGATCTCATATAAGATATTGTATATACAAATCAACCCTAATGTTAATCCCCAATAGAACCAGTAGTGTACATAATCATACGATAATCTGATTGCGTTGCACCGAATAATTATCTCAGTAAAATACGACTCGCTGGAGAAATAATTAAAGTTAATCGATCTATTAATATACATCGTATATTAATAAATATTTTTTATTAATTCAAATAAAGTCGCGACCGTTCTAATATTGCATTGAATATTGAATAATTAAATCGTTTATAGAATTAATACCTATCTATTAATTGGCCAAATTAAAAAATATTGAAAAATTATTTCAATGATTTGGAAATGGAAATAGAATAATCGTAAAAAAAAAAAAAAAAAAAAAAAATAAATTACTCGCGTAAAGAATAGAAACAATTTGAACGTTTTGCAAGGCAAACACCTCGCGACAATTCCAGAGGAGTAATTTGCGAAACTAGTTTTCCAGCACATATTCGAGTATATGTGTACGCGCGAAATGCGGTGAACAGAAAGAGAAGTTAGGATGTGTTCGTACGCACAGTTAGGCACAAGTACGCGTCTCTCTGTCGGAGAGGAGCCAGCCTGATGATACAGGTACTAGAGAGCAGGTCGTTGAACCTAGGTTCCTCTTGTGTACACTCCACACCACTGTCTTCCGCCCGTTTTCGTTTCAGTTTCTTATATATAGTAGGAAGCTCGGGTGGAATCTAAATGCGACGAACAAGAAGCCGTAAGAAACTGAATGTGGTGGATAAAAGATAGGAATAAGGGAGTCGATTAATAATTTAATGACAAAAAATTTCGTGATTATGATGGATTGTAAATGGCGATAGACGATGTTTTTGTGCTAATTCTCCATTATATGATTTGAGAAAGATTTTTAGCACATTATAAAATATAACAGAGTGAATTTGATTTAATAACACAATTGATATTTTACAGAAGAAAGTATATAAGTTTTATAATTATTTTAACTACTAAGATATTTTTTAAATATAATTCTATATTTTTTCGTATAATATTATTTTATTATTTTTCACAGTATATTTTTATCACTTCTTTATGTAATAATATTCTTTAATGATAGAATAGAGAACAAAATTACACACATTAAAGATTATTCTAGGAAATATATGATTTTTTAAAATATCATTTGTAAAATTAGAATCATCAAACATTTTGTCCTAATCAAACATTTTCATGTGTACATCATGTATAGTCCTTTAAGTTAACGATTTCCGGCATGTTCGTGGAATCCTGTTTGAAGTTAGTCACCAACTACAGTTAGTTTCCTGCTCTGCCATCCTGCTTGATCAAGGCAGTGCACACCTTGTCGGCTCGGATGCGTCTCTTGTTTGTGCATCTTCTTTTTTACTTATATCTCGACCCTCGTTCTACCTAGCGTCTAGCTACGGTCTATACTCTTAGCAAGGGACTGGAACAGGGAAAAATATGATAGGATCGGAGGAAACTTATATCCTCTCGCTTCTGTAGAAAAATGCAATTTAAACAAGTTTGAATATCTTTATAGAATTTAAATTGAACATTTTATAAAGATATTAATTACAGCAAATTTAGAATTAGTTTTTTCGTTGGTGATTTTTTATTGTTTACAACAGAAAGTTGATAAAAATATCTAGCAGAAACTAACTAGAACTTAAGTCACGTAACTATAAATATCATTATCATTCTCATATCAGACATGCTTCTAAAGATGAAGTATAATATCTATTTTTAAATGTTACGTAAAATTACAAAACGTGTACATAAATGTTTTCCATTCAAGAAGATTTATCGAAGTGTAATGTTTTATTCATTTCTTCTGCGATTTCCCATGTTGTTAACTTATTAATCTTTTAAGTAGCATTCATTTTATTGGCCGCCTCTTACAATATTCTTCTTATAATATTCTATCGATATCTCGATCGATGCAAAAAAACGTAACAAAAAACCCTTGTCAGTTTCATATCGAGATTTGCGGAAAGATTAAAATCCACAACAATCCGTGGAAGCCTATTTTTACCAGCATTGCTTGCAGGCTGCGCTTGTCAGCCGCAACGGTCACTGTTCGGATTTCAATTAGACACACAGATGGACATCTCGCTAGTTTACTCCGGTTCCGGTGAAACGGACGAACAGTGGCGCAGCAACATCGGCGCAGGCTCGTTGGGATCCCCCCATTCCTCTCCGTAACCGTCCCTCCCTCGTATAACCGTACCAAAATGCGCGAGAAAGGAACGAACGTTGGTCGAAAGACAGAGGGAGCCGCGCGTATGCGACGACACGGGGGTGGCAGTGGAGCATCGTCGTAAAATCACGACGCGAAACGAAAACAAAATTTCGAGAGGAGGCCGGTATATGTGTGTGTGTGTGTGTGCGCGCGCGCGCGCGTTTCTCTCCACGCAAAGCCACGGAACGGCCCTGAGAGTTCACTAGCTTCCTCGGATCGTTGTAAACGTCGCCTCCTTCCTTCTTTCTCTTCCTCATACCCTGTCTCTTCCCCCCCCCCCCCTCCTTTCTCGGTTGTGATGTAGCCGGGTGACCATGCGCGCGTGTGCGTTGCACGTCAGGGCTGGCAAGCCCCAGAGGAACGGTCCTTTCTCGGCTCCAAAAACTGGTTCCGTATGCTTTCGTGCACTATATCGGCCCTTCTCCTCCGTGTATACACGCCTGTGGCCCCGGGACTCTATCTGTCCCAGAGAGGAGAGCAATAGAGGCCCGGGGAGACGAATTGGCCGGCGGACGGTCAGTCGTCGAATCGCGCGGCCCAGAGGGCGCGTCGTTAGGGACGGTTTAGGAGTGAGTTTTCGTGTTGGGGCGGCTCACCCCCCTCCCCACATCCTTCCTCATCCTCCCCTTCTATCGCTACACCTCTCCACACCTATATACCGGACGTCCATCTTTTTCGTTCTTTACATCTTGCTCTTTTCGTCCCTCTTGCTTTCTCTGCACCGGTACCGTACTCTCTCCCTTTCTCTTTCTCTGTCGATCCAACTAGCGGGGGCCCGCGGGAGTGACCCTGAAAGTTCAACAGCCCTCCCTCGAATGGCGCCCCTAACCGTACCCCCTCCACCCTCATACCTCTTCCCGTGTCCCTTCCCTTTGTGTTGTGCACTGAAACCTAACTTCGCTTAGGCGGCCGCGGTTGCCGCCGCAGCCACCGACACGCTGTTTCTGTGCTGCACGGGCTTCCATTTCTTTCTTTCTTTCTTTCTTCCTTTCCTTCCGCCGTTTCCTCCTGCGTTCTCGCAGCTTTGCCTCTTATTTCTCCTTTTCCTTCTCGCTCATTGAAACCGTCTATTCCTCTTTTCTCTCTAACTTCTTACCACCTCGTGCCTAAGGTATAGTCAACGACGATTGGCCTTTACCAGCCACGACCGTGTTCCTGAAGGCTAAGGACCTTCTCTCTTGGATCCGATTAGCTTTACGGACTAATCTTTTACGTACGAGAACTTCGGGAAATTAACAGTTTCCAAGATTGTTGAGCAGAGAAGATTGTACTTTTTAGAAAGTATTTTAGAATTTTTTTTTTGTAGAGATTAATTTTTAATTTACGCTTTTAAACATCTTATTTTTTTTCAATTTTTTGATTAATTTTAATTCTGATTTTTTTTTATATATTTAAGAATATATCATTCGTTATCAAATTTAGTTTTATGTTAAAAAATTATTTTCGTGTAATATTCATGTGAAAACTCAAAAATAAATGTTTCATTCTTATTCAATATTTTTCAGACAAGTTAAACTTACGTTTCAAAATTAGAAGGAAAATATTCTATGGGATATAATTTCGTTACAAACGTTTGCCATGTATATATTTTCTGTTTCCCTTATAGTTATTAATTTATTCAACTTGTCCATCGATGCACAACTTTCTTTTTTCTTCAATCGAAATGATATGTTCGAAACGGAAGTTGACATATTCTTCTCTTGTGATATCTTTCAATACTATGATTATACACTGTGGGATTCGACATAACTTCGGACATGTAAATTGCAGCGCGGAGAACTTGCGTCCGGATGCGTTGCATAAGCCGCTTTTAAAGGCTTGAAACCTTGACCATAAGATCACTGTGCAACAGTACTTTGTTCGCTCGATATCATGGCAGTTTATTATTATCATTATTTTTTTCTCTATACTCATTGCAATGTTTTTTGTTTTTATATTTATCATTACAAGAATTTATTCATAATTTCCCGATTAAAAATTATTATTATACAAATTATTAATGTTATTGTTTCACGTTTCTTTATATTATATTTAAACGAATACTTTATACTTAGTCATTATTTTGTTTATTTAATTTTAAAAGTAAATAATTATAACAGCTCTTTAAAATAGTTTTTAATATATAATGCAATAGAGCTTATAATTAATTATTCTTAATATATTAAGAAGTTATTAAATAAATGATTTAATAATCTTGGTAACAAGATAGGTTTATGATATATATATATAACATTTTCATATGTTATATGCATCACGTACATTCAAAATTATAGTTTCTTGTTTGAAATGGAATAAACGTCACGACTATATGACGTTGATCAATTAAATGGGTAGTTCAATACCATCAAATTAATGATAACTTAATAACACACTTAGCTTAGAGCTGTTATAAATTTGTCAAACAGTGAGACAAATTTCTATCCACACCTGTTCTTTTTACACGTTTCGTATTACAGCTTGTAATTTAGATTAATCAACCTTTCAACATTTATCAGATTATCTGTTATTAATTCGTTACACAACTCGTTTTATTTCAGTAATTATTTGTTAAGAAAATAGATTTAACACATTTGATTTTTAAAAAAAAATATGTATATATATATATAAATAACAGAAGTTAATGGGAAAATGAATTGGATATTGAAATAAAGATTAAATCTTCAAAATTAAATATCTCTCTCAAATTTGAAATTTTTTTTTTTTTTACAAACTTTGTTCCATTCTTCATTCCGCAAAAAATAATAATCGCTAATAAGATAAGATTATAAAAATAAAAGTTACATTGAATTTCACTGCTGCAATTTTCGATAATTTCTGAGAAAAAGAGTTCAGGTATTGATTACGAAACACGATGGAAAAAGTCGCTCGGAAATGAAACTGGCGATACAATTTCTTCATGTTGCCAGATAGCCGTTGAGTAAGGTCAAGGCGCCAGCTGTCGAGCTGCCATTTTTTCCGTTCGTTTTAAATTGTTCCTCGTACATGAAAGATGCGCACGCTATTGCAGGAAGTCGAATCAGCCGCAGGAAACCAGTGTTTGCTGCCGGCGTTAAATCGGACTTGTCCATGATCGTGGGAAATGCTGCGAGGTGTAACAGGAATAAAAGGATCAACCACCTGGAGAAAAGTAGAATAATTCGTATCAGGAAGCGGAACAAAAGCGTTTCGTTCAAGTAACAAAGGTTCAACAATATGATTATAACGATATCGTGTGATTTCAGCTTATTTTATTTATTTTTTGATAATTCGTAATAATTTTAAATATTATTCCTTCATATTCGCAATTAAATTAGGAATAATGATACAATACAATACAGTAATGATACAAGAATTTTTTGAATTAAACGAATAATCAAACAATTTGCAAAAACAAATAAAAAAAAACTTATGTATAATGCGTACATCCATAGCTGTTATGTATACAACTTATTTGAACGAAATGTGCAAGGTGTGTTAATCCAAATTACTTTGTGGTTGTCAGACATCTTAATCATAATAATTCGATATCGTTCTATCTTTAATATCTCGATGAAATACGTTTACACCAGTGTGTTTTGCACCCCTCTTTGTATTCAATTCGGAATAATAAGCAGTTGAGCCCCTTCTTCCCCTTCTTTCCCTGTAATTTTCATTTAGCGCTCGGATATTTTCCACGTTTATCAATGACCGTATACGAAATTATAGTCGTGTGTCAAATTTTAATCTCTTTCTCGATTTTTCCCCTTTTCGATCACCTTTTTCTTGTCAATCAGTCTTCCTGGAATTATTTCCTTCAACTTCTTCCTATTTTGCTTATCTTTTGTGTTATTAATTTCCTCTTTTAATTCATATTTTATGAGAACGAAGTTTTTAACTTTGAAATCTTAAAAATAGAAAATTGTAATATTTAATTATATTTAAACAATTAATCAATCTTAATTATTACTCAGTCATCGCGTATATTTTTTTTGAAATTTTTCTCTTTGATGAAGAACCCGAATGTGCTTCCTGTTTTCATTGGCTCCTGTTGTCAGCTGATGATCTCCACTAACTCGCGTTACCCGTGCTCGTACGTACGGTACGTACTTGAAGGCCTCGTCCTTCATACACAAGCATGCGATATGCGTTCGCACATGCACCAATACATAATGCTGAACGGTAGCAGTGTACGATAGAAAGGGAGGGGGCGAGGTACTGATGGCCGGCGGGGCGCGGGATGTGAACTGCGCGAGGTTACGGTCGGTACAAGGAGGGGGTGTATTGCCGCATTCTGCGAACGTTATACATGCAACGCAAGTTGCAGTCTCGGCGTGTGCTCGTTGCAGCGTCGCGTAATCAGCGCTTACGTCACCTCGGTGTGTGCCGTTGGTGAGCGCGTGCGTGTAACCGTGTGTGTCATTGCTCTTCCCTTTCGCTTTATTTCTCTTTTTGTCGAGGTCTTTTTCTCGCCTGTACGGTCGCCGATCTTCCTCGTTTGCTTGTCGTCGTAGCAGGTTCACGCGCATGCGCTTTATGACGCGCGCTCACCGCGCGTGCAAATCTTGGCACGCATGCGTATGCGCATGCGCATATTTAAACACATAAGTGAGGTACGAGACGTGGTTTGAAATGCGTAATTATCGAATAATTTTGAAGTTTTTCCTGTTTTTGGGAATGTTTTGTGTTGTGCTTCCAAGTATTAAGTTTTTCAAAAAGAAGATTATGTGTGGGTTATGTTTGTGACGTTGTTCGTAATGTTGCTGATTATTCTGCTAACTGATGAAATCGATGTCAGGTAACTTCCATTATACGTTGATTAATTTGGAACATGGAGTATCCGGTTGCATGTAATTTTACGATATTTAGATATATAGATAAGAATATTATGTTATTACAATGGTTCTCTTTATATCAGAGTATATTAGCAGTATATTTACGTATTTATGTTTTATGTCATGAGAATAATTATTGATTTATTAATTATTATTTTTTACAACAATTTTCGGTCACGTTTGGCATGTGAAGTAAGGTTAGATTGAATTACGTTACTTGTGAAACTGTCGTACTTTTTATGCTTTGTACATTCATTTTCTATTGTTAATCATGTTTTCTTCTACTCGACTAATATTTCAAAAGCGACAGAAATGATTAAAATGCTATGGAAGTATTCATAGTTTGTTCGTAGACTTCTAGGACACGAGAATTCTTTACAAATAGAATTCTCTTCAAAACGTTTTAGCGAATTGGCATTCATACCACTATTCAAATGGTGAATGTTGACTAATAAAACTTCTTTTTAATTATTTTTTTACGCATAAATCAAATAAATGAACATTCTATATTGTATATAAAAAATAAGATAATATATTGTAATATATAATAGGATACAATCTTGATAAGTTATTATTATTTAAAAAAATTTATCTTTATATTCATATTAAAAGACACTAAATTTTTCTTTCTTTATTTTTATGCTGATACTTTTCTATACTACATGATCTCAATCTCAATTTTTATCTCCATACAATATAAAACTTAAAAATTAAGTAATTCTCATTTTTTTTTTATTATCATTGGAATTACAAATTTATTCACAACATTTATTCACAACATCAATTAATTTTTTTTCTTATTCATGAATAATTTATCTTACTCTTCATGTTATCCTCTATAATTAAAGAGAACTATTATTAACTTTTTTTTCCAAATAATTTTCGTACAGCATTGGTACGCAAATAGCAATGCATTTTGAATTGCAAAATAAGATAATGAAATAAAAATTTTCAATATTATCTTGATAAGGCAGGAAATAATCTGAATAGTTTAATGCATGTGTATACACATATGTTATTAATAGTGAAAATAATTGCACATTACATAATGTATTACACGGAAGTCAATGAATAGTATAATTAATCATTATAATAGATATAAATTGAACGGATATCTGAGATAGACGATCGTAATTCGTGAATCTTTATTCGGTTTTTTACTCCTCGTTGCATAGTTTAATACGTTTATAGCTTAAAAGAGCAGGAAAAACGATAAGTCATGAATTGAGAAAGCTCTGCCTCTCGGCTTGTCGCGGTCAATTTTATTCGAACGAATGGCAACTATTCATTCTTCATGAATCGTATATATACTTCTACGATCTTGCGTTGCATCCGTGCTAGCACATACCTTGCTACTTCAACCCGTTAAGGAAATGATACTGCTAATCCGATTGCTACCGTCGCACTATCCGCATGTATTTTTAATACCAGTGTTGGCAAAACGATACAAGCGAGGAATATTTGATATTCTCGTCGACGCTTTTTAAAAACCGGTTCGTGGTTTTTAAATAATTTACATAGTAATTTACATGTTGTTTGATTGAATTTAAAGATTTGATTTAAGATTTAATTTTAAACTCTGAACAAATCGAAGTTGTTTTCCGGAAGAAAGACGCCGTCAATTTAATCAATTTCAAATCTTTCATCGGTCACTCGGTATTTTATTTATTAAATCTTTACAAAAGTAAAGAAAAAGGAAAACAATTTTAAAGAATAGAAGGATGAATGCAACACTTTAAACGAGACGAGATATTCGAACCTATTTTTAATGGGCCAAATGTAGAAGCGCGATCACGGGATATATGGCCGTTAAAGTCGTTAAACGTTAATTGGCAATCAGGAACAGGAGATTGCCACCTGCGCGGACATCGTTACTTGTTTGTGGTCGTGTATAAATGTAAATTTGTAGATCGTTGAAATCATGTTGTCGATCGTGCGTATTCTTTTTAAATTCTGTTCTCACCGTCTTGTCTCTTCATTTTCTTCCGATTAGTTCGAATTACGCATAAATAACCTCCAGTAATCGAGTGATAATAATAATTAAAGAATAATCAATAATTCGAATTGACAAAATCCCAATTGAAATTGATTCAAATTTATTTATTATCGTTTTTTTTTTTTATAAAAAAAAACAATATAAATATTTATCCATTCCTTCCTTCAAATCATTAATTATTCTTTGAATCCTTTCGCGTTTAATTTGCAAGTAATTTCAAATAATAAATCACAAAATTGAACATCCCATACGAACAGCTTCGTTTCAACGCGAGGGTTAATGCAATCGATACAACTTCAACTCCCGTTATATCGAACAAACTGTATAGCGCAGGGATAAACGTAACGAAAAAAGAAGAAAGAAGAACCAAGTCGATCTTTCGTCCTTATTTATAGCTGGGCCGCGAAAATATAATTGTCGTTCATTAACGTCGAGACGAGATTACGCCGTGTGTTACGTCGGCCCCGTAAAAATGGTGCACACGTGCTAACGCGAGAGGCACGTGACATTAAACTCGTTTCGCTCGCCGCTATTAATAATACCGGCCGGTTGTATAATAGAACGTATTATTGCCCGTCGTTGGCCGTCGCCGTCGACGGCATCGTTCACCGTGATTACATTGCCGCGACGATGTAACGGCTTTTGCATAATTGTCCGCCACCGCGATATTATTCGCTTACTCTTCCAACGAGTGAATGTTTCTGCGGCGCGAACCGTTGTTCTATCGAGTGTCGGTTGGCTTCATTTTCCTGGTGCACGGGGTGTATCATTAAGAGTGGTGCAGTAGGTGGGAAAGGCGATTTCTTTTTTAAATAAAATGGTATTTCTTCGTTCGAAGCTTCATTACTTGAGGAAGTAAAATTTGAAAATTTGGAAAAAGTACTTATTGAATTCGACTAATTTTTAATTTAGGATATGGGAGATAATTAGCAGGAAGTTGTTTTACGCGTTTTACGAAAATAAGTTATAATAAAGAAAGGATTGAGATACAAAAAAATTTATTAAAGGGAGATTACAACTCTTTTTATACCGAATCTTTCATTCGACGTGTATTAATTTAATATTTGTACGTTAAACTAGAATATTGAATCACATTTATTCAAGTGGAAATATTTTAATTTTTTTCCCACGAATGTTGGTATAGCGTCGATAATTCCTGTCTTTCCGTATTTTTATTTCTTGCTGCGTCATTAACAGAGAGTGCAATTAGTAATTATATCGGGTAGAGTAAACCTTGAACGTAATAGATTCACTACGTATGTGTAACCGGCTGTTAAACGCACTTCCGACGGCGCACGCGTACCACCGGAAGTCGATTTATTGTTACGTTTTGCCGTGCCCGGTTCTTCGTTTCCGACCACCTTCCATCGAGCCCATTCGTGGAAAAGAAAATCGATATCCATTTCTTCCCTTCATTATGTCGTGTTCAAAAATTGCTCAGCTCTTTGAATGTTTCGCAAACAGTACGAAAGTACAATTAAAATTGGAGAATTGAATTAACCTTTTATTTCACCCCCTCGGGTCATTTTATCCATCTCAAAATTTTTATATTTCTCTCTTTCAACAATTTTAATAAAACTAAGGATTATTCGTTAATAAACTCGAATACTCGTTTTGTAGTTGAAATACATTTTTATCTCGATTGATTTAAACAAAGAAATAAACTAATCCTAATTACTTGTTGATTGGCATTAAGATAACATTATCAATTAATCAATTTTAAAAAGAAGATGAAAGAAATGATTCTATACATTTTCTCATGGAAAATAATTAAATAATAAAATATACAATATTATAATGGAATATCTAAAAATAGATATAAATATTTCTATTTTTATCTTATACGTATTAAAATGTATAATCGAAAATAGAAATTCTAAAAAATCATTTCCTCTCGATCATTTCACGCGCGCGATGTCAAAACGAGATCGTTTCGTGTTAACGCGTCGTCTGAAAGCGCGTTGCAAGTGTCGCAACTGACGGACGAAATCCTCGTGCACTATCGAGCAGGAACACTACACACGATGCAGGGGCGAGACAATAAATGAGTAATGCTCTGTTTCGATTGAATAACGAGGGTCGACGAGCATCGCGGGACTCGTGTTACGGGGTTCGAACCGTTCTTCCCCCTTCGATGCTTCGCAACCCTCGTTGGCCGGTGACCTGACTGCCGTTGTATTAGTGTTACACGTACGATCGTCGATGATTTCTCGGGGAAACAATCTCTCCTTTCCGCTTCGATTTCTACGTATCGTTATTAAAGACGAGTGCCGGAATATCCAAATATTTTTGTCGGATCTGATAGAATTCATCTCGAGAATTTCGACATATTTTTTTTTTTTAATTTGAACGAGTACGAAATATTTATACAATTTTATCAGATTATATTGCTTCTCCTCTTCAAAACCAGATTAGAAATTCCCGAATATCACGTTCCGTTGCGTATTGTGCGAGGTGTGTGTCATGTTCCATCGGTTTTTTCGCGATCGTATAGGTTAAAAGAAGGGGGGGGGAAAAGGGAAAAAATGTCTACAGGCGGTCGGTTGTCATCCGCGTACCTCCTCGGTCGAACGAACAATAGATTCTCGCGTGCATACACGCGTGCATGCATCCGAGGCTGCTTTTTCGGCGTGTGTATAGACGCGTGCATACGACGCCGATCCTTTTGTAACTAGCGGACAAGTGTACGTGCACGCGTGGGCATATCGGTGTTTCGAACTGTGCAAGTACCACTCGAGAAGAGGAGGGAAGAGGATACAGAGAGCCCTCTGTTCCCGTTTTCTCTCCTCCACTTTCGAATTATATCTTTCGCCCGTTGGGAAGAATTATCAAAGCATTGTTCGTTTGCGATTTTATTTGAGATTTGAATCCTGTTACCACGGGGAAAAAATTGTTTCAAAGTTTGATGGGTTTATAATTGGAGGAAAAGTAGTGCAAGTGCGTTTTTTTTTTTTCACAAACTAGGGGAAAAACGCAGAGGATTCGGAAAATTGGTAAGAGTATTTTCTATTAATAGTTCAAGCAAAATTTCTATGAAGATGAGAAAATCTCGTCGAAAATATGTATCACATTTCCTCCAAAAATTATTCCAAATCAATCCAATTGATTCTAATCATTTGATCTCTTTCAAGTTATAATAATAATCTTGTATTATAACGTATAATTATAATTAAGAATTTTCGAAAACGCGAAGTTAATCAGTTATATACCTTAGATATTATATGCTTACTCTTAATCGTACTCGATCAAAACAATAATATAGTGAGAAACTTTGTCGCGCAACGTGACACATGTACACAAACGAATTCCGCGATCCAAACGAATCAAAGCCACGGCTAGATACGTACGTAATCCTCGTTCACCTCGGTATATGCGTGCTTGATCGTGGAGAAAGAAGAGGAGCAGTTGTAGACAGGGGTGGAAAAAGAGGGGTAACTCACCCTTCCTTCCCATATACGTGTGTACTCAGACCTCTCAGCAACCCTTCCTTCCAAACCTCTGACAGTTTGAAAAAGAAGGGCTGCTGGTGGATATTCCAAGTTGCCAGATGCCTAAGTTAGAGCTCTCTGAATCGAACCCTCCCCCCCCCCCCCAATCTCCAACGATTAACGACTCTCCCTTCCGATTTTCTCTTTCTTTGTCCTTTGTACAGTAGCACACGGTGCATGTACGCATGTGTGTTCGAAGATCACACAAGTATGTCGTGAACCTTCTTTGAGAATTGGCTCAACATTAAACGACGATATATCGAGGAAGTATTATTTGTTTAATTGATCTCGAGATGCGTTTAACAGGGTCGGTCGACCACGTGGGAACGAATTTCTTGGGCCAGTTCGTTTCGTGTATAATGCGTATATACGGATATGAACGAGGGTATGGAATATAGTCAAGGATGTGCTTGAATCCTTTGATCCTATCGTTTCTTTGTTATTTAGGATTAAGATGTATTGGTCCTGTCAAATTGTTTTCGATGTGTGTATTTAAGGGAATGGTGGATTGGATGTTTGTTTTATCCTTATGTTATGTTGCATATTTTGTGCTATATCTGTTTGATCGATTACTTCTTAATTTGATTTTTAACTTTTTAAATATACGAAATAATATAAAATAGGAGAAAGAAACTGTCTAAAATTGATGTTCGAAACGACCTATTTCAGACGCAAATAAATTTGTTAATTAAATTAGGAATGTGAATTGGAAAATGGGTCAGATATCAATCTGACTCGAATATATTCCTTCTGTTTTTAGAAAATGGACTGATTTATTTATGTTTGTTCGAATTTATAATAAAATGAAATTATACTCGATTGCCAGATAATTTAATTGTGTAATATAAAAATATTCGAGAACCGGTTCCATTATTATTATGGCATATTTTATTATTATTTTCATGTCCACATTTTTTTCCCACATTATATTCCAATATACCATTATTTCTAATGTATCTTTCTAATGTAATAGTTTGAAAAAAGATGCATTTGAATTACATGGTTGTAATTCACTATTGTGATCATTATACTATATTTTGTAGAATCTTATAAATATTTATTTCGTTGAAAATTGATTGAATGGATACTGATCAAATAGGATACAGTTTAAAAGAAATCCCGCGATACATTATTCACAATTTTTTTTACTATTTAGAAATTAGTAGATAACATTTTTTTCCCCTTTAATAAAAATGTTAATTATATTTGAAAAAAAAATACAATTGTATTTAGATATTTACGAAAAGAAAGTTGTAATGAAAATAATGATTATAAAATATATATATATATATATATATATATATATATATATAGATAAAACAATTTTCTATTTAGATTTTATTTTATTATCGTTCTATTCATAGTTTGTAATTTATCTTGATGAATATTTAACATTAATAATCGTTTATTCATATATTGAAATGGATATATATATATATATGACTTCCAAATCATGGAAAGTTAATTAACATTTCTAATATTAAACTCACTGTCTATGCATCTTTAAATTACATTCGTTACATAATGAAAAAAATAATAAATGAATGTAATTTTCATCTAAACCAATAAATTACTGGTTGTCTTCAAGACATAATAAATCAAACGAAGATAAATTAGCCACGCTATTTAACAATCTTTATTAAGATTTATTTTAATATTTTTCACGTAACGACAAATACATACATAAGCAAGATTGTTATTTATCGAGAATAAAGGCCGGTTTGAAATGGCAAAAATTACGAAATAAATATTGTACGTGGAATTTATTTGAAATTAATAATCGGTATCAATGCGTATAGGATCGTTGAAATTGTCCCATTCAATCGCATCACCTCGTACATTTCTCGCGTATAGAGCAATGAAAACTTCGAATAACAGGAACTTGAAATTGAAAAACTTGAACCCCCTGTTAATCAAAGTTTCAACGTGTTTCCATTTGAATAGGTGCTCGCTCGTTTTGCAACCAAACGGTAATTACACGCTTTCGCGTACAAATTATGGAAAAAATGATAAACTCTGAGTCAACAGACTATTCAGATTATTCAGAGTTACCATATTAAAAAAAAAAAATTTGAAAACAAGTAATAACAAGTAATAACAATCCTACAATATCGTATTTGTACAAATCCTGTTACTCATACTTTAATTAAAACGACTCTTAAAGGATTAGATATATAATAAAAGGATTAAAAGTAAAATTGCTCTTTTGCAAAAATCTTTTTTTTCTAAATTCTTAGATTTTATATATATTTTAATAGTTTCATGTTTTTGATCTATTAAAAGAGAATTAAGAGAAAGGGAGAGATCTTGTAATCTATGTAAGAATGTTTTCTGATGTCTATTAATCTGTTAATGGTACTTGAAAAATCCCTGAGGCGTTATTTGGTAATCCATTATCGTACGAATGATAATAAAAAGAAATTATTTATTCTAATAGATTTAATCAAACGGATGAAAAGCTTTGGTCGATCACGTAAACATGTTCGTCTATCTATTTCAAGAAGAAGATCAAAACGCTAAGTTTAAATCAAGAACATCATCTGACCTTGTCAAATGGTCTACTCTCGATGTTAGTCTATGTTAAACTATACTTATCTATTCATTATTCATTCTTATAATTATATAACCAACAATGATTTTACCATGACAGACAAGCGGTAATTAAAATAATTATCACGAATATTTAGACTTAGTGGAATGTTTGCAGTACACGCGGAATATGCAAACAATAGATTTTTGAGAATTCTAATGTACATTACCATCCATTACCATTGACCATTTTCAATTCTATTGAAAACCTATACAATTTAAAAATATAAAAATTGTTTAAAACAATTGCAAAACATTGTTAAAATATTTCTATATTGATAGAGAAATTATGGGATGAAATGAATTAAAAAAAATAAGATAATATAAAATTTCAACGATATAATTCAAAAACGCTATGACAATTTTGTTTGTATAGATGATATTCTAATATCTCTACATATAATTAATATAAATTGATAGTTATTATATTTAAATTACAAGAATTAAATAATATATATATATATAACGTATATACATAATTTTTTAATTTCACCAAGTGGCCAAATTCTTATGGATGGTATTGTACGATCTTCGAGCACTGTGTGCAGAGTACCGATCTTAAAGTGACATGAAAACGCTTTTTGCGTGTAGCTTGAGCAGCACTTTTGTCGAATTGCTTCCAATAACCGGCTACTGCTCGAGTTGGATGCGCGGTATGCATGGTATACCGGGTACAAAGAGAGGGAAAGAGAGTGAAAAGAGCGACATTCCTTCGGACTACCCTCTCGAGCGCTTTTTAACGAAGCCTTTCGAGGAAAGACAAATATTACACCGGCTTAATGGCACTCCTCGTAACGTTTACCGATCTCGGTAATATCGGTAATTGCGTTTCGCTCGTGCGTCGCGAGTTTTAACCCTTTGACGGTGAAGATCGAGTCTCAGAGAAGAATTAAGTGCCCAAAATGTGTATACAAGTGTCCCACGTTCAAGATTTATTTATTTTAACCATTGAAATACGAAGTATATATAGTTTGAGATTAAATACGCTTTATTCCTCGGATTTTTTTTACAACTTTTTAAAAATTTTTATTTTCTTTATTATGATTCTCAAACTAATAGTTTGTTAAAATAAATTACAAATTTGCCACAGATTGATACGATTTAAAGTTAAATTTTTTTAATCTGATTGATTTGATTTTAATTTGTAAAATATCGTTATTATTTTTTATTTTCTAGTCTTCAGAGTGGTCATATATTTACGATACTCAGTTTTTAAGAAAAAAAAAAAAAAAAAATATATATATCAGCATTCACCGAAGTATAATCGCTTTCACAGAAGTTGTGCATACTCGATACGTACATATCGATATTATTCCATATATTATTTTCAACTCCACTTTCCCTCCCTGTAAATTTCAAGATATGAAAAAAAAAAAAAAAAAAAAAAAAATCCCATCAGCCTGAGAACATTCTCCGTGAAAAATGCCCCGTTCGAAAGGGGGAGCAGAAATAAAGAAAACTGATATCGCGGTTGAGGGAGAGCGCGCGAGTTTCGACGGAAATCGCTCACAAAAGAATTATTCAACCTGAGTTTACATTCTATATGCGCGCGAGTACAATGCTCCTGGAACATGTGCGTTTATCGAACGACCGTTTCCACGCAGAGTTATTTTTGTGTGTGCATCCGTTTCGGCCGGCTTTCAAAGTTCGATCAGAATTGTTATCGGCTCTTTTCCCCGGCGATGCGCCTGCCTTTTAACGGGGGTTTTCTCGTTTTCACCGGTGAATTTCGGTCACATTTTTCCCGCCTGATCCATCGTTATAATTCATTGAAATTCCATACTCTATTTTTTTTTTTTAAAGATATTTGTGAGAGAGGGACGTAAGAGTTTCGTTTATGGAGAAATTTCGAGTTAAAATTTTACTACTCTTAGACTTGGTAATATTCAGTTGAATTCTTTTAATTTTGATCGGTCTAGTCACTATATTTTTTTTTTATAGTATTATTTAATATATATTTATTTATTAATTATTTGTTTTTTTTTTGTATTTCAGGTAAGTGGATCATGTATTGGTATATGGTTTGCATTACAGCTGGTCGTACAAGTAAGTAAATTAAGTAAGTTTTTCATTGTTCGTCCTTTTCAATAATATACAAGTATGAAATTAATTCAATTCTATTCCTATTTTATATAAACTTTTGGATGTTTAAAAATGTGAGATGCACGCATTTCATTTTATTAATTGATAATTGTGCAAAAATATCATCAAAGAAAGAAAAACATAACATCCTACTTATTCAACAACAAAAGAGCGGGAACGTTTAAAACGGTGCTGCCCGCCTCGATCTGGGCCACCCTGTAGACGGATCAATAAGAAGTGCACACAGTTTCCGTCGCGCTAGTGAAGTTGCCCAACTCTCACGGCTGACTATGCCCCGATCTCGTAGTTAAAACAACACGGAGATGCGCACTCTGTTACTCTTACGTATATATAAGGATCGAGAATAAAAATATCGGGCACACCGCGCAATCTCCGTTCGTCCGTTTCGCGAAGTAGCAACAGCGCACACGTCCGTCGTGCTACTATGCAATGCAGCAAACGATCGAGTCTATCATTATACCCGAGCTCGATGCAGTCACCCAGTTTGCAACGAGGAAACGGTCTGACAGTTATACAATCAAGATTCAGCGTGGCGTCGAAAAAAGGATGGAGGCGATAGAGGGGAGGGAACAACGGATTTCCCTCCCAAAGTCAATTCGCTATTCCATTCAGGGCATTCCGTCTTTTCTCCCTCTCTCTCTCTCTCTCTCTTTTTTCTCTCTTTTTTGTACACGTCCAACTCCCCCTCCGCTCCTACATTTCGTTCTGTCTCTCTCTTTCTCCACCGTCGCTTTCTTCGCATCGCAATATTCCCTACTCCCGTCGTCGGATGCCCTTTCTCCACGATTATCTGGCCGGGTGCAGCGCTCGAATGCAACGGTACACACGAGCCACGAGATGCATAGACGATGATAACGTGGCATACCGGCTCGTTCGACCGGCGTGCATGTTCGTTGCATGCGAACCCGCCGGAATAATTTCGCCCTTGTCCACGACACGGTGTTCCGCCGTTGGCGGCGCTCGGAACGTTAACGTTGAATTTTCCAAAGTGCGTTTACCCGCGTGCTATCGCCGCATCGTGTCCGTGTCCGCGATTTAATGAATGGGAAAGCGCGTGTGCGTTGGAACGCGCGTGCGCATGCGGAGGGGAAGGAGAGGTGAGGGGGGGGGGGACTTCTTGCCCGAAGCATGCTTTCGGTTCAGCGTTATTCAGGACTCCTGGTGATACGGGAGTGATAATTATATCGTCTTGACCGACGCGGTTTTTGTCGCGTTCCTTTTGCTTCGGCTCGGTTCTTGTTTGCTTTGGCTACTTGGACGCGTGTTGCAATAGCAAATTCAGGTTATGAGCGAGGATTTCAAAGAGTTGCGTGATAGAATGTTTGTATAATATTATTGGCACGGTAAACTTTTAAATTCAATTTCTTATTCTAATGTAATAAAAATCGTTATTGGTTAAAGATATAAATATATAAAAAAAAAAAAAATACTGAATTAACTTAAGCAACTTAATTGCTGCGATTTGACCAATGAAAAACCAACCAACGATTCGACTTAATAGATGTTCTTTTTTTTTTTTTTGCAGTTATTTCATTCTTCTTCTAAACTTGCGAATTAAATTGTGAGAATAAGGCAAGGGATAAAGATCGTATTTTCATTACTATATTTTTCCATATATACGTTTTCAAATTTTAAAAAATGGCATATAATAATCCCTTGATCGATCGAGAATATAATGACAGAGAATAGTCGTAAAATTCACAGCAGACCGCAAAGGTAGGGCTTCATTGTCACGTATGCATGACAGAGCGCATATGGTAGCAAGACAATGCGCGGTGGAAGCTTATTGCGCCGCGGTATCAGATGGCATCGCGGGAACTTATTCTTCTTCGTGCGGCATAATGTTCCCCGCACTCTGTGCGGTTTACACGCGCGAAATTACAATCCAACGCAGCATCGCAGTCTTGCTCAATGCTAAACTCGCTAGGAAGGAACTTTTCAATGGAAATTGCATCGGCCTCGTGCCTCCACCTCGTAATAGGAAAGAGAACGTTGGGAAGAAAAGGAAATGCCGCTTAATTTTCATTTAGTCCTGAAATCCTTCCTTTTCTTCTTCTTCTTTTTTTTCCCCCGTTAATTAACAATCGTTCAACAATTTTGTACCATCTTGAATCATCTTGAAATTAATTTAATAGAAATACGAGGAATTCGTTTAGATTTATTTTATTTTATTTTATTTTATTTTATTTTATGCAAAGAGAGAAATCTCGTTGTTTTATTCTCGCTAGATTTTAATCGAGAAAATTGAGAAAATCGATGAAAATTAATATTGTTCGACAATTGATATTCCAAATATTAATAATACATTCCTAAAACACAATATAACGAATGAAAGCTCAAACTGTTCATTATAAATTCAATCATTGAAATTTCAACCCTTTAAATTTTTCCTCCCCCGACGTTTCGTCGCTCGAGGGGTGATATGTCTCACAAAGCGGAAGACGCTGTGCGTTTTTTTCCGTATCCACGATCGAGCGAACATCCTCCCTCGTTTAGCCTGTGCGAGGCTTACTCACCCTCTTCGCATCCCTTAACGCTTCATTCCTTAAAGCAGATGAGGCATTCCAAGTATTGACCCGTTTACCTTTCGGTCCTCCAGATATCGAAGCAATGGAATAACTTCCGTTTTGACCATTGATCGAACAAATTCCCTTTTATTAATTATTGGCAAATTTATACGTTCTTAAAAAATAAAGAATTATTATAACGCAATGGCATAATTTTAAGTTAATAGGATATTTTCTTCAATTAAATCTTTCTTCAAAAGTAATATAAAATACAGTATAAAGATAAAGTAGATAAATCATTCAACTTATCTACCAAATTGTCATTTGTAAATCTCATAAACTCGTTATAAATTTCGTGCAATGATTTCTAATCACCACCATCAATTTCTCTGAATAAAGCAAATAAAAATCGACCACCCATCACATCAATTCAATTCATACACGTCTTAAATTTTCTAAAATTGCCGTAAACAAATAGGCAACAATAGTTGTTAAATAACCATCATCATCATCATCATCCCTACCTAACGTGGAAAACGACTTGATTTTCAAATCGCGCAAATTACCTGTAATCTGTCGGGGCTCGGCTCACACCCACGAAGATCCACGAGCTAGAGCACGAAGGGCAAAGGTCATCCTCTCTCCGCACCGGTTCGCCCGCCGGTGAAATTTTGCAAGGCAAATCCGAAGGCCTGGGCCATGTCCACGGATTTGCACCTACACAATGGACGAAAATCAATGGTTTCCCTCCGTGGACCCGCCTAAGCCTCCACCACTGGCGAATTTTCGCCCCCTCCGTCCCTTCCATCCCTGCCACAACCCACCCCTATGGCTTAGTTGGGCTAGGTTAGGCTGTGTTCGCGTTTCATCGCGACTTAGGCTTCTAATATTCGCGTGTTTAAATAATATTAATGAGAAGATCATGTTCTTTATCGGTTTTTTAAAGGGAAATATTTGGGGATTCCTTTCCTCTTTCGTTTTTTCGGGATCAGTTTAATAGTATTTGTTCTTGGTGTGGTTTGAGGTTAGTTTGAGTGGAGTTGCAAAGTTAGAAATGTTATTCATGATAGTTACTTTCTTTTTACTGTTTCCTAGATGAGTTTAGTTCGTGATTCCGAAAGTTGGTCGGTTGTGTGGGTTTCAAATTAAAGTTAGAATGTTGGGTAGTTATATTCATACGAATATTTGGATTATAAATTTTGATTCAGATTGTATATCTATGTAGTTTATATGAGTTTAAATAACTATTTTGATAATGATTAATTACGATTGGAATATAAATTTTCTTTCGATCGATTCATATATTTATCTTGATCATTGAATAACTCTCTTCAATTGGTATTCAAAAATCGCGAGAATATGAGATTTAAACGAACCATATTTTCAATTTGAAACAGAACGACAAAGGCAAACTTGCTTAAATTTAAAGTTGATCAAAGCGATCTTCCAAACAGAATATCCCTACTTTTAATTTATCATTGAACGAAACATTATAAACACTGCTCTGGAATTTCTTATCTGAAAGACATTTAACTGTAATAATATGATTGTAGCTCGAGGAAGAAGGCGACGAAACCGTGAATCTTTAAAACTAATTCCGCCGTAATAGGCAGAAGGGAACCTAATTGTCGTCAATTTCTTCGTTCCACATTTCTTCGAATCTCAAGAATATCAAGTCGGTTTCATCACTAGGCTAGGCATAATGCACGGCCTCTTTCTCGTTCTCTTGCCCTCCCGTTCCCTTTTTCTGTTTTCTCCATTACTCTAGCTCTCAGTGTTTCCCAACCTTTTTCGAGTCACGACCCCTTTCTTATTACGATCAAATAATCTTTGGCCCCTAACCCTTTCAAGCATCCGCCGTGATACATCTTGACCCTTTTAAACGAACACAGATTATATCGAGTGATTTTTTTGGGGAGCAAAATGTACAAAGTGTCTTATTTTGTTATGATTAAAATTAGAAGGAAATAATTTTACGTAAAAGAAAAAAAGGAAGAGATCGAAAGCGTGGAATTACTTTACATTATAGCTTGCTGTATATTTCTCCGTTCAGAAAAATGCAGATTTCTTTCGATTATCTTTTGATTTACGACCTTGTTTCTATTTTGATTGCAATAATTCCCAATTAAATTAAATTGCGATATTAAAATAAGTAATAGTTTTAAGTATCGAGGCAACTAAATATTAAAATTCTTATTTTATAGAAATTAATTGAAAAACTTTGACGAGAACGCTTTAACGATTGTCCTAATCGCTACAGGTTGGGAATCCGGGCTCCATCGTCTTTCCTGCCCCCGTCATCCGCTACCTACCCTACTTCTGCTCTATTATTCTTCTCTCTTCGCTTCGGGCTTGAAATTTTTTCCCTTTCTTTTTCTCGATTTTCTCTCTCTCTCTCTTTTTCCCTTCGTCCGCCTTGTTCGTCACAGAGTTTTCTCTTCTCGTCTGTTATTTCCAGTCCATTCCGCGATCTCTACCCTTCTCTTTCTCGATCTATAGTTTCGCGTGTTGTATCCGGTAAGCGACAGCGAGAAATACGGTTGTCGTTCGCACCTATTGTTGTCGCACAGACTTATACAGTGGATTCTTCCTTCTCCTTTGTTTTACACGGATTTATTCGGGTTTAAAGATCGAATGGATGAGCCGTGTGTATGCGCAGCATCGTTGTCTCTTCCATGAAATTTGTTTGAATAGTAATTGGTATAGGAATGATCTGCGAAATGTAATTTGCGAGGAAATTGGAAATTTCTCGAGTGATTGAGAGTTATTATTTTGTGGAAAAAGAAGCAAGCTTCTCTTTTAAATGTCGGAGGAATAATTTGAAATAAAAATAATGATAAAAGTAATTTTTTAAAAAATAAAAAAATAGAGATATACGATCGTGAGAATGGAAATATATTTTATATCATGGATTCTCTTCCACTTTTCTCATTTCTCTCGAAAGAAAATCTGAGGTTATAACTGAGATGTATATATTGTTCTTATCGAAAGAACGATAGTATATAACGATAGTATTGAAATAGTACGAAATCAATATTGCTATAAATCAAAAAAAGGAATTTCCATAAAACTTCTCGTTAACATCTTTCATCTGAATTTCCAAACGAATTTGGCTCTGTTGATCGAATAAGAAAGACAGAGAGAGAGAGAGAGAGAGAGAGAGAGAGAGAGAGAGAGAGAGAGAGAGAGAGAAAAGAACAACCGCTTATTAACCCATCTACATATTACACCGTATGCATTTTCGTGAACGCGTGACGGAGGAACTGGTTGAACGGTGATTAATTCGCGCGTGGAACGCCACCCTTGGCTGGCAACGCTCCAATTTATCACGCGCTTTGGATTTGCGCCGACGATAAGGGGTGGCATCCGGAGCAGTCGACAAAAAGGGATGAAAAAGGCCTGCCTGACACACGCGAGGAAAGGAAAATAGCGGAATTGAACTATAACTGTACAGTAAAGAAAGTAACAAGGGAAGGGATGGAATGATATGTAAAAATCTCGCCAAGAAATGTAATTTTACGTATATAACAAGTACCAACTACGAATAAAGAAAGTAACAAGAAAAGGGATGGAATGATATGTAAAACGATATGGCTAAGAAATATTTTTTTTTCGTATGCAGCAATAATTTGGTAATAATGGAAAGAAGTACCAATTGTAAAATTTTAAAAGAGAAGGGTGTAACCATTTATTGATTCGTTAGAACGAATCATGATAAAAAATTATCAACGATCAAATTATTGACGAATTTGTTAAAATACGTAAAAAAAAAAAAAAACAGAGTATCGCGTTGTTAAGATTATCGTTTAAAATTAACACTTTTAGGAAAACGAAAGCAAAGGGATGATCCGTCCAACTTCGTAGATTGGGAAATATTGGTGAAAAAAAAGTTGGAAGGAGCGCGCGTGATCGAAGCCGCGCGGAAGGGATCGATTCGGTCGATTCCGCTTCTACTCGGATTAAATTCGATCCAATCAGAAGATATTCTTTATGCCTTTGAAATCCAATCGCACATTGTGACGAGGGGCGGCACGCAGACGCGTAGTAGCGTATTTCGCACGGCACTTTCAATTCAGCCATGGGAGGATTCAATTTCTCGTCTCCCCTGAACGCGGCCAAGAAGAAGAAGAGGAAGAAGAAGAGGGACATTAACGGATCTGCCGTTCTTTTGTCTCTCACGGCGTCGTAGATTCGACGGGACAGGGGGAGAAGGGGATAACCAAGGGACAAAGTTCCAATTTTATTCGGATGAATCCTTCGCTCCTTGGTCCTTGAAAGTCCTTCTTCTTTCGCTGTTATTTTTTTTTTTCTTCCTCCCTTTTTAAATCGATTAGATTTCTTCTCTAATCCCATCAATGCAGTATACATTGATACTTGCATACACATAAATCGAGAAATAAATTTTTTTCCTCTTCGTTATATGTATTTAATATATTTCATGTACACGATAATTGTAATTATCGACTCTTCGTCATCAGTTTCCTGTGAAGTTTTCCTACGAAGGTATAGGCTGTTAGAATTTTCTAATATCTTGTTTTTCTTTCTTTTTTTTTTTTTTTTTTTTTTTTTTACGATGTGACGCTCTTCTTTTTCTTGCTATACAAGTCCTTGCTTTTTGTCCACCGTTTCTGCCTTCGTTCCTTTTATCTCTCGCGTGTTGCTCAGTTCGAGAAAAAGGATTATGCGTTCCGCTCGTGCTTCGGTAATTAAATGGTACCAAGCCACGTTGCATTTTTCTGGATGCCTTGTGCGAGTTATGGGATCGTTAACGCAGAATCTTTCTTTTGAGCCTCGTCGACGCGAATCGTTCCTGATTTTGATAGTTTTCTCTTTGTTTTTATCCTTCTTTCTTTTAACTCTTTTTTTTTTATTTTTTCTTTTCTTTTTTTTTTTTTTTTTTTTAACTTCTTTGCGCGGATTTTAACGCGGTAAAAATTTAATAGCCTTCGTTAAATGTCTTGCACTTTTCTTCGCATACCTACTTGACATTAAAGATTATAAAGGTCCATTCCACGCCTCATAACGCGGAAAGAGATGAGTAGAAAATCACGAACAATTTTTTCTTTCTTTTTCTTTTTTACCTCTGCGTATTTATCAACGATCGTTCTTCCAATTACGATTTATTCCACGATTTCTTTCAAAAATCAATTTCGAGGAATAGAAGTGATCACGAATCAAACTGTAACCCCACTGCATACAGATCCATCATTCTACGCCTCGTTCAATTTAACGCACAAAAAGAGCGCAGACGACTTTGTTCCTCCTCTCTCTCTCTCCTCCCCCCCCTCCCCCTCCTTTGTACAAAAACGTTATCCTCCTCGAAGTTTCCTATCTTCAGTTCACTCTACTACCACTCCCATCAAGGAAAATAAAAGAGAGCAAAGAAAAAAGAGAGACAACAAAAAGGAAAATAAAGAAAGAAAGGGGGGGAAAGAAATAAAAGGAAGAAAAAGCTGCGTGAACGGTGTGCATTCAATGTCAAAGACAAGCCCGCCGGTATTTCATCCAAGGGGTCGATGGCGCGGACAGGATAGAAAACACCGTCCAGCGGAGAGAATTTTCTTTTCCGCTCCGAGAAATTCGTCTCTTACGCGTCACCCCCGCTCGTGCAATCTGCTATACACATACACACACACACACGCGCATATATATATATATATTTTCCATCAGGTCTAGGCTGCACAATGGCCGTGTTTCACCGGTGCCTTTCACACAGTGGAACCGGCTGCACCGCACCGGCATTTACCATAGGATTTTAGAGAGAGGTTCCTCTTACAAAAGTGGAGCTCTAGTTAAGTTTTTGTTGGCTTCCAAGCGTCGTCTCCCGTTCACCGTTCACCCCTCCACGTCTCCCTTCAGTGGGCCGCGTCTGCTAGCAGCAGAGATCCCCCTTTCCTCCGGGTTCCATTCGCTTCCGCCGATCAGAATCCATCTAACCGATTTCGGGGATCGTCTCGGAGGCGAGACGATCGGCTCCTCTTTTATATACCCCGCCCCCGCCCCTCCAAGCGGAGAAAGAATAAAAAAGGGAAGGAGGATTTGGGAGACTTACCTGAATCCGGTATGTGTGTATAATCAGAGACCGATGAAAGCGACCTGTGAACAACCGTTTCCAAATTTTCTATGTATCCCCCTTTTTTTCACTTCGGTTCGTTCATTCGTTTCTTGTGTGTGTTTCGGGAGCAGCGATCTATTTTGCCAGAATTTTCTCCAAATAATGATTAAAATTTATAAATCACGATACAATTGGCGATACTTTTTTTTTTATGGTTGAAATTCATTTTATCATATATAAATATATTTTCGTATATCGTTGTCCGTGAAAATATTTAAGAATTTTTGTTCGTATTTGAGATCCTCTTCATATTTTGATATATTTTAAGTTGCATCGAGTTATTTTATTTTTTTTTTTTTTAGAGCATATCGTTTTTAATATAAAAATAACCGGTCAAATGTTTCAAATACATTCGTGGAACGTTGTATACAAAAGAACAATAGGGGGAAAAACGTCAATAAAGGAAAATTGAATTTTTACAAATTTCTACATCCACGTCCGCTCGGAAATTGTTCCATTTTCGATACAACGATGGAAATGTATCAAAGTTTATGTATACATATATATATATATTGTTCATCATCCACACACGTACACACACTTGGTTTAAATTGGCCCCAACCGATTTTCCAACGACCTCTCCCTCGACTTCTTTTCCTTAACCGAATCTTCCACGTCTGGAAACCTGGTCGTACGCAATTTTCCATTTTTCCTTTGAAGCTGCTCACCTTCCCGGAGAATCCTCGTTTAAGGAAGAATTCGATGCAATATTGCCTCCCTCGTCCTGTCTTTGATCTTTCTCTCTCTCTCTCTCTCTTTCTTTTTCCTTCTTCTTCTTCCATTCACGTATTTATCTTGAAATAAGCCGCGTGGAAATATGGGAAAAGAGATAATCTCCGTGGCCGGACTCGCGTGGAATTTGGGCCAGTTTCGAAGGTTACTGTACCTTCTTCGAGGCATCACGTTGAAGAATGCAATGACGTTGAATAGAAAATAGAGAATAGTCTTGTTTAGTTAAGATGGAGCTTATATTTTAGGAATAAAGTTTCTTTCGTTTATCTTACGTTGCTTGAGGTCTTGTTGGTTGGTATAGGTTGAAATATTCTTTGGAAAAAATCCAAAGAAAGTTTCCTTCGAGAAGGGAAATTTAATTTTCTAACAAGACAACTTGGCTCTCTTGAAACGGTCTCTTTTTCACTTTTAAAAGAACTTTGTGGTTGCCAAAGAATTATTTATTCATTTGTAAGAAAAAGTTTTCGTAACTCGTAAAGAAATTTTTACGATACAGGTATTATTTGAAGTTCTTTATTATTAAATAGCCATGTACGGTCCTCAAAAAGTTGCAAAAGTTCTTGAACCAAGGTTTTGTATCATTTTTCACCGGTGTAAACCACCGGAAGAGCGGTTTTTTACGCGTGTACAAAGTGTTATCCCTTTCACTGTTACGAAACCAAATGTGAAACACGTATTAAATACAATAACAGTTGCGAAGTAAATGTTCAAATACGCGTAAACTGTGTAATTAATTGTAAAAAATTATTGTAAAAATTTTGCAGTAGGAGAATAAACGTATATGACGTCTTTCTATATGACAATTCCTTTCGAACATTTATTTTTATATGCATATTTTCTTTAAAATAATTTAAATAAAGTTTTTAATATTATTAAAACATTGATTCAGTAGTTTTAGCAACATTTTCGAAAACAAATTTAAAATATAACAATAATTCGGTTGAATTAAAAAATTTGTAAATCAAAGGAAGAGATTTTTTAGAAATTTTATTTGGAATGGAGGCAGGTATTGAAATGAAATTCATAAAAATAAATTACTATTTTAATTTAAAATATTTAAAAAAATATTCCATGCTATAAATGCACCGGTGTTCGAAATCGATCGATCGCATCTAGATGCGTTCTATTATCGCATCAGGGACAATATAAAAGATCGATAGACTCGATTAACTGACCAGCAATAGTACGCAATGAGATTTCCTATCATAAAGCATACCATAATCATTTCGGCTTATCATAGTCGCAAACACGTTTACGAACTATTGTTTCCGCAACGAACGAATCCATCGAATGACGTTTATTCCTAGCTATATCAAAACTGACGTTCATTTGTTGAAATAAACGTATCCACTCTGTTGCGAGCAGAGATAAAATATTATCGTTTACGACTTAACTTGTCTCCACGTAAAAAAAAAAAAAGAAAAAAAGGAAACAGACAGAAACAAACGAAAAAAATTGTCCACGTAAATATTTTGTGGTCGTGGTTTCTTTTATACGAGACATTATGATTTGAAAAAATAAATAAAATCAATCTTCTTTAAACGGCAAAAATTTTACTATACAAAATATATATACATATATAGCGAATGATAATATCCCGTGTCAAAAAATTGTAATTATAATTTCTCTCCAATAATTGTCGCATTCTTAATTTTTTCTGAATCACATCGATGAATTTATCTTCCAATTAAAAGATTCACTTTCTTCTGTGAACACACGATGAATCTTAAACAAAATTCCTCACCGACCAATAAAATATCTGGCAACAATAAGTTACCTGAAAATTTCTTCGTGGTTTGCCCGTTGATCCTCGGGGGAAGACGCGTTTTGTAAGGGAACACCGCATGGTATCATCCTCCAGCTGGTAAACAGCTGCCCACATCCTGTCTCACGTACGCTATGCGCCTCTTCTCCATCCTCTTCCTTCCTGTCCTTCTCGAGACACGATCCCAATTCCTTTATTTTCTTTCTCTTCCCTCTCGTCCTCCGCTCCCCTATATTCGATCGAGCCAAAAGAAGGGAGAAAAAAAAAAGGAGAAGAAGAATACAAGAGAGACAGAAGGGATATACACGGTTATATTTATATATATATATTGTGGAAGAGGGACATCACAGAACTCGGTACCAAAATGGTGGACAGGTGCATGGTGGAGGAAGGCTCGGTGGACATTGAGCTGGCGGCACGCGACCAAACCGTCTGTTTACCCGTTAAAAATCGCGATGGCTATTACCACGCGTGCTTTTTCACGCGTGCAAGCGGCTGTAAGACGGAGGGGAACGGTGTGTGCATGCAAGGTACGTACGTACGTACGGTTTATCGCGAAGATCCAAGGCGATGGATCGCCGCGCTGCTAAACTGTTTAAACGGTTACCGGACAGATAGCATCGCGGCCACGAGAGAACCGGCGTTAATTAGCATGGGAATTGTTAACCCTTTCGGTGGTGGAATTTATTATTTCCAAGTATCGTCCTTCGGGCAAATAGATTCGATTACAATTTCGAAGACATTTCTTTTTTGCTCGTGCATATTTTAATTCGATCGAGAGAATTTCTCTCGTGGATTATAATTTTTATTTATTTATGGAGAGATCGTGTTGTTATTGGCGGAGAAATTTTAACTTCGATTGTAATTTGAAACGCGCGAATATAATTCAACGAAGAGGAATTTGTTTCTTTGATTCTTTGATTCATTTTAAATTTCCGATTTTAAGTTAAATATTTTTTATTACATTTGTAATTTACATTTACAAGTTAAATATTTACAAAAATTGTTGGTGGGAAGGTGTAAGAATCACTTTTGCACGAATATGATTGAATTTTAAATTTTCGAGCGATGAGCGAACGTGCAAAACGAATGTAAACACTTTATAATCTGTTCCTGTGTCTCATCGTAACACCGACAGCCTTCAGAATATGATAACCTTCTTCGCGACGAGCCGTGTATCACATTCAGTCGCGAAACGACAAAGGTAAATAACGTGTCTCGAAACAGGTGATCGCTACGATATACTTTTACGTTCAAGAAATTATTACAAGGAATTACGTCGAAGGAAATACATCGTATACGTTTCGCGTTCTGTAATTTGTGCAGCTCGCAACAGCTGCTTACGGATAAATAAATAAATAAAAAATTTCATTCCATGGCAAACTTCATCTTTCGCAATAAAAAGTTTAACGAAGCATCTTGTCACATAATTTTCGCGCGTGATAAAATCTATTTTTCTTATATTCGATTGAATAAATTTTTTTTTTTTTTTTTTTTAAGAAACAAGATGGTTCTTCGGAAATATTGATTAAAAAATTGAAAAAATATACAATGTTTTTTTTGACGATCGATTATAAGTTTTTTAATTTGATTCGAATGGAATGGGAATCTGCGGATGGATCAACATTGAATTTTGATTTAATTTACCAAATCACGATTACGAAATACAAGAATCTTTGGATAAATATCAGCGTAGAAATAATAAATATAATAATTAGCCACACAACAGAACAAACGTATTCATATCGACGGATCTACATATTAAAATACATGGTCACGCTTCACACGTTTCCTTTCCGACTTGTTCTTTTCGATCCGTTTTGATTCGGCCGACGAGTTATATGCACATTTGTCAAAACTAACAATAGTTTCTTTGTGAAAATTATTCGCTTTATAAAAATGATAAAAATTATTCGATCGTTAAAAGCGATATGGAGAGATTACGTGTACGTATAAATTATTGATCGCGGTTATTTGGTATAATAGATGGACAGGTGGATGCACACGTAAAACATGCGTGGAAGAATCGTTAGATCAATTTACCCGCTTGCATTCAGGGTCGCCCGTATTTCACATGCGACACAGTGTACATACACGATCGTTGTCTTGACCGGGATAGGGGTATCAGCTGATAATATCTTTTGATGCGTCTAAAGATGCAAGATAAATCTGTCCTCTAATTTTACATTCTCTTCGATACTTCTTTTCGTCCGTTGAAACGTCCGTTCAATTACTTTCACTGCTTTTTCCTTGCTCTAATTCTCTGTAATATCGTGTCATTTTTCAAGTCACACGACTCGTGTATTTGTTCATAATTTTTAATATCTTTATCTTTGTATAAAGATTGTGCAAAGATTAAGATCATCTCAGAGTGCTTTACGTTAAGTGGTTGGAAAACGTGAAGGAAAAGTGAACATAAATTTGAACAATTTAAGATAAGATCTTTAAATCCATTTAAAAGTTTATGGGGATGAAGAGGAGTTGGAGAAGCAGCAACGATACTTGAGGAGATGCTCGAGATATACAATTTTTATAAATTTTCGCTTCAATGTTTATATGATACAAAATGTGCATTTTGTATGAGATTCTAATTCCATTCCATGATAAGATGTATTCCAATAATTCACAGAATGTTCAACTTTTGTAAATACTTTGGAAACGTTCATTTGATGGGTCTGATGAATCGTTAAAGTCTCTTCCTTTCCCCAATCCCATATAATCATACCGCTAAAAAAGGCGCAAATTCAAGCGTGCCACCTAATGCACATTCGTGCACGATCGTCCTCCTCAACCGGTTTGAAAGGAGAGAGAATCGCTAAAAGTTAAGTGGGGTAAGAACAGAAGCGAGGTCCCTGCAGACACCTTGTCCAACAAGATTTAGTTCAACTGCACTCGCAGCTGCACCTGCGTGGCGCGTGCTACGGAGATGCATCTGTCGTATTCCCGCTCGCGGCCACGTGTCCGTACGCTTACGTGCACGTCTGCACGTTCGCGTTCCTCTTCAAGAATCGAAGAAGAGAACTTACTCGTCGTTGATTACATCGAGTCGCTTTTCAATTGTTTACGATAGAAAAATGTCTAATCCTTAACAATCGATATCGATTATTAATGTTTTTGTTGGAAGATTTTGGAAAAAAAAAAGAAAAAAAAAAAGAATCCGCAAAAATGTTTATCATCTTTATTCGCGCGCCTCTCATTTCGAATATAAGTGTTCTTTTTTTATTTAAGACTATCGAAGATTGGTTAACAATTTTTTCCTGATCGTTCCCGAGACACCCTGTATATTCAAAGTCGAAAGGACTTCATCAAATGGAAATTATAGAATTGAAACGGAGCGAAGCGTACAATTGTTGGGATAATGGTACGTTTACGAGGTAAACCTTCCATACGAGAGGGTTAAATTACAGGGATGGGAAAGGGTTTTTGCCTCGTTAACATAATTTCGAAATAATTAGGCACGCGCGAGGTGGATCACATCACGCGGTTTGTTTTATTTTTCTCTTGTTATTAAGGCGTGTATAATTCTTGCCTTCGTGTTTTTCTCACTTTCTTTTTTTTCATAGATTTTTTTGGGGGGGAGGAGGGAGGGAGAGAAATTCGTCTTCGTCTTCGAGTGTGGAGTTTAAATTTCGGGTTAGATAATAGGGTTAAATGATTTGATTGTAATTTGCGAAATAATCAGAGGACGTACGAATTGGGTTATAAATATCAGGCTCTTGTTTTCTTTCTTAACTGTTGAGCAAGGCCAGGATTTACTTTCCCTTTTGGAATTCTTTATCGTGCGAAGGAATTTTTCTTTTCTTCTTTGAAGCGCGTTAATAAAAAAGCAAATGATCATTGAAAATTCATGTTTTATTAAATTAAATAAATAATACTTGTTAGCAATACATTTATTTTATTTTATTTATTTATTTATTTTTTTTTTTTAACTACTATAATTTATGAAGAAAATAAATAAGGAGAAGATTTATTTTTACTGATCCTTGGAGAAATTAGGAAAGGCGGATAACCGAGAATAAATAGTCAAATAAATGACGAGTAATAGATACAATGCAGCGAGATTAATTGTCTCTCCACCAATATCCGTTAGGCGAGTACAGTTATCCCTGTTTTATCAGGGAAGATAAACCGAAAATAAAGTGGAGTGTGTATACGCATTTCCCTTATCTAACCTGTCTAGGGAGTTATCGCTAGAGGCTATCTACTTTTTCAAATACCATAGAATTTTTTTCCCCCTTTCCCTTATTCCCTGAAATCCACTTTGGATTCGAAATAACGTCGCTGCACAAACGAAAGATATAGAAATTTTCTCGACATCAAAATTAATATATTCCCCTTTCCTTACTAAATTTAATGAATCACAAATATAATGCTTCCTCTCCTCTTGGACGAGAATCATTTACATTTCAATTTCGCGTTCCAATCCGCAATGCATGAAATTCATTTCGCCGCATTACATTTTTTTTTCAATCATTCCAACACTTTATCTACAAAAATAAACCTACAGTACGTTGAACCCATCTACCGTTACCTAGTGCGTATTCCACCGCAAAAAGCACCATCGAACTTCCTTGTTGGATCCACTCCATCGGCCTAGCGTGGCGTAGTCATAACTGTATATGTATATATATATACACGTTTTATCGTAAGAAGGCGAATTAATTCGCGATATACACCCGGTATGGCCCGGGTTATACGCTGTCGACATCACGGAGAACCTGGACGGAAGATAGCGTTGGTGGTAGTAGGAGTACCGTTGCGCACGTTGCATCGTACGGCAATTTCCAGCTGCACAACAATGCGGCATTACGAAAGCGCGCCGGACCCTCGCCTCTGTCTCTCTCTCGTCTGTCGCAATTTACGATCTAGTCTTGGTAGACGCGCTCCGAATCGGCGATATTCTGCATACCTGTGTTACATGGTCCTGTGCGCGACGCGCCTATGTACCGGTCCATTGACTTGCTCAATAAAATCGTCCACGAGGACATGGAAAACGCATTTAGACGGAATCGTGGGCGAGACCACGGTGATTTTTGTTATTATTGGGACGTTTGGAGGAATTTTTCTTTTTTTTAATGTCGTGACGAATATTGATCGGAGACGTGTATTTTCGACTCTGGCGAAGGTTTGAGGTTATTTCAGGTCGATCTTTTTTTCCTCGCTGATTTTACTTCGATTCGATTCGAAGGATTTTGAATTTGGAATAGCGTTAAAGGCAACGTTTAATTCGATATGCGTCAACAAGTAAATTCAAATACCATTTTGTTTCCTCTAAAATCACAATGCCACGGGATCCATCAATGGGGAACAATTTACATAGAGGGAATGTATCGTTTGATTTCCCTCTTTAATGAAAATACTCCGAGTTTTTCGTTCAATTCGTGAAAATTGATAAACGAATACCTATTTACATTTACGAGTGGTGTAAATGTTTGATTATTTTTCTTGTAAATCGTTTTCTTGTGTATCGTTAAAAACGTATTCTGCGCAACAGATTTTTAATGGAAAAGAAGGATTCTCTCGAGGATGAAGGATTCGCTGAATCGTTAAATATAAAGTTGAAAGAAAGGAAGGAAGGAAGGAAAGAAAGAAAGGACGGTTGGTCGGTCGGTTGAAGGGGAAAAAAAGAGGAGGAAATGTCGTCCGTGGGGAAGGTCGAGTGTTGCAACCGTCGTTGCATTTTGAAAGTATCGAAAGGAAGGTTGAAAAAAAACAAGAGGAGAAAGAGAGACATCCAGCTGGATGCAGCTGGATGACCGATGCAGGTGCAAATGCAAGCTAACTTGCAACAGGCACGATGCGTTCGCGGTGTCATATCGATAGCCCGTCCACACGTGTGTTGGAAATTAATCGATACCCGGCCTCGATCCCTTTCGATAAATCCAATTAAATTAAACGTTACAAATGGGACACTTGGCGGATAAAAACGTATGAAAAGTGCGTATGTGTGTGTATATAATATTCATTAATCAGCCTGACACGTAGATCTCTTGAACATTTCGATCTTTAATCGAGCGTGTCCGATGTATTTATTGCTCGTAATTTTATTCGATATTTTATTTAAAAAAAGTTGAACGTTTGTAAACGATTGTCGGCGACAAAAGTATCGTTGTGAATTCGACAAAAGTGTGATCAAACAACAAACAGACAAAAGTTAGAAATAGATTGCACAGATGGTGTTACACGAATCTTGTGAAATGTTCGAAGCGAAGTTTAGTATCTGGTAAAAGTAAAGTCGCCCTTAGGTGAAACTTCTCTATGACCAAAGGCGAAGAATTCCTTGACACGGTGGTTCAAATGGATAGAACATTCGCGTGACCATGTACAGGAAACGATAGATAGAAACTCGGGTTCTAGCAAAGACAATGCTGGTTGCGCGATAGATTTTTTTTTTTTTTTTTTTTTATATTTCCTTCGTAGTTTATTACGAAGCGGAGGGAGATTGAAGATTGTTAACAAGTATCGCGGGATGTTTGAAAGTTGGCAATAGTGGTAGTGTTCATTCGCTTCCTGTTATTAATCATCGATGTCGATGGATCTAACCGAGCAAACCTTGTATTGGACAAGGGA
The DNA here is from genome assembly GCF_048593485.1 of Apis florea. Lineage (NCBI taxonomy): Eukaryota > Metazoa > Arthropoda > Insecta > Hymenoptera > Apidae > Apis > Apis florea. The sequence continues at coordinate 554,987 of NW_028256722.1, read as the reverse complement.
CTTGTATTAAAATATTCTCTTTACTTTCGATCAGGAAAGAGATTGACCCGTGGAGAGATAGATTCGAAGCGAATAATAGAGTTGTTCGGTGTATATGTGTGTGTGTGTGTGTGGAAAGGGAACGTATAATTTATATCTCATTACGTTGCTCACGACTAAAACAAACAAGAAAATGGAAAATATTGGTTAAACGACGATTTAAGAATTCGTACAATTAAACGTTCGATAACGATACAAATTTTTACAAGTTAAAATTTAATATCTCTTTAGGAAAACGACGCTTCCTTGAATGGAAGTATCGGAAAGCATAGGTTTAAGGGTGTTTCAGAGTTAATTAGTGTCTAGAGGTCGTGCAGAAACGCAGAGACACACAACGACGCGATGCAGCGTGACGAGTGCGTGGGAGCGCAACGTGGGGCGACGAGCGCGCTATGTGGGTCACTAGGAAATTGTTAGTCGTCTGTCGTTCTGACAGCCTTCCTGTCCCGACACTCGTGCGGTGTGGGCGCCATTGTCTACGATCCCACGATACGACGTGTAGGACTCTCGGATGTTAAGAAGGGTGGAGGGAAAAATTTTGGATCTATCATCGTCGAAACTTTGGAGATTTTTTTTTTTTTTTGAAATTTTCTCCAAATCAACAACAATGCAATGTTACTTTTGCGTGGATGATCGACCTATTTTCCTATTCCGGAGAAAATAATATCAAAGATATTAAAGAGAGAGAGAGAGAGACGAGGATCGTTGAATGGATAAAAATTTAACTCTAAAATTTAATCACGGCCCGAACCACGATTTAAAATCGTTTATTTACACTCGCGAAGATCATCCATTTGTTATATTTCACTTTCCCGCGTGCCAGCTCCGCTTGAATGGGATTAAAAACAGTTGCATAACGAAGAGAGAAAATAAGAGATAGAGAGAGAAGCAAGCGAGATGGAAAGTAACGAGGCACATACAAATCCGTGGTATGGGTTCATTCTACCTCGCGAGTTCTCTGAATGATGCACATTTATTATCCCTTTTTTTTTCCAGAGCCCGCGCCATAACGCGCCACTGCTTTTATATCCGGTGCACCCACGCCCACGCTCTCCACGATACCGCGTGGACTCTTGGAAAAAAGCGTTATTTTTGCAATTAAACGTTCGCTGATAAATTCCACGCGTTCACGCCACACGACAAAAAAAGGTCAGAGAATTGAGAATTTTTTAGGTCAGTGAAGTTCGATTTTTATTTTTCGACGCTCCGAATCTTTTTTTTCGGAATCGAGTGAATTTTATTTCGTCGTCTTGCATTAACACGGATACTTTGGACAGATTATTTTTAACGGTTTTACTTTATCATTACGATGCTTGTGGGTTTTTTGGTTTTGTTAGAATATCGAAGGAGTATCGAAGGAGTAATAAACATACAACAAGATGTTGAAAAGTGTTAAGTGTAGGCAGTATTTTTAAAAATACATTAGAAATAACATAGATTGAAACAGCGTGGCAATAAAGTGTTGCAAATATTTTGAATTTTCTTTCGACCAATGAAACCAATACGTTTTTTAATCGGACCGGTTCGCCCGTTTGATCTCTGGCGAATACTGGTGGGCGGATAATTCCGCGCCACCATAAAACTCTCCGTATCGCCAAGAATCGCGGGAGTGCTATTATAACGAGCGCGATACGAAACGTTGACAAGGGTGCAAGCAAAGGTAAACAAGAATTTGTGCGTATCGAGATTTAACGTGTTTAACACGGGAGACACGACGGTGATCTCATTTTTGTTGACTCTTCTTTTATTATTTTTTTCTTTTTCTTTTTCTTTTTATCGTCCAAACAAAAGTATTCAAACACGTGCAATTATTTCATATTGAGCATGATGATCGTGCATCAGCCTCCGATTTCACGAACAATTGTTTTTGTTATTTTTTTTTAAAAAAGGAAATTTCTATTGCGCTGAGAAAATTGCAATTGTCGCGTGGGTGTCGAAACGGTATCTTACAAAGATATAAGGAGATTCGTGCGATCCCGTGGAGGGAGAATGGCGCTATTATTGCGCAAGAATGGCCGAGATACAAACTGACAACATAATATGTAATGCTATAAACATATATATTATATCGCGGAGAATGTAACTTGTTCCTCCGTTTCATTGTTCGCGTTCGTGCATGATAATTGGATATCTACTTATTAGGCTCGATTTATAAGCTACGTATAACCTACTTATATTTTAATATTAGAACAAGCATCGAATCTTTTTTAAATCTCCGTTCCTGTTCAATTTATCTCGATCTTAGAAGGAAAAAAAAAAAAAAATAAAGGATAACAATTTTCATTCACAATTCTTTTTCGAATCTTTTAAAATTCTCTCTTAATTCAAATATACAAAACAAGAGTAAGAATGGAGAATTGCAACTTGTTTCTCATTGTTCGTGCATGATAATTGAATATTAGGCTTATTAGGCTCGATTTATAAGCTATCGATCAAATATTTTTTAAATCTCCGTTCCTATTCAATTTATATCGATCTTAGAAGGAAAAAAAAAAATAAAGGACAACAATTTTCATTCACAATTTTTTTTTTTCGAATCTTTTAAAATTCTCTCTTAATTCAAATATACAAAACAAGAGTAAGAATGGAGAATTGCAACTTGTTTCTCATTGTTCGTGCATGATAATTGAATATTAGGCTTATTAGGCTCGATTTATAAGCTATCGATCAAATATTTTTTAAATCTCCGTTCCTGTTCAATTTATCTCGATCTTAGAAGGAAAAAAAAAAAATAAAAATAAAGGACAACAATTTTTATTCACAATTCTTTTTCGAATCTTTTAAAATTCTCTCTTAATTCAAATATACAAAACAAGAGTAAGAATGGAGAATTGCAACTTGTTTCTCATTGTTCGTGCATGATAATTGAATATTAGGCTTATTAGGCTCGATTTATAAGCTATCGATCAAATATTTTTTAAATCTCCGTTCCTGTTCAATTTATATCGATCTTAGAAGGAAAAAAAAAAAATAAAAATAAAGGACAACAATTTTTATTCACAATTCTTTTTCGAATCTTTTAAAATTCTCTCTTAATTCAAATATACAAAACAAGAGTAAGAATGGAGAATTGCAACTTGTTTCTCATTGTTCGTGCATGATAATTGAATATTAGACTTATTAGGCTCGATTCAAATCTTTTTTAAATCTCCATTCCTATTCAATTTATATCGATCTTAGAAGGAAAAAAAAAAATAAAGGACAACAATTTTCATTCACAATTCTTTTTCGAATCTTTTAAAATTCTCTCTTAATTCAAATATACAAAACAAGAGTAAGAATGGAGAATTGCAACTTGTTTCTCATTGTTCGTGCATGATAATTGAATATTAGGCTTATTAGGCTCGATTCAAATCTTTTTTAAATCTCCGTTCCTGTTCAATTTATATCGATCTTAGAAGGAAAAAAAAAAAAATAAAGGACAACAATTTTCATTCACAATTCTTTTTCGAATCTTTTAAAATTCTCTCTCTCTCTATTCAAATATACAAAACAAGAGTAAGATAAAAAAAAAAGCATCGTCTCGGGCGGTCGACGCCGCGAGCGCTCTCTCGTCGCCGTCGACAAAACGGCCATTAATAGGTCATACCGATGGTAATTAATTTATGAGGTGTTAAAGCGGGCTGGCGAGCAAAGGGCGCATTAAAATGCACCCTTCGAGGCTGCTGCATCGTGACGCGGAGGATTGCTTTTGCACGCGTTCAACGCATGAAATGGCCGGGGGCAGGAAATCCGAAATGCGGCCCCGTCTACGATAACCGGAGAAAGTCCTCGCGATTCTCGCCAAGATATAAACGAGGAGAGAGCCTCGTCCCGGCTTTAATGACTTCATTTAGATTCCACTTCAACAGCTCGCTGCTTAGCTTACTACTCCTCCCCCTTCTCAAGGGATTGATTCAACGTTGAAATTTGTTCGAGGATGATTGCTTGGTTCCTGCTCTTCGCTGAATCGTCGCAACGCGTGTGGTTCTAGCGGAACGTTTAGTTTAGGACGAGCTGAATCGTGGAATCTCGATTGTTCGATCATTGATCGAAGTTGATCGTGGGGAATGAATAAATGTAGGAGATAGTTTTCATCATTTGGAGTTAGGAGAAAGAAAGATGGAGTTCTCTACGTGATAAAAGTAAGAATTATAAAAAATGTTGAGATAATATGTTATAAAGTTAATATGTTGTTGGTTATATAAAGAGTATCGATTAGATATTTGTTTTCGTGTGAATTATAAAAATTTATATAATATTTAGTTAGTTTATGATCAACTTGAATTCTTATCATAAATTTTTCCTTATCTATTTTACTATCTATTTTAACATTGATGTATGAAACGTCAACTCGAAACTTTACGATTAATATTATTTATAAGCTTTCGATAAAGTAATCTTTTTTTCAACTTTGTTGATCTACTATATCAACATTGCAAATTGTGATATATTTTTCGAAAAGGGACACGTTGAGAATGTCGAAAATTTTTTATTTAATTTACTTCAAGAATTACGAATATAATATTTACGATTATTATATAAATCAATGTCTTATCTATTTCGATAAATATTTTTCTATATTTTCATTTTCCCTTTTTATATAATATTTTCAGTGACTATATTATCTATGTAGATACAACGATACGGTATTTTTAATTTTATTTAAATACAATTTTTAACATCGAATCTTGATAACAAAATGTACAGAAGAAGAATTTGTAATGTTTACAGGCAAAATCTTCCTTTAAAAATATCTTGAATTACGTAATTGTTCTATAATTATTTTTATACTCTGATTAATTTAATTCTTTGAAATATTTATGCTAGATCGTTTAAATCAAGCAACGTTCGACGAATAAATCGCAATTTATGTTGAATCGCGTTTACGATGGTGTTAAAACGTGGATGTTGCTCGTAAAACATTCACGTATGTTTTGGTTGTCGCACGATTTATCGATTTGCATCTTTTTTCTTTTCTCAATCGTGATGATGAATATCAATGTTAGCCTCAGCCGACAGGCGGTGTAACAAACTGTTCTACGCTGTTGAATCGATGTTTCAACCTATAAATACCCAGGTCAATGGCAGAGACTAGCAAACAAGCGACATCAGTCGTCAGAATCAGTATCGGATTTCGTTTCTGTTTCGTCATGGTTGAGATAGGTCGGTCACAGATCAGCTCCGTTTCGCCCGTTATTCCGTTCTTTCGCTAATAATTTTAACCTTTTAAACCAGCGATTTCTTTCGAATCAATAATAAAACGCGTTAAAAATCGCGAATTTTCGTATTCAATATTAAAATTCATTCATCCATACGATTATCTCTTTCGATTAACGGGTATAATAAATGACACTTGTCGTACGTCTTGTATTTTTTTTTTTTTTAGATGTATCGTTTATTTGTTCGATCATTCATCGTTATCGACGATAAAAAAAATTACTTTTAAAAAAGCCATCTCGCACATTTTCGAAAAAAAATTCTCTTCAGGCAAAAGGGAAAATACAAAAGATCCGCTGTATTTACTTCGATTGGGAAGAAATTAAAGAGGATGGTGAAATATATCGAACGACACATGCGTCATAAATTGCTGCTTCTCTCCCAGATATTCCACTTACTCGACACGCGTATATTTCAATTGTGAGAAAAACAATACTGTTTCCAAATTATTATACATAGGAAAAATTTACATAATCGATGATATTTTCGTCGGTTTAAAGTGTCGATCGAACGTTTCCCTTGCATTATTTCGCAACTCTCCACGAGTCAGTGACATTTCTGCTTCTCTCCCACACGGGTGGTCGGCCGCGTGTAACAGTGACTCATTCCCGAAGACAACGAACCCCGAAAGGAAACGCGGAGTGAATGAAGCGATGAATGAATAGCTTCTTGTGAATGAATTTACTACCGCCTTTACGCCAAGGCGACCGACCGATCTCTTTGCCTTCTCTCCATCTCGTCACTTCTCCTCCTCCTCCTTCTTTTTCCCTCTCTTTTCCACTATTTTTCCTCTTTTTCCATCTCGGTCGCTCTACTTCTCATCGCGCCAGCACACCAGCCGAGCTTCAATTAATTTGTCGTCGGAATTAACGTACTCGTTACTTCCGCTCCCTCTTCTCTCCGATCTGGAACGGAATTGCGCGTCTCTGAATGTTTATCTGATTTCATTTTTGGCGATTGATTTTTTTTTCTTTTTCATTTTTTTTTAGAAATTCTTAGATTGAGTGGATTTAGAAATTACATAGGTAAATTGTACCAATTTAAATTGGTTCCTTGTGTGAATGGGAAATTTTAAAAGTTGGAATTATTGATTCTAAGAAAGAATACGAAATATTAAATTCGAAACATGATGAAAAACATGATGAATTTTACTTTTATATTTAATAATTAGTATTTCTGTTCAGAAATGCGTGTTTTAATTAATTCCATAAAATTCTACTCCGGTGTCGATATCGATGTAGAAGAAACGATAAACCAATTTCAATTGGAATCGAAGGAAAACGTTTTCCAAATGCTTTTTGCAACGAGGTTACGAAACATTACCGCAACCTGTTACTCCATTGGTTTCCCCGTGGCGGTTTCGGAAAAGTGCGACGAAAATCCATTGGAAAACGCGGTCCGCTAACACATCCAATATACGTGTACACTCCATCTCGGACGAAGCCGAGCAACGAACCATCCCCGCTGCAACGCTCAATCTGTGTGCGTTGATTTAACATTGGCTTGGATCCAGCGGTTCCAAAAGCCGAAATAAAATGACACCCGTACATAGCCGTACTTGGAATTCGCGCTCTCCTCGCGCTTCATTCGTTAAAGCCGATGATTCATTCTTCTTCTGACGAGAAATAACTCGCGTTGGTAAATGTCGAGATTCGTTTGTTAATTTTATTTTAGATTCAAATGTTTTGATTAAAATTGATTTGAAAATATTTCGTCGGGTTTTAAATTAGATTTTTTTTTTAGAAGAAAAATCGTGAATTTCATTTTGATATTTTTCCGAATGGATAACTTATATAAATTTAGCATAGAGACGATTGCACGTGTTTCCATTAACAATTTTACAATTTTGATTTTTCCATAATTCAACAAGAGTTGTATCTGATATTTTTTCGTGACTCTTTTTTTAGAAAGGACCAATACGACTTTCCCAACTTTTATACTTGGGATTTTATAAAAAATCCCATTGCAAGTGAGAATATTAATTTTCTAGATTCTCGTCGATGTCGCTAGGAGACGATGATTTCCGGTTTTTTCTTCATCGAATTAGATCGACTTCGTTTACCCGCACGTACAACAACTGCGCAATTGTTATTGTTGCCCGTTCACCAGTTGCCCCCAGCTGGTTTTGTTCTCCCGAACTTGTCGCGTGACGAGTCGGAACACTAACCGCTTCCGGTCCATCCTCGTGCACGCACTCGATGCACGCGATTAGACGTTCCTCGCGTGAATCTATTTCTTAACCCTGAATTTTTTATGAAGCATAAATTTCGATAATAATCTTCTTCCACTCGAATCGTCCAACACAATGATCGAACTCTTTTTTCGAAAGAGATTTTCAAGGTATATATATATATATTTTTTTGCATAATAGTTATTATGACTGGAAAACGTGGAGTTAAAGTAGCGATACAAAGATGGGGTGCAATATTATAGATTTTTCTGGGAATGGGAATGGAGTGTATAGGTAAGGAAAAATCGATGAAAGAAATATTGCATAATGGTGATGTAAATTGAAGTACCGTTTAATGGAAATGATTAATGAAATGACATTCAAGATTATTAATATTCTGAAGTCAATCTGATAGGAATTTTAATAAGGAATTGAAGTAAAATTGAGGTGAGATGTGTTGAAATAAAAGAAAAAAAAAAAAAAAATGAATAAAAGCGAAATTTCAGTGGAGCGAATAAAATGGCACTCGATATAAAGAAATAAATCGAGGCAAGAAATTGTATCAACAATGACAATTATATAACGTGCGGATAAAAGAATAATCCAACGAAAAATAATTCTGTCTGATTGCAGGGCCGTGAAAGCATTCCAGCAGGTGCTATGGGTGGAACCAGGATTTCCACGAGCCTGCGAGGTTCACCTACGGCTCGGCTTGATGCTGAAGGTCCACGCTGACTTTGATGCCGCCTTGAAGCACCTGACACTCGCTCTGATCGATGCCACGACACCTGCTTCTTTTTCCAAGCTTGAAAGTGAGTTCTCGACTTTCGTTCTTTACGATCTCGCCTACGCGTGTTCCACCTTCGAAAACATAATGCACGTTTAACAGCTGCTCACCGTAAACCGTGCATTTTACACTCTTGAAATCTTATTCCTACGCCACATGTTGCTTCCTCGTATGCAAATTTTTCTTTCTTTCTTTCTTTCTTTCTTTTCTTTTTTTTTTTTCTTTGGTACACGATCCTCATGTCTATTCTTAAAAAGATTTTCGTAGTTATAGTATATTATAGCAAAATTGGTGGTTGATTTTTTTTTTTTTTTTTTTTTAGAAAATTCGAAGATTCGGGTTTTTTATTTTTTTTACTTATTTATTATTTATTATTCATTTTGCTTTTCGCTTCTTATGTTTGGCATTTGGATTTTTCTTTAAAATAACACGAAAAGGATAAAGGATGCATTTAATCCCTCTTCTTTATTTAAAATTAAAACTTTAAATGATAAATCCGTCAAATGTGCAAGTGTTTCATCTACAACTGTAAAAAAAAAAAAAAAAAAGAAAAGAAAGAAAAAAGAAAAAAATTCAATAGAAAAGGAATAAGAGGGTAAAATAATCCCCCTCGGTTTTGTTGCGTGCGCGGTTTTAATATATTATTTAGCGAAGCCACGATGAAATCGATACTTCCGCCGCGTGAAAAGCGCCTATTACATACCTGCGCGCCACGTCTTGACAACATCTCGACCCCAGAACCTTTTGCTCGCTTTCCGCCTCGAACTTGACCCCCTTTTCCAACGTGATACAGCAAATTCTTGTGTCACGTGTGACCTACGATAACACGTATCACGCGGTGGACGATATTTAAGGGTGCATTAAACGCCTTAACGACTTTCCTTGAACTCAACTCCCACAGTTAACTACCGCATACGTTGCTTCGTGAATTCTACGCTCCCTGAATTTATGTTCTCTCCCATTCTCTATGACCGATTATTACGTAATTATGTACTTTTTCTGGCTAAAGGATAATTAGATGTGCTAGATGTGTTTTGTTAAATCTTTTGGAACTGGAAATGTTATTATAGTAATTTTTTTTTAAAAGAATATGAAAAAATTCTGGAATATAGATAATTTATCTTTGAATTTTTTTCTAAAATATAACTAAAAATGAATTAAATATGTGGAATATACGAAAAGCATAGGACACAGATTACATGGTAAGAATCTGTCGAGTAGTAGAAATGGAATAAGAAATCTTAACTAACGGGAATTTTGGTCGCTCTTTCTTAGCGGAGTTTCATCTCGTGGCATAAGTTTATCCTTGTCACGTTAGATTACCTAGAATCAGGAATGAATCATCTAGAACACTACTTGTTCTCTCGCACTGCTTAAATTTAGTTAAATTTAGCGAGGATAAAAATATATTCATAAATATTCAAATTTCTATGAATTATTATGTCTATAAAATTTATAGACGTCATACGTCAATGTGAAATAACAAGATAATTTACAAGAAATTTTTCAGAATAATTGATGCAAATTAATTTTTTTTCTATATAAAATTCTTGAAATTTTTTTGTCATTACATCATTTAATACGTTGATCTTTTAAAATTAATAATAATATATCTACAAATTTTGATGAAAATTTGAAATGAAAGATGAGAACAGATATTGGAATATAACAAATATAGAATAAAATTTTTTTATTATTTTTACAAGCTTATTCAAATACTTTTTTAAATCAACAGAGAGAGAGAGAGAGAGAGAGAGAGAGAGAGAGAGAGAGAGAGAGAGAGAGAGAGAGAGAGAGAAGATAATAACCAATCTCTACTCGTTTAACAATTTTTTCCCATATCCAATAATATCTGAATCATTTTTTACCTTTTTAAACGAAAAAGAACTTTTATCAATCTTTTATGCCGTATCTTTTATTTCATTTTTTCCTTTCTTCTTCTCATGAATGTAGTTTTAATAGAAGAATTCATTATCGGTGAAATAATTACAAGTGGTTCGATGAACTCCAATGATCAATAAGGGAAAAAGGAGAGATATTCTATGAGATGATACTTTTTTATACCGCGTAATTATACTGTGAAAAGGAGGTCAAGTTCGAAGAAGAAAGTGAGTATCCCTTTCTCAAGAATGAAATACATAATTCAAGGAAATATGTGAAGATGAATTGAATAAATTAAATTGAAACTATTATTAAAGTTATTTTTAGAAAAATTTATTACGTAGATATACATATTTAAAAATGTATCTAATCAGTACAATGGAAATAAAGTTGTACATTATAATAGATAAATATAAATGAACAGCCGATCATTTTGCAAAATATTATGATAAATTTAACCGTTTATAATGATCTTTTGTAACTGAATCGTACGAAGAATCACCAATTGATTCATAGTTTAAAGTAATTCATTCGATCGTATCCCAGAATCGCTTTTGCTTATCGAGAAATTGAATCCTGGTGGTCTTCATCATCCGGAAGTTTTCGCTTATAAAGTAACCGGACTTAATAAAAACGCTGTCCATCGAGTTTGCATCGACTGCAATGTGATAAAAATCAAGTAATAATTGAAAATTGATATTTTAAAACATTATTATTATTATTATTATTATTATTCACAATTTTATGGCTGTATTATAAATTAATAGAGAATTGAAATTGAAATTAATTGTATTTTATATTCTTAAGATATAATTATAAATTGAATTTGAATTTTATTATTATTATTATTTTCTTTTTAATTAAAATCATAACAGGAACGTAACGTTGTAATTATCGTTGGTTATGCATTATCTATTATAATTGTAGCACGTAATTAATAATACGATCTTTTTGTAATATCACGTTTGTTGTTTCGTATATTCAAATTTGTACGATACGGTTCTAAATTCAAATAGGTTATTATAGAATAAATACAACCATAAAATTAATTAATTATTAATCGATCAACTAATGCAATTAATATAAATTATTTTAACGTTACATAAACATTATTATACATATATATGTACATATATTTGTATTATTTAAAATATTTTGCCATTAATTTACATCATTTGTTCTCTTTCTTTTTTTAATTCACGTACAGTGTATTTATATAATATACTTTATGATTATTAATATGTTATATAAAACGCCAATACTAAAAATATTGTTTCCCTTTGTGTTTCAGTAAAATTTCACATAGCTCATTTATACGAAGTCCAAGGGAAGTATCGTCTTGCTAAAGAACATTACGAGGCATTGCTCAAGGAAAAAACTCTACCTTCCCACCTGAAGGCCGACATTTGTCGTCAATTAGGTGAGTCACAACAATTTTTATTAATCATAAAATATAATCATTGTAATGAATGTCAAATTGTATTTTCGAATTGTAATCACAAAATTATTTAAATTATTCTTTATTCGATATAAAGCTAAATTATTATCAGACAATTCTCAAATCCTCCCTTTCACTATTTTTCTATATTGTACATCCATCGTTATGAAATACAATATAAAACCAAAATCTAAACTTATCTAATTAAATATTTAACAATGTCGGTAGTGGAGGATTGGACAATTATTAATATCTTCTCTACTTCTGAGAGATGTAAAATCAAATCGCTTAGTAGCTTAATTAGTAATCCAGTTTTCTATTTTCATCGATTATTTTCTGGCAACGTGGTCAGAAACGTCATTCTCTCCCCTCCATCCTTTTTCGCAGGCTTAATTAAATCCTCAACCATCCCTGTGTGCGGAGAGTGCGAAATCACAGGCCTTCGAATTATTTTCCTCTTCGCGAGCTGTCAATTCCTCGCGACGACGATTCGGTTTAAGGCCCCAGCCGAATGTACGAGCAAGTAGCAGACACGTGTATTGATTTATTCCGGGTTGGGGTGGCTTGGCGATGAGATGGGGCGGCAGCAGAGAGGGGTCAAGGGGGAGGGTGCGTATTCGAGCGAGAGAAGAAAGCTGAGAGAGAGAGAAAGAGGAAGGGGGAAAAGAGGGAATCGAATTTGATAAGGAGACATTGTGGGAACCTTTTAATCTTACCCTTTCTACGTTTATCTAACCTTTTTCTTTCTTTTTATCCCCTCTGTTTTTTTTTTTTTTTTGTTTAAGTTAGTTAGTGAATTAATTTTTCGTCAAATTTTTGGGCTAATATTTTGATGCTGTTATCTTATCCTTTATCCTCTGTATTCTTTTCTAATTGGTTCTTATCGAGTATGGATATAATTGGAGAGAGAATATCGAGGTCGTAGAGTATTTAGCGACGTTCTCCACTTTCTCTATCGGTCTCCATCGTTGAATTCTCTTTTTTCCCCATGTTCATCACTTTCTCTAGTCTTTCATCGCTCTACTTCTCCTTTTTCAATTACCTTGAATTCTCTCACTATTCCACTGCTTCGTATCTTTTCAGGGTTCAGTACCCCTTTCATTTTCTCTCGCCCGCTCTCATTTTTTAATATTTTTTTCTCTATTCTCTTTAACTTTTTTCATCCTCTCTCCTTCTCATTCCCCTTCTTTCTATCTACCAGCTCTCATCATCTTCCTTCCCTCTTTTTCATTATCACTCCACTCTCATTAGTTTCTTTCGTCGTTTTTTTTTTTTTTTTTTTTTTTTTTACTAAAACTCTTTCTCTCCCTCCACAATCTTCTTTTCCCTCGTTCTTCCCTCATTCCCTCACCCTTCTCTTTTCAAATAATCCACACTTCTCCATTTTCCACTATCCCTCACTCTCATTAGCTCTTCTCCTTTTTCAACGATTCTCCCTCCTCTTCCTCCCTTTTCTAATATCCCTTCTTCCACTCTCCATCCCCTTCCAACCTTCACTCGCCCTACTCTTCTCTCTCTCTCTCTCTCTCTCTCTTTCTTTCTCTCTCTTCATCTTACCTCCTGTTTGCCACAGTGTGTCCTGCCGAATGTCTCGTGGCTAGCAGACGACGATACCTTTGACAGGGCAGTGGTGGCGCACAACTAAAGCCGCCGATCGACTAGCGCGGGGGCAGAGCGTCGCGGCGCGTGCATCGGCGCAATTTCCACACCGTCGCCCATATCTTTCGTCACGTTATTAACTCGCCGGATTAAAGCGGCGAGTTAAACCCGGTGGCCGCCAAGATTGCCGCCTCGAGTTATGGAATTATAATCGAGCCCTGTTACCTGAATAATCCGACAAATCCCATTTAGAGTTGGAATTTTGAATTTATTCCGCTACGCGGCGTAAATTATGTGCGATTATTATATACACAGGATGAGATCGTAATTTATCTTATTTTTTCTGCAAAATTAAATCGAATTGGAAGAGTTATTATTTCGGATTTTTTTTTGGAACGAAGAGAAGAGAAGAGAGAACTATTCTCTCCGCTATATCTCCTGTCGAAGATATTCTACTTTTTTTTTTAAAAACGTGTTGAAAATGCAAAGCACGAAGGAAGAGAGGATGAAATATTCAAAGTGTCGATGCATTAAGGCCGGTATGCAACCGGATGAAATGTGTGTTACGAACGTACTCGGCCGCCGTTTAATGAGGCGGTGTGCGCTACGTGACACGGCAGGTAGAACCGAAAGATTATACAGGTCAAGCTGCTGTGCTGACCCACTTGCGCGTCGCAAAATCCCTCGACACACGGAAGGCTGTTCGGATAGGAAAACGCCTGAAAGGAACGGTTGGTAAGCTCTTCCTCTTAGGGGAGGAAGAGCCACGACTCTTACTTTCACTTGTCGGATCACCAAAATTGGAATTATTTCGTTTCAGCGAGGGGAAACAATTGGAAAAGGAAGAATTCGTTTCGCATCGAAGCGTGAGAAGATAAATATTCTGAAATATATCTTTGGACATTTTTTCTTTTTTTTTTCTTTTTCTTCTCTCCAAAAATTCTGTCATTTGTATCGGAAGAGGAGAAGATGGAAAAATATTTTGGAAAATTTTAAGCTCGCGAAGTGGAGAAGATAAATTATCCGATTTTCGTTATTATATCCCGAGTTGTGTTTTAACGACGTCGATTTAATTATCCGATCAAAGGAATTCGAAAGATATCGCATATTATCTATCCGCAAGGAACAAGGTTTCAACCTCGACAAGATTCCTGTCTCGAGATCAAACGACGAAAAAACGAACGATCGTCGTCTCAATAAAATGCCATTGCATCGGCACGCGGCCTCCAGTATCTGGAAACTGCGTCTTGGAAACCAAGTCGATATCCTGCTTCGATAATTTAAATGCCTCCATGATGAGGCCCCCGACCTCGTGTTTATTCCTTCTCCCGCTTCCTAACGTATTCGTTGCATACCGAAACACGAGAGGAATAAGAAAGAGAGGAAAGCGGAGAGAAATGAAGGGAGAGGAAATTGTAAATAAAGGTGAACGACACGCGAAATTTCAAAGGAAAATTGGGATTCCAGACATTGGTCTGCGAGAATTCACTAGTTACGTTAATGACGCAAGTTAAAAGTTTATAACAGATCGACCCAGCCGTTTCCTCTCCCAGGAAGTCCAAGTTTTACGACGATGAATGCCATCCTGTACTGAAGATCTTCTAGGCCGTTTTCATTGTGCAGAAACTTTTGGACACAATTGTGGGCACAATAAATCTGTTCTCCATCAGAAATTTGACACGTTGCGCGTGTTATTTATGTCAGAACATTCCAAGAAAAATATTAAATTTTTTTCCGTGTACGGTGAAATTTTTAATAAACGATTTGTCCGTTTAACATGGTTTTTGCAACAAACAAACCCTCTCCCCAATAATTTCAAACGTATTAAAGCTATAAAGCGAGCAGAACGAGCAAACAAACTTATTAAAGTTGAGCGCAACAACATCCCGCCCCTTCTCAATCACCCTCCATCCCCCATGGCGGAACCGAACGAGCTAATTGCCTCGAAACTTCTGCACGCTTATATAGCCTCATTCTTACGGGTCTTGAACGGTACAGGACTCTTTTACAACCTGTTTACGGCTTCTCGCGTGTCCACATCGGGACCGGTTCGATACGATGTTCCTTCTTCCTTTTTTTTTTTTTTTTTTTTTTCCCTCTTTCTTCCGCGATTTTTTCCCCCTCGTTTATTTCATAACTTGGCCTTCCGTGTCGTCAGAGCTCAGCCTTGTACACCCTTATCCTCATTCAATAATTTTATTTCTTCTCAACTTCTTGCTCCTCTTTGATACAAATTTTTTTAACCTGTAATCACAAAATGTGATTTTACACACGTGTTTTTTTTTTTTTTTTTTTTTTTTTTGTATTCTTCTTGTATTCTCGTGGTTTTCATCGATAACACGCGAGAAAAATGATAATTTCTCAACGGTAATACGAAACTTCGATATCAAGATATTTATTTTTGTATCGATATTATCGCGCGCGATGTTATAAATTAGAAAAACCTGTTATAAATCATGTAGGATTTGAAATAGGATTTGACAAATATATATATATATATATATGGTGTACCATAAATATTTCAAAAAATTTTACATCGATAGATAGGAAAGTATGGTTGAGAGGTAAGATTTATTTCTTATAACGAAGACGTTTCAAAAGAGACAGGGGTTGCCTTTTCATAATCGTTTGAAGCACAGCTTGCGACTTTATTGTCACGGTAGATTATGATATCGGTGTGTTGTAAAATTATGTTGTAAACGGCACAGTTCGTAAATCATAGAGTGTGGTGTGGTCCCTTTATTACTGTTTACCTTTGGCCTGAGATTTTCCACGATTGTAACAATACACTTTGTAACAATTTCTGATGCTTTCCACAAAGAAAAGAGATGTATGTATACGCGTGTTAAATTGATTTTACATCCCCTCTCCTCTCTCCTCAGTTTTCACTTCTTTTCTTCTTTGAATCTTTGACTTTAGGCTGTAAGAAACGCAATTCTTGCGAAAGTCGATTCGTGCGCGAACACATGTTTTTTTTGTAAAAGTTGAAAATAAAAGATGCAACAAAATTTAACGTTAAATACTGCGAAGGATAATATAGGTTTAAACTATAGATAATATTGGTTTAAACTATATACATTTTATAATTTGTAAGGAACTATTGTTAGATAAAGGCTTATTTAGGAAGCAAGTTGAATGAACAAACGAACGAATCAAGTATACGTATAATTACAATACAATGGTCGCTTTAATTTAGTTCACATTCATTCAAAGTAAATTTAGAATAGATTGCAATACATCCTATTATTAAAACAATTTCAATTAACGCTTAACAACGAGTTATTGTACGAATAATTGCAATTCGGATGAAAATAATAAAAATAATAATAAAATTAATATTTTTTTTAAATATTTTCCAATCAAAGAAACTTTATTCCCTTCTTAAATTTTTCTAGAGAAAACGCAAATCGTGAACGGATTTTCAAACAAATTTTCGAAAAAGGAAAAAAACGTATTAAAAATAAATTAATAATCTTAATTAAAACACAAACCATCAATCGTTATCGAAGGAGTTCAATTATATTTCTCCGTGTTACGTATAATTCTCGTTGAAAGAGTGGGGAAGCAACGAAGGAAACGTGAAGTAAAATAAATATATGCGATGAAATGAAATGAAATATCGAGATCCATTGTGTAATTGGTTGGGAAAAAACGAAAACATAGAATTGAAAGAATGAATGAATGAATGGCGAGCGACAATTAGAGCACAGTAGACGCTTTAATTTCGCCGGATGCTTTATGAGCCGACCGACTTAATTCCATTTAGAATCGCCGTGCGTTTAGCATCGCATTCTACGATTGTGTAACAACTTGTTGCGAAACTCTCGTTTTCCCACGGCACGTATTTAATTTACAGAGTATAATACGTGGTGCAAAGGTACGAGAATTACTATAATTAAAAACCGAGCGTTTCCAAGTGTGTGTGTGTGTGTGTGTGTCGCAGAAATGGAAAAATATTTCGATCGATCAGAGATGAAAAAGTGAAAAGGTATTTTTTTTTTTTTTTTTTTTTTTTTTTGTGAAAGAGAATATTCTGAAGGAATATTTTTCTTCTAGGTAAGAACACGATTCTTTTCTCGTTTCTTTTTTTTTTTTTTCCTGCTTGCAACATGTAATTACATTGATGACAAATAGTATCGATAATGATTTATGGATCGTTTATTTCCAAATTTTCTCGAATCAAATAAATCTATATAGATCGATTAATTAAAATATTAATAAGATTGTATATATAATCATTACTACGTATAATAATATAACAGTGAATGAAAATTCATATTTATGTTTATAAAAACGTGTAATCCAAATATTCGTCGATCGTAAAAAATCTTTTAAAAAAAAAAAAAAAGCACTTTGAAGTATCTTCCCATGACTATAAATTATATTTGCGAACAAAATAATAATTTCTGACTTTCCTGAATAATTTCTTTCCCCGCAAAGGAACGTTTTAGTTATTCCCCTTTGTCCCTACGTAAGTACAGGATAATTTGAATAAAGCGAAACAAAAAAAAATTCATCAACTCCCGAGAAAAACGTTCCCACATGTGCATAGAAAAATCCAAGGAATATCAATTCGAATTATTTTCCCAAGACATTGTTGGATAGGCACAATCATTTGTTTAAATTAGAAAAGAAGGAAGGAAGGAAGTATAGAAATCTCGAATGAACAATTTTCCTTGTGCACAGAGAGACATCCTAGCCATCTACTCAACGACTATTTTCCCAAGAAGACATAGGTCCTCGTACAACCGTTTCTACGCCTATGTTTATAGAGGGTTGTAATTCGAGACCGCCTCGAAGGGAGAGTGGGGTAAAAGTGGCTACCCTAGGTTATACCTGCGAAAATCTATTCAGTTCGGTACTCGTCTAGCGTTCAGGCAACAACACATCCACAATTCGCAGCAATCCAACTACTCGAAGGGAACGTTGGAGAGTCCTTCGATTTCATCTTGATTCGCGCTCTGCGACACCTTTCTATTCGTCGTCTGTTCGTTTCTTTTTTTCTTTTTTTTTTTTTTTTTTTTTCTTTTTCCTCACTTTTCAACCCTTCAACCCCGTGAAATATAAACAATTCGACGTCTTGAAATTACATCGTGAAATGCAAATCTTTGTACGTGCGGTTCTGTTTGTTCGTGAGATATCAGGAGCGAAGAGTTTTCGAAGAAGTGTGTGTGAAAGAGAGATCGGTTTAGTTGCGAGGGATTAAACGTTGGCTTAACACGAGGACTACATAAGACGAGAACGCTTGCTTTTATGAACGAGTGCAATAAAGTAATAACAGGTAATAAAATAATAACGGATAATTGGTATAAATAAATTATTGTAAAATAATAATAGGATTATTGATAACCGTTCTAAAATGTAATTAGACCATATTTTTGTCTTTTCATTATTATTGTCTTTTCATATATTGAATTATATTCTCTTGATTATGCGTGTTTCGTTTCTCCGTGCATTTGATATTAAAAAGGTGTATCTAGCAAGAAATAGTAATCATTTTTTATAGCCTCAAAAGATATTTCAAAATAATATTTTCGTTGCAAAATTTTAGCTATTGATGCATTTTACGACCGCGCTATTATATTGTTCGTCTACTATCGTACTATGCCTCTTTCGTGACGAAAGTGTTAGAATTTGTTATCAATCGTGGACGATAATGATAGCGTGAATTAAAAAAATCGTGTTTTAATTTGATTGAATTTAAGTGAACGTGATTACGCGTTATTATATTTATCGTTCGAATTTCGATATATTGTTACAGGATGGATGTATCACGTGGTTGATTGCACAGTGCTTGGTATAACAAGACAGCAGAAGCAAGCAATTGCCATCCACTGTCTGCAAAAATCCATCGAGGCGGAACCTAAAAGCGGGCAAAGCCTTTACCTGTTGGGACGTTGTCTCGCCGCCTCTGGAAAAGTTCACGATGCATTTATCGCTTACAGGTAACTTATTCAGTCTTTAATATTACGTGAAAAGAGTTAATCTCGAAATTATTATGCAAATATGTCTATTAAACGTTTAAGCCTCTTAGCCTTTAAAGCAAGATTGACTAATTCCCTGTTTGTTACCTTCCGCCATTTTATGATGGACTATTAAGTTTTTTTTTTTTTTTCTTGAGATAGATTAAGTTTCACGCATGATTCTGTACGAGACACGTTGAAAAATAGACTTTTCTACTTGATTTCTAATTGGAAGCTTGAAAGGTATGCAAAATTTAAAAGAAAATTCTATTAATTGCGCAAAAAATTAATTCTACCTATCAAAGAATTCAATTACAATGAATAATCTGGAACATTAGCTACTGATTAGCTCTCAACTCATCGATTTTAATATCATAACGTAAATCTATCGTCAAAGGAACTGTTTTAGACAATTTTTTTTCTTTACACACGTACTAACATCTGTTTTAATTTTCGAATCTGTTTTATCATTCGCTAAAATGTTTAGTGTTAAATGTCTGCGTGTAAATATTTGTAACAACATATGCGTAATATACAATCTTTGCTAGTACTAATTTATTAACTTACACATCTATTAAGTTACATAATTATGTTAGAGTGGTCAACAATCAATAATATATAACAGGTAAGTTTAAAAAATGTTTCAAATAAAAGTTAAATCGTCTCAAAAAAGCATATAAATATAGTAATTGAATTGAACATATATAAGATATGCGAAGATAAACTTTGTATTTTTAAATAAAAGTCATATATTTTTTAATCAAATAGCATATCATTTTCTATAAATAAATTTGAATAAATTTCTACTAAATAAAAATTACTAAATCACTTATAAAATTAAAGAGATATTCAATTATCAATATATAAGCATTATCTAAATTAATAATAATATATGCTACAATATTTTTTATATAGAATACTAAAATACATCCATTAAAAAATATATCATATTATTTAAAAAATTAAAATTGAGATGGACAAGTCTTAGTTCATCTATGAAATATTAATAATAAAAATATAATTCTAATTAAAATTGTTTAATTTTTATTCAAAACATTTTTTTAAATTATCAAAGAGCAAGATATTTCAAGCTTACTATATTTTTCAATTTCTTAAAAATCAAAAAAAAAAAACATATTAAAATTATATTGTAAAAATATAATATGTCTTACTATAAAAGGTAAGTATAAAAAAAGGTAAGTATTCTTAGGATTAAGAAAACTGTTGAAAAAATGACAAAAGAATCTTTAAATTGGAAAAATAGCAGTTGAAATAGGTAAGTATGCAGGTAAATATATAAAATTTAATAAAAATTTTATATTATAAAGAACATAACTATTTAAATAGATATCCTAAACAAAATGTGTATGCCATTTTTAATACAAAGTTAAAAAAAACTCACTAAAAATTTCGCTTTGAAAATCCAGCAAGATTTGTCGAGCGACATTCTAAAATAATATGTTCTTCTAATAAAAAGTCCTAATTTGTGGCTAAAAGTATCGCTGCTTCGAAGTACATTTGGAAATTTCCAAGAATTTGACGTCAATTCCAAGAACATTAAAAGTTTCGAGAATACGACGTTATTTACAAGAATTTCACAGGTTCCGAGAATTCGACGTCATTTCCAAGAATTTCACAGGTTCCGAGCATTCGACGTCATTTCCAAGAATTCCAGAGGTTTCGAGATGACGTCATTTCTTGGAAAAATTTTTCGGTCGACCTCTTATCGTATCATGTTCTCCTAATACAAAGTCGTCTTTTTGGACAAAAATTTTACGTCGATCAGGGAATTTCGATGGCAGTCTTTTTTATTAAATATCTCGCTTATTCTTCACGATATTAAAAAATGCTTCGAATAAAAGTTGCATGGTTTCGAAAGGGCTGTATTTCAGTGCCATCAATTTTTTTGTACAACAACTTATAAAAAAGTTTTGAAGGTCACCTTTATTTTTTTAAATAGCACTATACACTTTTTTACACACCAATGTATGCAATTTGGCATTCTCTATAAAAATGATTAGGGGTATTTTTTGTAAAAAACCATTAGTTTAGAAGATATTAATTATCTTTTAAACTATACGTTTTTTGCCATATATGGCTTAATACTTTTTTATAGGGAATACTAAGGGACAACAACTGGTGTATTAAAAAATGTATAGTCCCATTTAAAAAAACCATATTCGCGTTTATAACTCGTTAACGCTTCTATTTATAAAAAAATGATCAGCAGCAGGACATGCCCCCCTCGAAACCAAGTAACTTTTATTCGAAACATTTTTTAATATCTCGAAAAATAAGCGAGATACATCGAAAAATGTCGACCGATTGTTGGAACACTTCCGAAAAGTTCCAAGAATTTGACGTCACTTCCAAGAATTTTAGAGATACACAGAACTAGACCCATGTTCCAAGAATTTTAGAGATTCTGAGAACTCGACGTCATTTCCAGGAATTTCAGAGATTCCGAGAATTTGACGTCATTTCTTGGAAAAATTTTTCGATCGACCTCTTATCGTATCATGTTCTCCTAATACAAAGTCGTCTTTTTGGACAAAAATTTTACGCCGATCAGGGAATTTCGATGGCAGTCTTTTTTATTAAATATCTCGCTTATTCTTCACGATATTAAAAAATGCTTCGAATAAAAGTTGCATGGTTTCGAAAGGGCTGCATTTCAGTGCCATCAATTTTTTTGTACAACAACTTATAAAAAAGTTTTGAAGGTCACCTTTATTTTTTTAAATAGCACTATACACTTTTCTACACACCAATGTATGCAATTTGGCATTCTCTATAAAAATGATTAGGGGTATTTTTTGTAAAAAACCATTAGTTTAGAAGATATTAATTATCTTTTAAACTATACGTTTTTTGCCATATATGGCTTAATACTTTTTTATAGGGAATACTAAGGGACAACAACTGGTGTATTAAAAAATGTATAGTCCCATTTAAAAAAACCATATTCGCGTTTATAACTCGTTAACGCTTCTATTTATAAAAAAATGATCAGCAGCAGGACATGCCCCCCTCGAAACCAAGTAACTTTTATTCGAAACATTTTTAATATCTCGAAAAATAAGCGAGATACATCGAAAAATGTCGACCGATTGATCGAACACTTCCGAAGAGTTCCAAGAATTTGACGTCATTTCTTGGAAAAATTTTTCGGTCGACCTCTTATCGTATCATGTTCTCCTAATACAAAGTCGTCTTTTTGGACAAAAATTTTACGTCGATCAGGGAATTTCGATGGCAGTCTTTTTTATTAAATATCTCGCTTATTCTTCACGATATTAAAAAATGCTTCGAATAAAAGTTGCATGGTTTCGAAAGGGCTGTATTTCAGTGCCATCAATTTTTTTGTACAACAACTTATAAAAAAGTTTTGAAGGTCACCTTTATTTTTTTAAATAGCACTATACACTTTTTTACACACCAATGTATGCAATTTGGCATTCTCTATAAAAATGATTAGGGGTATTTTTTGTAAAAAACCATTAGTTTAGAAGATATTAATTATCTTTTAAACTATACGTTTTTTGCCATATATGGCTTAATACTTTTTTATAGGGAATACTAAGGGACAACAACTGGTGTATTAAAAAATGTATAGTCCCATTTAAAAAAACCATATTCGCGTTTATAACTCGTTAACGCTTCTATTTATAAAAAAATGATCAGCAGCAGGACATGCCCCCCTCGAAACCAAGTAACTTTTATTCGAAACATTTTTTAATATCTCGAAAAATAAGCGAGATACATCGAAAAATGTCGACCGATTGTTCGAACACTTCCGAAAAGTTCCAAGAATTTGACGTCATTTCTTGGAAAAATTTTTCGGTCGACCTCTTATCGTATCATGTTCTCCTAATACAAAGTCGTCTTTTTGGACAAAAATTTTACGTCGATCAGGGAATTTCGATGGCAGTCTTTTTTATTAAATATCTCGCTTATTCTTCACGATATTAAAAAATGCTTCGAATAAAAGTTGCATGGTTTCGAAAGGGCTGTATTTCAGTGCCATCAATTTTTTTGTACAACAACTTATAAAAAAGTTTTGAAGGTCACCTTTATTTTTTTAAATAGCACTATACACTTTTTTACACACCAATGTATGCAATTTGGCATTCTCTATAAAAATGATTAGGGGTATTTTTTGTAAAAAACCATTAGTTTAGAAGATATTAATTATCTTTTAAACTATACGTTTTTTGCCATATATGGCTTAATACTTTTTTATAGGGAATACTAAGGGACAACAACTGGTGTATTAAAAAATGTATAGTCCCATTTAAAAAAACCATATTCGCGTTTATAACTCGTTAACGCTTCTATTTATAAAAAAATGATCAGCAGCAGGACATGCCCCCCTCGAAACCAAGTAACTTTTATTCGAAACATTTTTTAATATCTCGAAAAATAAGCGAGATACATCGAAAAATGTCGACCGATTGTTCGAACACTTCCGAAAAGTTCCAAGAATTTGACGTCATTTCTTGGAAAAATTTTTCGGTCGACCTCTTATCGTATCATGTTCTCCTAATACAAAGTCGTCTTTTTGGACAAAAATTTTACGTCGATCAGGGAATTTCGATGGCAGTCTTTTTTATTAAATATCTCGCTTATTCTTCACGATATTAAAAAATGCTTCGAATAAAAGTTGCATGGTTTCGAAAGGGCTGTATTTCAGTGCCATCAATTTTTTTGTACAACAACTTATAAAAAAGTTTTGAAGGTCACCTTTATTTTTTTAAATAGCACTATACACTTTTTTACACACCAATGTATGCAATTTGGCATTCTCTATAAAAATGATTAGGGGTATTTTTTGTAAAAAACCATTAGTTTAGAAGATATTAATTATCTTTTAAACTATACGTTTTTTGCCATATATGGCTTAATACTTTTTTATAGGGAATACTAAGGGACAACAACTGGTGTATTAAAAAATGTATAGTCCCATTTAAAAAAACCATATTCGCGTTTATAACTCGTTAACGCTTCTATTTATAAAAAAATGATCAGCAGCAGGACATGCCCCCCTCGAAACCAAGTAACTTTTATTCGAAACATTTTTTAATATCTCGAAAAATAAGCGAGATACATCGAAAAATGTCGACCGATTGTTGGAACACTTCCGAAAAGTTCCAAGAATTTGACGTCACTTCCAAGAATTTTAGAGATACACAGAACTAGACCCATGTTCCAAGAATTTTAGAGATTCTGAGAACTCGACGTCATTTCCAGGAATTTCAGAGATTCCGAGAATTTGACGTCATTTCTTGGAAAAATTTTTCGATCGACCTCTTATCGTATCATGTTCTCCTAATACAAAGTCGTCTTTTTGGACAAAAATTTTACGCCGATCAGGGAATTTCGATGGCAGTCTTTTTTATTAAATATCTCGCTTATTCTTCACGATATTAAAAAATGCTTCGAATAAAAGTTGCATGGTTTCGAAAGGGCTGCATTTCAGTGCCATCAATTTTTTTGTACAACAACTTATAAAAAAGTTTTGAAGGTCACCTTTATTTTTTTAAATAGCACTATACACTTTTCTACACACCAATGTATGCAATTTGGCATTCTCTATAAAAATGATTAGGGGTATTTTTTGTAAAAAACCATTAGTTTAGAAGATATTAATTATCTTTTAAACTATACGTTTTTTGCCATATATGGCTTAATACTTTTTTATAGGGAATACTAAGGGACAACAACTGGTGTATTAAAAAATGTATAGTCCCATTTAAAAAAACCATATTCGCGTTTATAACTCGTTAACGCTTCTATTTATAAAAAAATGATCAGCAGCAGGACATGCCCCCCTCGAAACCAAGTAACTTTTATTCGAAACATTTTTAATATCTCGAAAAATAAGCGAGATACATCGAAAAATGTCGACCGATTGATCGAACACTTCCGAAGAGTTCCAAGAATTTGACGTCATTTCTTGGAAAAATTTTTCGGTCGACCTCTTATCGTATCATGTTCTCCTAATACAAAGTCGTCTTTTTGGACAAAAATTTTACGTCGATCAGGGAATTTCGATGGCAGTCTTTTTTATTAAATATCTCGCTTATTCTTCACGATATTAAAAAATGCTTCGAATAAAAGTTGCATGGTTTCGAAAGGGCTGTATTTCAGTGCCATCAATTTTTTTGTACAACAACTTATAAAAAAGTTTTGAAGGTCACCTTTATTTTTTTAAATAGCACTATACACTTTTTTACACACCAATGTATGCAATTTGGCATTCTCTATAAAAATGATTAGGGGTATTTTTTGTAAAAAACCATTAGTTTAGAAGATATTAATTATCTTTTAAACTATACGTTTTTTGCCATATATGGCTTAATACTTTTTTATAGGGAATACTAAGGGACAACAACTGGTGTATTAAAAAATGTATAGTCCCATTTAAAAAAACCATATTCGCGTTTATAACTCGTTAACGCTTCTATTTATAAAAAAATGATCAGCAGCAGGACATGCCCCCCTCGAAACCAAGTAACTTTTATTCGAAACATTTTTTAATATCTCGAAAAATAAGCGAGATACATCGAAAAATGTCGACCGATTGTTCGAACACTTCCGAAAAGTTCCAAGAATTTGACGTCATTTCTTGGAAAAATTTTTCGGTCGACCTCTTATCGTATCATGTTCTCCTAATACAAAGTCGTCTTTTTGGACAAAAATTTTACGTCGATCAGGGAATTTCGATGGCAGTCTTTTTTATTAAATATCTCGCTTATTCTTCACGATATTAAAAAATGCTTCGAATAAAAGTTGCATGGTTTCGAAAGGGCTGTATTTCAGTGCCATCAATTTTTTTGTACAACAACTTATAAAAAAGTTTTGAAGGTCACCTTTATTTTTTTAAATAGCACTATACACTTTTTTACACACCAATGTATGCAATTTGGCATTCTCTATAAAAATGATTAGGGGTATTTTTTGTAAAAAACCATTAGTTTAGAAGATATTAATTATCTTTTAAACTATACGTTTTTTGCCATATATGGCTTAATACTTTTTTATAGGGAATACTAAGGGACAACAACTGGTGTATTAAAAAATGTATAGTCCCATTTAAAAAAACCATATTCGCGTTTATAACTCGTTAACGCTTCTATTTATAAAAAAATGATCAGCAGCAGGACATGCCCCCCTCGAAACCAAGTAACTTTTATTCGAAACATTTTTTAATATCTCGAAAAATAAGCGAGATACATCGAAAAATGTCGACCGATTGTTCGAACACTTCCGAAAAGTTCCAAGAATTTGACGTCATTTCTTGGAAAAATTTTTCGGTCGACCTCTTATCGTATCATGTTCTCCTAATACAAAGTCGTCTTTTTGGACAAA
Organism: Apis florea; assembly: GCF_048593485.1. Taxonomy (NCBI): domain Eukaryota; kingdom Metazoa; phylum Arthropoda; class Insecta; order Hymenoptera; family Apidae; genus Apis; species Apis florea. The sequence goes on along the minus strand of NW_028256722.1, from coordinate 528,540 downwards.
AATTTTACGTCGATCAGGGAATTTCGATGGCAGTCTTTTTTATTAAATATCTCGCTTATTCTTCACGATATTAAAAAATGCTTCGAATAAAAGTTGCATGGTTTCGAAAGGGCTGTATTTCAGTGCCATCAATTTTTTTGTACAACAACTTATAAAAAAGTTTTGAAGGTCACCTTTATTTTTTTAAATAGCACTATACACTTTTTTACACACCAATGTATGCAATTTGGCATTCTCTATAAAAATGATTAGGGGTATTTTTTGTAAAAAACCATTAGTTTAGAAGATATTAATTATCTTTTAAACTATACGTTTTTTGCCATATATGGCTTAATACTTTTTTATAGGGAATACTAAGGGACAACAACTGGTGTATTAAAAAATGTATAGTCCCATTTAAAAAAACCATATTCGCGTTTATAACTCGTTAACGCTTCTATTTATAAAAAAATGATCAGCAGCAGGACATGCCCCCCTCGAAACCAAGTAACTTTTATTCGAAACATTTTTTAATATCTCGAAAAATAAGCGAGATACATCGAAAAATGTCGACCGATTGTTGGAACACTTCCGAAAAGTTCCAAGAATTTGACGTCACTTCCAAGAATTTTAGAGATACACAGAACTAGACCCATGTTCCAAGAATTTTAGAGATTCTGAGAACTCGACGTCATTTCCAGGAATTTCAGAGATTCCGAGAATTTGACGTCATTTCTTGGAAAAATTTTTCGATCGACCTCTTATCGTATCATGTTCTCCTAATACAAAGTCGTCTTTTTGGACAAAAATTTTACGCCGATCAGGGAATTTCGATGGCAGTCTTTTTTATTAAATATCTCGCTTATTCTTCACGATATTAAAAAATGCTTCGAATAAAAGTTGCATGGTTTCGAAAGGGCTGCATTTCAGTGCCATCAATTTTTTTGTACAACAACTTATAAAAAAGTTTTGAAGGTCACCTTTATTTTTTTAAATAGCACTATACACTTTTCTACACACCAATGTATGCAATTTGGCATTCTCTATAAAAATGATTAGGGGTATTTTTTGTAAAAAACCATTAGTTTAGAAGATATTAATTATCTTTTAAACTATACGTTTTTTGCCATATATGGCTTAATACTTTTTTATAGGGAATACTAAGGGACAACAACTGGTGTATTAAAAAATGTATAGTCCCATTTAAAAAAACCATATTCGCGTTTATAACTCGTTAACGCTTCTATTTATAAAAAAATGATCAGCAGCAGGACATGCCCCCCTCGAAACCAAGTAACTTTTATTCGAAACATTTTTTAATATCTCGAAAAATAAGCGAGATACATCGAAAAATGTCGACCGATTGTTGGAACACTTCCGAAAAGTTCCAAGAATTTGACGTCACTTCCAAGAATTTTAGAGATACACAGAACTAGACCCATGTTCCAAGAATTTTAGAGATTCTGAGAACTCGACGTCATTTCCAGGAATTTCAGAGATTCCGAGAATTTGACGTCATTTCTTGGAAAAATTTTTCGATCGACCTCTTATCGTATCATGTTCTCCTAATACAAAGTCGTCTTTTTGGACAAAAATTTTACGCCGATCAGGGAATTTCGATGGCAGTCTTTTTTATTAAATATCTCGCTTATTCTTCACGATATTAAAAAATGCTTCGAATAAAAGTTGCATGGTTTCGAAAGGGCTGCATTTCAGTGCCATCAATTTTTTTGTACAACAACTTATAAAAAAGTTTTGAAGGTCACCTTTATTTTTTTAAATAGCACTATACACTTTTCTACACACCAATGTATGCAATTTGGCATTCTCTATAAAAATGATTAGGGGTATTTTTTGTAAAAAACCATTAGTTTAGAAGATATTAATTATCTTTTAAACTATACGTTTTTTGCCATATATGGCTTAATACTTTTTTATAGGGAATACTAAGGGACAACAACTGGTGTATTAAAAAATGTATAGTCCCATTTAAAAAAACCATATTCGCGTTTATAACTCGTTAACGCTTCTATTTATAAAAAAATGATCAGCAGCAGGACATGCCCCCCTCGAAACCAAGTAACTTTTATTCGAAACATTTTTTAATATCTCGAAAAATAAGCGAGATACATCGAAAAATGTCGACCGATTGTTCGAACACTTCCGAAAAGTTCCAAGAATTTGACGTCATTTCTTGGAAAAATTTTTCGGTCGACCTCTTATCGTATCATGTTCTCCTAATACAAAGTCGTCTTTTTGGACAAAAATTTTACGTCGATCAGGGAATTTCGATGGCAGTCTTTTTTATTAAATATCTCGCTTATTCTTCACGATATTAAAAAATGCTTCGAATAAAAGTTGCATGGTTTCGAAAGGGCTGTATTTCAGTGCCATCAATTTTTTTGTACAACAACTTATAAAAAAGTTTTGAAGGTCACCTTTATTTTTTTAAATAGCACTATACACTTTTTTACACACCAATGTATGCAATTTGGCATTCTCTATAAAAATGATTAGGGGTATTTTTTGTAAAAAACCATTAGTTTAGAAGATATTAATTATCTTTTAAACTATACGTTTTTTGCCATATATGGCTTAATACTTTTTTATAGGGAATACTAAGGGACAACAACTGGTGTATTAAAAAATGTATAGTCCCATTTAAAAAAACCATATTCGCGTTTATAACTCGTTAACGCTTCTATTTATAAAAAAATGATCAGCAGCAGGACATGCCCCCCTCGAAACCAAGTAACTTTTATTCGAAACATTTTTTAATATCTCGAAAAATAAGCGAGATACATCGAAAAATGTCGACCGATTGTTCGAACACTTCCGAAAAGTTCCAAGAATTTGACGTCATTTCTTGGAAAAATTTTTCGGTCGACCTCTTATCGTATCATGTTCTCCTAATACAAAGTCGTCTTTTTGGACAAAAATTTTACGTCGATCAGGGAATTTCGATGGCAGTCTTTTTTATTAAATATCTCGCTTATTCTTCACGATATTAAAAAATGCTTCGAATAAAAGTTGCATGGTTTCGAAAGGGCTGTATTTCAGTGCCATCAATTTTTTTGTACAACAACTTATAAAAAAGTTTTGAAGGTCACCTTTATTTTTTTAAATAGCACTATACACTTTTTTACACACCAATGTATGCAATTTGGCATTCTCTATAAAAATGATTAGGGGTATTTTTTGTAAAAAACCATTAGTTTAGAAGATATTAATTATCTTTTAAACTATACGTTTTTTGCCATATATGGCTTAATACTTTTTTATAGGGAATACTAAGGGACAACAACTGGTGTATTAAAAAATGTATAGTCCCATTTAAAAAAACCATATTCGCGTTTATAACTCGTTAACGCTTCTATTTATAAAAAAATGATCAGCAGCAGGACATGCCCCCCTCGAAACCAAGTAACTTTTATTCGAAACATTTTTTAATATCTCGAAAAATAAGCGAGATACATCGAAAAATGTCGACCGATTGTTGGAACACTTCCGAAAAGTTCCAAGAATTTGACGTCATTTCTTGGAAAAATTTTTCGGTCGACCTCTTATCGTATCATGTTCTCCTAATACAAAGTCGTCTTTTTGGACAAAAATTTTACGTCGATCAGGGAATTTCGATGGCAGTCTTTTTTATTAAATATCTCGCTTATTCTTCACGATATTAAAAAATGCTTCGAATAAAAGTTGCATGGTTTCGAAAGGGCTGTATTTCAGTGCCATCAATTTTTTTGTACAACAACTTATAAAAAAGTTTTGAAGGTCACCTTTATTTTTTTAAATAGCACTATACACTTTTTTACACACCAATGTATGCAATTTGGCATTCTCTATAAAAATGATTAGGGGTATTTTTTGTAAAAAACCATTAGTTTAGAAGATATTAATTATCTTTTAAACTATACGTTTTTTGCCATATATGGCTTAATACTTTTTTATAGGGAATACTAAGGGACAACAACTGGTGTATTAAAAAATGTATAGTCCCATTTAAAAAAACCATATTCGCGTTTATAACTCGTTAACGCTTCTATTTATAAAAAAATGATCAGCAGCAGGACATGCCCCCCTCGAAACCAAGTAACTTTTATTCGAAACATTTTTTAATATCTCGAAAAATAAGCGAGATACATCGAAAAATGTCGACCGATTGTTGGAACACTTCCGAAAAGTTCCAAGAATTTGACGTCACTTCCAAGAATTTTAGAGATACACAGAACTAGACCCATGTTCCAAGAATTTTAGAGATTCTGAGAACTCGACGTCATTTCCAGGAATTTCAGAGATTCCGAGAATTTGACGTCATTTCTTGGAAAAATTTTTCGATCGACCTCTTATCGTATCATGTTCTCCTAATACAAAGTCGTCTTTTTGGACAAAAATTTTACGCCGATCAGGGAATTTCGATGGCAGTCTTTTTTATTAAATATCTCGCTTATTCTTCACGATATTAAAAAATGCTTCGAATAAAAGTTGCATGGTTTCGAAAGGGCTGCATTTCAGTGCCATCAATTTTTTTGTACAACAACTTATAAAAAAGTTTTGAAGGTCACCTTTATTTTTTTAAATAGCACTATACACTTTTCTACACACCAATGTATGCAATTTGGCATTCTCTATAAAAATGATTAGGGGTATTTTTTGTAAAAAACCATTAGTTTAGAAGATATTAATTATCTTTTAAACTATACGTTTTTTGCCATATATGGCTTAATACTTTTTTATAGGGAATACTAAGGGACAACAACTGGTGTATTAAAAAATGTATAGTCCCATTTAAAAAAACCATATTCGCGTTTATAACTCGTTAACGCTTCTATTTATAAAAAAATGATCAGCAGCAGGACATGCCCCCCTCGAAACCAAGTAACTTTTATTCGAAACATTTTTAATATCTCGAAAAATAAGCGAGATACATCGAAAAATGTCGACCGATTGATCGAACACTTCCGAAGAGTTCCAAGAATTTGACGTCATTTCTTGGAAAAATTTTTCGGTCGACCTCTTATCGTATCATGTTCTCCTAATACAAAGTCGTCTTTTTGGACAAAAATTTTACGTCGATCAGGGAATTTCGATGGCAGTCTTTTTTATTAAATATCTCGCTTATTCTTCACGATATTAAAAAATGCTTCGAATAAAAGTTGCATGGTTTCGAAAGGGCTGTATTTCAGTGCCATCAATTTTTTTGTACAACAACTTATAAAAAAGTTTTGAAGGTCACCTTTATTTTTTTAAATAGCACTATACACTTTTTTACACACCAATGTATGCAATTTGGCATTCTCTATAAAAATGATTAGGGGTATTTTTTGTAAAAAACCATTAGTTTAGAAGATATTAATTATCTTTTAAACTATACGTTTTTTGCCATATATGGCTTAATACTTTTTTATAGGGAATACTAAGGGACAACAACTGGTGTATTAAAAAATGTATAGTCCCATTTAAAAAAACCATATTCGCGTTTATAACTCGTTAACGCTTCTATTTATAAAAAAATGATCAGCAGCAGGACATGCCCCCCTCGAAACCAAGTAACTTTTATTCGAAACATTTTTTAATATCTCGAAAAATAAGCGAGATACATCGAAAAATGTCGACCGATTGTTCGAACACTTCCGAAGAGTTCCAAGAATTTGACGTCATTTCTTGGAAAAATTTTTCGGTCGACCTCTTATCGTATCATGTTCTCCTAATACAAAGTCGTCTTTTTGGACAAAAATTTTACGTCGATCAGGGAATTTCGATGGCAGTCTTTTTTATTAAATATCTCGCTTATTCTTCACGATATTAAAAAATGCTTCGAATAAAAGTTGCATGGTTTCGAAAGGGCTGTATTTCAGTGCCATCAATTTTTTTGTACAACAACTTATAAAAAAGTTTTGAAGGTCACCTTTATTTTTTTAAATAGCACTATACACTTTTTTACACACCAATGTATGCAATTTGGCATTCTCTATAAAAATGATTAGGGGTATTTTTTGTAAAAAACCATTAGTTTAGAAGATATTAATTATCTTTTAAACTATACGTTTTTTGCCATATATGGCTTAATACTTTTTTATAGGGAATACTAAGGGACAACAACTGGTGTATTAAAAAATGTATAGTCCCATTTAAAAAAACCATATTCGCGTTTATAACTCGTTAACGCTTCTATTTATAAAAAAATGATCAGCAGCAGGACATGCCCCCCTCGAAACCAAGTAACTTTTATTCGAAACATTTTTTAATATCTCGAAAAATAAGCGAGATACATCGAAAAATGTCGACCGATTGATCGAACACTTCCGAAGAGTTCCAAGAATTTGACGTCATTTCTTGGAAAAATTTTTCGGTCGACCTCTTATCGTATCATGTTCTCCTAATACAAAGTCGTCTTTTTGGACAAAAATTTTACGTCGATCAGGGAATTTCGATGGCAGTCTTTTTTATTAAATATCTCGCTTATTCTTCACGATATTAAAAAATGCTTCGAATAAAAGTTGCATGGTTTCGAAAGGGCTGTATTTCAGTGCCATCAATTTTTTTGTACAACAACTTATAAAAAAGTTTTGAAGGTCACCTTTATTTTTTTAAATAGCACTATACACTTTTTTACACACCAATGTATGCAATTTGGCATTCTCTATAAAAATGATTAGGGGTATTTTTTGTAAAAAACCATTAGTTTAGAAGATATTAATTATCTTTTAAACTATACGTTTTTTGCCATATATGGCTTAATACTTTTTTATAGGGAATACTAAGGGACAACAACTGGTGTATTAAAAAATGTATAGTCCCATTTAAAAAAACCATATTCGCGTTTATAACTCGTTAACGCTTCTATTTATAAAAAAATGATCAGCAGCAGGACATGCCCCCCTCGAAACCAAGTAACTTTTATTCGAAACATTTTTTAATATCTCGAAAAATAAGCGAGATACATCGAAAAATGTCGACCGATTGTTCGAACACTTCCGAAGAGTTCCAAGAATTTGACGTCATTTCTTGGAAAAATTTTTCGGTCGACCTCTTATCGTATCATGTTCTCCTAATACAAAGTCGTCTTTTTGGACAAAAATTTTACGTCGATCAGGGAATTTCGATGGCAGTCTTTTTTATTAAATATCTCGCTTATTCTTCACGATATTAAAAAATGCTTCGAATAAAAGTTGCATGGTTTCGAAAGGGCTGTATTTCAGTGCCATCAATTTTTTTGTACAACAACTTATAAAAAAGTTTTGAAGGTCACCTTTATTTTTTTAAATAGCACTATACACTTTTCTACACACCAATGTATGCAATTTGGCATTCTCTATAAAAATGATTAGGGGTATTTTTTGTAAAAAACCATTAGTTTAGAAGATATTAATTATCTTTTAAACTATACGTTTTTTGCCATATATGGCTTAATACTTTTTTATAGGGAATACTAAGGGACAACAACTGGTGTATTAAAAAATGTATAGTCCCATTTAAAAAAACCATATTCGCGTTTATAACTCGTTAACGCTTCTATTTATAAAAAAATGATCAGCAGCAGGACATGCCCCCCTCGAAACCAAGTAACTTTTATTCGAAACATTTTTTAATATCTCGAAAAATAAGCGAGATACATCGAAAAATGTCGACCGATTGTTCGGACACTTCCGAAGAGTTCCAAGAATTTGACGTCATTTCTTGGAAAAATTTTTCGGTCGACCTCTTATCGTATCATGTTCTCCTAATACAAAGTCGTCTTTTTGGACAAAAATTTTACGTCGATCAGGGAATTTCGATGGCAGTCTTTTTTATTAAATATCTCGCTTATTCTTCACGATATTAAAAAATGCTTCGAATAAAAGTTGCATGGTTTCGAAAGGGCTGTATTTCAGTGCCATCAATTTTTTTGTACAACAACTTATAAAAAAGTTTTGAAGGTCACCTTTATTTTTTTAAATAGCACTATACACTTTTCTACACACCAATGTATGCAATTTGGCATTCTCTATAAAAATGATTAGGGGTATTTTTTGTAAAAAACCATTAGTTTAGAAGATATTAATTATCTTTTAAACTATACGTTTTTTGCCATATATGGCTTAATACTTTTTTATAGGGAATACTAAGGGTCAACAACTGGTGTATTAAAAAATGTATAGTCCCATTTAAAAAAACCATATTCGCGTTTATAACTCGTTAACGCTTCTATTTATAAAAAAATGATCAGCAGCAGGACATGCCCCCCTCGAAACCAAGTAACTTTTATTCGAAACATTTTTTAATATCTCGAAAAATAAGCGAGATACATCGAAAAATGTCGACCGATTGATCGAACACTTCCGAAGAGTTCCAAGAATTTGACGTCATTTCTTGGAAAAATTTTTCGGTCGACCTCTTATCGTATCATGTTCTCCTAATACAAAGTCGTCTTTTTGGACAAAAATTTTACGTCGATCAGGGAATTTCGATGGCAGTCTTTTTTATTAAATATCTCGCTTATTCTTCACGATATTAAAAAATGCTTCGAATAAAAGTTGCATGGTTTCGAAAGTGCTGTATTTCAGTGCCATCAATTTTTTTGTACAACAACTTATAAAAAAGTTTTGAAGGTCACCTTTATTTTTTTAAATAGCACTATACACTTTTTTACACACCAATGTATGCAATTTGGCATTCTCTATAAAAATGATTAGGGGTATTTTTTGTAAAAAACCATTAGTTTAGAAGATATTAATTATCTTTTAAACTATACGTTTTTTGCCATATATGGCTTAATACTTTTCTATAGGGAATACTAAGGGACAACAACTGGTGTATTAAAAAATGTATAGTCCCATTTAAAAAAACCATATTCGCGTTTATAACTCGTTAACGCTTCTATTTATAAAAAAATGATCAGCAGCAGGACATGCCCCCCTCGAAACCAAGTAACTTTTATTCGAAACATTTTTTAATATCTCGAAAAATAAGCGAGATACATCGAAAAATGTCGACCGATTGATCGAACACTTCCGAAGAGTTCCAAGAATTTGACGTCATTTCTTGGAAAAATTTTTCGGTCGACCTCTTATCGTATCATGTTCTCCTAATACAAAGTCGTCTTTTTGGACAAAAATTTTACGTCGATCAGGGAATTTCGATGGCAGTCTTTTTTATTAAATATCTCGCTTATTCTTCACGATATTAAAAAATGCTTCGAATAAAAGTTGCATGGTTTCGAAAGGGCTGTATTTCAGTGCCATCAATTTTTTTGTACAACAACTTATAAAAAAGTTTTGAAGGTCACCTTTATTTTTTTAAATAGCACTATACACTTTTTTACACACCAATGTATGCAATTTGGCATTCTCTATAAAAATGATTAGGGGTATTTTTTGTAAAAAACCATTAGTTTAGAAGATATTAATTATCTTTTAAACTATACGTTTTTTGCCATATATGGCTTAATACTTTTTTATAGGGAATACTAAGGGACAACAACTGGTGTATTAAAAAATGTATAGTCCCATTTAAAAAAACCATATTCGCGTTTATAACTCGTTAACGCTTCTATTTATAAAAAAATGATCAGCAGCAGGACATGCCCCCCTCGAAACCAAGTAACTTTTATTCGAAACATTTTTTAATATCTCGAAAAATAAGCGAGATACATCGAAAAATGTCGACCGATTGTTCGAACACTTCCGAAAAGTTCCAAGAATTTGACGTCACTTCCAAGAATTTTAGAGATACACAGAACTAGACCCGTGTTCCAAGAATTTTAGAGATTCTGAGAACTCGACGTCATTTCCAGGAATTTCAGAGATTCCGAGAATTTGACGTCATTTCTTGGAAAAAATTTTCGGTCGACCTCTTATCGTATCATGTTCTCCTAATACAAAGTCGTCTTTTTGGACAAAAATTTTACGTCGATCAGGGAATTTCGATGGCAGTCTTTTTTATTAAATATCTCGCTTATTCTTCACGATATTAAAAAATGCTTCGAATAAAAGTTGCATGGTTTCGAAAGTGCTGTATTTCAGTGCCATCAATTTTTTTGTACAACAACTTATAAAAAAGTTTTGAAGGTCACCTTTATTTTTTTAAATAGCACTATACACTTTTTTACACACCAATGTATGCAATTTGGCATTCTCTATAAAAATGATTAGGGGTATTTTTTGTAAAAAACCATTAGTTTAGAAGATATTAATTATCTTTTAAACTATACGTTTTTTGCCATATATGGCTTAATACTTTTTTATAGGGAATACTAAGGGACAACAACTGGTGTATTAAAAAATGTATAGTCCCATTTAAAAAAACCATATTCGCGTTTATAACTCGTTAACGCTTCTATTTATAAAAAAATGATCAGCAGCAGGACATGCCCCCCTCGAAACCAAGTAACTTTTATTCGAAACATTTTTTAATATCTCGAAAAATAAGCGAGATACATCGAAAAATGTCGACCGATTGATCGAACACTTCCGAAGAGTTCCAAGAATTTGACGTCATTTCTTGGAAAAATTTTTCGGTCGACCTCTTATCGTATCATGTTCTCCTAATACAAAGTCGTCTTTTTGGACAAAAATTTTACGTCGATCAGGGAATTTCGATGGCAGTCTTTTTTATTAAATATCTCGCTTATTCTTCACGATATTAAAAAATGCTTCGAATAAAAGTTGCATGGTTTCGAAAGGGCTGTATTTCAGTGCCATCAATTTTTTTGTACAACAACTTATAAAAAAGTTTTGAAGGTCACCTTTATTTTTTTAAATAGCACTATACACTTTTTTACACACCAATGTATGCAATTTGGCATTCTCTATAAAAATGATTAGGGGTATTTTTTGTAAAAAACCATTAGTTTAGAAGATATTAATTATCTTTTAAACTATACGTTTTTTGCCATATATGGCTTAATACTTTTTTATAGGGAATACTAAGGGACAACAACTGGTGTATTAAAAAATGTATAGTCCCATTTAAAAAAACCATATTCGCGTTTATAACTCGTTAACGCTTCTATTTATAAAAAAATGATCAGCAGCAGGACATGCCCCCCTCGAAACCAAGTAACTTTTATTCGAAACATTTTTTAATATCTCGAAAAATAAGCGAGATACATCGAAAAATGTCGACCGATTGTTCGAACACTTCCGAAAAGTTCCAAGAATTTGACGTCACTTCCAAGAATTTTAGAGATACACAGAACTAGACCCGTGTTCCAAGAATTTTAGAGATTCTGAGAACTCGACGTCATTTCCAGGAATTTCAGAGATTCCGAGAATTTGACGTCATTTCTTGGAAAAATTTTTCGGTCGACCTCTTATCGTATCATGTTCTCCTAATACAAAGTCGTCTTTTTGGACAAAAATTTTACGTCGATCAGGGAATTTCGATGGCAGTCTTTTTTATTAAATATCTCGCTTATTCTTCACGATATTAAAAAATGCTTCGAATAAAAGTTGCATGGTTTCGAAAGTGCTGTATTTCAGTGCCATCAATTTTTTTGTACAACAACTTATAAAAAAGTTTTGAAGGTCACCTTTATTTTTTTAAATAGCACTATACACTTTTTTACACACCAATGTATGCAATTTGGCATTCTCTATAAAAATGATTAGGGGTATTTTTTGTAAAAAACCATTAGTTTAGAAGATATTAATTATCTTTTAAACTATACGTTTTTTGCCATATATGGCTTAATACTTTTTTATAGGGAATACTAAGGGACAACAACTGGTGTATTAAAAAATGTATAGTCCCATTTAAAAAAACCATATTCGCGTTTATAACTCGTTAACGCTTCTATTTATAAAAAAATGATCAGCAGCAGGACATGCCCCCCTCGAAACCAAGTAACTTTTATTCGAAACATTTTTTAATATCTCGAAAAATAAGCGAGATACATCGAAAAATGTCGACCGATTGTTCGAACACTTCCGAAAAGTTCCAAGAATTTGACGTCACTTCCAAGAATTTTAGAGATACACAGAACTAGACCCGTGTTCCAAGAATTTTAGAGATTCTGAGAACTCGACGTCATTTCCAGGAATTTCAGAGATTCCGAGAATTTGACGTCATTTCTTGGAAAAAATTTTCGGTCGACCTCTTATCGTATCATGTTCTCCTAATACAAAGTCGTCTTTTTGGACAAAAATTTTACGTCGATCAGGGAATTTCGATGGCAGTCTTTTTTATTAAATATCTCGCTTATTCTTCACGATATTAAAAAATGCTTCGAATAAAAGTTGCATGGTTTCGAAAGTGCTGTATTTCAGTGCCATCAATTTTTTTGTACAACAACTTATAAAAAAGTTTTGAAGGTCACCTTTATTTTTTTAAATAGCACTATACACTTTTTTACACACCAATGTATGCAATTTGGCATTCTCTATAAAAATGATTAGGGGTATTTTTTGTAAAAAACCATTAGTTTAGAAGATATTAATTATCTTTTAAACTATACGTTTTTTGCCATATATGGCTTAATACTTTTTTATAGGGAATACTAAGGGACAACAACTGGTGTATTAAAAAATGTATAGTCCCATTTAAAAAAACCATATTCGCGTTTATAACTCGTTAACGCTTCTATTTATAAAAAAATGATCAGCAGCAGGACCTGCCCCCCTCGAAACCAAGTAACTTTTATTCGAAACATTTTTTAATATCTCGAAAAATAAGCGAGATACATCGAAAAATGTCGACCGATTGATCGAACACTTCCGAAGAGTTCCAAGAATTTGACGTCATTTCTTGGAAAAATTTTTCGGTCGACCTCTTATCGTATCATGTTCTCCTAATACAAAGTCGTCTTTTTGGACAAAAATTTTACGTCGATCAGGGAATTTCGATGGCAGTCTTTTTTATTAAATATCTCGCTTATTCTTCACGATATTAAAAAATGCTTCGAATAAAAGTTGCATGGTTTCGAAAGGGCTGTATTTCAGTGCCATCAATTTTTTTGTACAACAACTTATAAAAAAGTTTTGAAGGTCACCTTTATTTTTTTAAATAGCACTATACACTTTTTTACACACCAATGTATGCAATTTGGCATTCTCTATAAAAATGATTAGGGGTATTTTTTGTAAAAAACCATTAGTTTAGAAGATATTAATTATCTTTTAAACTATACGTTTTTTGCCATATATGGCTTAATACTTTTTTATAGGGAATACTAAGGGACAACAACTGGTGTATTAAAAAATGTATAGTCCCATTTAAAAAAACCATATTCGCGTTTATAACTCGTTAACGCTTCTATTTATAAAAAAATGATCAGCAGCAGGACATGCCCCCCTCGAAACCAAGTAACTTTTATTCGAAACATTTTTTAATATCTCGAAAAATAAGCGAGATACATCGAAAAATGTCGACCGATTGTTCGAACACTTCCGAAAAGTTCCAAGAATTTGACGTCACTTCCAAGAATTTTAGAGATACACAGAACTAGACCCGTGTTCCAAGAATTTTAGAGATTCTGAGAACTCGACGTCATTTCCAGGAATTTCAGAGATTCCGAGAATTTGACGTCATTTCTTGGAAAAATTTTTCGATCGACCTCTTATCGTATCATGTTCTCCTAATACAAAGTCGTCTTTTTGGACAAAAATTTTACGTCGATCAGGGAATTTCGATGGCAGTCTTTTTTATTAAATATCTCGCTTATTCTTCACGATATTAAAAAATGCTTCGAATAAAAGTTGCATGGTTTCGAAAGGGCTATATTTCAGTGCCATCAATTTTTTTGTACAACAACTTATAAAAAAGTTTTGAAGGTCACCTTTATTTTTTTAAATAGCACTATACACTTTTTTACACACCAATGTATGCAATTTGGCATTCTCTATAAAAATCATTAGGGGTATTTTTTGTAAAAAACCATTAGTTTAGAAGATATTAATTATCTTTTAAACTATACGTTTTTTGCCATATAGGGCTTAATACTTTTTTATAGGGAATACTAAGGGACAACAACTGGTGTATTAAAAAATGTATAGTCCCATTTAAAAAAACCATATTCGCGTTTATAACTCGTTAACGCTTCTATTTATAAAAAAATGATCAGCAGCAGGACATGCCCCCCTCGAAACCAAGTAACTTTTATTCGAAACATTTTTTAATATCTCGAAAAATAAGCGAGATACATCGAAAAATGTCGACCGATTGATCGAACACTTCCGTAGAGTTCCAAGAATTTGACGTCATTTCTTGGAAAAATTTTTCGGTCGACCTCTTATCGTATCATGTTCTCCTAATACAAAGTCGAATAAATGTTGCTTGGTTTCGAAAGGGCTTTTTTCTAGTGCTCTCATTTTTTTTGTAGGTGGCTCCAAAAAAGACTTCTCAAGCAGAACTTTATTTTTTTAAATGGCACTATATATTTTTTATGGCATGAATCGATGTTTTGTTGTATTTTTTATAAAAAAATACTAGACTATTTATAGTAGAAAACTTTTTTTATAGTAAAAACTTTATTTATAGTTAAAAATTTTTTAAAAAAATATTTACATAATTTTGTTTATTTTTTAAACTATTAATTTTTTGCTATATAATGCTTAACGCTTTTTTTGTAGAGAACATTAAAAGATATCTGGTATATTAAAAAATATATAGTTCTATTTAAAAAACAATCCTTACTTGTATAAATACTTGGTTTTTATAATATAAAATCCATTATTTAAAAAACAAAAGTTTGGAGTCGATCTTTCAACTTTGTATTAGGAAAATATAATTTAATAAGAAGTAGCATATAATTATAATATTCTGAAATTTCGAGGAAGATATTTTTTATTAATTTTTCAGGATAACACTACTGGAAAAATGGCATATATTTAAATTTCTTGATACTTACCTTTTTACTTACCTTGTTATACTTACCTCTTAAATCAGCAATATTTTCAGGAATTAATTATTTTTTAACAGTTTACTTAATTCTAAGGAAATGAGGAATATACAGGTTATCTAATATTATCATCTTATTCTCTCGTTAATTTTTTATAATATTAAAAAATTAAAAATTTGTTTAATTTCAAGAGAAGAATACTTTGATTTTATTAATTTTTTCAGAAATATGCATATTGAGAACTTATGGAAATTAATTTTGTCGTTTTAAATAGGATATATATTGTAGTATTAGTAGATGTAATATATTATTCTCCCTAAACGAAATATTAAACATTTATAACAAAAGACCATTAATTTACACAAAATTTAAATAAATTTAATTATTTCCTAAACTATAAATTATTTGTTATATAGACTTTAATATTTGTTTATAGAGAACGGCGACATGCATTTACTGAAGCATTGAAAAACGTATCATTCTACTTAAAAAATCAACACTGACTTTTATAAATCGTCACAAGTTAACATATAAAAAAATAAATAACATCGGAATTTGTATTTCTCGAAATCATTATTTTTTATCTGAAATATTTCATAATATTATCCAAAATAAACGAGATATTCCAAATAATAATGATTGAATGTTCAATGAATTCTTAAAAAAAATAAAAAAATTAAAAAACGCATTAATAAAGGCAGGTTTTACGATGAAGACTAAATGTGCAAGGAATAAATATCTAGATTTATATAAATCATGAAAAAAATGTTTTAAAGCTCTAGAAAAATGGCAACACAAGAAAAATGGTAAAAAATTAAATATGTGAACGATAGATGTGTGATAAATATATGAAAAAACTTCTTTTAAATTATATTCTCTTGATGAAAAAAGGAATAAAATTTTGTTCATTCAATCTATAATTCCAGAATTTGAAGTCACTTCAAAAATTTTAAAATTTTCTAGAATTATCAAAAATTCGTGGAAATATTTCTTAATTGACCTTCTATCATATCATGTTCTCCTAATACAAAATCGACTTTTTGGACTGGAAAAATTTTACTATCACTCAAGGAACTTCAATATTAATCTTTTTTCTTAAATATATAATATCTCGTTTATTTTTAATGACATTAAAAAATTCTTCGAATAAAAATCGAATGGTTTCGAAACAGCTGTATTCTGATACCTTCAATTTTTTCGTAGATGAACCCATAAAAAGTTATTAATGTCAACTTTATTTTTTTAAATAGGTTTATATACTTTTTAATGCATCAATCGATGTATCATGGTATTTTCTAAAAAAATATTTAATATTTAATATTTATATTATATATGTCGAAAAAATTATTAGTTTACAAGATAATTAAAAATAATTGAATATAATAACTAATAATAAGTTTTAACTATAAATAATTTAGCAGTTTTTTATTGAGATTATACATTAAAAATATATAATTCTTTTTAAATACAATATGTTAACTTTCATACAGCCTTTGTATAAGATCTGAGGAGAAAAATAATTTTATAGTGTTATGCATCTTTTGAAACTATTTAATTTTTATTTAAAACATTTTTTAATATTTTCAAAAATAAGTGAGATATATCAGATAATATTATTAGGATATTTAATATATTATATTAGGTAATCGATTATATTTCGATAACTTTTTATAACATTTTAATAATATTAAAATGTATAAAAGTTAAATGATTTCAAATAGGACATATTTTTCTGTTATTATCTTATTGTAAATTCATAAAATATATATAAAGATTAGCTTTGTTTTTTTAAATAGAATCATAAATTTTTTAATTCATTTTATATATTTCCGCACGTTTTATAAAAAAATATTGAAACATGTATGAAAATTTATAAGTTTGCGAGATAATTGAATATAATGAAATATTTCTTAAACTATATATATATATATAATTTATATAATTTTAACTATAAGTATTTTTTTTACAGGAAAGAACATATTACATCGACTATCATATCAAGATATATACAGTTATGTTTAAAAAAAAATGATTTGATCATATTATCTTTATGTGTTCACTTATAAAACCATGTATTAAATGAAAGTTTCCCTCTTCAAAATCATTCAACTTTTATTTCAAACATTTTTCGTTGGAGCGAAGGAGAATAGTGTAAATTAAAATTATATCAAATGAGATATGTTAATTTCATATTTCTAAATTGATTATATAATCAATACCAAATATGATATTTTAATATTTCATTCGTTATACATACTAATCGATTATCGTGAGTTGTTTAAACAATTATATTACACAATGATTTGTGTTTATATGTAAAGAAAAAAGTTTCGCAAAATAAAACATATTTCAAACTCGTTAAAATCGATGATAAAGAAGCTAATCAGTAGATTCACTGCATCTTTGATGTAGTGATCTAGTGATGGATAGAAATCGCTTACGAATTGTTGTTGATTGCAGAAATTCTGTGGAAAAATCCGAAGGAAATGCCGATACATGGTGTAGCATAGGCGTCCTATATCAGCAGCAGAATCAGCCTATGGATGCTCTGCAAGCGTATATATGTGCTGTACAATTAGACAAATCACACTCAGCTGCGTGGACTAATCTGGGCATTTTATACGAAAGTGTTAGTCAACCAAAAGACGCTCTAGCTTGTTACGTCAACGCATCCAGGTAAAGTAAAACGTTGGCTCGATGCGCACATATCTCACGTTATATATTTTTTTGAAATTAATATTGTATATACATGAGGTAGAATGAGATATAAATTTATGAATGAGGGAAAAATTTATTTTTTTTTGTTATTTGTGACTATAAAATTGCCTTTCATAATAATATTTAAGTTTAAATCTGATTAACAAATTTTTTAAGATGCCGCAAATTATTTATATTTATTATTTTTATTGATTTTAGAAATTGATGTTTCAATAATTTAATTTTTTTCAGCAAGTAATATTATATAAGAATAAGTTTTGACAAAGAAATTTGGACTATGGATTTGGAATATATTAAAGAAAATTATTATTTTAGAAGAATTGTTAATTTATATTGTCAATATGTTAATTTTAAATGTTTGAAATATTTTGAAATATTAATAATATCTGATAAATATATATAATATAAGATTAGAGAAAAAATAAATAAATAAATAAAAATATATATATATATATATATATATATATATATATATATATATATATATATTTAAAAAAAGAAACAAAAAACTCAAAGTTCTTGCGACATGTTAAAAATTAATTTAATAATTTTATAGAAAATATATTTTACACATTAAATTTGAAAAATAAAAAAGAGTATTTTCATTAGGAAATAATTATACAATTTTTATTTTTTATTTTTTTATTCCACTTTAATACATAATTATAACAAAGTTACACTTGATATAAATTTATAAATTTTTATAATAGGAATTAATTTTTAGAATTTGGAACATTTCTTACGAATTGTTTAATTTTTATTTTTTTTCAATTCCTTTGTCATTTTATGAATTTTTATTGTCTTTGACAAAAAATAGCTATAATATCAACTCTACAATTAAAAAATTTATTATTTTTTAGAATAAGAAATCATTATTATTCTTTCAATTTCAAGCGTTTTATTATCAAATTTTATCTTTCTTAATTCTTTTACTATTTTTTCCTTTTATATTCTTTGTTAAAAAATATATTGCATATGTTGCATGTACAATTATATGGAACGCATATTTCATTAAATTGCTGACAACAGTTTCGTTGATTTATATATTATCTAATTAAATATACAGGGTATCTCACACAATTAATCTATCATCAAATTTAATCGCACAGCAAGATATTCATATAAAAAAGTTGGTTAAAATTATTTCTTCTCGCGATATTTGTGTAATACCCTGTATATATATATTTTTTTTATTTTATATTGTAACCTTAAAAATAGATAAAGAAAAAAAATCATTTTAATATCTTTTTTCATTTTTATTTTTTATAAAATTTTAAGAAACTCTTCCAAATAATCCCCCTTAACTCTAATATGATTGACTATAGATAGCTATAATTAAGTTATATATGACCCATATTTTCAAGATTACATTTATTAATTTATCAAATTAAATTATTAAATTGTATAAATAATAAATTTTTTTAATATATTTTACTGTCAAATCGTAATATATAATTAACTTTTTTCAAATTTATTTGTCATTATTTTTGTATTATTTCTATAAAGTTGCAAAAACGATAAGTACTATAATGATTATAAAAATGAAAAATACATTATGTGTAATAAAAATTGTATCACTATAAGATTATGAAAAAGATGGTATATTAAATATATTATATATTATAGACAGTACAAAACAATTAAAAATATATCAAGTGATGATAAATATAAAATTTTGAATTTTATTGTTTCAATTCATTATATCTTATACTGATTTATACTTATACATATCTTTCATACTGATTTTAACTTCGTGGAATATTATATATTATATATATATATATATATATATAATATATATATATGTGTGTGTGTGTGTGTGTGTGTGTAATATCTTCCCCTTTTTTTTTCATTCAAAATTCAAATTTTAAATAATCCATTTATACAAATACTATTTATACAAAAGTTAAGAGAGCGCATTATATCGCGATAATCAATTGTTACACTTATCTAAATATCATTATTAATTTGACAAATATATATTATATTGTAATACATTCAATCAATTAAATCAATCCATATGAATTAAATTCTTCACCAATTTTTCTATACAAATACTCATTTTTCACTATACATTAGTTCCTTGCACTTTGTTTCTTTATTAAACGATTACTAATGTACATTTCTTTAATTCAAATAAAACATATTCCTCTATCTATCATTAATGCTATCGATTCATACTATTGTAAGAATTTTTAATTTGGAGTAAAAATTCCTTCATATTCAAAACGAACTTCTACATTTTTTTTATATGTATTTGTATATTCATGTATTCATTGTATACCTCTTGCACAGTTTTACGCTGCATAGTGAATCGCCCTCCTGAATGGCATATTGCGCACATTACGAGAAAAATGAGTAAGTCGAGGACAGGTCAGCGTTCAAAAAAAGAAAAAAAGGAAAAAAGGAGATAGAAAAGAAAAAAAAGAAGAGAAAATGAAAGAAGAAAAATGAGAAAGCGAAAAAAAAAATGAAAGCTCACCTGTCCATGGAAGTTGAAACATCATGTAGTAAAATTTCTTTTTTTCTATAGGGGTAATAACAACACACCGAATTGCACGAGTTCACTGGTGGGCCTGGGTGGCGCTAAATCAGGCGGTAATACCCCGATGAACCCATCGCTACAACAGCGGATTAACTTCCTCCAAAGTCATCTGAGCCAAGCACCAATGCCTTCCGTCGCCACTAAGTAATTTTGATTTTTTATTAGATATTATATATTTTTCGCTGAATAAGCTTTTTTTTTTAGATTATTAAAAGAAAAAATTATCAATAGAATGTACATATGCATTGGTTTTATTAATATATACAATGTTTTAATTTTTGTGAAGGAGGCGGCAATTGCCGTCTATAGAAGAGGCTTGGAACTTACCCATTAGCGCTGAAATGTCTAGCAGACAACAACAGCAACAACAAACACCCACTGGTCCGGGTTATAAATATGGTTCCACTCCTTCTGGACCACCACCTCCTTATCCTCAAGGACAAGGGCAGAATCTTAATACAAAAAGATTTAAGGTAAAGATTTTTCATTAAAAATAATGAAAAAATGAGAAAAAGTGATATAAATATCAACAAATTTTCACTTGAGAAACGTAATTAAAACGTGTTCGAATATTCAATTAATAGAACGTAAATTTATAAAAAAAAAAACATATGTCATTTATATATCATTAAGATATATTCAGAAAATAGAAAAAACCATATTGTTGTAGTTCCTTTTTGTCTGATTCCGATAATGTTGCCGAGATATACAAATTCAAAATGTTTATAGAACAGAGTTACATATACAAAGATTAATGGCGCAACGACCTAGAGACCTACATTTTCTTCCTGGAACTGTGTACTATATCCTTCCAAGAATCGCTTCTGTCACTTACGTGGAATTTGGGATAGGTTAGTGAGATTAAGTGCAAAGGAAAGGTTCGAGTAAGCAACAAGAATGAAAATAATAAAAATTAATCTTTTCTTTACATGACGATATCTCGGAAATAATATCGGAACAAAAAAAAAGTATTTTAAAAAAGAGATTCTACATTTCTAATAGTCTTTCATCCATTGATCAGAAATCATTATCTTTAGACTTACAATTTAAAGTTTTTCGAATTTTAATATGCTTTATTCGTCTTATATTATGTCACTAAAATTATATCACTTTTTCATTCAATCTACAATTAATTACCTATTATTTAATTTCCATTTTAATTATTTAAATAAATTATATTTTTAGCCGGGAGAAGAACCAATCTCTCCAGGTTCACAACAGAGACCACCACCATTTTATCTCACATCTCAACAACTGCAGATGTTACAGTTTCTTCAACAAAATCATGGAAGCTTAACGCAACAGCAGCAAGGTTTACTTGCACAATTACAGCAACAATACAGATGTATGCAACAACATCAACAACAAATTCGATTACAACAGCAACAAGCTGCTCAAAGAGGTTTGAGGCCAGGACAACCTGGTTATCCTACAGGTTACAATCATACACAATTAGGACAACCTGGCGTGATCAAGAATTATGGGATACCTCAGCAACCGGTATCATACTTTTCATTTTAAAATCTTTCTCATTTTTTTATTTTCCTAATATAACAATTATATTATATTTTAAATAATTATTTTCTGTGTAATAGTTGCAGCAAGGTGGAACTGTTGCATTACAAACAGGGTTCTCAGATTCGAATGTCGGTTATAACACGGCAGCAACTGGGAACAGTCAAACACCAGGAATGCCTTACAAATCTGCCTCTGATTCAAACTATCCTCAAAGGCAATTAACATCCGGCCAATACAACCAATACCAGCCTAACCAATACACTGCCCAGGGTTACACACAAATATCGTCCACGACGAGTAATTATCCCGAAGGTTCCGCGGGAAATAAAGACCTGGGAGTAACAGATCAAGAATTACAGGCTTTGTTATCGCAAAAAGATATTGCGACGTCCTTGGCAGAAGATTTATTGAAACATTTTGGATCGGAAGATTTAGACGTGAAAGAAGAAGCACCGAGCATCATGAACAATGGCACGTTAAGTTCAGGTCCATTCTCACCGTCGAATCTCGAAGAGAGTACAGAAAAAATCAAAGAGGTAAAACTAGAGAAGGTTGAGGACACTCAACCTTCGTCTACGTCGAAACTCGAAGCATACGAAAAAAGCAATACAAAGACATCGACTCCAGTAGTTGAGACGGTAAAATGTGAAGCGACCTCGAGTACAAATAAAATCGAATCAGTTGCTCGGATTGAACCGGTGCTTAAATTGGAAAGCTTGTGTGAATCACAACCTGAACAAGAACTTAGTATAGATATGGATTCTAAGAGTATTATAGAAGCATGTAAAGGTCAGGGATTAAAAGGTGTACCAAATTGCTCCATACTGAGCGATCGTTCACCTCCGCCCGCCCCACCTGATCCTCCAAATCAGAGACTAACCAAGGAACAACTTTTACCCCCAACTCCTAGCGTTTATTTAGAGAATAAAAAAGACGCGTTCAGTCCACAACTCCAAGAGTTTTGTTTAAAACATCCGATAGCTGTGATTCGCGGTTTGGCAGCCGCTTTGAAACTAGATCTTGGGTTATTCTCAACGAAAACTTTGGTAGAAGCGAATCCAGATCACGGTATCGAGGTGAGAACACAAATGCAACAGACCAGCGATGAGAATTGGGATCCTGTCATGGGCAGAAAAGTTTGGGGTTGTATCAGTCACAGAAGCCATACAACTATTGCGAAATATGCGCAATATCAGGCGTCAAGTTTTCAAGAAAGCTTGAAAGAAGAAAGGGAGAAAGCTCAAGGTATACATACCTCGAATCTATCCGATTCAGATTCGAAAGATAGTACTGGTGCTGTTAGAAGAAAGAAAAACGCTTTTGGATTGGCGGGTCGACCGGGTTCGAAGATGTTGCGATTTGGGACCAATGTAGATTTATCAGACGAAAGAAAATGGAAACCGCAGCTTCAGGAGTTGATGAAACTACCGGCATTCGCTAGAGTCGTTTCGGCGGGAAACATGCTCAGCCATGTTGGCCATGTTATTTTAGGAATGAATACTGTTCAGTTGTACATGAAGGTATGTAATATTTATTTATTGTTATTTAATATAGATAATTGCATTTTTTTACTATTTTAGAAAATAGATTCAAATAATAAAAATATTTCTATAATAATTTCAATAATAATTTAATTTCAATATTATTTAAAATTATTTAATATTATTTAAAAAAATTTATAATTTTTGTAAACAAACTTTGTGAAATTTCATAATTAGTTGTTTAAACATTAATCTTTAAGGATTATCTTTATTTTTTTAAAGGTACCTGGTAGTAGAACACCCGGTCACCAGGAAAATAATAATTTTTGTTCTATTAATATCAATATTGGACCAGGAGATTGCGAATGGTTTGCAGTGCCTGATGCATATTGGGGAATAATTTGCTCACTTTGTGAGCGAAATAATATCAATTACCTTCATGGTAGCTGGTGGCCTTCTTTAGAAGACCTGTATGAGGAAAACATTCCTGTATATAGGTTTTTACAAAGACCAGGTGATCTCGTTTGGGTTAATGCGGGTAAATAAATTATTAATAATTATAAATTATTCATTATTAAATTCATATTAAATTATTAATTAAATGTATTGTATAATAATTCATAATTTAAAGAAACAGAAAAAAATTACTTTTTAATCATTTTTATATAGATATTTTTAAAAATTTTATTCAAATTATTAAAATTAATAAAAATATTATGATTATAAACTACTATCAAAACAAAATTTATTTTACTATTTTTTTAGGTTGTGTACATTGGGTTCAAGCTGTTGGATGGTGTAATAATATTGCATGGAACGTGGGCCCTTTGACTGCTCGACAATATCAACTAGCAATCGAACGTTATGAATGGAATAAATTACAATCATTTAAATCGATAGTACCAATGGTACATTTATCCTGGAATTTAGCCAGAAATATCAAAGTATCAGATCCCAGATTATTTGAATTAATTAAAAATTGCCTATTAAGGACAATGAGACAGTGTTGTTTAATATTAGAATTTGTGAAAAGTAAAGGTGTAGAAGTTCGGTTTCATGGACGAGGAAAAAACGAAGCATCGCATTATTGCGGCCAATGCGAGGTAAAATATTTTTAAATGAAACTCTTAATTGTTTTGCAATAATGTAATAATATTAATATTTTAAATTTATGTAAAAAATATTTACATATTTTGACAAAAGATAAATTGTATCATATAATCAAAATATCATATTTATTAAAAGATAAATTGCAAATTTACATTTTCTTTCAGATTGAAGTATTTAATATCTTGTTCATAAGGGAACAAGAAAAACGACACGTCGTGCACTGCATGGATTGTGCACGAAAACAATCCCCATCCTTAGAAGGATTTGTTTGTTTAGAAGAATATAGAATGCGTGATTTAATGGAGGTTTACGACGGATTTACTTTACATACCTCTCTAACAACTCCTTCATCAGCTCAGTCTAGCCAATCCTCCTGAGAATACATGCAACACAGATATTTGGACTTCTTAGGCACTTTGCAGTGACTTTGATAGTACAATATCTGTGTTTAAAAAAATCTTTATGATAAGGATTGTTTAAGTACCTGAGAGCTATCATGAAGAAAATGAAAACAGATCGAAAAATTTTATATGTTAGACTGTATAGTCAAACATCTGTTTCCATATTAATTTTAAGGTACGCACAATATATGTTGTATATGAAAGAATTGAAAATTTTTAATATTCTGACAATTAGTTAGTACTATTTACACAAACTGAAAACTATATTCGATCAATTTTATATTGGATTAATACAAAATCTCCAAAATATTGTTCTAGCTCTCGGGCATAGAAAATTGAAGCTAAGTTAAACGAGAGAAGACTGTGCTTTACTTGTAAATTACTTGATATCACCATTTGCTAAAACTTTGCAATAAGACGTAATGGATATAATGGGAATAGTTATCAAACTTGGTCGCGTTTCTTATCAGTTTTATGTCATGGCTAGAGTCTGAAAAATAAGCATTTAATATTCATTTTTGTCATGAAAAAAAAAATATATATATATAAATATTTATATATATATATTTTGTTATTTTTTTTCATAAATCGCATATTTCGAAATTTTTACGAATAATAAATTGCCAAAGAAAGCAGAAAAAATTTATATACACGAAAACATCATAAAATGTTCACTGCCAATCGTGAATATAATAAAAAGATTACATTTAGTCCAAAATGATGAGGGATAAATTGTCGTTAACTATTGTTATGAATTAAGATACGATTGTAAAGTATTGCAAAGCTGCTCAAAACATACTTTTATGTACATTTTTGTATACAAACGAATTGAAACGATTACTACTTTTGATGAAATTCACGGAGATATTACACTGTTTCGAATGTCTTACTGCCAATGACAATTCAATCTTAATGTAGTAGTATAACAATTGTGTTTTCACATTTAAAAATAATGTGATCAATATGAGATTGAGATTTATTAAAAATTATTGATGTTTTTTATAAATTCAAATGATTCAACAAAAAAATACAGAAGTATTCATGATAAATAGTACTTCAAATAAATAAATTATTGTGTTATATAAATAAATTAGTGGCTCTAAAACATTTGTACAGTAAAAAATACGGTTTATAATAACGATTTATAAGAACATATTGACCTCCGTGTTTAAGATGAGAAAAGGATAACATGCTGCGAAAAACTTATAAAATGGCGTTTCTCAAATTATAATTTTATTTACTATAAACAAAACAAGTGAAAAAACGTATGAACATTTAGAACTAGAAATTGGAAAACATGTATTAAATTTTTCTGTCAACGATAAAATAGTAAGATAAAAATTATTAATATTTATTAATTGTAAATGAATTTATTTGAATCAATTTTTAATTATATTAAATTATTTCTTGATTTATACAATTTATTCAAATAGATAGAAAATAAAATTGTAACTATCATCTTATTTAAAATATTATTTAATTCAATATAATTGTAGAATATTAGTGCAAAATTATAATTTTAACAAATATAGAAGCAAAATATAAAATCAGTTCAAGATTTAAATAAAGTTGGAGAACGCTGACGTATAATGTTTAATAGCAAGTAATCGTATCTTAAAACAAAAAAGAAACGTACCTTCGACTCAGTCTTGTCAATTCACATTGGTGTTTAAAAACGCCAAATGTACGTGCCAGAAAACAAAAAAAAATCTTACCCACCACAAATGTATAAATAATACAATTCTCGTTCCGCCGAAAAAAATGTATTTTCACATACGCATGAGAGAGAGGGAGAGAAAGAGAGAGAAAGTGAAGAAAAAAGCAAAAATGGTAGATAGTCCATACAGGTTGTAATAAGATCATCGGAGAACGATGTATTTTTGAAAATCCTAGAAAATGCTAGTTCCGCCGAGTTAGTTAATAATAAACGAAAATCGCATTTATATGCGTGACAAATTTCAACGCTGTAATTGCAATATATGTATGTACATATATATATATATATATATATACATATATACATATACATACATATATATCTACATCATATAAAGCAATGGCTGAATATAATGCTAATTTCTGAATATATTCGCCAGTTATCTATGATTATTAATGATGGTCGTACGGGTTCAAAAACTCGTGTCCAAGAGTATTTTAATCCATACACTCTAATGATCTCATTTCATGTAATATTGGCAGTTTGGAATGATAATGATTTCTGCCGATATTTCGAACTGACTTGACAATTTTGATTAACAAGTAATAAATTATGTATAAATATATTTAATGTAAAAAAAAATAAGATAAGATAATGTGAAATGAATTGAAACGGAATGGCTCAAGAGCTTTGCTAAGTAATAACAAACAAACTGAATGCAGTCTTCATGTAGTACTAAGTCTGTCTTGCTGTGACTGATGGCTAATCTGCATTGATTTGAATACAAAATTGAGCAGATTTTCTATACCGTTTTAATGATATATGAAATTTTTTTACTAATACTATTTGATTTTAATAGCTGATGATTTAATATTATCATTATTTTTTTTTTCATTAATTGGGCAATACTTAATAAATATATTAATTATATTATACATAAAATTTTTATTTTTATTTCTGTGATCTTTAACAATAATTTAAACTATAATAATATATATTAATATTTTCAAAATAATATTTTCAAAATACACTTCAAAATAATAAAATGTACATGATATAAAAAATATGTATCTATATGTTAATATAAATTGTTATTAACATTATATATTAAAATTGCATTGTCTAAAAACGGTTTCATTAAAAAAAGTTCACAGCATTGGCAGCTCAAGTTTGTTTGCAATTGTTTAATTTTTTTTTTTTTTAGAATGTTTTAGATCCTTCAAATAACAAGTTTCACTTGTTGGTAAATTAATATTATAGCAAGAAATGTACTTCTCTTAATAATTAAATATATTATATCTTGTTGCTTACAAGTGGAATACTTGCAATTGAATGGAAAATAATTTTATAAAATTCTAACGAAATAATTTATATGTGATCATTGATAAAATTGTAAACTTACAACTGAATATTTAAAGATCTTGATAGTAATTATTTGAACATAGAAAGATACATAACATAAATAAGAAAAAATTGTTTTCTTTGAAATAAATTTTTTTAAATTGTTTTTTCAGTAGATTTCGTAAAAATATGCTGCAATTGCACAGGATGGAAATCTAGTATCATAATTGGCAGTATTATTGATTAAATTTTATCATTAAATTTAATTATGATAATTAATTTAAACAAAGATCTCTAATTCAAAAATAGAGAAAATAAATAATCTACTTTTTAATCTAAACAATAATTATATTTCCTAAATAATATACTAGATTTTTTACAACAACCTGCAGAAATGGCATATTTTATAAGTTAAAGGAAATATAAAGAAATATTAGAATTGATAAAATATATTATTTGAAATAGTAGACTAGTTGATGTAAGCTTCCAAATACCATTTGTGTTTTAGTTATAATTTAATTGGTTTTTAGATAGTTTACATTCACTAGTCGAAATATATATTATATATGTATATCTTAATATTCTAATATTTTCTTTTATTTAATTAAATTTAAATTGCGCATCATTATTCGTATAATGAACTATAAATTTAATTAATGGGAAAAAACCAGAAAATTTGAGAACAGTAGTTATATTAACTTATCATTTAATAAAATGTAAGTAACTGTAAATATTTGATTTTTGTAAAACCAGAGAATAAGTAGGAGAGCAGAATTGTATAACAAGTACATCTTTGTAATAATCACTCAGTTGTTTATCCTGCACATAAGCAGATTTTTCAAAGTCTTGTATTTTGATACTGATCAAGGAATAATGTAACATTGGTGAATTTTAGAAAATTATGCAATTTAGTATTGCGCACAAATACTAGAAAATTATCAAAAGAAAATGAAAATTTCCTTTGTACTTCTTTCATCTTCAAAAATATTTTGAAATTCATAAAATGGCGCACATACGAAATTGCGTAAGTACTTCAAAAAGCAAAGAAAAAAAAAATAACAAAAACAAAAAATTAAAGGACATACATAAAACATATTTTCGCTAAATAATGTATGAAGTGTTTAAGTTCTGACTTATCAAATGAAGTTAACAAAGCAAACATAAAAAAAAATTTATTTTTTCTGTACAACTGACTATAACAAAGAAGAAATAATATTTTCGAATTCGTCTGTAACGTAAAACGAAACGTAGCAAACCATAGCAAAGAAAAATGGAAACGAAAAAAATGATGATATCTAACACGTAATAATGATTCACAAAACACGTAGCTTAAAACTTGTAAAACTGTATTTTAAATGTGAAAACATTCACTGCCAAATTGTGATAAACAAATCCCACCTTTAAACCGGAGCGTTTTCTTAACTTCTGATCGCATTGACCAATTATTTCCTCCTAAATAGTTACCGTGAATTCTGCACATTCTGATATAATAGTCATCTATATTTTTTCTTAATGTTTAAGATATAATAATATCGAAGAGAATATAGCGTTGACCAATGCAGCTAGAATCGAAGGAAACCGCTCCCTATTTTAAGTAGCATCGTAACAATAAAAGAAAAAAATAAATAAATAAAAAAGGAAGAAAGAAAAAAGATCGTATTGATATTTTTAAACGGGCACGTTTTACTGTTTAAAAAGTACCATCTGGACCGCCTATAGCGCTCTTCTATAATATTGTATGTTTACGTGTACAGTGCCTTTATATCTGAAAAAGAGACAAAATGAAAAAAAAAAAAAAGAAAGAATGGAAAAGAACATTTTAAAAGAAAGAAAAATACCTTTGCTTTCGAGAAATCAATGTAGATACATACACAAAACTTCCCTCACTTTAGACACAGGAATATATAGAATTTTAAAAAATAGAGAAAATATATGGGAAACGTAAGTTTTTTTTAATCTTTCGCATTAATTTCTCGAAAAGTCAAGGCATGCGGTCCCTCCTACGTGTCGCAAACATTCTTCTAATTAGGTTCAGATTGTAATGATTACCTAATTATAATTAATGTAATTAGATTATTATTATGAAGTATGTTGTAAAAGTGTACAGTTTGGATCGGGTGATCCCTTTATGCGGGAGATCATGCTGTAGCTAGCCTTATTATTATCATTACAACTATTATTATCATGAATTATTATTACAGTTAATTAAAATATATTGTGTTTACCGTAATAATGTAATATAGAGTTACACAGAGCTCGACTGTGCTGTACATTATGATTATCAACACAAACGCTGCTGCCCTGCAATTATTATTAAATTGACTTTTCCCAAAAATACTATTTGCCGCACGATATTTCTTATTTCCTTAAGACATATCAATTTAAAATTGAATCAAATTCAACAACAAATTCAGGAAATTCTTTGTTCCATTATATATTAACAAAAATTATTTAATTAATTATTTTAGCCTTTTTAATTATTAATTTATTTATTTTTATCCCAACGAATGTGTCATATTAAAATTCAATTAATCTTTGATTATATACTTTTGTTATATATATATTTTCCAATTTTATTATTAATTTTCTCTGCATATGTCAAATTATTATTTACAGATATTAGACTCTAATTATTATAAATAAAGAAAAGAAAATATAAAGGAAAAATGGAAAATTAAAAATTTATAAGAATTCATTAATAAACATAAAATATTCATTCAACATAAAATTAATTCGTAAGATTATCGATTAATTTTATAACCAAATTTATTTTCAACTATACAACAATTTCAATTATTTGAAAACAAAAAATTTCATATTATTTTATGTTTAAAAAAAATAAATTTTTTTTCGAAGAAGATTTATTTTAACTTAAGTATAAATAGATATATAATAAAAAGTACAATGAATTAAAAACACAACTATCAATAGAAAGTCGATAAATCATAATTTCAAGGATACTTCAAAAATACTCATATTTCCTTGAATTATTTTAAATTAATTTTATAATTAAAGCTTTATTTAATGATTTCATTAAAAAATTTTAGTCTTAAAAATTAAATTATAAAATTTAAATGAACTTTACTAAAGCTATTAATAAATAGAAAATAAATGACTCTGAAGTATACTTGAAACTTTCTATTAATGAATTTATTTGTAAGTACTTTGTATTTTTTAAGGATGTCTTTTTTTATTTAATTCAAAATACTTTTTGAAATATATCCATTTATAAAATAAAATGTCACTGTATTTTATAATTCTCTATAAATAATAATTATCATATTTTTACATTTATTAAAATATTCTTAAATAATAGAATAAAGCAAAAATTATTCTATTTCTATATAATTGCTAAGAGAAAAAAGTGAGTTGAAGAATTTAACAATAATAGAGATACAAAATGGAATTAATTTACATTCATTTAATAATAAATATTACCAGAACATATTTATTAATATATTATCCAAATTTCCAAAAAAGAAAATGTATTGAGTAATATGTTAACTATAAATGTCCATTGTTTTTTTTAAATTTTAATACTGGAAGAATCATCTAAAATAGAATATCTAATGATTCTTATATTAAGATGGAGAAAAAATATTTTAAGCAATAATATACTAGCAATAAATTACATTTGAATGAAATATCACATTATGTTTTTTCCAATAAACTTTTCTGAGAAATATTCAAAATGCACAATCTTTTTTGTTTATCAATAAACAAGTTTTTATAACACGAAAAAAAATTATTAAAAGTAGATTTAAATAAATGATTTGACATTACAATTTAAAATAATTTTCCTGAGCAGTAGAATAATAATGTAATAGTAATAAAATAATAACAATAGTTATTAATAATATCAAAATAACGAGAAAATATAAATATGAATTCATTTAAATCTTTTCTCCAATGAATAATTTTTAAAAAATTTTTTATCTTTAAAAATAAAGAAATCGTTCATTTTATCTTACCTTATATATTAACTGCTAATTTAAAGGTGAATCATTTGTACATATATAACTAGGCACCAACGAATCAAAAAAAAATTTTTGACATAAATATGATACTTATGTCCTTCTAAGTGCCCGCATTTGCTTACGACGTGCTTGAACGACACCATAAACAACTGCTGCAAGACTTCGGCACCTTGCAGTGTGCTTAGTCGAACTTTCTTGTTGCAAAGTCCCTTTGCCCAATACGAAATATGTTTCCATTGTTCCTTTTCCTTTAACTTCGATAAGTCCTCTCTTCTGTGTCTGATATCCTCTCGATTCCAAAAACTATTTAAATATTATAAATCAACAAATATGTAATTTGCATATATAACAATTAATCATTTTTTTTAATTTGTATTCTTTAATACTAATAATAATTTTGTATTCTTTAATTACTCTAGCAATATCCTGTGGAACTTGTATTTTTCCCATAACACCTGTAGAATCCATACGGGAAGCCAAGTTTACCGTGTTACCCCAAATATCGAATACAGGTTTCCGAGCACCGATTACACCGCCTACTAATGGACCACAGCTTATACCTACTCTTAAATCAAAATTATTGAACGAGTGTATGTTTACGTCTTCAAGACGGAGTCGCATGGCTACTGCATAATCTACTAATCTACATAAATGCTCCATATCATCTTTATTTTTATCCTAAGAAAAAATATTAAAATTAAAAATTGATCAAAGTTTATTATTGTATTACATAGAATATAAAAAAAAATTATATATCATTTATAATTACATTTTGACAAGGATTGAGACCAGATGCTGCCATATAAGTAGCTCCGACTGTTTTTATCTTTTCAATGCAATGAAACCGATTTTCGTCCAGGAGTTCGTCAAAATCAGCTAAAAATAATTAAAATATATATTTATTATTGAATAAATTATATTAATAATAACAAACAAAAAATTTTTAAATGTTCAGAACAACAACAAAATTTTTTTCACTTCAATTATAAATATGTTACCAATAATTTCATTCAATAAGCGTATACACTCCATTCCTTTATTAACATCTTCTGAATAAAATTCTGTAAAATTTGGCACACTAGCGAACATCACTCCAACTTTATCACGTGATTGAGAATATAACTCCTATAAATGTATTAAAAAAAAATTATAATACTCATTAAATTAACAAACTCGTTAAGAAGTTGAAAATGTAAAATTATACCTCAGGTGCTCTGTCTTGGGTTAAAAAATGATGAGCTACGTGATCTGGTAATATATTTTTCAATAGTTGCATATTATTGTGCCGTGATTCAATCATGTCACTTAACTCTCTTTCAGCTTGCTGTTTCCAAAGGAAATCTAATCTAGATGTTACTTCTACTAATCTACCATGGTATGTAACCATCACCAAGAATACTAATAGAAACGTAAGCATTTGTGCCGAAAGAGGTATTGACATCCTAAAAATACAAATAATCATTATATATCATTATTTTATCATTATTTTGAAGAATTTTAAGAAGTTTTTAATATTAAATATAAAAAATATATTTTTTCAATATTTTATTATTTTAATTTTTCTTGAATTATGCTATGGAAAAATTTAAATTTCATTAATGCCAAATATTAAACATGACTTACGAATCCTCTTCATTAGGAATCGTAAAGAAATCCTTGCAAACTACGAGAATCAATACGGCGTAAACGGACACGATGATCGTAGCCAATGCCGTCTTTACTAAATAATATAATTTCAATGCAGAAGCTAATGCAATCAAACATAAGATCCATGTGAATACAATGTATTCCGGTCTAACGCAAGTCCCCAAAACGATGTCCTCGTCATAGTCCAGCGAATACAAAGGTTCCACTTGAGGTTTTGTTTCCGATGTCGACGGGATTCTTCCCGAGATGATGTCTTCATCCCTACGGTTTTAAAAAAATCTGCTATAATTTCTTCCAAACATGAGTCTATGGTATTGTTCGTATCTATAAAACCTGAAGAACTCTTTTCTTCTTTGACCTTTCGCCAGACTAGCCCTGGCTTTGATAAGATTCGTTTGTAATTCTTCATCATTAGAATCATGGGATACAGTTTGATTTTCTTTAGAAGAAATGTCCTTTTGTTCTTCTGAAGATTCATCGCGAAGAGCAGCTTCCAGAAATGTCAAGATAAATTGATCAAGACCAACAGTCGGCGCTACCAATCGTTCTGGTTGTAACGTTGGATTCATTAATGGTTGCTGTTGGAGTTCCAGAGTTTCGGGATATTGTCGAATCGACATTGGACATACTAAAACACTGACGATCGATGTCAAAGCCATCAAACTAATCACGCTGCATATGAAGATTGTTCGGTGTTGCTTGTTGTGAACTAACATCGAAGAAGCGTGTTGTAAATATGTAGGCAAAGTTTTGAATTCTTCCGCCATCACTAGAATGGACGATGCTACTAAAATGAGCGTCGTCAACAGTAACGAAGCCAAAAGAATAATGCAACTGTATGAGAAAAGTAATATAAATTCGAATTAATATGTTCTTAGTTTCTTGATAAATATCATAATTTGTAATATTTAATTCTCAAAATATATTTCAAAGATTAGAAAATTATTTTTAAAGATAATCATTATATAAAACAATGATAATTAAAATAGAATTTTTAAAAATATAGTTACTTACTCTGGCA
Organism: Apis florea; assembly: GCF_048593485.1. NCBI lineage: Eukaryota > Metazoa > Arthropoda > Insecta > Hymenoptera > Apidae > Apis > Apis florea. Next base: position 494,324 of record NW_028256722.1, on the reverse strand, counting down.
ATATTACTGCTTGACAAATTGCAATAAACAGCCACACGACAAAACAACAAATCATATTGGATTTAAACATATCCTCGCGCAATTGACCAAACTATAAATATACAAAATAGAAAATATTAATATTGTAAAAAACATTAAAATTTAATCAAATTTAATTAAATTGATTATTAACACTGAATTTACTTTTGATTCTAAACTTTCGTCATTGTAACGTAAAGTCCAAGCATTTATATTCGCCGATCTCATGCGTTTATTACTCGCGGTTTCAAGACCTGCAGTCTTCAATTTTTCAACGGATGCAGCAGACACAGCTTTATTACTCTTCGCAGAACCATTTTCTTCCTCGAGGTATTCCGATTCTAAATTGCTAACCGATGTCGCAGTATTTAACTGTAAAAATAACGCATCATTAAATTCTCAAAATTTTTCTTTTACAGTTTTAATAACTATTAAATACGAACGTTTTCAAATGGTATTTCTGGTGTCCAATCTACGCCAATATCATCTTCAGTAGAAGAATTTGGAGCACTACTATTCGTAGCTAATGGATTGTTCAATTTGAAGCTCTTTTTACCTTTATTCACATCATCTTCAGACCATATTTTTGGTCGTGAAGAATATCGTCGTCTTGATCTTAAAGGTTCCACCTGTTTAATTAAATACGTAACTACATTCCTTTCTTTTAAATAATTGTCTCTTTCGGTTCCATTTCCCGGCTCCACTTCATATACGTCATTCAAACAATTCAAAGTATCCTCTGATATATGTACTCTTCTGAAATATATATATATATATTTTAATATATTTATTTTTTTAACATTTTTGCCAAATTTGAATAAAAAAAGAAATATAAGTGTAAAATATATTTATAATTTTGTGAAACATGATAAATTTTACCCGGGTATTCCTCCACTTTCAAGATGATTAGCCAGTGTTACATCATAAGACCAAACATCAAATTGCCATTTTCGAAGACCAAGTACACCACATAATACTGAGCCACTATGAATCCCTATTCTCATATTTAAATCAACCTAAATGAAACCAATTTTTTTTATATTATATATTTATATAATATTATATTTTTTTATTTTTCTAATATCATATATATTATATATTATTATTAAGAAATTATAATTTCTAATTATAATATTTAATTAATTTTAATGGAGAATATTAAAATTATATGCAATTATAATTATTCTTTTAACAAATAATAACTTACTGCAAATTTTAAATTGAATAGAAGATTGCTATAAATGAATTTTTCGTTTAAACAAAATTACTACAATAACTATTAGTAATATATTTTGAATATTTAAAATTATACAAAATAATAGAAAATTTAAATACCTTTGTTGTATACCGCACATCTCTTATTGCTTTAATCATATGCAAACCCATTTCCACACAACAATGAGCATGATCACTTCTGGCAATTGGTAATCCACATATACAATAATAACAATCTCCAAGCAACTTAATACGTAAACAATGATTTTCTGCGGAAAGCTTGTCGAAACGAGCGAATAAATCATTTAATACTTTGACAAGTTCTTGAGCGCTACACTGGCTGGCCAAAGCTTTATAGTAAAAATTAATGCCACAGATTAAATAGTTCAATCAAGAAATTCATAAAAGTACTTCAAAATTGCAATTAGTAACGTAAAATTTGTTTAAAAATTAATATGAAATAAAAACTAATAATAATACTAATAATAATTAATATAATTATTTAAAATAAATTATATCCTTTATATCAATAACATAATTTAAAATTTTTACCATTTTGATATCTTCGAAGCATAGAGATAAAAATATATTTTAAAAAATATTAATACGTATTATATAAATTATGTGAAAAATTAAAAATTACAAAAAGAACTAATATTAATATAGAAAATAATAGATTCTTAAACAATTACATATTATTTATGAATTTATTTAAGAATTTTAATATTATATATATTTAAAAAATAGTGAAATTAGTGCAATTTACTATCATAAATGAATAATTACATACCAGTGAAACCTTTGATATCAGCAAAAAGTATGCTAACATTTTCGTAGCGATGGATATATATTCTATGAAATTGATTAGGTGTGAAAGAGATCGTTCCACCTCGAGCAGTTTCACGAGCAATATCACGGATCATTTCTTTAGCCACGAAATCTGGCAAAACTATAAAAAAATTAATCAATTATAAAATTATATTAAAAAACATTATAGAAAATCATAGATTGTTATAATCAAAATGGCATGATATTAATTAATCATCATTTCATTATTCTTCCATATCCAAGCAAGAGTAACGGAACTGCTTATTTTGTTTTATTCCATTATACGTTACTTATACTTCCTAAATAAATAATCGTCGAAAAATCGATAATACATAAAAGCAAAATACTGCTAGGCTATCGGTAAAACATATCTGGCGCAATCGGGTGAAAGTGTCTAGTGACCCTTTTTGACACTCGGCTGAGCAAGTTACACGCGCTGACGAACCCCATGCTTGCGGCACAACCCCATGCGTTTTTATAGACTATGTTCGACATGTTCAACATATATATAAATATACTTGAATACGTATCGGAATATTTGCATCAATACACAGACCATGTGTAACACATTTATACTATATACATGTATCGTCTCTAATATTTATCCAATTAATTGTGCAAATAATTGTAAAATAACAAGTTTAATTTAAATAATGTTCTTTCAACAAATATCATATCATTTAATATAATAAATATTTTTATATATTAATATTCTAAAATTCGTGAAAAATAATATTTTCTATTGTAAATTGCACGTTAAATAATTGCTAAAAAATTTAAAAGAATTTAAAATTAAATTGAAAAAGAATATCATTAATAAAAAGTTTGGCTAACGAATTTGAAATATGTCTCACCAGAAAGAAGTAACTTTTCTTGTCGATTGTTCTCATTTTGAGTCCGTTGTCGGGTTTCCATAGATCTGTGTGTTTCAAGAAAAGCCTGTCTTTGTCCTCTGTCTGTCAAATATTTAGTGTACATGCCAGCTAAATTCATTGCAAGATAAAGAAGGACGTTGGTTGTTAGCATACGAACTATGCACGTAATATCATGCAGCTGCAATTGCAAAATTAAACATATGATAACTTATACTTAAAGAAAGCTGCGAAATCAAAAAGTATTGCACTAAGAAAAAACAAAGATTGAGAATCAAGAAATAGAAGAATTAATTTGGAAAAATAAATCAGAATATAAATCAAGGATTCTTACATATGTTGGATCCCGTAATAAAGTTATTCCCGCCATTACCATGTGAGTTAAAGCTGTCCCATAACCGGCAAGGACACACCATCTCAAAGGTAATGGCAACATGGCGTATGGCGCGTATACGACAAACAAAATATACCACATAAGACGTTGTTGACTAGAGAAATCTAAACCAGCTCCTATAAAACCTGCAATTAATGTAAAGACATCCACACATAAAGTAAAATCATTCTCAATTCGAAATTCTCATTTGATCAAAGCGTAATGATTGTTAATCTTAAATAATGGTAGAGGATCGCCAATCAATAGTAACCCATGCCTAGATATAAGTTTATTCCACCGCGTCTCTCTCTCTACGGTTCGCTGAACATTCAAGCAATTCGCTGGACCGCCAACGCACGAGCCAGTGGAGCAAAACTCTATTTGGTAAACGAAGATACAATCTTCCCAAGAGCATGTATATGTATCTATATGAATATATATGTATTAGAACATTGCAATACAATGCTATACGTGCATCGACTTTTATGTTTAATTAAACGAAAAAAATCCTTCATTCGCAAAAAAAAAAAAAAAAGAAATATAATTAAAAGTTACATGAAATATATATCTTTATGTCATCACCTTGTGAATTGATCAGTAACCAAGTGAATATGGAAGCCCAATATAAATAATTATTGGAGAAACACCGCCACCAGCCAAGAATGCAAACAATCAAGTTTGCCGCCATACAGCAGGATGCCCAGGATAAAGACTCGACTAAACCACTACTATTTTTGTCCCTTTTCCATAACCATATCGCCATAAGAATGATCTGAAATCATCATTACATGATATGAAATAGAAAATAAGAAACAAAATTCAGAATATATTTCATAGGATCGAAATAATAATCATTTAAGAATTAGTTTACCTTTAGACTAAGATCAACGATATTTAACATGATCAATGATTTCTGCCGTTGACGATTTGAGTAATGCAGATATGATGTCTCTAGTTGTTTGCTATGGAAACTATTTGACAGCGATGGACAAAATATCCCTTTGTAAAGCACGCCTTTCTTGAAAACATCTGAAAATATCCAGTCCTATTTATAGTCGAAGGTTGTAATATATAGTATAAATTAATAATAATGTAAGTGGAATGTTAAATAATTTATCAGATGGATAAGATATAATATAAAATATTAAAAATAATTAATCGAATACTAATGAATCAATATCATTATTATAAATATATATTCCGTGATTGTAAAAAGAAGTGACAAATATATTTATAATCTCCAATCAATTAAAATTTTATTAGTAATAAAAAAGAAATTCAAAGATATTATTCGATAAAAAACAATAATTGATTTTGTTAGAAATTTATAAGTTAGAATAATAGCACTATTTTTTAAAATATTTAATTTAATAAATAAACATTTTTTACATTTTCAAGAATTTTTATATTTATGCAAAACAATTATTGTAACGCAGTTTTTTTTACTATCTTTTAATTTTTTGATATTTTTTTTTTGTCAAAGAATATTTAATAATTTATAGAAAAATTTCTGAAGAATTTATGAAGAAATTATTAAATACATATAAGCAAACCTCGTTGCGCTTGAGATTCAGTATCGACTGGCTCCTCAGCAAGAACTACGTCCGGGTCGGTAGGAATATCCGCATCTTCGATTGGGTCGCTTGTTTCGTTGATGTCTGGAACTTCCGGATCGTTGTTGGACTTCCGGTCTTCCCATGCCGCCAATCCTTCCCTCCCCAGCCGCTCGGAAGTTAGCTTCTTCACAGCCTTGATCCATAATTGTTTCCTCGGGGAAATACTCAACCTATCGACGTTAAAAAGTATCACGAATTAATTTTCTAGATAAACAATATTTTCAAAAACATTTAAAACATTTAAGAAATTGATACACGAATACATACTAAATACATATTAAGTATGTATATACTTTTGTATTGCACAAAGCAATTAGAAGATCGTGTATTTTTTGGGAGTTGATATTTTTAAAAAATATTTTAAATTTTATTTTTAATTATAAAATATTTGACATATTAATATTTTTATCATTAAAATTATTAAAATGAACAGTGTCTTGGAAGGTCTTGGTGCGAGATTTCAAAAATTTATAACACATATCAAAAAAATTTACTATAATAATAAAATTTATTATAAATATAAAAATTCAAATATCATTAATATAGATTAACATAATATTTTATTATATTTCACATAACAATAATATTATAATTAACTTATTCCATAATGGAAGTTATATGTTAATTTAATTTATTTATATTAATATATATTTATAATTCTCTGTAAGAACTGATTGTAAATTTAAAATAAAAAAAAATATCATTAGGAAATATCATTTTGGAGTTATAAAATCTTTTCAAATTTAAGTATAGGAGAATTAGTAACATTAACAGCATAAAAAATTTTATCAAGTTCACTTCTATCTGCATCTTATCGAATAAGTCGTTAAATCAAACAAAGTAATATAATAATGCGCTTTAACATTACGTTGTACTGATGTCATTCAACAGCAGTAACAAAAAAATATATAAATATATTATTTTGTTATTTCATTATATTATATTTAATATAATATAATAAACGTATGCAATTAATTTATTTTCATATATTGCGAAATGACCAATTCTTTTGATAAAAATATTATATATACAATATTTATACAAATTTGTATTACATTTTTATTATAAATTATTACATATAATTTATAATTTTCTTAAAGTTTCTCACCAACTTTCTGAAACACATTACATATAAAAATTTATAATAAAAAAATAAATTGATTATATAAAAAAAATAATTAATATAAAAATGATATTTTATGTTATAATTATTAATATCCAAAATTTAACTAATAGAATAAAAATTTCTATTTGCATATTTTACAAAATTTAAATATAAATATAAAAATTTGTAAATATGAATTTTTCATAATTTATGAACTATTGGATAATTCACAAAGTGTTCACAATCCCCTAATTATTTTGAGCCTTATATAAATAAAATAGTTGCAAAACACTTTTATGGGTCACGATAAGTAGGTAACAACTTTTATTGTTAAAAATTTTTAATATAATCATCAATATTATATTCAATACTTTTTAAATTATATAATATTATTTGTATATTGATAAATAATTCTAGTAATTTTTTCTAGGAATTCTATTTTATAAAACCATTTTCACGAAATGAAACAATAAGTTCACTGTTAATGATTAGTAAAAAAAAATTCATTTATATTTTTGAAATAAATTAAATCTCTTCTCTATTTTATTTGAAATAATTCTATATTTCTCCATTGCAATATTTTTCAAGTAAAAAACAATTATTTTTAATTATATTTATGTAAAATGTGCAATTAATATTAGATATCCTTTATGTGTTTTATATATATATATATAATAGAATTTCGTTCATGCATCTTTAAAATATAAAAAGAACAACATATATAAAATAAAAAATAGTATTACAATAAATTTAAAAAACCATAAGAAATTATGTAATCTTTTTTTATAAATAAAAAAATTGTTAATTATCTTCGATTTCTTAATTAAAATCTTCAATTCTTTATTAAAATATTTGATTTTGTAAAATTCTTGATGAAACTTAAAATGTTTTAAAATCATAATGCAATATATTAAACAAAAAAAATATACATAATAGAATATGATAATTCAATTATTTTCGTTTATAAATAAGAATGGAAAAATTCTTAAATACGATTTTTGCACAAAAAATTCTATGAAAACATATTTAGACTAACATTCACACGTTGAAAAACGTTTTATGAACTTGAAAAATTGTGTTCGCGCAAAATACATATAGACGATACATCATAATTAGTGCACACATATTTTTAAATGCGCAGCACTATCGATCCAGACATATTTCTTGCACGTATATCGTGATCTATCATCTCAGATATTATTAAAGCCATTAAAGCATACAAATAAACGAAGAAAAAAAAAGAAAAAAAGAAAACAGAGCATAGTGTCCATTGTGAACAGTATCAAGTGTGCATATGCACGTCGAGAGGTGTGTTACACTATTTGGAAGAACACAAAAAAATCTCGTTCGATACACCTGCAAAATATGAAACTTACCGAACAGTGTTATTGTGTTAATGATGTGTCGCATTAAACAAAGAAACAATTGAGAGTCTTCTTTGCGTGATACAATTATGTACCTAGTATCATTTTTTTTCATCGCGTGTTTAAAAAAAATAAAAGGAAAGTGATGAAAAAAGTAAATACTTACTCATTGATGCCCGCGACATCACTGTCCAGCATCATGCTCCAGGTCTGTTCTGTAATCATTATCCCCCGGATGATCCGCGAAACGAACAACTGCTCACGTTGTGATTGTCAGCTGTGCAATTGCCTTAGTATCCGGCATTTTCACACACCTTAAACCAGAACTTGTTAAAAAAGAAAGCCAATTTCTCTAATGACCCGCCCTGGTTCAAACTTTTTCTCTTTACCGCACCAACAGAACAATTTTTATTTTATCAAATCGCAAACATATATCAGGAAGTTTTATCTTTGACTTGCTTGTTTGATTTGATTTCTTTTTTTTTCTTTTAATAATTAAAATGCTGGTACGAAGTTATTTTAGAGTTGTGATCTTTCTTTTACATTCGAACAAGTCAAGTTCGATCGCGCCAACAGGTTTCCGGAAAACATATCCGGAAACAAAAAATATCCGTCCATACTATGCACAACCAAAATTTCATTTTCTTATAGTTTCATTTAGTATTTTCATCCTAATATTTTTATTGAATATATCTTTTATCCTAATCAAATATTATACAGTACTGCAATACTCAAGTGTTTTCTCTTCTATTTCGCAATATCGTGGAACATGTTATTATTATTATTATTGTTATTCTTATTAAATTAAATAATTATTCATATAAAAATTTTCTAAAAAAAAATATAATAATACTATATAAAGATATTATAATAATAGATCCTTTTCGGTCTTCGTGAAAAATGGTTGCATTATAACATCACAGTAATGGAACTTATTTATTATTATTTTACGTTTAATGAATAGATATCTCAAAAATTATTAAAAAAAACATTTTTAAAATAATAAAATTCATCAAGTTGAAATAAATCAACTATTAATATTTTTAAATATCTTCACCGATAATGATTAAATTTGAAAACATCCGTTACACAATTAAAAGTGAGATAGTTTAATCACGGATAAAAAATTCACGAATACCGACGAGATTATTAAAAAGCGAATAAGAAGAGAGAACGCTGAAATGGTAAAAAAATTGAAATAATTTTGATGAATGAAATGTTTGAATTTTGTTTTTACGTTACCTGTCGTTTCCCGTCTACAGTTAAAAAAAATAAACAAGCAATTCTATACGATTGCTTCGATCCAGCATCAAGATAATTATCCACGAGCGAAACTGGTGACAAATGTCGAAAATCGCGAGAGTGCATTCGCTAACGATAAAACCCGCACTTCTATGAGCGAAATCGGTTACCGAGTCAGTACCAGAACTTCAAACGAGTGAATATAACGTAAACTTGTCACCGCGCGATGGCTCTCTTGACGTCAAATAGTTTGCTTCACCCCCTCTAGCGTACAACAAAAAAGAAGGGATATTTGAGAAATGATAGTAAATAATAATAAACAATATAAATATATATTATTTACTATAATCTTAAAAATTATATAGAATAGAATTTTTAATTTATTATACTATAATAATGTAGAAAAAAATTTATTTTTTACCAAATTTTTTATAAAATTTATATAGAAAATATTACTTTTGAAAATCGATTTATAAGATTTTATACATCAATAAAAATATTGTTTTTATAAACATGAATATAAATATTTTCATATTGCAAATTTACTAAAATTGAATAAATGAAATCAAATATATTTGAATAAACGAAAATAAATGAAATTAAATAATTGAAATCATCAACATGTAATAAACATAGTGATCGATGATCATTGGCATAACGCGTAGACTTTCATATGATTTATAATCCAAATACATACTGTAATAAAAGTGCAGTTTATTCATCATATCGATCAATAAACATACGTAGAAAAATATTTTACACTTTTATATAGAAGTCATAGTTTTAAATATATTAAAATATAGATGTAAAACACGTGTAACTTATTTAGAATTTTAAAAATCTTGCTTTTAATATATGTATATAAATACTGATGCATGCTAATAAAAAATTTTTATGCTTAAAAATAAAAAAAATTTCGCATGCTATCTTCACATATTTCTTTAGTAATCGAAATTTAACATTAATATTAATATTAAAAATTTTTGTTTAAATTTATAATTTCTCGAATTCTTAAAATGTAATATAATTTATAATATAAATTAGAATTAAAAGAAAAATAATAAAAATTATAGATTAATTATATAAAATTAACAATTATAGACTATTTTATTTTCATAACTAAAAAAAATTATATTTTTTCAAATTTTGAAATTTAATGTTTTTTAAATTCCAATATTTACAATTTTATAATATTACAATTTTTTAAAAATGATAAATTTACAACTTTTTTCAAAATTATCTCTTAAACGCATAAATTTTACAAAATATAGACAAGAAAAACTAAATAGGAATAGAAAAAAAAAGTAAAAATTAGAATATTAACACCATCTCATCAAAATATCACAAATGAAATTAAATCAAATAAGAAAAGAAAAGAAATAGAATAAGAATTGACTGTCAATGCTATCTCTTCAATATCAAAGATATTTCTTTAAAAATTATTTTTCTAAAAACACACAAAAGATGGCACAAACTCTCAATTTATATTCTATTTTATCTCTTTTGACTTTATCTACTGAGCAGATTTTATCTGCCTACCTTAGAGATATTCTTGACAATTATAAGATGGCACTAGTTAATTTTTATTTCTTATCATTTGTTCTCTTTATTTGATTAATTTCATTTACGACATTCTAAAAATGGCGTTAATTCCTAAGTTTTGATTCTATCTCTGTCCTTTTTCTATTATTTGTTCTCCTTATCTATATTTATTCTATAAAATTTATATATTCAAAAAATAGTTTTGATATTTTAATATTTATAATTAACAATTGAAAGTTGGAGAGAAAAAATAATAAAAATTTAATTAAATATACAAACATCATTAATTAATGCTTTTAATTAAATTTATATATATATATATATATATATATAAAGATTTTAATTTGTAAAAATATTTAAAAGTTTAAATATATTTGTAATATATTTGTAACTTTTGAGGAATTGATTGTAAAAGCTAAAACAAATATAAAAATTGATAAATAAAAATGTTGATTAAAATGTTTACTTATTAAGTTATAAACAATTGAAGTTTGCTTCATAGGAAATGAAATGATAACGGAAGAATTTGTTCCCAATATGGAATATGTTTCATTCATATTATTTTTACCGCATTGTTCCCGTCACATTTCATCTAACAATGAACTTAAATTGTTTATAAATTAAATAAGTCTTAACTGATATTTTTATAAATTAATTTTTGTGTTTTTGATTTTTTATTTTTAGAATCTTCAAAAATGTTTCATGAATATATTAACATTCTATATAAATAATATCTTTATATTAAAAATAAATAGCTATCTGTTATATAATTACGTGTAATTAAAAATTACATAGATTGAAATTCTGCTTCATTTATTATATGTATAATAATGATATGTTAATTTTTTCAAAGGAACTTATTTAAAATAACAATTACACTTATGAAAACTTTAATATTTATTGGCACCTTTTATTAAGTTATTATTATCAAAAATAATATTTTACTGTAACGTAACATCAAGTTACAATATTGAATTTTAATATAACAAAACGAAATATTTCTCATAAAAAGCAGTAAAATTTGAAAAATATATATTATACTTTAATAAAATATTATATATATGTCTAATCTAATACTGAAATAAGGAAAATACCTATAATATAAACTAAAAATGTTTTTTTTGTGTTAATCAAAAACAATTGAAACATATATAATAACATATTAATATATAATAATCTTAAATTATTTTAACAGCTTAAATTAGATATAACAATATTGACAATACGTTATAGTACGAAAAAAAGGATCATATAAAACAATGAATATGTTTATCACATACAGAACACAAAAAATAACTTGTAATCACTCAAAGATATTTGTTACCATTTAATATTCTCATAAAATTATAAATAAGAAAAAATTAATGAAAAAAAGCGCATACCAATGTATTAGAAGAAATGGAATGCTATCTATTTTCGCCAAAATATTTTTGTCTTTTATATGCCACAGCCAATTTATTTAATTATGTAATTATATTGCATGTTAACAAGAACTAAACAAGAAAAAATATTAAAAAATCAAATATCTTAAAAAAATAGAATATACCAACAAAAATATATGAAAAAATATATGAATATATGAAAAAGTGTGTGTTCAGTTACTCTCTGCAACATAAAGAAATTATTCAAAAATTAAATATATAGTCTTAGTCACAAATCTAAGAATACATATGTATCATTTTTAAAAATTAGATTAATAAATTATTATTTTTGAAAAAATAAAAAACTGAATTTTTAAAGGATATTATAGATATAGATATAGATAATATGTATATACATACACATTTGTTAGTGCATGTTTATACATTCATATTACTATTATTTTTATTGTTTTTTTTTATGAATTATAAATGTCTAAGTATTTTGCAAATACTATTAAATAAAAATATTACTTTTATATACAAACAACTATGTTCTCAAACGTAAAACTGTACAAAATTTGTTTAGCATAAATATAGGAAACAATTATTAATCTGTAGGTACATATATTGCATACCAAAGATCAGAAACTAGTTAGTTTCACTATGATAATTTTGTTTTTTTTTCCAACTATATCCATGTATGCACACTATGCATGTTTTTTTAATCAATGACTGTAGCTCGACCTTCTTCTACTAAAAGTCGATCAATATAAATATCTTCAGCTGTATTAACATCTATTAATTTTAAACCCAATATAGTATCAGCAGGAGACAATCCATCAGGTTTTGATTCAACAACTATTGATACGAAATTTTTATCCACAACTAATTCTTGAAATCTTAAACTATCTTCAACAGACCAGTCAACATTAATAGGTCGTATGCCTGTTTTTGTAAATTATTTATAAAATTTAGAAATAAAATATTTTTAGTAAAATAAATTAAAATCAAAAAAAAATAATTACATACCAGCAAGTTTTGCTTTAATAGCTTGATATGGTAGTTCTAAAAATTGACTTTTTAAAGGCTGTAATTTATTTAATGGCAGTACTGATACATCTCCAAAATCACAAAAGTAAACACTAACCATATTTTCTTTAATTATACTTGAAATGCATACCCTTAAAAATAATTGAGAATAAATAAAAATGATGTATAATATATATTAATGATGTATAATAATATATATTATAATAATTCTATATTTAAAATTTTAAATTTAATAAGTTATTTTTTATTTATACCTATACCAATGACCATCAATATGTTGGGCTGCATAAAGTTTGCCTTCTTTTATTAATTCTAACGTTGGAGCTGAACCTTTATATGTTTGACAAGCTTCTTGTAATGAAATCATCATTGTCTAAAATATAAATATATTATTATTGATTTTATGCTATTTCCGTATATCATATAAGGAATATTAATAATCAATGTATTCTATATAATTATAATAAATAAAATATAATAAATAAATAAAAAAAAAATAACATTTACTTCTAACAATCGTTTATCATCAAATGGTTGGATAGTAAAATTTCCAGGATGAGCTGCCATCGTTACATGGACATCAAAATATTCTCCAATACCAGAGATTTTTGGTGGTTTTAAAGACTTTACAACTTCATCATCGTCATCTCCTATGAGTTTAGAATTTATACGTTCTATACGTTTTCTTGGTTTTACATTATTATTACCATCACCATGTGTTCTACAAATATAATAAAGTTATTATTTTATTTTCTTTATGAATATTTGTAAGTATTTCTGTATGCTATACTTTGTAAGTTCTTCTTCAAGAGCTAGAGTATTATTTACAGAAACAAGCATGTTACTTGGTTGAATTCTTTTAAATAATTCTACAACTGGTATTCCATTTAGAGATGATACTACTTTTACAAGAAGTGATTCGCCTTTTGGTGCAAGATCTGCAAGTTTTGCAACCATCTTTTCATTGAACATTGATTTATCAATGTTATGAAGATGTACTTTCAAAGCCTATTATGAATATATTAAAATTTATTTTAATATATTTTTAAATTTTTATCCAATATTCAAATTTAATTTACCTGAGGAGGATAACTTGCTAAAACTTGAGATAACGTTTCTAAAGAAAGAAGATTGTTTTTCGTTGTAGTGACAGTTTTACCAAAATCAATTAAAAATGCACTTAATTGATTGTAAGAATCATCACTTAAAAGTTTTCCTCTATACCAATTATTATTTACCGACACAAAATATGTTTTATTAGAATCAACTGTAGTTACAATACAGTTTTCTAGATCTTCTGAATTTAATCCGGTACAAATTAATCGATTTAATAAACTAACTAAAAGTTTCATACTTTCACATTGTACTTGTACATAAATGTCACCATTCTGTTCTATATGAGAAATAAATACTTCAGATACTTGCCCTTCCTGTATAATAAGAAACATTATTATTTATTGAAAATTTAAAAATATTTTTCAAATTGTTATTTAATAATATTTTATTAAATTATTATTATTAAAATAATAATAATTTTATTATTATTAAAATAAAAATACTTACAATATCTAATTTAGGAGCAACTATTACGCTTTGTAAAATTTGTTTAAACAATTCTATATTTAAATTGATATCATCTGGTCCATCTGTGTCATAAAATACAACTGTTGCAGAAAGTTTATTTTGATCTTTATTGCGACTTAATACTTCAACATAAAAAGCACGATCAAGCAGAAGTTTTTCAGCTTGGTTTACAATGCTATCACAGTCACTGAAGTCTTCCAAACCAGAAAGACACAGTCTTAATGCCTTTAGATAATTTAACACAGTTCCTATATATTCTTGATTATATAATGAAATTTATAATAAAAAATAACATTCTTACTTGAGCAGGAAGCACACAAAACTTCTTATCCAATATTTGCAATTTACTATAATGAAAAGTATCTTCATCACCATAATCAATAAATGAAACTGTAACCATTCCATTTGCAACGTTATAATCTACACAGCGTACTCTGTGCCATGATTCATCTTCAAATACAACATAATAATTTCCAGTTTCAATAACTAGTGGTTTAATAGATTGTTGAATTTTACTGTAATGTTGACTCATTTCGGTGGACATAATATCAAATTGTTCCTATATAGAAATAAGAACTATAAAATATTATAAAATAAAAATTGTATGAAGTTCTTTTGAACTTACACTATATGCATCTCCTACAATTCTAACCCATATTTCAATAGTACTCATTACACAAGTAACAGATACAATCCAAAAGTCCTCTTCTGGTAATTGCAATTGTCCAGGTGCAACAGGACCAATTGGATTTAATTGTATTTTATCTGTCTTTGATGATATTATATTTCGTATCTTGAAAAAAATTATGTATGAAATAATAATTTTATTTCTTTCTTATATATAGAATATATATATACATTTATTATATATACAATAATCTATAATTTATAAAACATATTAATTTACCTTCTCAGGGGACGAAATAAACCGACGTAGAATTACTGAATTATCAACACCTTTTTCTAAAATAATTTCCGGGCTCGCCTCAATAGTTTTTTCCCAATTTCCTGGCAAAATTTCCTCAAATTGTTGTTTATAGTACATAGGAATCTGATGCATAAAAATACCATTTGGATGGGCATCTATTATCGATAAAACTCGTCCTTTTATTACATTTTTGTCTTTAGTTTCATTAAAACTAAAAGATAAACCATATTTCTCAGTAAGATCGAGTAAAGCAAATTTTGCTGCAAGTTTTTGTGCTTCATCTTCAGAACGTGCTTCTTCTGGGTAACTTGAATATCCATGAGGACCAATCTAAAAATGTATTTTCATTATTTTGTATTTGTAATTATTATTTACTTATTTATATATATACTTATATATTTACTGCTGGCATTTTACTTATATGTATTACTCATATGTATAAAAGTATTAAAATTATCACAAACCTTAACTTGTGCAAAAACAGTTGGTTCTTTAGTATTTTTAATTGTTGTAGGACAAATTTGATACACAGGTTCAGGAAGATTTAAGGCATTAGCTCTCTTTTTCAATTCATTTCTTGGATCAATATGTTGTGATTTTGGCACATTTTTTTTAATATTATCTAATGATATCTATAAATATAATTTACTAATATACAACAATTCATTTCTTTCAACTGTTTACTATCCAAGTATCCAAACACTTACAATTGAATTTATTGATGATTGTTGCAATTTTGTTATATTACCATCTGCTAAAACTTGACCAGGTGAAAGAGGTGATAACACTTTAGGTTGATGAGAAGATGTTGAAATATTGGTATGTAAATTCAACAATGAAGGCATATTAGAATTTGTTTTGAGTCTGTTACTTAAATTTGAAATTTTTTTAGGAAGCATTTCCACATTATTATCAGCAGTCTTTGGTTTTTGACTTATCACAGGCATTATTGCCTTTAAATTGTTTTTTATTTGTGATTCATCTCTAGGCTTATTAATAATACTTTGATTTGATGATAAAACAGAATTCATTTGTTTATCTTTCAGTCTCTAAAAATTAAAATATATATTTTATTTTTTAAAATAAAATTTTAATTTTAATTTTAAAATAAATATATAATAAATATATAATAATTATATAATATTATCAATTATATGTCACTTACTTTGCTAGGAGAGCTTGGTGGAATTCCACAATTAGATTGTATATATCTAGGTTTTTCATTATTTTGATGAATAGTAATTTTTGTAGACATAGCAGGAAATGATATATTTTGTCTATAAAAAAATTAATATTCAAATATATAATTTCAAATATCTTTTAAAATTTGATATATGTAAAAAATTTTAAAAATATTATAAACTTTTTTTATGTAAAATAATATTTTTTAATACCATCTATAATGTTATTTATAGTAATAGAATCTCTTTTTTAATATAGCTTTTAATATATATATTTTGCATTTTAAAATTACCTTCCATTTATTTGTGAATATACATTATTATTGCCACTTTTATTGTGAATATTTTTTTTTGTCATCATAGGTTGACGGAATGGTGTTGGTTTTCGAGTATTTACCTAAAATAATATAATATTAAAAAAAATATAATATAACAAAATGATATAAAATAATATAAATGAATAATAAATTTACCAATTTTTTATATTTTCTAGTCACTGTTTTTTGTCGTGCAATTAACTTTGTAATATGTGCAGATTCTTCACTAGGTATAGCCTCCACAAAACATTCTCCTGCCTTTTCAATAATTCTGACACTTTGTACAGTACGTAAAAAGGCAACTAAAGACTGATATCCTAATTTTCGAAATGGTATATTTTCATCAATGAGCATTTTATAATCTCCTATAAAAATTTTGAAAAATTAAATTTTAACATTTAAAAATATATATAAAAATATATATAATACATTTAAAAAATTATATAAATGGAATAAAATATAATAATAAAAATAAATATTTCTATTTCTAAAAAAAAAACTTACTATTTAGATCTTCCATTTTGACACCACCTTTTGAAGATATAAGACATGCACGTAAATTTTTTATTACTTCTTCTCTTTCCATTATTGCTTTCTTCTATGTTTAGAAATATTAATAAATGTCTAAATTATAGTTACAAAATAATATTCTGAAAATATTTATATAAGATATAAATAATTTAGCATAGTTTTTAATGAAATATAATTTAAATAATATTTCTAATAATTACCAATTAAAATTTATATAATATAATAAATATAATAAATTAATATAATTACTGATTAAATAATCACTAATATTTTTAATTCAATATATTATATACACAAAAAAAATATTTATTAAATATTTAATTGGTAACTAGTTTTGAATATATTATGGAAACAAATTCATTTATAAAATAAATTTAACTGTAATAAATATATAAAATTTTTATTTAAATAAATAGAAACATTAAAAAATATTTCTATGAAATATTTTTTAAAAAATCTATAATTTTTGAATTTTTTTTATGTTTAATTTTAGAAAGTGTTTTTTTTAAAAATTATTACAATGAATTTATAATATATGAAAATTGGATTTAATATTTTTATAATGAAATAAAACAAAATAATATAATAATTTTTTTAGAATTTACTTATTTATATACTATGAAATTATATTATATTAATATTAAAATGAAACAAATAATTAAAAATATTCAATAATTAATATTTTTCGACTTATAATTACAAATTATTGTAACTTGGACAATGCCGGCAAATGGCGGTTAAATCGGTACTGTAGGAATTGATAAAATATACAATTATACAGAATTACTACATATATATATTAACAAAGCAAATGTTTATCAATTGTTTAAAATAATAAAAGATGCTATTTTCGATTTGATATATTCTATAAAAAAAAGATTTTCACATTCAAATACTTATATTCCATTATCTGTCATAATGAAACGAATTTACATTATAAAATTTTGTTATAAAATATTATATATGTATAATATGTATATAAATGTGTATTTATTAATATTTTAAAGAATTCTTTGTATTTAAAATAAAATACATTTTATATATATTTAATATTTCAACAATTGTAATAATTGTAATTACACAAATCATATAAGAGCAATATCATTGAATTATGCATTTTTATAACTAAAATAAAATAACTAAAATAATTGTAACAAACGATGTAAATATTATAAATGTTTATTTTATATAAATAAGTACATCATTACCTTGACGTCATATAAACTGATAAAACCAATTATAGTTCTTTATGACATGTAATGAGTACATACTTACATATATAAAATTATACGTAAAAAAGCAATGGCAACAGCTGTATGTCAAACTATAAGCAAGTAACATATTTTCAATAAATACTAATGTCACATATTAATAAAAAAATAAATTATAATATATGATAATCTTGATTCTATTAAAACTTCAGAATAATTTGAATAGCGATAGAATACTTAGAGAAAAAATTGGGCCACCGTTATATATGTATAAAAATTGAAAATACCTTTTCTTTCTTCAAATATCGCATATATATAATAAATCATAAATCTTTCTTTCGATTGCACTGAACTTCACTACTTCTTGTACAAATGTACCAGTATTTGGCAACAACTCGATAGATTCTAACATTCCCTCTTCTTTATTCTTCGTGAAAACCGATTTCCCAACTCCATTACATCTCCGCAGAGTAACTGTCTAACATACTATTTGTTGAAGTAACACAAACTGCCACATTTATCCAATCAGACTTATTTTTGACCCCCTCTACCTCTCAGTAATGAACCAATCATCAGTCAGAGTTAAAAACGCGGTATATTTGGAAACTCTTAATTTTCTATTATAATTATATGTTTTTAATCTTTTAATTATTTATAAATCTATTAAACTTATTATTTATATTACATAAATGATAAGTTATTATTAATTTTAGTTATATGATATAATAATAATAATAATAATATATAATATTGAATATCAAAATAATTAAAAAATATAATTAAATTATTTTAGAAAATTAAATTGTATAAGTAAGCTATTTTAAATTAATTATGATAATTTAAAAAATTTTATATATTAGAAATATAATCTGATAGTTGAAAAAAAAATTTGAATACTTTGATTTAATTAATAGATCATGAATTGAAAACTGATCTCTCTGTTACTCTATCTATAATGTATTTATGTTTCATATTACTTGAAATATAATACGTTTACTCTATTTAGAAACAATTCTAAATAATTTTTTAATATATAACATAATTCTCACATTTATAAATTTAATATTTATAGAAGATTTATAAAAATTTATAATATTTGTAGTAAAAATATTTCTACTAATTATAAAACATAACAATGACAAAATATAAATATAGAAAAAATATATATAATAAATAATATTAGCAAATTTTTTAAAATATTAAAATTAATTTAAATAAAAAATAAAATTCAACTAAAACAAAATAAAAAAATTTCACACATTTAAAATAATATAAATATTTTAAGATTTATTAATATTGAAAAAACAATTAAAAAGAAATTTTAAAGTGTAATAATTATAATAATTTTTTAATTAATAATTTACAAACATGCTTACTTTAATAATATTTTTTTATAGAAAATAGGAAGCTATACATGTCAATCAATGCAGCTAAAATATCGTTTATATATAAAAAAATAAGTGCAATTTCAAATTTTTTGACGAAAGAAAATATGTGTGTTTTATATATATATTTTTTATATTATATATATATAATATAATATAATATATATATCTTAAAAGTTTTAAGCATTTTTAGACAAATATAAACCAGATGATTCTTTATAATGCATTTAAAAGATAGAAAAGAAGCGTGCTATACGAAAAATTCTATAAATCTTCAAAAACAATTAATTCTTGAAATGAAACAGATGTCCTTTACTTTTTATAACATTGACCTGAAATTGGAGAAAGGATACTTTCTCCGTTGTCTGTTCTTTATAATATATAGTAAAATAGCTTTAAGATTATTGAAAAACTTTGATTCAATCCTTAAAAAATAATTAAAAATTTAAGATCTTTTATATATCATCATTCAATTCAATGATATGGAATGATTATTTATAGCAAGAATATATCAAGAATTATATATAATGATAAAATTTCAAAAAAAATTTGTACTTACAAATTTGTACACAAAATTATATTTCTATTATATTTCTATATTATTACATAATTTACATAATTTTACATATAATATAAAGTTTTAGCATATTTCTAAAAATAACAAAAACGTTAGAATAGATAGAAACAATAGAATAGTAAATAATGATCGATTTTATATAAAATGTGAAAGATTTAAAATCGAATCATTTTTATATAGAACTTTTTTTCTTATATAATTCTTTGATAATTTTTAGAATATATTGATTTTAATGATTTTAAAATGTGTTATTGAGATCAAATTTAATTTAGTAAGTATTTTAAAATAAGAAGTACAAATTAAAAATTATTATAAACAAACATCTTGATTATAAAGAAAATACATCATACAACTATCAGATATTATATTAAATCTTATCAGAAAAATCGAATAAAATTTAAAAAATATAGATTAATATAAAAAATAGCGTAGAAAAATATCGTTTATGTAAACAAATTATTTCAATTGATATATATACAATAATAAAATATTGATTAATTAAATGATGAATATATAATGATATTCTTAAAAAGTTTGGTTCTTAAATGTAATATCTATTATAGTTTTAAATAGTTATATTATTTTTTAAAATACAATCAATTTTTCGGTTGTAAAAAATTTAGAATCTGTTTACGTATTAATATGCTTGGAATTGAATACCAATGTTTTTTGAATGATAATGGAAATCTTTTCAATAATTTTTTTTATAATTAGCAGTATGTATTATTATGTATTATTTATGTACAAATAAAAAAAATTCAATTGATCAATAATCAGCAATATATGTTGTCCTGACTTCCCAATTCTCAATAATTTTGTGATCATTCATAAAAAGGAATAGCTTGCTATTATAGATTGAATTTTTTTTAAAAACTATAAATAAAAATATATAAATTTCTATTTAAAAAAATTAATTTGACCTTAAAATCTTCTTATATTACTATTTCTATAATTAAATTATAATTTATAACATATAATATATCTTTTTATATCTTTTATAAATATTTAAAAACTTTTTAAATATTTTGAAATTTATTTTGAAAAAACATCATTTTTTTTTAATAATAATATATGTATAATATTTCAATACAGAATGATTTGTACAATAATGAATAGTACAATAAAGATACAGAATGAATAGTAAAAAAAAGTCTAAAATAAATGGTTTAAAATAAAACATAATAATGCTTCGTTTTTAAAAATATCAAATTTGATCAACTTATCGATCAGCTTCCTCTTTATCGATATTAATAAACTTGAAATATGTTATAATATTTAATTCAATTTTTTTTTTTTTTTACATATATTTAACAATTTTCAAGTTAATTTAGTTATTTTTAGAAAATCTTTGGTATTATACTATTGAATTTTGTCTATATGTGTATATGCATGACAATATATATATCAGTAAACGCTATTTAAAAGTGGCAAACTATATTCATATATAATAATATAACGACTGAGTTATTCAAGATCTATTTCCTTATAGATTTAAAATCTATTTATACTAAAAGCATATGCAGAATATATTTTGTAGGACGATAAAACAAGATATTATAAAAAATTGTTAAACGAAAATCGGTTGATTATTAAATTATCACTTATTTATTAAATTATAAGTAATTAAAATTTACGATGGATGAAACGAAATTATATTAGAGTGAAATCTTTATAGGACTGTTAACTTGCTCTTGTTTCATTTCAATATCAATATTTTTATATATTAATTTTTATATTCATTTTATTTCTAGAATCAATTTTCCAAAGATACTCCATGAATATATTAATATTCTATATATATATATAAGCAACGGAAAAATTAATTTCGAAAATTATAATTTCGGTTGTCCAGAGATCATTTTATATTTTATTTTCACATTCCACAGATCCAAAGAATCTTTGGAATGCTCAAGCTCGTTGAATGAATAAATAAACGTGCTGATATTCCCCCGTTATATCGTATTTATATCAACAGTTGAAACTTGTGATCACAATTATTATGCGTGCTAAATAATTTTTTACAAATAATTCAAAAACTAAGGACAATTGTCAATTATATGAAAAAAATTATTCAAAATGATATCTTTTACAACAGATTTCAATTATTATTAAAATAATGAAATTCATTGATAATTCACTCAAATTTGAAAATAAGATGAACTCGCAATTCATTTACAATATTTTTTAAAATATTTTTAAATATAAAATTACTCTTTTCTTTTTTTTTTTCTTATAAATTATTAATAAATATTTTGTCTATGAATTAGGTAAATTAGCAATGCTATCTCATTTCGATTTGTTAATATGAATATAAAATATGATAAGAGATATTTGTGGCATTACAAATAAAAAAGAGTAACATCACGCGAAAAGAAAACATCTCTTCATTTTCATCCCTCTCAAATTTCAAGTCAATCAGTCATCAAGTAAACTCTAGAATATATTTATATATATTTTTATATTGTATTTTATATTTCGTATATATTTTTATTTAATACATATACAAAAGCATAAAGTAAATAAATGTATATTAAATTTTTTAATATATATATTCAGAGGATATATTCTGTGTTCATAATATAGGACAAAAAATGATTTTTTCATAAAAAGATATCATCAATCAAAAATAAAAAAATAAAATTTTTTAATTTCAAATGTCATTTAATTTAACGTTTATATTAAGAATTTCCAATTGAATACGCTATTTATAGATAAATTTTTATGTAAAAATAAAATAAAATTGTTTAAGTTTTTATTTATGAGAAAGTTGAAATTAAACGCATACAGTCACATAATCGAATTCCATTTTCTCGAAAACTAATTTTTAAATAAATTAATTCATAATTAGTACATATGAGTAAACTATTAGTAGAAATTTATTCTATATATAAAAATAAATAATAAATATGAAATAAAATTATTTCAAAATTAGCTTTCGAAAAAATTAAATTTAAAAATTCATCATGTACATGAATACTTTACTGTTCAATTTCAATTTTTTTAAACTATAACTTGGATAAAAATATTTTGTTCTGTATTAGTTATTTAAAATTTTCGCATGTAAAATAATCTACTATAATCTAATAATTTCTTTATATTCGAAAATTAACTATACTTCGTTTTGTTTATGATTACATTTAACATATTCTTTTTTTTCATATAAATTTATTTTTTTTGATTATTTTCGTTCTATACAAAATGCTAATATATATATCAATTATACAATACAATTGCATATCATATTTAAAAAATCAATTCGAGATCAAAACGATTATAAAAATTACATATAAATTACAAATATAAAAATACAAAAATATCAATTAAGATTTATTTATTAAATTATAAGCAATTTAAATCAAATATAAACAAACATCGCCCTCATAGAAAGAGATTTGTTTCAATCTATTTCCGTTTTGTTTTATCTAATGCAAACTTAAATTGCTTAATAAATAAACTTTAACTGACACTTTTGTATATATCCACTTTTGTGTTTTAGTCTCTAGAATTGACCTTTCAAAGGTGAATACTCATAAATATATCAACACCTTGTATAGCAATTATTTTTAAAAATGATATTAATAAAAATATATTTACACATAATCACATACAAATAATAAATTATAATTTATAAATAAAATTATTTCAATATTTTCTTTATATTTATTTAATTTATGTAAAATAAATTTTATAGAAATTTTATTTGTTTAATATATCTAAATTACATACATAATTATATATTATATTAAAATATTTTATATTTAATAATAAAATAATGGAACTTATAAATTATTTAATGATTGATATAAATTTGTTACAAAAAGAAAAGAGCATACATTTTAATGCTAATAAATAAATATTAAATTGCAGATCAAACATTTCAAATAATTTATTTCCTGTACTTTTATTACATTTTTCTTTGTATTACATGAAAGTAATGATACAAATGTCTTAACAATAATTAAAAAAAAAAACATTTAAATCAAAATAAGGATTAGGGAAAGAATAAACTCATTTGATATTTTTAAAGGAAAATTTATTATCATAAAACTTGATGAAAAACCCTTTCATGATCAATTATTAGTTTTGAATAACAATTTGTTCCTGTCATTCTTGCATGTAATAATCGCTTAAGCCACCATAAAGCTTCAGAAGAAATTTATTTAAACCAAAGATAATCGCAGAATGAGGAAGAAAACTGAACATCGTTACGAACAATTAAGGAAGAATAAAATAATACCTTAATTAATGTTTATTCTTTTTTAGAAGCCACAGCCTGTTTGGCCTGATGAGCTTGCAATACAGCTACGGCCTCTTCAACCTTGGCTTTTAGCGATTCATTATGCTCCAACATGTGTAGAAGTTCTGAATTGTCAATTTCCAACAACATTCCTGTAATCTTTCCAGTAAGTTGTGGATACATACATTGAATCAATGGGAAAAGACGTTCTCCCAACATTTGTTTCTGCTCTTGTGGTGGAGCAGCTGCCAACATTGAGGCAGTTAGTGGTTCTTGGCCTTGAATATGAACAGCTTGCTGAACAGGAGTAGGAGCAGGGATTGCCATTGCTTGTGGTGGATTACGCATGTTTGAAGTGTATTTATAATTTGACGGACGGCTTTGAGCTGAAACTCCCACTGCTGGACCAGCCATAGAACGATTTTGCATATTTGCACCACCAACCGCTTGTTGACCTAAATCAATAAAAAAAATTATTAAAAATTCTTATCTATAAAATTTAAATATAAAAAAATTGCATAAAAGTTCAATATTTATTACCTGTAATAGGTCTGGCAGATAAAGTATTTCGCATAGTACCAGCTTGTGCAGTGGGAGCACGTGGTGCAGCTCTAAATGGACCTTGCATTGTAGCAAAACCAGAACTTCCAGTTTGTGCATTGGGTCGTACTTGATTAGGCTGCGCTGGCCAACGTGGAGTTGTACGAATTTGGGCCATCTGTGCAGGTCCATAAAATCTTTGTGGTTGAGGAATAGTGGGAACAAAATAATTTCCAGCACCGCCAGGCTGGAAAATTTGACCCATTTGTTGCATTCGCATATTTGCTAAACGTTGCATATATTGGGAAGCAAGATGTGCTTTGCGATCTTCTTTACGTTGAGCCAGAGCAACATATAGTGGTTTAGTAACTATTATGCGACCGTTCATCTCTGTTACAGCTTTAGTCGCTTCTTCAGGAGCAGAAAAACACACAAATCCAAAGCCTTTGCTACGTCCTTCTTCCATCATAACTTTAGCAGAGGTAATTGTTCCAAATGGTGCAAATTCTTTGCGTAACCGCTCGTCATCTATACTATCATCCAAGTTCTTTACATATAAATTTACACCTTGATAACGATTTAAACGTTCTAATTTTAATTGTTCGAACTTTCTTTTAAGTTCTTGTTGACGTTCTGCTTTCTTTTGCGCCCGTCCAACATACATACACTTTCCTTCAGCAACCTCTTTTCCATTTAATTCAAGTACTGCTTGTTCAGCAGCGTCAGGATCTTCAAAAGCAACAAAACCAAAACCTCGAGATTTCCCGTCATCTTTAATCATTACTTTATGACTGGTGATGGTCCCATATTTTTCAAACATTTCTTTAAGTTTATCATCCGTCATATCTTCTCCAAAATTCTTTACATAAACATTAGTGAAAAGCTTAGCTTTTTCTCCCAATTCCTTCTCGCGTTCTTTACGAGGTATAAATTTGCCAACATATACCTTTTTTCCATTTAGTAACATGCCATTAACTCTATCAATAGATTTATTTGCTGCTTCTTCAGTTTCAAAATGAACAAAACCATAACCTTTAGAAACACCAGATTCATCTTGAGCTACTTTGCAACTAAGTATGTTACCAAATGCAGAGAACGTATCATACATTGCTTTATTGTCTATGTTTTTATCTAAATTTTTTATAAATACATTTCCAACACCAGATTTTCGAAGAGAAGGATCACGTTGAGACCACATGATACGAATAGGCCGCCCCTTTATCATATCAAAGTTCATGGTATCAAGAGCACGTTCCGCTACAACAAAAAAAGAAATGCAAACATTTATTATTATATTATTATATATTATAATTAAAAAAATTATAATTTTCATAAGTATTTCTATTAAATTTAATTATTTTTTCTTAATTTATTTAGTATATATATAATATATTATTATTTAAAAAAAAAATATTCAATATAAATTACAGATTTCAAAATATTTCCAATTATCTTATGTATATTCTAAATGATTCATAAATAAAGTTACATTACATGAATAATAATTTGAAAAATATAGTAATAATGTGAACATATTGAAGAACTAAAATACGTCGATAGAATCATGTGGTATTTTCCTTTTTTCTTTTTATTTTTTATTCAAGTTATAATTGTATATGTATACAATGAATATGTTGTATATTAAAATCTTTTACTTTTTAGAATATAACAAATTCATATCAAGCTGTTCGATATCACCTGGAAAATGAAAAAGAAAGTAATAAAAAAATAAGGCATGACTCAACCAACCGTCAATTGCTATCTACTTTGTTCGAAATAGGTTTCAATATGGTGGTATCGTATGATCCGAAACACGTGTCAAGCACGGACAAATGATGTAACAAACAGTAATTTTTTTTTTAATCTAAAATATCTGACTCAAAAAGAAATAATGAAATATACAATCAATATACTCACCATCAGCCGGTTGCTGGAAGTTAACATAAGCATAACCGAGCGAACGTCGGGTAATCATATCACGACAGACGCGTATCGAGAGTACAGGCCCAGCTGATGAAAACTTCTCGAAAAGCATCGCCTCGGTGATATCACTATGCAAGTCACCCACATAAAGTGAGGCCATAGGGTAATTTGGAGCTCCCGGATTCATTGTAATAAGTTCAAAATTCTCTGGTTTTTGGTTTCTCTCGTTCCTTCAATATGGCTTGCGCTCTTCCGACCACGTTGCTCTTTGTAACACAATGATTACTATTTTTTTCCACACTTTACTTACGTTTCGCGGTTTTCAGCTACGGTTTTTCGATTTTTTTGTTTATATTTTTATAATTTTTATATTTTTTTTGGTTTTTTTTTTTATAGAAGAGTTATTTCACGAATGGAGGTGGGTTGTGTGACCTATTTTGTGGAAAAAGGAGACACAACCACACGTGAACACAACTCTACTCTTAATGAGGAAGAGGCATTGAAAGTAGTTCCCTCCGTGCTTATATACTAACCACTGTACACACTACACGCCAGAAAAGTAGTTCCTTTATAAATTACAGCGCCATCTGCGTTTAAATCTAGGGTACTTTAAATAATCCTATATGATAAAATATACATTTTATTTTGATAAATCAATTATTGTTATAATATAATACAATTTTTAGTATAGAAATATCAATTTTTGGATATTTTTAAATATTTCTTATTTTATTTTAAATATACATATCTGAATAGTGATAAATAAATTTCGCACTTTATGTAGTTTATAATTATATATTTATTTAATTATAAAAAATTATAATTTCTTTAAAACATTATAATTTATATAACTGCAAAAATATAAAATAATTTATGAATTACATTAAAACTAGCTATTATATATCATATTAGGGATTTCTTAAGATAACGTAGGCATTCATGCAGTAAGGTATCTTAAACTTTATTAAGTCAAAGGTAGAAAAAGTATGAAAAATAGTATTTTCGAATAACAAGTGTGAGCAATTTAATTACGTACATAAAAAACGTAAAATGGCAACTTACTTAACAAATTATTTATTACGTAAATTTCGTGAGTAAATTTTTAATTTATAAAATTCCATAGATAATATTCTTATATAATCATATATATTATATGTAATATAACATTTATATGAATATATATTAAATGTTGTATTTTTATAGCAAATTTACAAAAATGGGCATATGAAGCTGCAGGATTTAATCAATATGGTATGAAATATATGTATTAATATAATAGTTATTGTATATTTTCTGCAACTCAAATTTCATAATTTCATCATATGATATAAAATATATTTTGAATATAAATTTAGTAAATCTTACTTTAATTCCAGTATTCTAACTTTTATAATTTTATATAAATCTAAAGGTTTACATCGAGATGATATTCTTCATGAAACTGAAGAAGTACGAGAAGCATTAAAGCGAGTACCACCTCATATAGTAGAAGAACGTGATTTTCGAATTATTAGAGCTATGCAATTAGATTGTCAAAAAAAAATTTTGCCAAAAGAACAGTGGACTAAATTTGAAGATGTAATTTAATACAAATTATTTAGAATTTATTTAATTTTTATATACTTTTCTATAATTCTTTATATTTTAATTAAAAATATTAATCTAATTTTTATTACTAAATAGGATATTCTTTATCTAACACCCATTATAGACGAAATTAGAAAGGAACGTGAAGAAAAAGAAAGATGGAATGCAGAGTAATATAATAACATAGTAGTGAATTACATTGATTTTACATTTAAATTGTAAGTTCAAAATATAGTAATTTGTATATATGACATATAAATATTAAATAAATTATATTTGTTCATTTAATTCTATTATTTCTATTATTTCAAATATAATAGTTATAATATAAAAAATATTAATATATTTGAATTAAAATAATTATAATCATAAAAAATAATTTAACATAATTGAGTAATTTTTTATAAACATATATGTCAAATTATTAATAAATATTAAAGATAAAAATAATATTGTGTATTTATTTGTTTATTATATATATATATATATATATATATATATATATATATATATATATATATTTATTTATATTAAATATATCTTTTATTATATAAATATCAATTATATAATTATTTAAATTATATAATTATTAACATTAATGTTTAAAATTTAAGTTTGGGTAATATTTTTGTTCAATAATATGTATAGAAAAAAATTATTAGTAATTACGTTTGTATCAATTAATGCATTTAACACCCTTTATGCAATGATTCATTCATTATTTCCTTTAGATTTGCTACATACAGTTAATGCGTAATACACTGTTAATAAACGCAATAATAATAAATAGAAATCCTGAAAATCCAGAATAAGAAAAGATAGAATCAATTGTTCATTTATATATAAAAGATTTGTGATGTAGTAAATAATTTTTGCGATTATTTGTAAGAGTTTCGCGGGCAAATGGCGGATCAATATTTCACCCCCACGCGGATCTGAGCGGCATCCCCAATTACTAAAAATTTATACAAAGTAATTTGAGTTTTGTGAGTAAAAATATGTTTTAATTTTTTCTTTTTTTTCTTAATAAATTTAAATATTTTTTTTATATTTTTTGGACATATAATATATATTAAGTTTTTAAAAGCAAATGCCTAAAAGCCTACATGGAAGATCGTGAAAGAAGATACAAAGAATGATACAAATATATAATAACTGAGAAGTACAATATAAAATATTATTGTATATAGCACAATTAAAATCTTTAATTATTCTAAACAATTATTTTTTTTATTTATACATTTTTATTTATACATAAAAATAATACGTAATCTTCAAATTTCCCTTGTGCTCGTATCTATATCTCTTTTATAACGGATTGAGTTTTCATTTTCAATCGTATGTATAAGAAGAAAAAGAATAATGTTTGTTTAAGTTGTTAATTTTATTAAAATTGTGTATTTTAATCGAAACATCAAGTGTTGCTACAAGAAAGGAGAAAGGATAATAACATCACTCTTTCGTCAAATCAAACGTGAGAAAATTGATAAATTATTTTAGTACACTTAAATTTTCATTGTGGATACTGAAATACTTCGTTGTTTAGACATCATTTTAATATAATTATAATGTGTATACGAAGGTAATTAAGTCAAATATTTGCATTATTCTTAAGAATTTTTGTATTTTATATGGCAAATTTAAAGAATCCATATATATTGCATCAAATATTTGGTTAATTGCAGATGCCGGAAAAACAGCAATCAGTGTATTTTCAAAGAAGAAAATCGCTGATAATGAACCTTCATAAAATTGATTATAATATTTTATATTTAATACAAAATAAAACATTTAGCAAATTTACTACAATAATACTACAATACTACTACTAAATACTACAATAACTTGATGCTATTAAGCATTCTAATTATATGTTATTGTATGAAAAAAACAATGCTACATATATCAGGTGCTGCGCCAAAATACTACCTCTTCTGTGTGTACAAAGTTATAAAATTGATTGTTTTAAAAGTAAAATAAAAATTAGACATATATATGTAAAAATATATATATACATCTAATATATGCATATAAAAATTTAAATATAAATGGAGAAATATATTCTGATTTATAAGTATTTACATATGAGTACATAACAAATGAAACTGGAAATTCTTCCCTAATCTATGTTCTCTGATTTGATAATTGATTATAATCTACAAACAATATGACAAGAGAACACTTTAATATAATCATACTACTCTACTGACAAATGTATAAAAATAAAAAAAAAATCTATATATTAATAGCTCAAAGAAAATAGTTATTAAGTAAATAAAAATGAGCATACCATATGATGAAAACTTGGTATGGATAGTAGTAGTTGGATTCTTAGTGGCCTTTATTTTGGCATTTGGAATCGGGGCAAATGATGTTGCAAATAGTTTTGGAACAAGTGTTGGTGCAGGAGTACTTACGATATTTCAAGCTTGTATTTTGGCAACTATCTTTGAAATAGCTGGAGCTGTACTCATTGGCTATAAGGTATTTTAAAAATTTATATATTTTATAAACTTTATTTCATAATATATATTATAATATTATTCAAAATATATGAATTGATACTTGCTTTAGGTTTCTGATACTATGAGGAAAGGCATATTAGATGTGACATTATATGAAGGCCAAGAAAAAGAATTAATGGTAGGAGCATTATCTAGTTTAGCTGGATCTGGTATCTGGTTAATACTAGCAACAGCTTTGCGATTACCTATTTCTGGAACACATTCCATTGTTGGTGCTACAGTTGGTTTTTCACTTGTCTGTAAAGGTACTGCAGGGGTTAGTAAAATTACTGTATCAATTTTAAAATAAATAAAGAATATTTCATAATAAATATGTTTATAGGTCAAATGGATAGCTCTTGCAAATATAGCAGCTTCTTGGTTTGCAAGTCCTGTACTTAGTGGAATTGTATCAGGTGCTATATTTTGGGTTCTAAGAAAATCAGTATTTGAATCTAATAAGCCTTTAGAACAAGGTCTTTATATTCTCCCATTAGCATATGGACTTACTGTTGCTATTAATATTATGTCAGTAGTACATGATGGACCTAAACGTAAATGAATTTTATATTTATATTTTAATAAATTAATATTATTTATTTAAATCAAATATTATTTTATTTTTATCTATTTCAGTTTTGATGTTAGATCAAGTGCCATGGTGGGGTAGTTTACTTGCTGCATTAGGTTTTGGTTCATTTTCAGCTATCATTGTTTATTTATTTGTTGTACCATGGCAAAGAAAAACAATATTACTTTCATTAAGTAGCAACGAAAAAACAACAACTAAATTTGGTACCTGTGATAAAAAAGAAACAACAGCATTATCTGTTATTTCTGAAGCCCCATGTAGTAGTAATAGTAATGGTAATGCAAAAGAAGTAGCGCCAAAATTACGAGGTAATAGCAGCGCAAGTCCTCTCTTAATGGTAGCAGGATCAGATACTGAGGGTGCTCAAACTGAAATTGAAAAGAAAAACGAAGAACCACCAGAAATATCTAAACTTTTTGCATTTTTGCAAGTATTAACTGCAGCATTTGGCAGTTTTGCTCATGGTGGTAATGATGTCAGCAATGCAATTGGTCCACTTATTGCACTTTGGGCTGTATATGCAGAAGGATCAGCTAGACAAGAAGCAGAAACTCCATTGCTTATATTACTTTATGGTGGTTTAGGCATATCAACTGGTCTTTGGGTGTGGGGACGCAGGGTGATACAAACTTTAGGACAAGATTTAGCACGTATTACACCAACTACTGGATTTACTATAGAGGTCATATATATTTTATAAATTTTAAAATTATAATAATAAGACAAAATAATATTTATTTTGATTAATTATTATTAATTACACATGAATTATAGCTAGGAGCAGCAGTAACAGTTTTGTTGGCAAGTAAGGCTGGTTTACCTGTGTCAACAACTCATTGCAAAGTGGGATCTGTTGTCTGTGTAGGATGGGCTTCACATGGTGGTGAGGGAGTTTCGTGGAAATTATTTCGTAATATTGCATTTGCATGGTTAATTACTGTACCAGTTGCTGGCTGCTTGTCTGCAGGATGTATGGCTATTTTTAAGGAAATAATTAGTTTGTGACTCTTCATTATCAGAACTAATCCATTTTAGTGAAAACCATCCAATGCTACTGTTGTCAATAACTTATGCAAAAATAAACGATCAAATATAATTTGACTTAGTTATTCTTTATCTATAGTTATTATTATAGTATATTAAATATTTTATTATATACTTTTATAACAAAAAGTTACATGAAATAAAAATTAAAGTTGTTACATCAATATTAGTTAGTGTTGTTATAGAAACCAAATCAATTAGTGACAATACAATTTAATATTCTATAGAAATGTCTTTTGAATACATATTTTATTAAACATTTTTGATATGGAAAACCTACCACTTTTACCAGGTTATAGATTTCAAGATCCAAGCGTAAGTCAGCAAATACTTATAAATTAATTATCATAATCATTATATTAGAATGAAATTTAAGTGAAAACATATCTTTTTAAAGATCAAAGACTATAGATTATTACAAAAATTTCATTTTTTAAATGGTTATCGTGTAGTACGTGATAGAAACGCTGGAATTGGAGGAAGACCAATAGATGTTGCATCTAGTGCATATGTAAAAGAAGAAGATTCTGCACAGTAAGTGATAAATAAATATAAATGCAAAAATATAATTTTCATTTTTATAAAATCTAATCTTTAAAATATTTTTTAAATTACTTAATTTAATTTCCTTAATTAATAATATTAATTAATATTTAGTTATGATCCATCATTAACATATGGTCGCGTAAAACAATATGCATATAGACAATTTGTTCCACATTATGTGCATTTTGCACAAAAATGCCTTTGCTTTAAAGCATTTTTTCGCCAAGGCGTATTTAACTCTCCAGACGAACATTTCCGTATACGTCACGTTAATATATTATATTATTTGGAAGATGATACTCTATGTATTATTGAACCGACAATTAATAATGCTGGCTTTCAGCAAGGAAAACTTGTTAGACGCAATAAAATTGTAAAAAATATAAATGGCGATACATTTCATTGGAAAGATTTTAATATTGGAATTGATATATGTAAGTTTAATAAATGTTTTTACATGATGATATGTACTTTCCACAAATATTGTTTATTAAAAAAAAATAGACTCTCAAATTTTATTCAATATTATCTTATTAACTAAATAACAATATATTCATATTTGTTTTTTACAGATTTTTATATATTAATGTGTGTTTATAATTAATTAACTTTTATTATTTGCAGGTATTTATGGTGTAGTTTATCACATTACTGATTGTGACTTATTTACTAGAGAATTTTTAAAGAGTCAAGGAATAGATGTTGGAGATAAGGAAGAGTCTCCTATAGATCCTTATATAGAACTAAGAAAAAATAAACAAAAAATATCAACATGTATTACAAAAATTCCTGATGATGTTAGACGGCGGTTTTTAGAATATGATAAAATGGTATTATTGTTTATTGCAACTTGGAATAACGATGTTTATCACATTACATATTTCTTAACGGACGATACGATAGCTGTCCGTGAAATACAAAAACCCAATAGCGGAAAAGATCCTGTACCAATGTTATTAAAAAGAATGAAAGTACCAAAAGATTGGAAAAATTTACCATTGTCGTATCCAGCTATATATATGGAATACGGCGATCCAGAGATTACCGAATATTATACACCAAAAGATTTTTTAGTCAGTTTATAAATAATTTTAAAAATATCAATATTCTTTTAATTATTTTTTTTACTTATAATTTTTTTTATTGCAGATAGGAAATACCATTTTTATATTTAATCGACGATTTCTTTTACATGATTGTGATTCTTTCACACGGAAATATTATTCAGATATGTTAGGAATAATACAACCAGAAAAAATTCCTCTTCCAATAGAAGATGACGTTAGGATCTTACCGGAATATAAATCACCACCGCACATAATTTTCGGTACACCTGAAGATACTTACGCTTCTTGTTTATCATTTATACCAGAACGACCTAAAAAAGATGTTATTCGACAACTTGTTAATTTTCCTAAAAAACTACGTTATTCTATGCAAATGGATGTGGTGCATCCAGAAGACAAAAATCGCGATTTCATTTTAGAATATAGTTTAAGTAATGGTACGATACTCGTACAAGAACTTGAAAAACGTAATTCAGGACGTCGCGAAGGTTGTTTTCTCAGAGCTACATTAGTTCCAAAACCGAAAACTGGAAGAGATGATCCAGAATATTATACTCCTCAAGATTTTTATATTGGTGCAAAAATTAATATTTTTAATCATTATTTCATTATAACTGGTACTGATCTCTTTGTATATCGTTATATCGAAACAAATCCTGAAAAGTTTCCATTAGAAGTACGAAATAGCGTTCGTAATTATTTAGTCAAACAGAATTTACTTTTTGATGATATAAAAGTAGAGACCAAAAAAATTCAAGATAAGGAGGATATGAAATTACAATCGATAAAACCGGCTGAAGTTAGTATTAAAAAAGATATTGATATGGAAGAATGTGTAAAACATTTTGAAGCTCAAAGTAAATGTAAATATGAAGGAGAACATGGTGAATTAAGACCACGTACACCACCACCAGAAGAACTCTGTCCAAATTTAGCAACAAAACCTCAATTATCTGAACAATGTCAAGATCCAAATATATTTACCGAAAATAAAATAAAAAAGCGAATAACATGGGATGATGGGATGAAACAATAACATTATTCCTGTCAATAATTACATTCAACATAATATTTTTAACGAATCTGCAAATACATTAATTTATCGCAACGAAGATTTTTTTAATTCAAATTTTTTAAACTATGTTAATAAAATAATACATCAAGATATAATTATGAAAAATAAATATCATATATAAGTTATATCATATATACGTTGAACGTAATTATTATTATTTATTATGTTTTGATTACAAAATCAAAACTAAATCATATTTTTTAGAAAATTCATTGTTTGTACATGGTATAGTTCATGTGAATATTAAAATTCATAGTTCAATTCAACATTTAATCAAATACGATTATACAACGTAAATACTAAACAATATGATACATTATCAAGTATACTATTTGTATGTCTGCATATTATAATGTAATAATAATATACAGATATGCAGTTTGTATACATATGCATATGATGCACATGTATGTATGCATACGATTTACTAATCATAAAATAAAAATAAAGTTTAGATAAATCTTTGGAATCTAAACAAAATTTAAAAATATTGAAAAAGAAATTATTTTTAATATTAATAATTTTTCATAAAATAGTTTTTAATAAATTGTTTAATAAAATGTTTTAAGTATTACTTGACTATGAAATACGAAAATTTAATATAATTTAGTTTACATTTAATTGTTTCTAATTATTTAAATATTAATATCTATGAGCAATTTATTCCACTTTAAATTGAAATAATTCAAAAACATTGACTAAAAAATTTTAACATTGATACATTAGTTTAATAAAATAATTTACTTCTGAAATATTCATAATATAGAAATAAAAAAAATTTTTCTCGTATGTTATTCTCTTTTTTTGTTATTAATTAATTGTATATGCAAAAGTAATTATTTAAGTAATATTACGAAATTATAATAATATAATTCTTTACAAATTTTGTACGATTTTTTTGAAAAAATAAGATTAAATCAAAATTTTATATTATAATTACCTTGTATAAAATCTTATCATTTGTAACATGCTTTTAATTTGCGCAATGAAATATAATTTTTATAAAATTTAAACAAATTTCATTGTTTTTCTGTTTTTTTTATCATTTTCTACAAATTAATTTCTAAGTGTAATTATATGTAAATATATGCATAACTATTAATAAAGTAATCAAATCTAGAATAAAATTTATTATTTCATGTATTTTAGATTACTAAATCCATATTATTTAAGCAGTTTTTTTTTTATATTC
The DNA here is from genome assembly GCF_048593485.1 of Apis florea. Lineage (NCBI taxonomy): Eukaryota > Metazoa > Arthropoda > Insecta > Hymenoptera > Apidae > Apis > Apis florea. Next base: position 457,717 of record NW_028256722.1, on the reverse strand, counting down.
ATGTTTAATTTTCTATATATAATTTGTGAAAAATGGTTTAAATTTTTTCTAATATTACTACTAAAGGATTTTTTTTCTAATGGGCATGAAAAAGTGTACATTTTTCTTTCAAATATACAAAAACACAAAATTTCTATTTCAATAAAAACAACTTGAATTTATAAAATAATGAAATCATGACAAAAATGTATCAAACATTAAAATAAAATAAAGTAACAGTCAATTTTAACAATAAGAATCTTATGAAATTTTCATAAAATAATACAATAATGATCATTATTGTATATGTTACTATTATAGAATAACTATTTTAATATTAATATTTTAATATTTTTTTTGTCATAATATTTTAGATCATTTTTGCAGTCCATGAATAATATAATGATATAATATAATATAATAGGTAATATATATATTATATATTAATATATTATATATATATTTATATATATTATATATATTCATTATATATAATATATATAATTAATATATGTAATATATATAATATAATATATATTTATAATAATATATATATTATATATATAATTTTTGCAATATAGAGATATAGAATATGCATAAAATAATCAGTTGACAATAATTTCTATTATTATCCAATGATCAAGCATAATTGTTACACATAAACTTAAAACGTCGTAATAAGCCCTTGCACCTTTATAACAAAGAAAGGTGAGCTCTTTCAGCCACAGGCACCAGGTTATATGTCCATCAAAGTTTAAAATGGTAATTGATTTAAATGACACTTGCTTATAATATTGTTCTCGCATAGATTTTTCATTATCAACAAAAGTTTAAGCATTTTACAAGGATTAGTCCACATATTACAGTTTTTTCTTCTGTTCCATATTTCTTTTTTCTTTCATTTTTAATTTGTACGTTTAAGAAACACCTTTCGATGAATAGCACGCAACACCACACTATATGCTTACAACTCAGCAAGGTTACCCAATATCCCTTGAAATTGAATTGTGTTCCTCTTCGTAGTAGTTACGATTAGATAATATTCATGATGCCGACGCGACGCTAATTATCATACAAGTTGATTATTTAACAGAAGGAAATAGTCTCAATAATGAAAGTTTTGTCACAGGAATTAGAAGCCTTTTGTGTATCCAAGAAAGCAAAGGTAAGTAGTAAGACGATAATTAGTCGTAGCGTGCTTTCTTTATGATGATTACTATTATGAACAGTATTATATTTTTGTTGTATCCATCGCTACTGGCGTGAACCTCCTCTGCCTCTACCACGACCACCATCTCGATCCTATAATAATAGAATATATTATTTATCCCCCCCCCAAAAAAAAAGATACAAATTTTATGCTAATTAATTTAAAACTTCATTTCATTTAGAATATATTGTTACTTACTTTGCGTTGATGATGTAAATGCGATTGATGAGAATGATGATCCCTTGATAAATCTGAATGTCCTCTATTTCTATGATTGGAAGAATGATGATGTTGTATAGCATTTGCTGGAGCTTTACGTTGATCTTCTTCTGCTTGTTTACGCTCATAATGTCCAAAATCATCAAAAATACTAGTTGAATGCCGATAAGTATGTAATATACGTAGCACTGTTACACCTTTTGCATGAGGGACTTCCTGTGCATCCCTTGAATTAGTCACTGGTTTATTCTCATTATTTTCTAGTCTAATGTGACGAAGTTGCACATTAGGAACATCTTTGACATAAATCCAACGTACACGAAATTGGCCTTTCCATTTATCTTGAGACCATACAGAACTGTTGCTTTTATAATCAACAGATGACACCATTTGTGCCATACCACAAAAGTGACCAGATCCATTAACAGAAAAGAATAAATATAAAGGTGCACCTTCACGACTGGCTTCTTTATATGCTTGATCCAATCTTTTATTACCATGTTCAGTACTACACCAAATCTCATATTTAATGGATCTATGAATATCATCTTCAGAATAAGATTTGATTACAAAAAACCTAGCTCCAGGAGCAGTTTCATCAAATTCTACAGGATTATAATCATTTTTTACTTTTAGTTCATCTAAAACAGGATGTGACTGTGATTGTGTAATTTGCTGTTGTGGCTGTAGTTGCTGCTGTTGCTGTTGCTGTTGTTGTTGTTGTTGTTGTTGTTGTGGAGGCATATGAATTTGTGATTGTGGTGGTGATGGAGGTGTTGTAGGTTGTCTATTCCAACATGGTGGAGGAGGAGGAGGTCTTTGTCTCTGAGCCAATGGTGGAGGTGGTGGAATAGGAGGCTGTACCTGTGGTGGTGGAGGTGCTGTTGGAGGAGGTGCAGATGATTTACCTTCACCCCATGTTCCAATGTCCATATTATGTTTTCCTGGCACAATAGGTGGTGGTGGCATTCCAGCTTTTTTTTTCATTCCTTGAGAAGATGAAAGTGGAGGAACAGGCTTTGCAGGTTGACTTGCAACACTTGCCCATGTTATCTTTCTAGGTTCTTTTGTTTCTGACTTTATTGATTGATTTGATGAAGTTTGCTGATCCTGACGTGGAACTTCACCACTTCCTAATGACAAGCCTTGTACACTTTGTTCAATAGTCTTAATTTCTGCATTACTAGGTGTTGGATAATTTTCATTTCCACGTGGAGCTTGATAATAATCTTCATAGCGTGTTTTTCTTGGAGTGCCCCAAGCACTAAAATCACCATTTCCATGAAAATAATTAAAAGCAGGTTGACCAAACGTACTAAAACCACCTCCTGCACTAGCAGAAAACATTCCATCCATGCCATATGCGTCATGACCTATTTGACCTCCATAGCCAGAAAGAAATGCAACAGGATCTGTTCCATTTGACCAAGTACCATCCCCAGCACCAAATGTTTGATAAGGGAATGAAGTACCTGCATAATAAGGACTATATGGGTCACCAGTCCCAATTGGATAACTTGAATGATGTGTACTGTTGCCTCCTCTCCATGAATCAAATCCAGAATCTTCTCCACCAGCATGATCTGTCTGTGCTTGCTGCTGGTGTTCTTTAGGACCATTGCTCACTATCAGTATGAAATTTTATTTTATTAATATATGACATGAATTCTTCTTGATAAAATTATATAAAATTGATTTTTTAAAAACTTAAATAATTTCTAATTAAAATAATATTTTAATATATAATATATATAATAATAATTTAATTATTTTAACATAGAATAAAAGTATATATATTTAATAATTAATAAAATATCACAAAGAACATATTAAATATAAGAAATATTTAAAATTAAATATTTTTATGTTAATTTAAAAGTAATAATAATTATATATAATAATAAGACTATTATATTAGACTATATAACATAATAACAATTATTACTAAGAAATTAAAAAAATTTTTTTTTATATCTTTTTTTTAACTTGTATAAATTTTTTTCAAATAATTAATAAACTATATATATTGTATATATTATTGTATATACTATATATATTGTAAATTTTGATATATTAAATATCATAATAAGTAAAAATAAGATAAATTATAATTAATATAAGTATATTTTTTTGTATGCTTTTATCTTTTGATAGGAAGATATTCATGCTAAATAAAGAAAATTTTAAATAACAGATAATTAAAAATGATTCTCTATTATAATATTTTAAATATTGTAGAAAAATATTAATTATAATACATGGTATAGTAATTTTTCAAGTTTAATAATTATAATTTATATGAAATGATTTTAATAAATTGATAATTTCAATTTTTTACTAAAAATTATGTAATATTTTAAATATTTCACTTATCGTATTACGCCGTCGTAATGAGCATATTATTTTTTAAGATTTATATTTAATATTAATTGTAACATATATATAAAAAGAAACATAATTTTAAATTATCTTATTTATTTTAAAAAATAAATAATAAATTAATAAAGTTTAAATAATTCTATTGATAACCAAACATATTCCAATACATACTAAAGCATAGATAGGTTAATGCACTATGTATATACTATACTTATATAGAAATCAACTAAAAATATAGATAACAAAATTTTATATTAGTTAAAAAAATAGCAAACCTCAATTTATCGTGATATTAAATTTTATTGAAAAAATTTATACAATAAATATAAAATCTATATATTTTTTTTAAATAAAAAAATCTATGCAATCATATATTTAGCTCTTTAAATCCTACAATGAACTATATTTTACGAATAACATTACTAAATGAAATATTTAAAAAATTGTATGAGGATAGGAAGTCTCACCTTGACTGTTGGTTTGTCCTTTCATCCGCTGCATTCCGTTGCATGGAAAAATATACAAAATTTAGAATGGCTGTCTTCAGTGAAAGGTAAGTATCTGCAGTATAGCGGTGTGGTAGCAAGTCAACACACTGACCTGATTTGAAACAGCACCTGCCAATCCAGTTGACATAACCTGTCACACACTCTGTCTGCCCTTCACAGACGCCAAATAGACGGCTGTGCCTTAATAAAATAAAGTTTTCAAACGCAATACCACAATTACATACAACAGCGTTATACCACTCAAGTACGCGGGCACTTCTTTCTAAAGAGAAATCTTCAACTTTAAAATTCGCTATACCTGAGACCTCCGCGTTTCTTCCTGTAATGTCTTGCCGCGAGAGAGTCTCAGGAATTCTTTTTGTTACACTTTGAGACAAATAAATTTGCTCAGAATTCTCAACTCCGAATAATAACTACGTGACGTGCACTGACCTCTCGTATATATTAACAGATTGTCTAACATTCGCAACGATAAGATCCCTATATGACTATTTTTTTAAATAATGTTTACTTTACAATGTAATTAAATCATAAATTAAATAAAAAATCTTTTTTTGCAATATTTTTATATGTAATTTTTAAATTTATTGTTATTAAATATTAATATCTTTTTTATTACATACCATAAACCATTTTCTTTACGTTCATATTTACTAGTTCTTACTACAGTATTAGAGCTAGAGAATCAATGTTGAGTATGGTCGTGTTTCGTATTATAATAAATCTAGTTTATACTTATATATTGTTTAATGAAGAATTAATTTACATAATATATAATATAATGTTTTCATAAATAAAAAAATATTATATATATTTATATTATATAATATTACATAAATACTATATAAATTTATATAAATTTCATATAAAGTTTCAAATAAAAATCTTACTTAAATAATTTTATAATATTAATATTTGTACTAAGAAAAGTGTAAAACTTTAATAATTTATATATAATTATATTATTATATTTAATTTATTGATATAATATTATAAATATTTTTCAAAGTATTATCATATAAGTAATATAAAAATAATATTAATATAATAAAAATTATAAAAATAATGTTTAATTTTTCCTTTTCATTATAGAACGAAAAAAATAAATCGTTAATTTAATATAGTAAAAATATTATATATAACATCATATATATATATATATATATTTAGCTCATTTAAACATATATATATATATATATATATATATATATAAAATTTATATAATAAATATATAAAAAAGTTATATATATAACTTACATGTAAATATATAATATATTTATTGAAATATTTTAAATTATTTTTTTTAATTAATTTTTAAATTTAAATTAAATTGTATTTGATAATTTTTGAATATAAAATAATGTAATACTATAAATAGGTTAAAGTAATATCAATTGTGTTAATAATAATATTCATTTACAATAATAATTTTTATAATTATAACTTATTACGGAATAATTCATTTTTAACAATCAATAATATTTTAAAACAAATGAATAATGTAAGAAGTAAGAATATTATAATAAAAGAAATACTTAATATTTCATTAATATATTTTCTATTTCAATGTCTTTCGATTTTATATATTTATAATGATTATTTTTACTATTAGTAAATATTAAATTATTATTATTTAATAAAATTAATATAAAATTATTAATGTCATTTTATTTATTCACTGTTATATATGCAGTTAACATACTATATAAGAGAATTATTAACATAAATTATTTTTACATTTGTTGATTACATTAAAGATAAGAATACACAAGAAAATACGTCTTATTTTATTAATAAAAAAAAAATTTATTAATCAAATTTCAAAAGTTTTGATCAAATTTACTATGAAACAAAATCTTAAAAATAGTTTATATTCTCAATGTTATATAATTATATTAAATATATAATATATTAATTATAAATTATAAAAGAATTTAGAAACATTATAATCATTATAATAAATTATTAGCAAATTAAACAAATAATAAATAAAATAAAAGAAAATTATTATATATCTATTTTATTCATTTTTCATATATTTGTATTATATAAATATACAATGAATATCATAGCCACAAAAAATGTGTCAAACTTAGTATTATTCTAAATATTCATAATAATCGATTTTAACAATTTTGTCAATGTATTGATACAATATATTTTTAGTTATACATGATTAAAAAAAGTAAATAAAGAAAAAGAAATGAAATTTCAATTTCAATATCTAGAATCTCATAATATTTTTGTTACTTTTACAAATTTACAATTACCTATTATACTGTACTTATATCTAATATTTGTTTTCAATTTATTATTTTAATATTGAATAATTACATTTTTGTGTAAAATGGATTTCTTAATAGATCATTACCTTAAATGTCAAAAAAATTCATTTTCTGACTTGAAATTAATGGAAATTATTTTATACAAATATACTTAGATATTCAAATTCAATTATTTTAAAAAAATTAGTATAGTATATATTCAATACTTATATATATTAGTGTAAGAAAAAATTTTAATTCATTTTAAATAATAAAAGATATAAATATAACAAATTGGATTTTATAAGTTAAATATTTAAAAATTTAATTATGATATTTTCATGTAAATATTGAAAATTATTTAGTTTTGAATATATACAATACATTTATTTTGAACATTTTATAATTTCATATACTCAATGTAGAGTCTTTGGTTATAAATTTTTTCTTAAAACAAAAGAGACTTTCAATAGACTATCTTGCATTATATGGATGAACAGCACCATTTTTACACAAGAGAAATCTTTTATACTTTCTTAATGTAAACTCAGTTTCTTGTTAACCATGAAAAAGCTTTAAGAATTAAGTATGTTAATGTTAATGCATATAAAATTTTTTCTCTTTGTTGACGCTGCAACATTTCAAGTTCAATAGCCATTACTCGACGATTTAATTTTCCTACTTGTCGACGTAAATGTTGTATCTCTTCACTAGGTGGAACAGAAACATTAAGTGCGTTATATGAAGCTGTTTGTTCTCTAGAAAAGAAAATTACATATATTTTCATAAACATACAAAACATATAATATAAACTCATAACTTTTAATATTTTATACTAAAATTAATTTAGAAGAAATGTATATAAATTTTTTTTATATATATTTTTTATATATTTCTTGTATTATATATATTTAACAAATATAGTACAAGTTTAATAAATGACTTATACGTTTAAAAATAACAGAGATAATTGAAATGATCAATGTCATATATATATTCTGTATATATAGTTTAGATATAATATATATAGAATAGAATTTATTTTTTATATAGTTATTACCTAGCATGCCTAACTATTTGTGTTTCTGTAGGATATTGTCCATGTGATCTAGAGATTAAAGAATCTTTAGTTTCAGTTGAATAGGAATTTGGTTCCTCTTCATCAACTGCCGGAAAATAATGATTATCCAATGTCAAAATCCTTGGTGGAGTCTATGAATATAATATAAAATTTTAGACATTATTTCGAACATTTATTATTAAGAAAGCCTTTATTAAGTAGAATTCAAAAATAATTTTCTTAAATATGCATTTGAATATATTTAAAAATTTCAAATATATACCTGTACTCTAACCATGCCTGGTTCTGATGGTAAAACTGCATTTTCTAATGTAATTTCTCTTGGTGGTGCTCTAGTTCCAATATGTTGTTCTTGTCCTATGTTTGATGAATTATTATTTTTATTTGTTTTTAATTATCATAATAATCATTTTAAAAAATACTTTAAATAAAAAAATAATTTAATTATAAAAATTAATATGTAAATATATTTATAAATATATATGTATTAAAACATCAAATAAATATTAATGAATATTAAATATTTACCAACAACTAAAATTCTATCTGGAACATGCATTTCAAATTTTTCTTCTGCAACTATTTGATTCCAACTAGAACCATTTGTACCATTTATTTCTTCCTCTGTGTAATCGCCACTCACACGAATACTTTTTGGTACACGCATTCTTTTATTAATATCCAAAGTAAAATTTGGATCATAAAAATTGTCAGCTTCTCCATTGAAAACAGTAGGACTATGTGCTTTTGACATTATAACTAAAATAATTATAAACAAAATTCATAATTGTATTTTTTTATATTTTTTATTGAAATTGTTATATATTAAGTTATAAAAATTATTATTTAAAATAATATATATAAATAAAACAATAAATTTAATATTTTTATCTTAAAAACTAAAATAAAAATGAAATTTAATACAAGTGGAAATATACCATTATTTATTAAATATAATAAATTTATATTTTAAGAAATTAAGAAATAAGAATTATTTTTACTTTTATTAATTATTAAGAAATTTATAAAATAATTTATGATAAATTATATGTGTTTAGTAATTTTACTCTAGAATAAAAGAATAGAATGACGACATAAAAAGATATGTGATTTAAACTTTATGTAGTATTAATAAAATAAGAACAAATGTATATCGTAAATCAGATCATTAATAGTACATATTATAATAAAATATTATATATATGAAAAATATTTAAAGTTTGAATAATTACCTTTCTGTAACTTTTCGATCGTTGAACACAAATCCTTCGCACGAAGTTGACAATGTATGTTATACTCATCTGCTGAAGTTATAATCGAAAATTTAATGTATTAATCGAAATAAATCGATATAGGATTACATCGATATATCGATTCTAATTCCCGCCAAAATAAATATATCTGCCATTAAAATCTTAACCAGTGTTATCAATTTCTTTCATGTGTTAATTTTTTCATTTTATTTTTTAAAGATATTATTTTTAATATTTTATGATATTTTAGTTCAATAATCTATATTGGAATAATTTATTGGAAAATATGAGTGACACTCAATGTAAATTTTTTATAAAATTTATAAAATTAATGAAATTTATTGTTTTAAAATTTACTTATAAATTCTATACATTTAAATATTGTAGAGATTTTTAGTAACAATTTTAAAGTTATTAACATTGTTAAAAATATTTCATTTAATTTTAATATTTTATTGCTTTAAGAGAATTTTATAAATATTAAAATTGAATATTTTAAGATTTTTATTTTTAATATAAATTTTGAAATTTTATTAAATTATTATTAAATATATTTATATTATATATATTATATGTTATAATAATTATAAATGTAGCAGGTAGAATTAAACGTCAGAAGATTGATAAAACTGGAAGATTGTCAGCTTTAGAAAAATTAAAACAATTGAAAGGTAGCAAAAATAAATATGAAATTGATAAATTAGAAAATGTTTATGAAGAAGTTGATGAAAAAGAATATACTAAAACTGTAATAGAAAGACAAAGTGATGATTGGATTATTGATGATGGTAATAATTTTATATATCTACAATAATATAACAAATTAATTTTTTATTCTTATTAAAAAATAAGGGAAAAATTATTATGAATTATTTATTTGTTATAAAAGGAGAAAGTGGTTATATTGAAGATGGTAGAGAAATTTTTGATGATGATTTAGATGATGAAAGTATACAAGAAGCAAGAAAGCATAAAATCACAGGTCCTAAAAAAAACAAGAAAGATAATATTAAAATGAAAGGAAATATTCAAAATATGTTAATTAATATGTCTTCTAAAAAGAAATGTGATGCTAAATTGGATGATGATAACATTTTAGGAGATTTAATGTCTGAGTTGAAAAAAGACAATAGTCCAAAAATGTCAAAATTGAGAACTGTTAGAAATAAATTTTGTACTGAATCTAAATTAAATGAAAAGTAATATTTTTTATATTATTTTTAATATATATATATATATATTTATCTATATATAATTAATATAATATTTTAATAAATTATAATTTTAGAAATATTCATGTTAAAACAAAGTCACAATCAACTTCTGAATGTGAACAAATACAATCTGATGATAATAATGACTTAGTCATTTTTGACAAATCAAAAAATATAAACTTACAACAAATGAAATTAAATTGTCAAATAGAAAATATTATTTCAGATCAAAGTAATAGTCAAATAATTATAGATGATGAAATCACAAGTGCTTCAAATACAACATTAGATATACACTTAAAACAAGATATTAAAAATTCAAGTAATAATCAAATAATTGAAACAGAAAATGAAGATCTTAGCCAATTCATTGGAGATGTAAGTCTTTTTATTTAATAATATTTTAAAATAATGTTTAAAATATATTTCATTTATTATCTGTATAGTTCTGTACAGATTTTACAAATGACAATGTTGATTACAATGAAAAATCAATATCATCTATCAACGAGGAAAATAAAAAACATAAATTAAGTATTCAAATAAAAAATAAAAATATTGAAGAAGAAAATTTTGATAAAATATTAGATGTTGAATTCACAACACAAATATCAAATATCGAAGTAACTACTAATACTAATACTACAGAACTGCCTTTACCACTTTTAACTAATGCAAATAAAGAAGAAGTATTTAGATTTTATTGGTGGGATGCATATGAAGATCCATACAAGCAGCCTGGAGTTGTATATTTATTGGGAAAAGTTTTTATACCATCTTTAAAAGAATATTGCTCCTGCTGTTTAACAATAAAGAATATTCCACGAAGAATTTATCTTCTTCCTAGAGTATATGTATGTATATTTTTTAATATATGCATATATATAATATTAATTCATGAGATTGTAGAATAAATTGCAAAAATCAAAACAAATATGAAAAACATTGGTATGCAAAAATTTTTTTATTTAGCAATTTAAATTGACCTGATGATGAGTATGAGCATCATACTCATCTCGCTTATTTTGTGATTTCTTCCTCATTTCATCTAATAATTAACAAATAGTTTTAATTAATATTTTTGCATACTAATTTTTCTATTTATTTTAGTTTTTAGAATTGTTTTTATTTTAATATTTTGTATGATATATTATACAGTCTTTTATCATTTATATATATCTATTTTTTTTTTTAATTTATTAAATTAATTATAATAATGCAAATTTTAGATAAAAACATCTTTTAAAGATAATAACGAAGAAGAACAATTAAATACAATAGAAGATGTATATAAGGAATTTAATCAATTTGCAAATAAATTAGGAATAAAAGAATTTCGAAGCAGCAAAGTCTCAAAACATTATGCTTTTGAACAAGAAGGTACTCCAGCAATATCTGATTACTTAGAAGTAAGATATGCGGCGCATTATCCACCTGTGCCTTCTGATTATTCTGGACCATCAATAGAGCGTGTTTTTGGAACAACTGTAAATGCTTTAGAATTACTTTTAATAGAAAGAAATATTAAGGGACCATGTTGGCTAGAAATTAAATGTCCATTACCTAGTAATATACAAACTAGTTGGTGCAAAATAAAGGTATAACAATTTTATTCATTGAAATTTATTATTATTATTAATAAACATTAAAGCATTAATAATATATATAAATAGGTAAATTGCATGAAGATGGAAAATATATCCGTTTTCTCTGAATTTCAAACATTACCACCATTAGTAATAACAACTTTAAATATACGAACATCTTTAAATGTTAAATTACAACAAAATGAAATAGTCATGGTTGCAATACTTATACATCACAAATATCATATTGATAAAGAACCACCAAAACCACCATTTCAGCAACATTTTTGTTGTATGTTGACTTCTTTGAATTGAATATTCTACATACTTATTATTTTTTAATATATGATTCATTTTATTATTATTTCATGTAGTAATTACACATCCACATGATATACCTTGGCCAAGACAAGCACGAGAAATGCTTTCTAATATTTCATATACCAAAGTAATGAAATTTGAAACAGAAACAGATTTACTTGAAGAATTATTAAAAATAATAAATAATGCAGATCCAGATTTATTAATTGGATATGATTGTGGTTTTCAATTTGATATTTTAATACATAGAATGATTACATTAAAAGTTTCTAATTGGAGTAGACTTGGAAGACTAAGACGTTCAACACTTCCTTTGATAAGGGTATAGTATATATATATATATATAAAATATATATGTTTTAAACAGAAAATTAAAAAAATCTATTTTAGGGAAAAATAAATTTAAATCAAATATTAGCTGGTCGACCCATTTGTGATATACAAGTATCAGCTAAAGAATTAAACCTCAAAGTTAGAAGTTATGATTTGCAATCTCTTTGTATAACGGTAAATATTTGAAACTAATTTATAAAATTCTTAAATATTTAAAAAGCTAGATTACAATTATTTTAATAGGTATTGAAGAAAAAGGAAAATGAATGCAAAGAAATAAAACCTGGTGAATGTGCTGCATTTTATGATACTTCAAACAAAATAGATAATTTAATTAAAATAACATTGACAGAAGCATTGTATATTTTATCTATTGTTTTTGATCTCAATATTCTTCCACTTGCTTTACAAATTACATGTATTGCTGGTATGTGTATATAAATATTAAAAATAATAATTTTTTTACCTAATATATATTTATTTTACTTATATAGGAAATGTTATATCAAGAACATTAACAGCAGGCCGTGCAGAAAGAAATGAATATTTATTATTACATGCATTTCATCTGAAACATTATATAACACCTGATAAACGTATTACGAAAAAAGGAAAAAATAATGAAGGTATATATATTTTTTTAAATATTATTTTTATTATTTTCTAATGTATTTATAATTTATTTATAATCATTATTATTCTCTATGTAGAAAATACTACTAAAAAAAAAGCAGCTTATACTGGTGGTTTAGTTCTTGAACCAAAAAAAGGATTTTATGATAAACTTATTTTATTAATGGATTTTAATTCTTTATATCCTAGTATAATTCAAGAATATAATTTATGTTTTACTACTGTTCCTGGAGCTGCATATGCTGATTATGGGGTAAATTTATTTATTATTATGAATTAAAAATAATCAATTTGAACTTCGCTTCATTTATAAATATATATGTACAGAATTTATCAATTCCTGAGTCAAATTTAGAATCTGGAGTAATTCCAACGGAAATTCGCAAATTAGTCGAAAGTAGAGGAGAAGTAAAAAAATTAATGAAAGCAACAAATATTTCACCTGAATTAAAGATGCAATATAATATTAGACAGCTAGCTTTAAAACTTACAGCAAATTCTATGTATGGTTGTTTAGGTGCAACTCATTGTAGATTTTATGCAAAAGGACTTGCTGCCATGGTTACAGGTAAAATATGAATTAAAATAGAATTTTATTTGAAAATTTATATATAAAATATTAAATACGTCTACAGCAAAAGGTCGAGAAATTTTACAACATACAAAAAGTCTTGTTGAAAAATTAAATTATGAAGTTATATATGGAGATACTGATTCTATAATGATAAATACAAATTTATTAGATTATGAAGAAGTTTTTTCTGTTGGAAAAAAAGTAAATATTATATGAATGATATAATGTATAATAATATATAAAATAACATTATTTTTTATTCCAAAAATAGAACTAATACTAATAAATTATTTATAGATTAAACAAGAAGTCAACAAATTATATAAACGAGTAGAACTAGATATTGATGGGGTTTTCCGTTATTTATTGCTTTTACAAAAGAAAAAATATGCTGCAGTTATAATGACAAAATTACCTAATGGACAAATAGAATTAACACAAGAACACAAAGGTCTTGACATTGTAAGAAGAGATTGGTGTCAATTAGCTTGTGATACTGGAAAGTAAGTAAAATATAAATTATTTTTTAAACAAAATCTTAAATCATATCTAATATATTGTAATATTGTTTATAATAATTATTGTTTTAGAAAAATTTTGGATCACCTTCTTTCCAATCAACCATGTGAAGATCGAGTAGAACAAATTTTTATGATATTACATGATGTTGCACAAAATGTTCGAGAAAATCAAGTTTCCTTATCATCTTTGGTCATTACAAAACAATTATCTAAAAATCCAAATGAATATCCAGATACTAAACAAGCTCATGTTCAAGTAGCTTTACGATTAAACAAAGAAGGTGGTAGAATGTGGAAAACTGGAGATACTGTTCCTTATATTATATGTGATGTTTGTATTTGTTAATTTATCATTTCATTTATATATATGTATTCTTATAAACATTATAAAATATATAGATATTTTTTTGTTAGGACGGAACTGAGAAATCTGCAACTGAAAGAGCATATCATATTGATGAATATAAAAAAAAAGATTTTTTAAAAATAGATGTTAATTATTATTTATTAAGTCAAATTTTTCCTATTGTTTTACGAATTTGTGATCCAATTGAAGGGTTTGATGATGTTTTATTAGCTAAATGTCTCGGTAAAATTTTAATTGATATCAATTATAAAATTATATATAAATTATTAAATATCATAAATAAAATTTTGTTGATAGGTGTGGATAATATTTATAAGTCTAAGAGAATGATACATGAAGAATATAGTGATATACCATTAACAGATGAAGATAAATTTAAATATTGTCTTCCTTTGAAATTTAATTGTAAAGATGAGAAATGTCAATCAGAAATTATACTTAAAAATATTATAATCGAAACGGTAATTAATAAGTATTAATTAACAAGCATTTTTCTCTTTTATATATATTTATTTTTTTATTTGTTATTTATTGTAAAATTTTATAGTCTACAGGAAATCAATTATCACTTGCTTCCTGTTCAAATCCAGATTGTAAGATACCACCATGGACATATGTTCATATAATACAAAATGCAGTGACACTTGCTGTACGAAAAGCAGTTAGTGAATATTATGAAGGATGGTTAGAATGTGAAAATCCAATATGTGGTAAACAAACACAAATATTACCATTAGGATTTGATTCAACATATCCAATTTGTAGAAAATGTAAAGATGGTGAATTACATAGAGTTGTAAGTTAAAATATATATATATATATATAAATGAAATGATAAAACAAAACAGAATATAAATATATATACAAATAATTTAAATATGTTAAAATTTATTATTATTTAAAGTTTACAGATACAAAACTTTATAATCAAATGTATTTTTATTTCCATCTTTTTAATGTGAGTCAATCAAAATATAAAAGCAAGTATTTACGTTTTCTTTTTTCTTTTTTTTAACTAGAAAAAATAATAAAAAAATTATATAATTTAAAAATGAATTTATTTTTAGATTTGTTATCTCAATATCCACAAGGTATGAGAGAAGCATACGATTCTTTAAAAGAGACAATGGAAAAGATGTTAAGAAGAAATGCATTTTCTGTTGTATGTTTAGATACAATTTTTTTAAATATTGATGAACAATCAAAAACACCAAGTTTATATGCAGATATTATAGAAATATCAGATGGATCAGATAATGAAATGGTAAGTAATATTTAAAAAAATATTTTTAATTTATTATAATAACAAAATAAAATAAAAAAATACTTGCTATTGATTTGATATAATTTAAATTTTTTTGTTTCAGTAAAATTAATTTAATAATTTTTTTCTAAGTATTTAAATATATTTTATCAAATTTTTTTTTTTTTTACGTTTTATACGGATAAAAAACACGAAACATTACAAATAGCAATATAAAATAATTTCTATTTACTATAAATAGTCTTTATGCTTGTATTAATGAAAGCAATATTTCTAGTAGTTAATTTTTGACATATTTTAAGATCATATTATATTTCTAGACGATCTATAACAATTTTAACAAGATGAACAATGAACACGAATTTGTATAAATGAAAATTTGTTCAAATGCCATACAAATTCATGAGGACATGCTTAATCAATCTCACATAAAATTTATACTCAATTTGTGTTCATACATTCTAATTTAAGTATAGTTTAAATTTTAAATCTTTTCAATTGTAATTAAAATATTATTAAACATTAATTTATTTATTTTGAAGAAATCTTAATAATAAACAAAAGATTGGAGAATTAATATTAATTTTAAATAGATAAAATTGACAGCTTAAAATTTATTAATTTATTAATAAGCAAGTTGGTTTAATGGCACATTAGGGATCATTACTATCTCTTATATATTCCATGCATATTATCTATTATATGGTGGTAAACCAAATAGTTCAGGTTGAAATTCTTCTAGACTATTTAATTTTAATGTTGGGTTTTCAATATAATGATTTGGTAACATTGGATCTGGAATCATAACAACTTGCATCCCAGCATTAAATGCAGCTTTTACACCATTTGGAGCATCCTCAAACACAAGACACTAAAAATATAATATTAAATTTATAAATAGTTATATGGAAAAAAATATATATATAAATTGTAAAACAAACCTTTGATGGATCAGGATTGTCAATAAAACGTTTTGCAGCAATTAAAAAAATATCGGGTGCTGGTTTACCATTAATAACATCAGGATCAGAACCACCAAGAACTTTATGATTAAACAAATCAAATATATTTTTCCATCTTTGAGTTTTTAATTCAAAATTTTCTTTATTTGAACTTGTAGCTAATGCTATTGGAATATTATTTTGTTTTAGATGTTGCAATAATTGTTCAGCACCTGTTTTTGAATAATATATTCTATACTTTATTTAAAATAAAATTTTATGGTAAAATAATTATGTTAAAAATTAATATTTATATAATTATTAATATAAAATTATATAAAATTTATATAATTATATTAAAAAAATATTATAAATATTATATAATATTAGTAATACTTAAATTATATTTAAAAATAATTTACTTCTGATCTTTATTATATATATTTATACTATAATCTTCTAATCTTTATTTTTCTAAATTTATATAAAATGTTTTTAAAAAAGCTTAAAAAAAAAAGAAAAATTTTTACTAAGAAATAAGAGTTTCATGATAATAATTTTTAATCTAAAATATCAAACAAATAAGATTTTTTTCTTTAAAATTACTGCATATAAATATAATTACATCAATATCTGCAGTAATAGTATAAAAAATAGTTTTTACAATAAATACAATAAAATAATTCATTTATTTTAATTATATAATATTTATATTTATAAAGAATAAATTAATTTAATTCAATTTAAAAAATTTTATTTTATTCATTTTAAAAAAAATAATTTATATTTATAAATTTTGCATTTAAATGAAAACAAAGAAAATTTTGTGTCATATTATATGATTTTTTGTTAATATTGCTAATAATCTTTTATCATAATATCTTTTTGTTTAAATTTTTTTTATATACTTTTATATAGATTTTTTATTTATATATTTAATATAAATAATTAAATCTAGCAATTTTAAATTCAATTTATATTAAATATATTTTATTAATTAAATATTATTTCTTTTAATGTTTATTATAATTATATATATATTATATAAACTCTTAAAGTTTTATTATTTTTAATAATTTCTAATAATTTCATAAATTACCTGGCATAAGATTAGCAGAGGGGAATAATTCCTGATATATTTCAGTTGTCTTTTTTTCAAATTCTTCTACTGTTATTGGTAAAGAAAACATTTCAATCAAAGCTTGTCCAACATCTTTAGATTTAAAACCCATAATTTTTGCTTTATGTTCCCATGTAAATTCTTTCCCATAGAGATTTACAATACGATTAAAGGCTTCAGTATAAAGTAATTCTGTATCTATTAAGATTTTAATACAAATAATGCAATTATATAATTAATTATATAATATAATATAAAATTTACTTAATTTATGAATTACTGATTTGAATCGATTTATAAATATTAATTTATAAAAATTGCGTTGAAAGTAATTTTATACTTATAATAAATGAAAATTTTTAATAAGAATGTTTATATACATGTTCAAAAGTATATATAATGTATATATAAAATTCTAATACGATTTCCCAACTCACGCATGAGTGTTATTTTAACCTTTTTATTGATAGTAGTACCTGCCCATAAAGATGCATGGTGTATTTTAATCTATATTCTTCATATTTCTTAATAATTGCCATTGAGACTTTATTCACTTCTATATATACATAGACAAAACAAAATTACTTTATTCTTATGAATGAATATTTACAGATTTATTTACAAATTAGATTAAGTTTTGTCCAATTTACAATATGGATTCCGTAAAATAAAATATTTATTTTTAATTATTATATTAAATACAAATTACTTTTAATTATTAATTAAATAATCCCTCTCTGTATATATTAATTCATTGGATATAAATACAATATAACTTAAGATAATACTAATCACTTACTGAGCAATAACCCATCCATATCAAAAATACAATGTGTAACATTTTTATATTGATTTTGCGACATTTTTGGATGTATTAAAATTTTAATCTTTTAATAACACCTTATATAACTAAATTATTATAATATTAATCTAAAAATATATATAGAAATTTATTTTATTAATAATATCTTATAGAGTCTCACAGTCTATTTTATATATAAACTATGGTAGGAATAAATCTTGTGTAATTGTATTCAATATAGATGAAATCTAATTTTTATGATTTTATAAAATTTTTGTTTGTTATATATATTTCATGATAAAAAATAACAATAATACAGTAAAATACTATAATAATATATGTATTAATATATAATGTTCAATAATGTACTGCAGTACAAATCGATTTCACATTTATAATAATTAATTATATTACATATACTTGCACAATTATTTTCTAAATTTAAATTTTAAAATCTAAGCAAAATTTATGAATATTAATTTTTTATTTTAATTTTTTTATAAAAATATGATATAATTTATATAAAAAATATTAATATATAATGTACGAGATACTTTTAGGCGATAATTCTAGAGAACAAAAATATATAAAAATTTCGATTAAAATTTATTTAAGTAATAAGTAATTAAAGTTTGCATTAGATAAAGCTGATCCTATTCTAAAATCTGTTCATATGAATCCGATTTTTTATTTTTATAATTTATTTGAATGATTATATTTTTAATATACTTTATTTATGTCATAAGCTAAAATATACTTATGATTATCTATTGTTAAAGATAAGATTATTTTGTATAAGTTTATTTGTAAAATTGATTAAATGATATTGTTTTGTTTATGAAAATAGGATTTAAAAGTTGAGATCTTTGTGATGATAATTTTATTATTGTAAAAAAATGCAAATTCGATCATTCAATACTAGAAAAGAGCAAATTTTACTATTTACTGACTTTTTGTTAAGTTTAATAATTTTGACTATTTTTATGTTATCACATTTTAATATTTATTTTAATATAAATATAAAAAATATTAATAATATATTTATTATATTATAATTTTTCACACTATTATATTAAATTATAATTATTTTATTGTATTTTTTTACGATTTAAAAATAAAAATATATTTTGTAAGCGAAAAATCGAGGGAATCTCAAACTAATAATTTCCAACTTGATTATATATAAAAATATGAATTTGTTACCAAATTTATTCTTACTATATTTTGTATCTAAAATAGATTATATTTTTATTAGTAAATATGATTATATTTTTATTATAAATGAATTATAATAGCTTTCAATTTTAAATAATTTATTCTTAATCTAAAATGTATAAATATTGGTAATAACTTTTTAATATAGACTAAATATGTAATAAGAAATTTGAGAATGAAAATTAATAATATAGATTTTGTATATATTAAATCAAAATTTCGTAATCAAATATTAAATAATATTATAAATTGAATATCAGCACTTATTTTATGTTAATCAGTTTTATCATTTTATAAACATATTACATATAAAATAATTATAATGTATTATAGTTTAAATAATAGAACTATTAAATAATTGTTAGTATACAAAAATCAATCATATTTGATAAATATAATGCAGTCTATATTATTATATAGAAATACTTATATCATTTATTTGCATCATTTTTTATCAAATTTATAACAATATTTTTTTTTTATAAAGAAATTATATTATATTATAAAGAAAGTAAAATGCAATAATTTTAATTTATAAAGCAAATAATCTAATTTTGGCTATTCTCATTGAAATGGATGATTCCATTGTAGCGAATGTTTGTTATGTGTGACCAATCAGAATAATCCACGAAAAATTATATTTGGTTATAAAGAGTGGGGAAACAGATAGGACGATTGAATTTTGCAAGGAAAAGCTGTATTCGTTTTGTTCTTATATTTGAAAGATTTTTCCGTGAATGATTTCTCGAAAGAAATTGTAAACTCATTGTCTTATTTTGCTAAGTAAAATGCAAGAATTTTTAGGTAAGTTTTAAAAACCAATATATATATGTAATATATATCTCATTTATTAGTATTAAATTTTACCGGTAAATATATACCATTATAATGTATATATTTTTATTCTTTCAATTAATATTTATTTTTATTTGATTTTATATTATTTAAGAATAATATTGTTATATTTGTTTTATTTAGGTATTTTGCTGTTAATTTCTGGAGCTCATTGTTTGTACTCCAATTCAGATGTTATAAATCTAAAACCAAATAATTTTGACAATTTGGTATTAAATAGTGATAATATATGGATTGTGGAATTTTTTGCACCATGGTGTGGACATTGTCAAATGTTGACGCCTGAATATAACAAAGCTGCAACTGCACTAAAAGTAATTTTTATATTAGAAATATTTTATTTTATTTTAAAAATAATTTATTTTTTTGTTTTATCAGAAATTTGTAATATAAATTTTTTTAGGGTATTGTGAAAGTTGGTGCAGTAAATGCAGATGAACATAAATCTCTTGGAGCAAAATATGGAATACAAGGTTTTCCTACAATTAAGATCTTTGGTATTGATAATAAACCAGAAGATTATAATGGACCAAGAACTGCAGTAGGAATTGTTGATGCTGCTTTAAATGGAGCTGGTCAAAAAGCACGTAGAATTTTAGGAGGAAAAAGAAGTACTGGAGATTTTAAGGTATAGTAACATATAAAAAAATAAAAATACAATAAATAATTAAAAATTTAATAAATTTCAATAAAATAATTGAAAATTTTCTATTGTTATTATAGTCTAAAGATTCCAAAGATGTAATTGAATTAACAGATGATAATTTTGATAAGATAGTAATGAATTCAGACGATATGTGGTTAATTGAATTTTATGCACCATGGTGTGGTCATTGTAAAAATTTAGCTCCTATTTGGGCATCTGCAGCAACAGAACTTAAAGGTAAAGTTAAATTAGGAGCAATTGATGCTACTGCAAATAGAGTAAAAGTAAGTAATTTTAATTTTAAAAGAAACATTATTTAAGATTATCTATATGATATGATTTTCAATCAAATTCTTTTAAAATCTTAATTATGTTATTTTAGGCTGGTCAATATGAAATAAAAGGATATCCTACTATTAAATATTTTGCACCTGGTAAAAAATCTACTGATTTTGTGCAAGAATATGATGGTGGTCGCACAAGTAGTGATATAGTAAATTGGGCATTAGAGAAATTGGCAGAAAATGTTCCAGCACCAGAAGTACTTCAAATTATAAATGAAAAGGGTTTAAGAGAAGTATGTGAAAATAAACCGTTATGTGTTATATCCGTTTTACCGCATATTTTAGATTGTCAATCAGAATGCAGAAATGGATATTTAAAAATATTAAATGAACTTGGAGAAAAATATAAACAGAAAATGTGGGGGTATGCTATCAATCTTATTTATTGCTTAATGAAAATAGAATTTTAAAAACAATATATATATTTTTTTGTAGTTGGGTTTGGACTGAAGCTGGTGCTCAACCTCATATTGAGGAAGCATTAGAAATTGGAGGTTTTGGCTATCCAGCATTAGCAGCTGTAAATATAAAGAAAATGAAATATTCTTTATTAAAGGGTAGTTTTTCATATGATGGTATAAATGAATTCTTACGAGATTTAAGTTATGGACGAGGAGGTACAGCTCCTTTAAAAGGAGCTCAATTACCAACAATTCTTGAAACTAAATCGTGGGATGGCAAAGACGCCGAACTTCCACAAGAAGAAGAAATCGATCTTAGTGACATAGATCTTGATGAAAAGGATGAACTGTAATTATAAAATTTAGTGTTTCTCAAAAACAAACGCACTTTCATATACATATATTAGTAAAATAATTCAATATTTATTTTTATATAACATTATTATCAGTTAATATACTATGTATGTATTAATGTACACTGATAATCATTATCATTATTTTTATCATAATGTTATAAATTTCTTTTGTATTGAAATAAACTTCTTAGGAAGTTTAAATATGTTTAAACAATAATTCTTCCATTGAAGCCAAATTTACAAAATTTATTCATTCCATCAGAATCATATATAATTTATTTAAAATAAAATTAAATTTAAAAATAATTTTTATTATATAAAAATAAAAAATTATTTGTACATTTTTAAAATAATAGTTGGATAAAATTTATAATAAAAATGAAACATATATACAATATATATTTAAACAAAAACTTTTTTATGAGAATATTATAAATTTAAAATAATTACTGGTAATATATAACATGTCATTATGCATTCCATAAAATATTTTTGGTTCTCCCTAATATGGGACCAAAATAAAAAAAAGCAATTATAAATTTAAACATATTTAAAGCATGCATTATTTTTATGTTTATGTGAAATTTCATTATTTGACTGAGTTATACAGGTCTTCCATCATGATATAAAAATAAATTTTATATTCTTCTCTAAAAGATTATAATCTTCTGTAAAAGATTATAATATATGAAATATGTTTATTGTATGTGAATATAAAATATTATCTTATCTAAATATCTAAATTTAACTAATTGTAATCTTAGTTTATGTTTTTATTAAATAAATTCTACCACAAAATTATAATATTGTTTATATATTATTATATATTATTGTATGTATACATTGTTTTTATTTTTGTTTAAAATTTTTATTACTTAATCTTTATTTCAGAAAAATATGAAGTTTCAAATATATTACACATTCATTTAAATATGTATATAGTATATATTTTTATATAATTATTCATTTAAGTTATATTATTATTCTTAATTGTTACTATTATTTTTAATTGTTATTACTTACTTAAATTGCTAAACATAATTTAAAATAAAAAATTTTATTATTAAAATTACATAACATAAGGTTTTCTTATTTTTATTTTTTCTCGTCGTCTTTAGGTTTTTAATCAAATATCAAAATCATCTCAAATGAATTTTAATAAATTTTATAAAGCAAGTATAAACAAATAAAATAAATATAAAAAAAGACAGAGATAAAATCGAAATTAAGCAATCAGTGCAATTTCCAGAGTGTCACAAATGAAACTAATCAAATAAAAAAATTAAAGTAGTAAGATAAGAATTAATCGTCTGTTATTTCTTGAATGTTAAGGATATTTTTTTAATTCACGAGATGGCGTTAATCTTCACTTCAGACTCTATTTTACTTTATTTTTTTTAAATAAATATCTTTAACATTTTTTCCCTATTTTATTTATATTTTATAAAATTTATGTGCTCAAGAGATTCGATATTTAAATACTTGAAATAATCATATATTGTAAATATTTTAAAAAATATTAAATTTAAAAATTTGAAAAAATATAATTTTCATTATATTAATTTTTTCATTTTCTTTAAATTGTAAATTAATATAATAAATTATTATTTATTCGAGATGATTCTAAAATAAATATAATTAATATACATAATAATATCTTTTTAGATTTTTAAAAATATTTCATTAAAATATTTTATTTCTAATTTTTTTAATAAAAGCAATTTTTTATAATTAAAAAAAATATAACATTATACATATTTATTTTTATAACATTAATTTTAACTAAATATTTAATATTATTACAAAATATGAAGTTAATATTATTATATGAAATTCTAGTCTCTTAAAAGATTATTTTTATTTTATTTCTAGAATAACATAAACAGTGTAATATAATGAATTTCAAGTAAAAAAAATAATTTTTCTCTCTATATCGTTTTTATTTATTTTATGTTATAAGAGAATTTAATTTTACTATTTAAAAATGGATTTTAATGTTTTGAAAGTTATGCGCATGCTATTAATTACTTTTTGTTTCTAGAAATATTTGGTAGAATTGATGTCATTTTAATAAAACGAATATTTCAATCTTATTACTATGAAACTGAAATTATATATAAAAAAAATATTTATAATCGTATAATGTTTAAATTGTATAAAAAATAAACAAAGAGTATTTTTTTTAAAGAGGGTTAGAAATAAAATATTTTTTACTAAGAATAAATTATTTGTTTTTATTTATTTATTTATTTTTTTCAATACATTTTTTAAACATTCAATGTGAAATTAATTTTTTATCTTAATTCTATTTTTGTTCTATTTTAAGTAAAAATGGGTACAAAAATATTAAATGATATTCATAATGACATAAAACAATTAATAACAGCAATTACATCTTTTGAGGTAATTAATATTTTATACATATTTATTATTTAAACTAGTTTAAACTAAAATTATAATTATAAATTAAAATTAAAATATCAATAGAATAATAATCATAAATTCTAATAAATAATATTAATATCTAGGAAAATGAAGAAGGATTTCAAATTTGTGAACGTTTCTGTATGACAAATATTAAGCATCATCGATATCTATCTGTTGACAGCAGTAGTACAAAAGAAGCTATTAAAGCTTTAATTAAGAAATTTTCTATTCATGGAAAATATGATGTAGCAAAAAAATTTGAGGAACTTGTTGATACATTTATATTAAGTTTTAATTTTGAACAGCATCCACAATATGATTTACAGTGGCATCTATTAACTTTATTATTGGAATTAGCTAATGAAACATATAAATCTGATTTAGAAACTTTAAAATTAACACGTGGAGAATATACTTTCAATATAACAGGTGAAAATGAAAGTGAAATTACAGAGGAAATTGATTGGATTGAATATTTAAAAGAGGGACAAGAAAATTTTTTCAATGATTATAAAAGTGATACAGATAGTGTAAATACTTTTATTTGCCTTTTTGTTATATTTGATTAATTTATCAAATATAATAAAAATTATATTATATAATAATAAAATAATAATAAAAATTACTTATAAAATATGTTTATTTAAATATCTCATTTCTAATAGGAATGGTCTAATGATACAGAAGACAATGTAGATATACACTCAAATTTTGAAGTACCTATAAATATTACAGATTCAAATAAAGCAATATGCATACCATCTGTTGAAAAAGAATTAAATAAATTATCTTTAGCTCTGAATCAAGAACTTAACTCTAAAAATTGGCTGTTGTTAAATGTTCAAAATAGTTGGTGGAATGAATTAGAATGGAGAAAATATCCAGTTAAAAGCAATTTTTTTGATGCTCATTTTTGTGAAATTTGGTAGGTATTTATTTGCATTATTATTTTTTCTTATATCATATTTTCAATAAATATTAAATAGGTATAAAGCAAATGGGAGAAATTTTTATACATTAGGAACCCTTAGTGAGTATGTAGTATGTAGAGAATTGTTATGGATGTTTTATGCTCCATCACAAATGGTAGTGTTTCAACAAAATGAAGAAACAAAAGAATTTTCTATACGTCCTAATATATCAATACCTAGTTTAACTACTGTGAGTATATAATAAATAATTTATAAATATAATTATAATTATTTATAAATTGTGCAATGTAAGATTATTAATAAAATATTTTAGATTGCATTTAATAATATTCTTTTACCATTTTGTAAGTACTTTTCAATGATACATGATATAGAACAATTTGGAATTAGATTGTATTCAAAACAGGATGACTTTTCTAAAAAACCACCCTTAACATATGAGACATATAATGCTATTTTGAGACAACATTTAATACAATTTAAAAATGAAATAATTAATATAGAAAAAATTCTTATGAAACAAGGTATAAATAATAATTTTCTTTAAATTTAGTGAATATTTATAAATATTTTTACTATATTTATTAATTTATATTTATATTGGATTTTAGATAGTAATTTTACATTTTTGTCTTTATCATCAATTTTAAAAAAAAATTTATATAATATAAAAATTTTATATGAAGTTCATAAAAAATCTATATCTAATTGGATACTTCATCCAAATTGGAAGTGTGCATCTAAATTATTGTCATCTTTGTATTTTGAAATACAAAATTCACACAATCGAGAAAAAACTAATATTTGTATTAGTTTATATTTAGCTAGTTTTACTGTTTATTTAAACATAATCGATACATGGTTAAGTGAAGGCCGATTTGAAGATTGGAGAGAAGAATTTATAATTACAAGGTAACTATGAATGTATAGTAAAGTAATAAATATAAATGATAAATTATTTATTCATATTAGGTTATCAAATAGTGCAATTTTAGAAAATAATGCACAATATGAAACATTTTCTTTGAGATCTTTGGATAATATATGTTTAATGGATCCAATTATGCAATTCTTAATAAAAAAAATACAATATATAGGACAAAGTATTGAATTATTAGTATCTTTGGATCGAATTACAGATATATGGAAGATTAACATAAGAGAAAATGGTGTGTAATACTTGTATACTTGTATATTTTTATATGTAAATATTTTATTATATAATTTTTTCAGAATTAAAAAAATCATTGGTTGATGAATTTTATATTAAATTAGAAACAGAAATTTCTAAATATAGTACAAATGAACAAGAAAAAGAAGAAATATCTTCATCTCAAGAAGAAGAAGTTACAAAAAATGAATATGACAAAGATGTAGAAAGAAATATTACAAAACAATTAACTGAGTTTAATAATCCATTTTTATTAAAAGCTTTTGAAGATTATCTTCCTCCTGAATTATTAAAAACAAATAATTCTGATAATATTAATATTCCCAAAATTCAAAATATCAAAGTAGAAACTAATATCTTCAAAAGGTTTATCTTTAAAGTTCTTATTATAATATATATACTTCAAATAAATTTTCTTACAAAAATTATTTTGTTAAATATAAAATATTATATTTTAGACTTGAAAAAGTATCAAATTATATATTACCATTCAGAAAAATATTAGAAAATATTTTAGCAGATATATTAATTTTGCGATATAATGGTGCTAGTAAATTAGTCAAAAATATTATGTCTGAAGAATATAAATTAGAATTACATTTAATGTTAATGAGATCTGTTTATATGATGGAAGCAGGCCATATTATGAACAAATTTTATCAAAGATTGTTTCATGAGGTATACTATAAAATATTTAATATTCAATGTATTATTTTTTTAATAATTAAATCTTCATTTAAATTTTGCTTAGATTGAAAATAATCAAATGTGGAATAATTCATATTTTTTATCATGCATATTAGAAGAAATTCTTTCTCAATGGTGGTCAGATTTAAGTTCACGTTGGTCTATTACAGTCTCTAACATTCATACAAATCAAGTATTAATAGCTGTTGATAATATAACATTACATTATGCAATAGGCTGGCCGATTAATATTGTATTAAACGAAGAAACTTTTATAAAATATAACGAAATATTTAGATTTCAATTGAAGTTAAAATGGGCTTTATGGACGCTAAATAATTTAAGATTTAGTGGTAAAAAAAATACGAAAAATTTATATTTTTTATTTTTAATAAATCATTGTAAATAATTATGTTCTTTATAGATTTAGAAGGTACAAAATCAATGTATAAGAGGAATAAATTGGAACAGTTTCATATAAGACGCATTGAAAGTTTACGATTTTGTTTGTTACATGCAATTACTTCAGTACATACTTATTTATCAGGTCAAGTATTACAAAATTTAAGTCTTATGTTAGAAAAATCTTTAACCCAAGCTGAAAGTTTAGATACAATTATATCAAGTATGTATAATGATAAATTTTTTAAAATATATAAAATATTAATTAATAAAAGAAATTTATTAATTATATAAATAAATATAATTTTATTTTTTAAAATTGTAGTTCATAATGAATATTTAAACAAAGTTCATGAACATTGTTTATTAACTGCTGAATATGAAGATTTAATGGCAACAATAAATAATGTATGTATATATATGAAATGTCATTATTTAATACATATATTTTGAATAATTATAAAAATAAATCTATTTCAGTTAATTGAAATGTGTAATCATATCAGAGCACGATGGAATTATAAGAAGTTAACATTTGCTAGTGAAGAATTAGATGTATTAGAAAACAGTTATAATAAATATCATACATATCTTGCTTTAGCCTTACATAATGCAGTTCAGAATAAGGATGCAAATTATTGTAAGTCTGAAATTTTATTAATAATATTATATGATTTATTTCAATCTGATATTTTTATTTATTTATGTTTAATTAACTAATAATAAAACATTAAATGTTTTATTATACTATTTTATAAAGATTTGTGATAATTCCTATCAATATAAGTTTAAAATTCTATTATAATATTTTAAATAATATTTATTATGAATTGTTCTAATTTATAAAGATTTTTTATTATTATTATAATTATATTATTATAATATAATATATATAAAGTATTAATTCTAAAAATGAATATATTATTATATTGATTTAAATTATCATTTAATGTTTTTTTTTAATTACTTTGTTCACAGTGACTGGTTTAAGCTCTGCATTTAACTGCAGTATGTCATATGTTTAACAATAATATATTTTTAAATTTTCTGTATTCAATAATATTAATTGTATTCAATAACATATCATAATAATATATAAATATTTTATTTTTATCAATTAAATATTACTAATAAAAAATATAAGTTATCATTAATTAGAATAATATAATGTTGTTATTATTCTTATATCTTATGTTTTCATTTCTTGAGAAAAATGTATATATATATTAATATATATATATATATATATATATATATATATATTATAATATATATTATATATAAATATTGTACATTTTATATTTAAATTTATGTAAGTTTATATTTATAAAAATTTTAATATCGTGTTGTGTCTAATTTTTACATTAAAAATATTTATTTATTTATTTTTCACGAATCATATTAGTTTATATTAGTAATTCCTTTCATTCAAAAATCCTAGCCAATCCTTATAAATCTTTTCAGACGAATTGATGCTGCAATATCAAATTAGTACAAAAGATATTTATGTAGAAAATAATGTTACTATGTATCCACTGAATAATCTCAGTCGTAGTTTGTTAATTGAAGTAGCTTATCAATACTTACCACCATCAGGTTTGCCTATTCCAATTCCAAAGATTATACATAAATTAGATTGGTATAGCAGCAGGTAAGAAAATAAATATTTTAAAATTATATCTTAATAAAATTAATATTTTTTATTAAATTTATATACAAAGTGAATTATTTTTAATAAAAAGATTAACTTTAAAAGCTACAAAACTTATGATAAAATTAAAAAATTAAATATAGTTCTATGAATATATATGTAGTATTTTATTTTAAAATATAAATTTTAAATGTTTTTAAAAATAAATAAATTTTTAAAATAATTATTAAATTATAAAATTATAATATAAATTTTTATATTTTCTAGTTTAAATTCTGAAAAGTCTTTACCAAATGACATTATTCTAAATGAATATGAACAAACATTTTCATATATACGATGGTATCAATTAGAAGAAAGTGTTGTTGCAATCAATTTATCTCCATACATATTACATCGTGAAATGCAAGATCTTATTAATGATGAAAAATCAGAAACAAATTATTTATAAAAAAAATAAATTATATGAAATTTAATCAAAAATAAGCTACAAAATATATTGATAGAGATGAAAAATAGATGTTTATAAAGAAGTACTACTTTTGTATTATTTCACGGAGGAATTGAAAAATAATGAAACATTATAACAATAGTTAATAAATATGTAAATTATTATTTTTGTATTTGGAAATAATTTATTTTAATATACAATTGTATGTATATATACATATATATACATCTTACACTATATATATATATATGTATATACATATTTCTGTAATTTAATTTCATTAAAAAAATTGGTAAGAAATAATAAAATAAATACATCTTGTAGTAAGTAAATATTTATAAAATTAAGTTATGAATAACATGATTGCAATATCTTATTAGCATTATGTAAAGAGAAAAATTCTATTTACTCAAACATTTAAAGAAAAATTCTATTTTGCGCAAAACTCTGTGCATTTACAACAGTACCGTTTTGTCCCATTGTTCCACTTTGTGACACTGTAGGAGCATTTACAGTTTCACTTAAATTAATAGATGGTGTTGAATGATTATTAATATTTGCAGTAGTCAATGCTTTATTACGCAATTCAAAAACTTGTTGTATAGCTTTACGAAAACAAAGAAAGTTATAATCAATTACACCTGTAAATTAAAAAAAAAAAATCTGATACCATATTATGATTGCATTTTTTAATAGATTTAAATAAAAGTACCTTGTCTATCAAAATTATCTTCGCGCAAAATACAAACTAAAGCCAAGAATTTATTAACTTCTCTTAAATACAAAATTGTTCCATTATTTAGTTTGATTAAGCTAGAACTTTGATTATCAAATGCTGCAGCCTCTAAATCTTCTCTTAAACTAAAATTAATGATGTGATATAAATTTTTTTTATTATATAATTATATACATATAAATTTTTATATAGAAATTTGAGACATACCCATATATGCAAGATACATCAATAACAACATCAATCATATCACAACAAAGTTCATAACTTTGCATATCTACAGGAGAACTATCAGTTGCAATATAAATTTTAGATACTACATCAAATAAAAATGCCTTTTCAATTGCAGAATTCTGAAAAACAAATTACAAATTATTTTATAAAAATATATATGATAAATGTTTATATTTAATAATCATATTTTTTCTTACTGATATGAGTATGTTAAGTAAATTTTCTAGAGTTGGTAACTGTGGTATCAATTTTTGTACAACTTTGCTAAATGCTTCAAATATACTATGATCATATATAGATGTTAAATGAAAACTTAGATGTATTTGATCACATCCTAAAATATATATATATAAATATATATAAATAATTATTAATAAAATATAAATTTCCTATTACTTGATTTTTGTTTACCAGAATCTGCAAGATCATCATTTGCTCTAGTATGTATATCCCTTTGTGTTTCCATTTTGCAATCATCAGATAAACCATCAACCTTATGTATGAATACTTCAAATTTTATTGCTTGATTAACCTTATATGCTTTTGTAACTGTTAAATGAAGTTTATTAAGTGCTTCCATATAATCATCTTGAGCATCAATAACAAAAACTAAAGCTCCACAACCACCAAATATCATATCGCTATCAAAAGTAGGATCAAAAAAGTCAATTTGTCCTGGAAAGTCCCAAATTTGAAATTGAACAAAACTAGAGTTACTTATATCATCTTTAATAATTTTATTTGTGCTTTCCAGAAATAATGTTTCATTTGGTGACATTTTATGAAAAACTACTTTTTGTATTGATGACTTTCCACTCCTAAAATATTAATATTAAAATAATAATAATTATATTAAATAATATTAATAACAATATAATTAACAATCATATTAAAAAAAAATTAAAAATAAAAATATATATTTTATTAAATATATTTTAGATACCTTCGAAGACCCATTAATAATATTCTAGGTTTTTGTTCTCCTGCTAAAGGATCTATAGATCCTTCTGTTTCTCCATCAAATGGGGCATATCCAAAGTCTTTAGGAAAAGAACCTACATCATAACTAGCTTGATATTGATCATCATCATCCTACAAAATGAAAATTCTCTAATATAACATTAATAACATAACATTAATAAATATAACAAATGATAACATATTTAAAGTTATTTATAAAATAGTTTATTATAGAACTACTATTTTATATATAATCATTATTTTATATATTTGCATATGTAAACATTTAATTACTAAATACTTTTTAATATCCTAATATATTAGATTTCTAAATATTTTCATAAAGATAAAATTTTAAACAAATGATAAAATTTTATCTGACAATTTAAAATAAAAAATTATTCACTAGAATAATTGGATTAAATGTTACAAATAATCAATTATTTCACTATTAATTAAATTGATTTCATTGTTGAATAGAAATTTTTAAATAATTTATTTATAAATTAATAAAAGAATAAGAAAAAAATTACGAATATAGTAAATTGAATCATCGACGATACTCACCATATTAGAACTGTGTATATTTTATTTATTTGATATTTCTTTTATATATATATATATATATATATATATATATATATATATATGTTAAAATAGAGAGACAAAAAGACAGAAAGAGAAAGAGAGATTTTGGATTTATAAAATTTATAATATTATCGCACAATTACAAATTTAAGATGTTGTATATTAATTACAGTAAATATCAATATATATTATATATATTCTTGTGAACAATTACGTGAAAGTACAATAAATCATACACAGTAGTTTGATATAATATCACAGCAAGTGACGATTAGACTAAAATATAATGCACAAAAATAAATATTCATTTTCAATCATTCAAATCTATGAAACAAAGAATTGTGCATAAAGTTTATACAACATATTAGAATAATATTCATATACAAATTTTTTATCTATTTCAGTTAATTAACTTTATTTTTTTATACTATTATGTCTAACATACACAAAAATGTATCGCAAGATTCATAATTCCATCACATAAAAAAACTATCTCGTAACAAAGTATACCTAATATCAAATAAACGGTACAATGAAAATAGACATTACTGTGAATTACCAACTGTATATTTGTAATTACCAACTCTATACTCTTATATTCTACTGATGATGTCGCCATTTTCTTTACTGCATCTATGACAAACTTCATATACCTCATATGTTTCTGTTTGCGCGAAAAACGTGTACAGCGAAATGAAATAAACGTAAATTATAAAAGGATTTTCTGAAGAAAGAATTGTATAAAATATTATTCTAAAACATGAAAGTGATTGTCACTATTGTGTGATTATATTTTTTAAGCTAAAAAGCTAAAAAATTTATGATATGGCAGAAATTTCGAATTCTACTGTGTTTACAAACGATGCACCTTCTACTGGTGCTTCTGATCTTCTTCAACAAGCTTTTCAACAAGTTGTTGATGATGACGATCATGATAATGAGTTTGTGGCATTTTTACAAAATGACGATAATGATTCTCAAACTATTCACTTGACTCCAGAACAAGCAGCAGCTTTAGGCTTAACCTTTGAGGTAACCTCGAATGAAGAGGTTATATATCAACAAGATCAAGATAATACTACTTCAAATATAGCAGAAAATATTTCTATAAAAGATAAAATTAATGAACAGGACCAAAATTCATTATCTTCTCAGGAATCTATAACAATTGATCAGTTAAATTATCAATCTGAACAAATACAAAAATCCAATGAAACTGAATTGATTAAAACAGAGTGTATTGATTTTCAAGAATGGCATATGCAAAAAGTTTCTCAAACAGAACAACTTCAAGATCAAATAGTTGAAAATGATATATCATTAGAAGAAATGAATTTGAATAGTCAAAATCATGAATCTCAACAAATAATTGAACATCAAAATAATATAATTCAACAAAATTCGAATGCACAGACATTAGTTTTGGATCAGCCTAAAGTACATGGAATAAAAACAGATATTACACAAGTAAAAAATATTCATGAAAATGAATTGCAATATACTATTGAAGATAATATAGCACAAAATCAACTTAATACAATACCTAATACTCAAGCGCAAATTTTACAAAAATTACCTGTGATTTTACCATCTTCACAATTTATTATAAAACCTGCACAAACTATATTAAAACCAGCTAAAAATATTAGATTACTTCAAAATTCAAATAAACTCTCTAACACAACTGTTAATTCCATTAATGCTGTACATTCACTTAATACTAATTCAAATCCTAATTCTGTATTACTTTCAAAAGCTACAATAGTAAATAATTTATCACCACAAATAATAAAAGCTACACCTATAACAGCTCAGTTATTAAATACTAGTGGTATATCTGCACAATTATTAAATACTTCTCAGTTTTTAACTGGTACTTGTGATATACAAAATCAATCTATTGGTACTTCACATATTTCAAATACTATTGTAAATACTACATCTGGAGCAACGCAAAATCTTGTTACTTCACAAATACGTTTGTCTCCAATTGTAAAAACATCACAATCTCTTCAAAAAGGAAATGTTCAACAATTTTTAACTCCAGTGCTAAAAAGTGCATCAACTGTGCTTCCAAAGACTAATCAAATTCTTAATAATACCAATGTGACTACAGCTATTCCTGCACAATTTTTAAAATCTGTACAAATCCCTTCTCAGCTACTTAAAACAAGGGCCACTATTGGTAAAAAAAATTCAGGAATAATTGGAACAGCAAAAACTACAACTAATTCTGATACACCTGTTGTACTTCGAACTGCATCTATTGTAAAAACTCAAGATTTAAAAACAGTAACAACAAATTCTATTTTAAAACCAACTCAAATTTCATCAACGCCTATATCTATTTTAAAACCTCAAACAAAAATTACGTTTAATAATGCAACTAAACAAAATGTAACTGTTGCAAACCAAAATATTACTAATGTTTCAAGTAATTTACAAAATACTTCACAAAAAACACAACATAACAATACATATGAATCTATTAAATCAATTCAAAATGAAACTACTAGACAAAAACTTAATTTTATAGTAAATGGCACAAATCTTAAAGTAAATAAAAAAGTTAAAAGTACTCCCATTAAATCTACAACAATAGTAAATGAATCTACAGATGCATCTAAGCCATTAGGTTCTAGTGAAAATCCAATACAAATAGTTCAGCAAGGTCAAACATTTCATAGGTAAGTAACAAATATTAATAATATAATTACCAATTATTTTATAACAATTATATTTGTTCTAGTATGCAACGTTTAACACCAATGCAATTAAAACAAATTGCACATGTTTTGCAACAACGTAGCCAAGAAACAGCTACATCAAATGAAAGAATAGTATATAGGTCAGTATATATATTTATTTAATATTATAAAATTTTATATCTAAATAATTTAAATGTACATTCAGAGTGGTATTTCCCGAAGAATTGGATTTACAAATTAGAAATCCAGGAAATTTATTAAAAAATCGTGGTGGAAAAAGAGGTAGACCAAAAAAAAGTACTATAAGACCTTCATTGCTTCCACCTAAACCACCACCAATTCCTGATGAAGAACAAGAAGAATTAAAAGTAGATTTTATTTATTTTTTTAAATTTTTAAATTATTTTACAATTTTAATATATTAATCCTTTTTTCAGGATGAAAGAAAAAAAGTTGTAGCCAGAACACGATCTGGTAGACTTTCTCGACCTCCTAGACATATGGTGCGAGATTATAAACATTTACATCATTTAGATTTTCTACAACCTGACTTAGATGATTCAGATGGTGGCTATAGTGATTATAATACTAATAATGATAAACTTGAAGAAGAAGAATCACCTAAAGAATTATTAACAGGTCTTGAAGTACCAAAAAGAAAAATATCAGATCATTTTAGATGTCCTACATGTAATAAAATATATTTAGGGCGTACTCGTATGGCAAGGCATTTTGAAATGCATCCTGATCATGGAAGTCCTGAGCAACTACCTCCTCCAACACCTGAACCTGAATTAAAACAAAATGGAGGACAAGATCCTTTAAAACGTAAAGGAAAAAAACGTGGTCCTTGGGCTTATGTTACACCAGAAGCTAAATCAGAAAGACGCCAAATAAAATTGCAAGAAGCGATTTCTGTATGTGAAAATCTCGAAATAATAAAAATTGCTGCAAAACCGGTACTTAACGCACAATCATTATTTGATTTATTGGTATTAAAGTCTGAAAATAATGTAAGAAATTTTTTGGACGAGTTAAAACAATTAATGGATAAAATACGAGAAAAAGCTGGAACAATGTTAACAATTGCAAATAGTGATGAGGAATTAAATGAAGATTTAATTGATATCACTGAAGAATCACTTTGTGATGCTTTAGGTCTTAATCCAGGATTATATAGAATTAACAATGAAGCTCTAAAAAAAAGTGATACTTCTATTTGCACTACTTATGACAATAGAGAGCCACCTCTTAAACTTCAAAAAATAGATAATTCTGAAGATGGTAAAGAAAATATAGAGGAACGAATGTCCAGTGGTTTTTCTGAAAGTTCAGATCTTAGTGTTTCGGACTTTTTAAGTGATAGAAGAAATGATTCTATAACAAATCCTACTTGTCCAGAAGTGCTATCTGCTTTAACATTAATGCGAAGAAATCCTAGTCCTGTGAATAATACAGAAAATAATAAATCTAACAATGTTTCAAAACTTTTAATTTCAAATCCAGAAATTCAAAATCAAATTTCAGATAATCCCGGATTTCAAAAAGTTGATATCACTTCACCAAAAGTTTCAAGTTATCAAAAATCAGAGTCTCATAAAGAAAACTTTACAAAATTAGGAAATAGTTTAGGATCATCAAACTTTTGTAAAGTTGAAGATAATTATGAACAATCTAAGATAGAACATATGGAACAAGCTTTTATAAAATTAGAACCAACAGAACAAGGATTTGTTAAACTAGAAAATGGTTCTATGGATACTTATTCAAAACAAGATACTCAAAATTTTGATAAAATACAAAATGGTTTAGATAACATGGAGAATGGATCTCAAAATTTTATCAAAGGATTCCAAAAATTAGTTTCCAAAATAATTCCTATGACATCATCAGATTTAAATTGTGTTAAAACTCAGTCTGCATCATTAGATACAGGTTCTTGCAAAATAATGCCTGCTACTTCTGGTTGCAAAATTTCAGATAGCCTGCCTATACTTCAAGATGCAGTACCAATAATTTCCAATAATTGTGATACTAATATATTTGGCAGTTCAGAAAATTTAGATATGTCAAAAATAGCTCAGTATGATCATATAGCACATTTAGATATTTTAAATACAAGTGGAGTCATAGATAAAAACTTATTAATCGATGAAAAATTAGTCGAACAGTTACATTTAGTAGATCAATCAAATTTAGTTGATGAACTTGTATCTGAACGATTAAAAAATATTATGCCAGATAATATTTTAGAAAATAATTTGATATCAAATAATTCAAATTTAGATACAGATCTTGATTTTGAAGCATTAAGTGAAGAATTTAATAGAAATACTAGAAGTTGATTCTTGGATAACATGCAAAATGTTCCTAAAAAAATTGAAATAATAAATATAGTATATAATAATATCAAACTTATGCAATTGAAATTGTATATGTATGATTACACACAATAATGTAGATATTTTTTTATAGAAATTCTGACAGTATCACACTCAATATATTATAATTTCCATATTTGAATGAAGAATACTATTAACAGTAAGATAATATGTCTTGCATTCTGACATGTGTATGTAAATAAGACTGTTTCTGTTATATTTATTGTGTATAATGTATATTTTATATGAAAAAAGATAGTTATACTACATTGATAATATCAAAAATGTATCGGTGTTAGTCAAAGGAGTTTCTACTTTGTCAGATAACACTTCAACAAATTTTTACTGAAACATATAAATTTTTTTTTTAAACAAATAATCTTTATAATCATACATAATGCAATTAATATTTTTAGTTAAATTTCTTGAAAAAAAGTTTCATATGATAAACTAAAAAATAAGAAATTAAAATTATATGTTAAACAATGTAAAATATAAATATATAAATTTTATGTAAATATAACTTTTCATAGATATTAGTTATATAATCAGGTAGAAATATATTATAATAATTTTTTTTAGTTAGAATATTAAAAAAATGATTATGCACAAATTATTTTATGATTCAATTTTGACTTCCTATATCTAGTGAATATTTATCATCTGTAAAATTTGTATTGCTAATGGACAAAATAAAAATTGTATTTATATTATATCAATAATTTCATAATAACTGTAAAAAAAGATAATGAAAACTGAAAAAATGAAGATAATGATTTCAGAAATTGTAAGTAATAATTAATGAATAAAAGTGAATTATTTACAATTTTTGTATGAAATATTAAATCATTAAAAATACTTAATACACCAAAAAAATAATTCCATCCACATTGTTATAGCATTTATGTACAGTGGAAATTATTAATTTTGTATTTATCTGTAAATATGTATTATACATATATAAGAAGTTATTGATATAATTAAATGTTAATGGCACTAGTAATATTAGAATAATTGTAACTAATCATAAATGCATTAATTTTGCAGGTTTAGTTCCTTGTATCTTTAAGATACACTTTCTAGAATCTGCATTTTCAAACAAACATATAATATGTTTATACTTGTCTATATTCATATTAATTTTTTGTGATCTCAGGTACCAATTGTAAACAGAACTTCATAATTCAAATATATTTCAATTTCATATTTTGGTTTTGTGAAATTATACAAATGGTATTTGAAAAGCCACAAATAAATGATCATTCTGTTAATCTTTGTTTTATTTCATAGTTATAACTTATGATATAATACAAAAAAATAATCATTGTAAACACTGAATTGTTTTTGAAATAGAACACTTACCAAAATTTATATCAATAATAATTTATTACCTATGTCCACTCTCTATTAACATTGATTCCAAGAATGTTGTCAAATTATATGGTAATAATGGTTGATGTACCCAACTAGCAAGAAACAACATTTTCCATGAATCTGTATAATAATGTGCTATATTTTCTAAAACTTTAAGCTTTACTTTTAATTCACGGGAATATGCATCATATATTAATTGTGCAATTTCTCCTAAAATTAATCATAACCCTAATAAGATAAATTAATTTCAAAAATTCAATTAAATTTTATAAAATATAATTATAAATATTTTTACCAAATTTTAAATTAGGCCATGTTATAAATAACTTGTTCATATTAGTTTCTAAAGATGCCGTTATTTTTATATGTTGTGTAATTTGAGCAAAATTTTCTACGATAGTAATCTATAAAAAATATTATAATAAAAATATTTTTTTTATAATAAAAATATATTAGATGAAAAATATTAAAAGATGCATTACCAATGAATCACAAATATTTTCTAATTTATCACATTGTTCTTGCAAAATTTCAGAATAAGAATTATCCTGTTTTACTTGAATTATATTTTTGAGTAATATTATTCCTTCTAAGTGAAGTGTATTCCATATTTGTATATTTTTATGAATATCTGCAATTAAATCTCGTATATGCCGAGCAGAACCTGTTAAATTTTTTCCTTGTGTTGATTTTGCATGTGAAAGTTCTGTAATATGAATCCAATAAAACATGTTTTTTATATTTGCTTATATATATATATTATTAAAAAATGAATATACAATAAAAAAATTAAATTACTTACTATTAACAGAAGAAAATTGTTCTTTATTTTTCATCTGTATGTGACACACTTTTTTAACACAATCCATCGCAACTAGATTTTTATGAAAACATACATTAATAAAATAAGTAGGAAAATGATAAATTAATGATTACATACAGAAATTAAAAATATACTTAATATATAAACATTTATATTAATTAATTAGAATATAACAATAAATTTATTCGTTCAATCGATTAATTTATACATATGTAATTATAAATATGAAAACCTTATATAGCACAAAGAATATTTGTATATAATTATTATTCAAATAAATATAAATATAAAAGATATATATAAGATTATATTTTTGATATATAGCAATAAAATTATAAAAATTTGAAAGATTGTCTTATTGGTTAATTATGTTAAAATAAAGTATTTTAAAAGAGAAAGAACCAATGATAATAACATTTCCGTTAAATTCCTAATTATCCATTTATATATATTTACATATGATAAATATTAAGTAAAATTTTATAATATTTTAAATTTAATTTGATTTTATTAATTTTATAATTACTTTAAAAAACTATTTAATTGTATTTACGTTCAAATTTTATGTAAAATTTTAGATATTTATCTTTGCATTTTAAATATATAAAAGCAAAGGATATAGATGGCGCCTATGATGCAATATGTATTTAATTATGCGCTAAAATCGAATTTAAAATATTTTGTATAATCTCAAAACAGAAATTTTTTTGTTATTTAATTCATTATTTTAATATAATACTTTTACGAAATATTACGAAATATTTTTATATTAGTATAAAATATATAAATTGATCAATTGAATTTAACTTTTATTCTAAATATTTTAACAAATAATATAATGATTTATATTTAAGTATTTAGTATTAACATAAGTATTTAGTTTTAAAAAGATTGAAGAATTTACAATTTTAAATAGATTTAGATTAGAGTTTATTTGAACAGAATTTGAAATTACAATAAGTATATATAAATTTTAATTAATAATAATAAAATTTTTTTAAACAAATAAATAATAAAAAAAAAATTTTTATGTTAGAAAAATACAATCATTGATTGTTATTATTATTATTATTTCAGAAATAGATATGAATAGATATAATTAAAAATAAATATATTATTACAATATCTTGTATTAAAAAAATATAAAAAAGAATTTGAGTAAAATAATTTAATTAATATAATTAGGTTATGATTAAAATTACGGAAGAAAATTTATACATATGATAAACTGAAACGAAAAGAATCGGATATAATGCGGTTCGGCTCTGTTGCTTTTGTTCGGAGAACGGTCGAGGAACAAGGTCACAGATAAAATGGCAGTCGTTGAGTGGAGTTCAGCTGTGTCTCAATTATAATTACATAGTCTCGAAAATTGCAGGAACATCTAACTAGAAGAGAAGAATGAACGTGCTTCAGGAATTAGTTTCGAAACTGAAGTCGAATGGTTGTCATTGTCGAGTTTCACAATAACACATACCGGCTTCTTATTCCATTTTTCTTCGACCAATCTAGTTAGTTGTATCTCAGAGTCGAGTCTTTGTGGCAGACGCGATTCACGTTCTTGCATCTCGTAGATCACGTGAGATTTCTCTCTTGTGCTCCGACTCGAGATTACCTCATGGGAATCGATCAACCTACTACAAAACCTTCGAGTTACATTCACGTCAAGAAGATTTGACTTGGTGCCGTTGTGCGTGATCGTAATTGAAGTTGGATCAATCCTTTAGAGCGATCG
Source organism: Apis florea (assembly GCF_048593485.1). Classification (NCBI taxonomy): domain Eukaryota; kingdom Metazoa; phylum Arthropoda; class Insecta; order Hymenoptera; family Apidae; genus Apis; species Apis florea. The sequence goes on along the minus strand of NW_028256722.1, from coordinate 416,073 downwards.
TTAGCGGAAAAAATTGATTTGAATTTTTTGGCGTCGAATCAAAAATTTTTTTTAGAATTTTTCGGCGGGAGATACACGTTTGAAAGAAAAAAGAGAACAATGTGACGTAATTTTATGATAATAACTCCGAATGTAACACCTGAACAGATAAACGATCGAATTCGTATCCCGAGTTCGGTAATCGAAAAACACATATAACGAAAAGTGGTGTTCGATTTTCATTGCATTATTTCGTTCGGCAACGATGAAAATGGAGGTAAGTTTAATGCAATAGTGCTAAAAGAAATTTTTTCATATTGTTTACGTATTTGATTAAAATATTCATATGAATCAATAGTATAAAATTAACGTTTTTATTATGTTAAAATAAGTTTCATGCATAAATGATCGATATTTGTATCGATATTTCTGCATGATGACAAAAATTATAATTTGAATTGATCAAGATAGCGGTATTTTTAAATGATTAAACGAAGAAACGTAAATGAAAATTTTGATTTCTTTCATGAATACTGATTTATGCCAATTGCATACCAAAATGTCGATATTTCAAATGAATTAATTAATTAATTATTCGAGAAAGTATACTGAAAAAGATATTACGATATTTGGTTTTATTTAATTGGACAACTTGAACATAATCAACATAATAAACATAATAACATAATTTTATGTATATTCGAAAGTAGTTTATCTAAATGAAAAATGAATTCACACGTGTTAGCATGTTACTCTCGAAAGACTGGTTGAACGACTATTCAAATCAAGTCGTACGCGATTTTTAAATGTGAATATTCGATTGATGCTTTTTAAAATGCTTTATAAAAAATTCGACATTTTAGTTCATAAAACAATATATTTTTTTAACAGCATTTAATATAATTAAATTATGTAAAATATTTCAACTCGTAATTAAAGTCATTATTCTATTCACTTCTAATTGAAATATTTTAAACAAATACATACGACATAATTAAATTCATCTTCAGATTTTATTTATTTTTTATTTATAAATAAATATTTTAATATTAAATCAAATGATTTAATAATTTCAATAATTAAAACCTTGTAAAATAACAATTAATAATATTTATAATTAATAATCAATAATATTTATAAATTATTATTCTCCAAATGATAACCAATAATCATTAAAATAAAATTTAATAGTTCAATTTTTTTTTATTATCTTTTAATTTTGTGAAAATTAAAAATTATAATATATGGTATTATAATAAATATTAATAATTATTACTAAGTAATTATCATCAAGCATAAAGATAAAGACCTTCTATAAAAATATTTGGAAATATTTCAAATATTTTTAATATGCATGAATATCATGGAAAAAGTTTTCTGACGAAAATGATTGTTAATAACAACGATGAGATTGTGAACAAATGCAAACTGTAAAAATAGCTGGTAATTCGCGATGGATTTCCATTCATACATGAGGAAACCGGTATTGTGCATCTTTCCAATATGCATATCTATATCCAACTGATTTTTTACACAAATTATGTAGTCCATAATCGAGCAAGAGACAAAATTTTTCTATGTATAATGTTTTTATAAATTAGCCAATTTGAGTGATTAATAATTTCCATGAAGAGTAATTATTGCGTTAAAAAAGTTTTGTATGTTTTATACATTTCTTCATTTTATCAATGCTATTTAATTTAATTGCATATAAGGTATGTAGGTCATTGTTGATCTTGATGTAGCACGGTTAGTCTTATTTCTAAAACGATTCGACAGATGTTTCAACGTCAGGTATGAGAAATTGAAACAGCTGTTGCGCTTTCAGCGATCTTGATGATAATACCAACTAAAGTAATATCAAATAAAATCTATCAATAATGCTACTTGCTCAAGAACTTGTTCAAAATCATTTTTTTTCAAAAACTATTAAAATTTCTTAGAATTACAATTTGTTTAAATTATATTATTAAAATTATATATATTTGAATACATATATTTAAAATATGTATGGTTATATATTATTATTCTATCTTATACTTTTATAATTTTATAATTTTATAAATTAATTTGTATTTATGTATTTATTTTATAAAAAAAATTCTTTTTTTAAATAATTATCGATATTATTTCAAATATGAAAAATATATATCATACGAGTTTATTAAAAAGTCTTGTATTTCATTAAATAATTATTAATTCTCATCTAATAAATTGCATCCGCATATTGCATCGTCTATTTATCATCATGGACAGATCAAAATTTGTCGAAATCATGTATCGGCAAAGAGGAATTTTAAGTCGGCCATTGATGCAGATGAAAACGATGATGGAAGATTATGTTTTAAGAAAAAAAAGAGAAGCAAGAAGATGATCATTGGCCCATTTTTTTTAGAAAGCAAACAAGCACGGGTTACAGTTAAACAGCCATGCTAGCCATGCCATTTAATTTTCAATGAGCAGCATTCCAGATTGCTGACCAGCTACAGCTGCTCACCCGGAAACCCTTCAAGAACTCGTTTCAGTAATATTTGGTTCCTACGCGGAAGTGCGGGTGAAACACCTGAGCGAACTTACTTCCTTCTGCTAGCCATGAAAGAGCTGAAGCTCTATTCTTCTTTTTGGACCACACCAGAAACATGAGAATAAATTGCGTGTAATCCATGCAAGCTGAATTTGAGGAATTTCGCAGATTCAGATGATCCAGTGATTTATTGGCCAAATTTCATTGTTTAAGACATTACAATAAAATCGTATGTTGAATCCAATGAAACTTTAATTATGAATGCGTGAATGAATTTCCTTTCCATGATCTACATTCAATGAGATTCCACCACGCATGAGAACTATTCGAATGACAAAAATGATGAAGGAAAATGATTAAAATTTTTGAAACAAAAAAGTAATATTGCATTTAATCGTTGTATATTGTACAAACAACTGTTATAATTGATATTTTTCAATATTTATGTAAAACAACAAATAATTTATATCATAATTTGTGTACTTATTATTTATATATATTATGTCATATCAATTATTCACATATAGTATAACAAGTTAATAAGTTTCGTATATATTGAATGATTTTAAAAGAAGCCATTGAAATTATTTCGATCTTAATCAATTGTTATTTTTAAAGACAATTATTTATATAAACAAATATTCGATATGTTATGAATTAATAATAAATCTTATTATCAAATCAAGAATTTTTTCATATTATTGTTATCATTGCTATGAAATATTTAAATCATAGGGAATAGTCATTTAAATGAAATCTATTGCGCATTATCATTGGATGATCTATCGATTGACAACAATATCGACCTTGATTTCTATCTACGGATCTTTTAGTTTAAAATATTATGATATTTCCAATTAAATTTCCATTTATGTATTAAAATCGACAGTAGACGTTCTTATTTTTCAATAACACAATATAAAATCAAAGGATAGTTATCGATCGCGATACCAATTGATAAAATCTGATTAAAAATGACCAGATAAAAGTATGTGTGGTAACAAATTCAATGCGAAACGTTTCGCATTGTTTGATATTATTTTTGAACATCGCAAGAGTTAGTAAGCTAGAAAAACGATTTTGGTTTATAATGTGTTAAATAATATGGCAGTGATTTAGATAATATAGTGTCACAAAATAAATTGCTTAACGAGAGAAACATTTCTATTTTTTTTTTTTTTTTTTTTTTAAGAAAGTGAAGTGAAGATGTAAAGAAATATTGAAAGAAAAACAATAATTTGTTTTTTTTTTCTTTTCTTTAATAAAAATATAAAACGTGTTCAAAAATATAGACTACAAAAATGTATCCAAATGCTTGTTTATTTTCAGTAAGTTATAATTTTTATTACCAAAGTTTATAATTATTTATAATTCCGTGTGATTATTTCAGTTGCACGTACATATAGTAAAATATAAATAATTGTTAATTGATATTTATAAATTCATAAGTTTTATATTTATAAAGTATTTTGTTACAGGAAAAAATATTTTATTTTTAGATATATTACAATAATTTATCAGTTAATAATACTAATAAATATATAATATATATATAATATAAACTATAGACTTCTTTTTTTTTTAATTTTATAATTTTGTTAAAATTTTTATAAGCAACTTTTGAAATTTTGTATTTATTAAATTAAAAATAATTTTTACTATTATATAAAAGAATTTATAAATATCATATTTATAACTCATTGTAAAATTTTATTTAATGTATTATGCACAATTTGATTATGCAGAAAAAAAGATTGAATACTAAAATATAATTAGAATAAAAAAAATTTTTCTAAATTGATAAAAGATCAATTCAAACAATAATATCTAAAATGAATTTAAGCCAATGAATTATGTGTCTTATAATATCATTTAATATATAATATATAATGATCTATTATTATATATATTATTTATTATTATTATAATAGACTTTTTAATAAATAATTTAAATATATAATCCATTGATTTCTTAAGAAACTTCTGATTATAAATTTACCATTAATCATTGCTACGCTTTGATAAAGCTCGCGTACTGTTATTACAAAAGTGTACAAAGCGGCACACGTGACTGGTACTGCATGTTTAAATTTACAGAATTTCGAAAGTATAAGTAAATGCGGAAACAATAACAGTTTGTTAAATTGCGTTCATAAAAGGAGACCGATCCATTCCGCACGATTCAACTTGTGCAAACAAACGAAGTTAATAGTGTATATTCGTTCTCGTAAAAAAAATTTAATTACCTTGCCTAAAAACGTATTATAAGAGTTTTGATGGATCATATCGGCGAAAGAATGGGTTAATCGTATAGTAGTCGTGGCTAGTTTTCTGGAATTCGCTTCCCGTTAGCGCGGACGTTCGACGCAAAGTAGCCTGGAATTTGATTCGCTTCGTGGTTTGTATTTTTTTTTCCACCTTAATTTTTTTCTCGTTCGCTTTTTCTCTCTTACACGAAGAAAGATCAAGAGACACTATATTCGCATAACAGAAAGATTTGTAGACCACAGAGACATTCAGAGATCTGTGTTTAAACTGATCACGTTGAAATTAGAAACAAGATTCATGAGTCAGATTGCACCATCATTAATTTAACAATCTAAAACATCAGATTTTATAATTACGTGAGTCTGTATGAATGTAATCATCGTGAATCCTTGGCTGGAAAAATCAAGGACATACAAAGGACATTCTATGGATATTCATCCATCGTCTTCACTTTAGTTGATATTTAGAGAAACATACGTCAAATCGAGATAATCAACGGAGAAATAAAATTAGATTTCAATTTTTATTTTTTTTTATTTACTTTTTTTAACTTTTTCCATTTTTCATATTTTTATTCGTGGACAATGAAATTCGTGATAACATGATTCCATTTTGTTACAGGCGGAGCACAGGTTGGAGCAGTTGAAGAAGGCAACGGACAGAATACAAAAGGAGATCGAAGAGGTCACGGAGAGGGAGCACGAGCTCAGAAACGTGGGTAGCATTAAAACCACGTCCCACGAGACGGTGGATTCCAAGGTACGTTTAAAACTTTATGTATATATATATATGTATGCATTCATGTCGACCATGTTCAAGGTCGTTGAACGAAAGAAAGAAAGAGTAAATGAATGTAATATAAGGACGAAATGCATCGTATGACTTATGGCTGCTCACAAGGAACAAGAATAATTAAACATGCACAGATTTAATAATTCACGATGCATTTTATCAATCTTATTACATATGTGATGAGAATCAATGAAAAATAAAATCTGATATATAATAAATTGAAAAAGAATTTCATTAAAAATTTTCGTATATTATATATGTATATTGGATAAAAATAATACATATGTATACATATAAAATCTTAAAATTTTTAATTTTTAAATAAAAAATTAATTAAATAATAAATTTTTTTAAAAAAATTAATAAAAAAAATTGATATTATATATATTTAAAAGTATCATTAAGTAAGTTAGAACACGTATCATTTTTTTTATCAGAAATTTCATTTTTAATGATTCAATATATAATGATACAATAAGAAGCAGATTAATTGTTTTCTTTTTTTATTTTTCTTTAAAAATAAAAGATTATATTAAAGTAAGTGACAAAAATTTATCATCGACATTAATCAGTTAAATGAATACTAATTTTATTATAAATTAATGTATAATATTTGACATGGATTATTATTTTATAGCAATTTTATGCAAAATATTCTCCGCAAAGAATAAGAATTATAAAAATTTATTTTTATATTTGTTTATAATTAATATAGTATTTTATAATTAATATAGTAATTATATACAAAATGTAATGAATATCATAGACTCACATTACTACAATAAATTTTTTTCACTAAATTAGTGATATTTTAATAATATAAATAAAAACATAGATACGATTGCGCGATTTTATATACTTTAATTACGTTAATTAATAAAATGTTTGAAGTAATTGCTATAGAATACGATAGTGTACACATTTATTTCACAAAGCCGATTGTATTTAGTTTTTATAATATCAGAATTTCTACAAAAATATTTTATCTACTGATATATATATATATATTAAATGTAACGCCGTTTACCATGAAATAATTTTTTTAACTTGTGACGTAATTATTGTGTTGCACTGATAATAGTTAAAATATGCTTTCGTATAATTGATGGCTGCAAATAGATAGCGTATGCGTTACAAAGGTCACTTCGATCTTTTTATATTCAGGTAAATACTTTTATTTTTTAAAAATATTTTACACGAGAGAGCTCATTTGGATTTCATTTGTTCAGGTTTTCTTATAATCAAGTGAAGAAATGTATTATTTACTGTTTTTAATTACACTCATTTTAATTGTAGTAATTTTAATTACAACAATTTATGTAATAACAAAATATATTACAAATATATATGTAATATATAATATATATCGAATATATATAATTAAAACAACAAAAATTTTGTTTATTAGGTACGACGTATGCCACAAGCTTTGGTCTCAGGAAAATTGAAGAGAACAACGTCTACTCCACAAATTTTAGAAGCTATCAGCTTAACACCATCTACACCACCCTTAACGCCAAAGATGACGAATGGAGTGATATCTAGTCGCACCACTCCAACACCTTTGCGTTTCGCAACAGCACCTAGTCAAAAAGGGCTAATGCATAGGTTTCTGGCAACTCGTGGAAAAATTTACAAACCAAAATCTATAGATAATGATACGCTAACACCACCTTCATCACCCAGTATCACACTTAATCCATTGAGTATCAAGGCTTTTAATAGAAATTTGGAAATTCAACTTGAACCGGATAATGAACCTAAAAAACCTCCTATTAGAAAAGGATATGTGCCTGTAGAAGAAAAAATTCAAAAAGAATTACATGAAATGAAAGAACGAGAAAATGAGCTTAGGTAACACATATGTATATTTAATTTATGTTTTTATAGTTAAATGATAGTGCATAGTGAATATTTTATAATTTGTTATATTTAAACTTTAATATTATTTATTGATTAATATAATCTATAACATAATATAATTTTCAATCATATATTTTTATTGGATTAAATGTATCATTAAGATAAATTATTATATTAATATTAATATAAATAGTATTTATATTTTTCTTATTTCATGAAAAAAAAAATTATATGAATTTTTAGATTAATGCGATCACAGATGTTGGCTAAATCTCAACCAAATCTTTTGGATATTGGAAATGATAACGATTCCGATATTTATGATGGTTCAAACTCATTAAGAAGCGGTACCTCAACAAATACTTTAAATGAAGATGAAATAGAAAAAGAAATTAAAGGAAAACACAAGGTATTAATAAAACTAATACATATGTTTTTAATATTAATATTTATATAATTTATTTATTTACCGATTGTTAATTATCTGTCTTCATTAAGTAGTAAATTGAACTGTTATTTATGTATCCATATTTTTGATCAATGATAAATCAATGATAATTATTTAATTGTATTAAATAGCCTAATCCACGACGTCGAAGCACTCTCATCGCGCAATGGGAAAATTTGATAGCTGCAAAAAAGGAATCTAATGATAATAACAACGAGAATGATTTAAATTTTTGAAAAATTGGATTATTTTGTAAAAAATAAATTATCAATGTTTATTTTCGTTTTTATATCATTTTTTAAAAATATTCCAAAATGGTATAAATATCTAAGTATTTTATAAAATTTTTCATATTTGAAACATATATTTTATAATTAATAGATATTGAATTTATTTACTTATCAAACTTTTAAACTAATTTATTTAATGTTAAGATAGATATTTATTCAAAACTGATTTACCTGAATAAACATATATTATATTTAATGTTTTTTTTAAATGCTTTCAGTATTAAAAAAATTAGCTACATTGAAAAAAATTATCTTTTTCTTGTATAGGGATAAAAAATATTATTAAGTATTTAATATATCCATTGATTAATTGTAATATATCTATTATATAATCACATAAAAATGACTGAATCCATAATTCTAAAAATTTTCTTTAAAATATGATATATAATATATCTTATAAACAAGAATTTTGTTATGTACTTAATTAATTGTAAAGAATAATTGTGTGCATTCAATTTATTTACATATATTGCATATGTGATAGTATAGTTCTAATAACATAGAATATCATAGTAATAACAAAGAAATAATTTATAATAATTAATATGCATTATGTGGTTAATAAGATATACATTTTAAAATTTTCTTGTTTTATTTTTTTGATTTTAAATAAAGTATTTAAAATCTATTAAGATATTAAAATGTATTAAAATGTATTTAAAAATATTTGTTTTAAATGAAAATAAAATATATAATGTAAAAAAAAAATATTTTTTTTAATATAAACATATCAAATTCTAACTATAAAAACTGTTTCACAAATATTAAAATTTTAAATATATAGAAATATAAACAATTAATAACAAATATATGTATACATTGTGTATATATATGTATATATACACATACAAATTTTACAAATAAATCTCAATTAACATTTTTGCATATCAACTTTCATATTTATTTTTCTTAGAATGAATTCTTAAATTTATTATATAACTTTATATAGATACTCTAATATAAAAATATAAAAATAAGGTTAAATTTTATCTTCCATGCTAGGAATCCTATACAACGCATGTATCAGACCAATCGAAGAAAGTATTCCCCTTGCTCTTTCTTTTCAGTGTTGTATTATTCGTGTATATATTTTTCCACGTATTCTTAAGTGTCATATTATAGCAATGAATATTCCAAATGTAAATAAAATAATAAATAAAGAAATTGAAATTTTATTATTAATCAATTTTGTAAAAAATGATGGTAATTGAGTGAATAATTTTAGAATATATTTACATATTGAATTGAGGTTATATTCTATTATTCATATATTTTAACTTAATTAAGTATTGTTTTAATTTTATTTATTTCAGTTTGTGATTTACCTATTTATGTACAAGATATATTAAATGGAAAATACGAAGATGTAATAAATAATAAGTTATTTTCAAATCTAATTCAAGAATACAACAATTATGATTCTGAGATAATACATAAAAATATAGAAAAAACAGGCTTATATGATTCTTGGTTTTGCACTGGTATAGCTTCTTTATTATATTTTATTCAATACAATTGGACAGGTCCACAAGTTAAAAAAAACATTGAATGGCAAAATATTAAAAATGAAAATATATTTAAAGATTTATCTTTATATGATGAATGCAATGCAAATGTTAAAATGTTAGATCTTCTTTATCTTTCAAAGATAATATTTTCTAATGAAATCTTACAAAATATTTATAAAAGTTGTATATGGTGGTTATTTAGAGCAAATTTTTTAAATCAGCTAATATTAAATGAAAGTTCTGGTATGATATTTGATGAAACTGAACAATTAATTGATAAAATCAATAATTTGCAACTATTGCAAGAAAATATTTATTGTGAAACATTATTTTGTATTGAAGCTGCGCAATTTTATTTTTATTATAGAAGAATTCATAATTCAGAAAAATATATTAACCTTGCTCAGGAAAGAGCAAAATTAAGTTTAAATTTGCAAGGTGCATTGGGAAAACGTACAAAATATCAGAAAGAAAAGGCACAATTATTTTTAAGAATAAATTTGGAAAAAAAACAATTTCCTTTTAGATGTTGTGAAAATTTACCAAAATCATTGGATTTAAACGATGAAATTAGATTAGAACATATTGAATTTTCAGAAAGTATAGCAAATACACAAATAGGAGCTGTAGAAGAAACTATAATATTAGCAAAATAGTAAGAATAATTTTATATGTTTATTATATCATAATATCATATCATAAGAAAAAAATTATGTCTTATTATAATTTTTATTTTTATTAGTATTCAGTTGCAACTATCACAACCAAAAGATAAATTAACGGATGAAGAAATAATACCTTATTTAACTGTAAGTATTTTTATTTTATCATATCAATTGTCAATTTCATTATTGAAGGAAATTTTTTAATAGGTTGTAATAAATAATACAAAAAATTGGTCTTTAAAAATGGCATCTTTTTATAATCGATGTTCTTTGGAATCTGGAAATAAACGAACTGTTGAACGGTCAATGATGCAAATGGAATATTTAATACATGAGTTAAATAAAACAGAAGTTTCTGTTACAAATAGAATGGACTTATTTTTTGCTAGTGGTCTTAAGCCAATTTGGGTTTTAGAACAAATGTATGCACAATTGATGTTAAGTCTTGGATTAGTAAAGGGAGCTTTAGATGTTTTCTTAAAACTTAAACTTTGGAAAGAAGTTATTGCTTGTTACAATATAATAAATCTGAAACATAAAGTATATTTTTTAATTCATATCATCCTCTTTTATTATATATATATATATACATACATATAAAACAAATTATTTATATTTTATTAATAATTTTAGGCAGTAGAAATTATTCATCAAGAATTATCTAAAAAGCCATCGGTTCAATTATGGTGTTTGTTAGGTGATGCAACTGAGGATCCTAATCATTATGAAACAGCATGGAAATTATCCAACGAAAAAAGTAGCATAGTTCAAAGACATTGGGGATTTTTTTATTTTAAAAAACAAAATGTAAGTATACAAATGTAAATATATTAATTTAATTATTTTTTTATTATATATTTTATTTTTTAGTACAAAGAAGCTATACCACATTTAAAATTATCAGTTGAATTAAATAATATTCAAGAACATGTATGGATAAGACTTGGATTTGCTGCCTTAGAAACAGAAGATTGGAAATTAGCAGCAACAGCATATAAACATTATTGTGCTTTAGAACAAACGGTTTGTATTGAATTAATAAAACAGTTATGAAATTAAATATATATAATAAAATTATAATTTTCTTTTGCATTAAAAAAATTTATTATTTTTCCATTAATATAATATGACTATTTATAATTTTATTATATCATATATTACATAATTTTACAATTTGGTTACAGACATTTGAAGCATGGAATAATTTGGCAAAGGCTTACATAAAATTAGGTGATAAAGCAAAAGCTTGGAAATCTCTTCAAGATGCTATAAAATGTAATTATGATCAATGGCAAGTTTGGGATAATTTAATGATAGTGAGCATTGATTTGCGACATTTTTCAGAAGTACGAATATATTTATATATTATTAAAATAAAAAGAAAATTAAATTATTTTCTAAAATATATTTTTTCAATTTTTTGACTTATATTTAATTTTTTTAGGTAATTCGATGTTATCATCGTATTTTAGATTTGAAAAGTCACCATTTAGATGTTCAAGTTCTTGATATACTTACTAATGCTGTATTAAACAATGTAAATGATTCAAATGGAATTTCTGCACAAAAATTGCTTCCAAAAGTTTTAGAATTATTTGGAAGAATTACTTCTTTTATATCTAATAATTCTGATGTTTGGAGGATGTATGGACAACTTATTATTTTAAAAAAGACAGATGTTGATAATGAAAAGGCAATACATTATTTACAACAAGCATATCGTATTGCTATCTCAGATTCAAAATGGCTTTTACAAGAAGAATCAGTTGAAAAAATATTACAATTATGTTGTATATTAGCAGAAATATACTTACAACATGCTTCTAATTGTGAATTAAAAAAAAAAAAAACATTGTTAGCAAGTGCAAAATTATCTCTTCAAGGAATTGTAAAAAAAGTCAAAGATCAAGAGTGGAATATTGATAAGATTTGTATATGTTTAAATAGAGTTGAAAGATATTTAGATACAATAATAATAAAATTAGAACAAATAAAATTGAAAAATATATGATTATTTTATTATAATGAATTGATTTTTATTAATTTTTGGAAAACAAAATTATCTTATAACTTGTGTATGTTTGTGTGTGTGTATGTTTTTGTAAAAACATATAAAAATATAATTTAATAATTCTTTATAAGATTCTAATTATTTAAAAAATATAAATTGCAAAAATGTGTTTTATAATCAAATATTATATTTATATTTATTTCAATAAATTTTATTTCATTATTTACTCATTTTAATTAATTGAAATTGAAAATCATTGATTTTACAAGTTTTACAATATCTATAGTTACAATCTTTTTATAATTAATTTATAAAATATAATTTATAAATATATATATTTGTGAATATTTCTAGATTGGGAATATTCGTAGAATCAAATAGTTATCATAAAAATTCTATTTCTATTTATTTTTTCTTATCATTTTTTTATTACATTTTTTATTACATTTTCTTTTCTTTTCTATTATAATACGTTGCATAAAGTGTCAAAATTCAAGTTTTCAAAATTAGAAAGAACGAATATTGCGTCGTATCTAAAGTCTAACCATAATCTCCTTCATTTGTTTAACTTAACATAATTGAACTGATATAGTAATTATATTTTTCCCTTAATTTCTTCAAAACGGCAAGCCTGCATATAGATATATAAATATTGAATCATATCGTGGTAACTATTTAATCTTATTTCAACAATGAAAATTAATTTTTAGTAATAAAATAAAATTTATGTAATAATTTTAGCCAACAAGTTATATAAGATTTTATAAAAAAATATTTAAAAATACAAATTAAAACAAGATTTTTATAATAAATATTTTACATTATATATTTTATATATATATTATAGATATTTTATATTAAAAGGTAATTATATATTAAAAAATAAATTAATAAAATATTTTACAAATTATATTCCAATCCAAGTAGGGAATAATATATGTGTATTATAATATATAATGTAATTAATAATATATAATGTATTATTTGCAATAAAATATATTATAATTAAAATTTATTTTAATAATAACATTAAATTTACTTTATTCTAAACAAATACTTTTTTTTTTTAGATGTCATTTGCAGGAAAAGTTGTATTAATAACTGGAGCTAGTTCTGGCATTGGAGCAGCAACTGCTAAACATTTTTCACAACTTGATGCACTATTATCAATTACAGGTCGTAATGTACAGAAATTAAATGAAATAGCTGATCAGTGTAAATCTAATAAACCATTAATTATACCTGGAGATTTGACTAATGAAACTGATGTTCAAAATATTATTAAATTAACTATTAAACATTATGGTAAATTAGATATTCTAATTAATAATGCTGGTATATTAGAAAATGGCAGCATAGAAAACACTTCATTAGATCAATATGATAGGTATATATTTATTTTTTATATTATTTAAAAATATGAAATTTTATTTTAATTTTAAAAAATATGTGAAATATTTACATGCCAATGTTTTAGAATTTTTAATGTAAATGTACGTTCTATATATTATTTAACAATGTTGGCTGTTCCATACATAATACAAACTAAAGGTAATATTGTGAATGTATCAAGTGTAGTTGGATTAAGATCCTTCCCAGGAGTTTTATCATATTGTATGAGTAAATCAGCAATTGATCAATTTACAAGATGTGTGGCTGTTGAACTTGCACCAAAACAAGTATATATAATTTTAGAATATATTAAATGCAATAATATTTGATATTTTCATGTAAATTTTATATTTATTTTTTAATTTATAGGTAAGAGTTAATGCTGTAAATCCTGGTGTAATAACAACAAATCTTCATAAAAATAGTGGAATGTCAGATGAAGAACTAAAAAACTTTTATGAGCATTGTAAAAATACTCATGCTCTTGGCCGATCAGGAGATGTTAATGAAGTTGCAAAAGCAATTGCATATTTGGCAAGTGATGATGCTAGTTTTATTACAGGTGTAACTTTATCTATTGATGGAGGAAGACATGTCATGTGTCCGCGTTAAATTGTATTTTGTGCAAAAAAATAATTTTATATGCATGTAATTTTAAATTTACTAAAACTTTCAATACATTTTTTCATATCTATAATGCATTTATCAAGTTATAAAACTAATATTTTTTTAAAAATGTATACATAAGAAATACTAATAGTAAAACATTAAATTATAAGTTAAGAAATATATAAAGAAATATTATTTTTCAATAAATAATATCTTAAAAATGGATTTTTGAACAATATATTATAATATTATAAAAATATACTATTATCATACTATTTGTTATTTAATAATTTAAAAACATATTAATAGTTTATTAGATAAATAAGTATATACAATAGTTATACAATAAAATAAATACAATAAAATAAATAAACAAATACTTCATTTTAATTATTTTAAAATAAAAATGCAATTACAATAAAAATAAATAAATTAATCACACAAATCTATATAAAAAATGTTTTATTTTATAAATTTATTTATATTTTATTAAAAAAATTTTATTATTAAAAATTATTTTTAAAAATAATGTACAAATAAAAAATATATTATGCATGGTGCATGATAACTTATGAAAAAACATAAAAAACTTATGTCAAAAACATAAAAAAAAAATGTCAATTCAAACAATATTTTCAATCTGGTAACAAGCTTTTTATTGGTATATTTATTTATAATATACTTTATTATATATATATATTTATAGTTTTATAAAAATTCTATTTTATTTTAAAAACAATATTACATATATAATTATTATATATTATATTTGTTTTAATAGTAACTGATTTATGTTATCAATAATCTATATAATTTTTATGAAATTTAAATGAAATTATACAATATATATATATATATATATATATATATATGCAGATGCCACGTCATATAACAAACTCTTTATCTTCTTTCAAGATTATATATCATGGAATATTAATTAATGTTCATAGTTACAGGTCTGACGCAATATAAAGATACATTATGTGTACTAAAAACCTATTATATTTTTTATCGGGATCGGTGGTTAGAGGTTTTGGCAGAGGTTCTAAAGTTTTAGGAATACCTACAGGTAAGATTAAACATCTTAATTTTTCTTTAATCAATTCTGAAATTTTGAAATTAAGAAGTTATAAATTTAAAATTGTTTTAATGATAATCTAGAGTTGTATTTACATGTAACTAGAAAATATAATTTTATTCTTTACATGCTTATTGGCGGGAATATATGAAATATATTAAAAAAAGTTATTTAGTATTAATCATTAAACAGTACGATTAATTTTTATAAAAATGTATTAAAGTTAAAATTAGCTAAAATTAATCAATAAAATAAAAACTTATAAAAAAATTATATTACATTTAATATATATATACAAGTAAAATATAAAATTTATAATTATATATAAAAAATGTAACTTTTAAATAATATAATTTTTTAATGTATATAAGTAATTATGAAATTATTTTTTTATAGCAAATCTTGAAGATAATGTAGTAGAAAATTTACCTAATGATTTTAATACTGGAGTTTATTATGGATGGGCTTCTATAGATGGACAAATTTATAAAATGGTTGCCAGTATTGGTTGGAATCCATTTTATAAAAATAAAAAAAAGACTGTGGTATGAATTATAAAATATTCAATATTTAATAAAATAAAAATTTTTAATTATTTTTCAATAATATAGGAATTACATCTAATACATACATTTGAAAATGACTTTTATGGAAAACAAATTAAAGCCATTTTTGTGGGATATATACGACCAGAAAAAAATTTTACTTCCGAAGGTAAATAATTATAATATTATAAAATTGGTTTTTTTTATTAAATCGTTTTTTTATCATTTTAGAGGAATTAATTAAAGCAATAAAAACTGATATTGCATTTGCTGAAGAACAGTTACAAAAACCTGATATGATTGCTTATAAATATAATCAATTTCTTAAAGAATAGTAAAATTAAGAATATTATAAATAATACTAATTAATATTATAATACTACATATATTTTTTGCACGTAGTTTTCTTATTATATTCGAAAATAATTCATAAGGAATAATATATTATATGTTAATAAAGATTTATTATAAAAAATAATGTAAATATAACTAATATAATTAATATATTATTCTAATAATTAATTAATAATTAATATAATTATTCTAATAGTTATTCTAATCTAATTTGAATTCTTTTAAGAAACAATACATATATATTATTGTATATAATTTTTAATATATTCAATTATTTTTATCTTGTATTTTTAAAATAATATTTATGCACATAAAAATTAAGAAATAGAATATAAATAATAATTATTCCATTATTGATATTTAAGTAGTATCTGATGATGTACTTGGTAGAGGAGGAGGAGGAGGAGGTGGTGGTAAAGATACCCATGGCACTTTTATTCGAGTAGGAACTTGTGGAACTTGTGATAACCAGGGTATATTTGTTGATTGGAATCTTACATTTGTAAATGAATTTGGATGATGTTGTAATGTTAAGTATTCTGGAGAAATTCTTGGACATGTATTAAAAGGAATTCTAGGATTTAAATATGCTGTACTATTATCTTCACTATAATAATTGTGGGAATTATATAAATTTTGATTAGCACTAGTATTATGATTTATATATTGCATAGGTTGCATTGAATATGCTCCATATCCATATGATTCACTATTATTTTGATAAGCTTGTGACCATAAAGTTTGAGATTTTTTTTGATTTTCAAAAAAAAATTGTCTATTTGTTCGTGTATAAAATTCTTTTTTTTGCTTTTGTACATTTCTATTCCATGGATGATTTGATTGCCAACCAGTATTAGGTTCTAAAGAAAAACAAATATTATTATAAATATTAAATGTTAATATTAAATAAGAAACTTACTTGAAATACGTTTTCGTTTAAATGGAATATCTGATTGATTAACATTATTTATTTGTTTTGCTTTTAATTGTTCATAATAAGCTCGTTCTTCCTCATCATCTGAAAATTCTGGGGGATCATCTGCATTTGCATCAATACCTTTAATTCTATGATAATTATAAATTTTAATACATAAAGCTTACTATAAATTAATTTTATAAAGATTATTTATATATTTATACTTACTTCAATAATTCATGAAGAAATACCAAGGAAGTATATTCTGTATTTGGACAATAATAGACAGTCATTTTCTCTTTTATGTCACATTCTTTTATATGTTTAGAACTATTAAAACGTACACAATAATGAGGTTCATTTACTTTTCCAAAGACATCAAATATTTTACCTAATGCTCTTTGTCCTTTTTCAACAAATAAAACTGTATCTAAGTTTAATGTTGGTTTACCAGGTTTTGGTTTCACAACTACCAACTGTTCTACCATCCAAGCAACCTTGAATTTTAATTCAATTATATTATTTTAAATTTAACAATATTTGTAAATTAATTTAGGATTCATAAATACTTCTCCTAATGGATCGCATAATACTTCAGGTACACTAATTTTTAAGTCTTCAATAGGAGGTAAATCATCTAATTCATTTTTTATTTCATTATTTTTTTGCCTTTTTATACTATTTCTCATGCTTTTCCTAAAAATATAAAAAATTGTTTTAAAATTTGGTATATATTAAACTTATAATATAGGTATATAAACTTACTTGCTCAAACAATCATCACTATCTGATTCATTTGATTGAATTATTACAGAAGAATCACTGCTATTAGAATCATCTTGACTTTCACTTTCTTCATCTGATGAGGTTTCTTTATTTTGCCTATAAGTTTGTATTTGTATTTCTTTTAAAGATTTACTTTCATTATTTTCACATTTTATTTCATCAGAATTATATTCTGTTTCTGAATCAGAATTTCCATATTCTAAAGCAATACTAACAAGAGAAGATACTTTATCATTTTCTAATAAAAAAAGAAACACAAAATTCAATAATTATTTAATTAAAAATTATAAATAATTTCAATTAAAATAATGAATATTTTCTATTCTTACTTTGAGTTAATGATATATTCTTTTTATGTATGATATGAATATCATTATCTTCATGTTTTAATTTTTCAAATGTTATATGATCTTGCTTTTTATTAGGATCATTAGTTAATACTTCATTTCTATTAATATGTGAAGTAATTGAATTTTTTTCTTCATTAATTAGATTATTTATTTTATTACAATTTTGTTTAATTTCAATATTATTAATTATATTTAGCTTAGAATTATCTGCAAATTTACTTGTCTCATTAATATTAATTTGAATATTTTCTTTATATTTTGATAAACAGTTTTCATTATTTGAAACATAATTATTTTTTTCAGTATTTATTATGTGCTTCTTCAATTCATCGTGTAAATTTCTATTTTCTACCACTATAGGCTTTTCTATTATAACCTTATCCGAATCCATTGTAATTTTTGTTATACAATTCTCTGGTTATGATTAATTATAATGACTTATAAAAAAATGTTCACTTTAAATGCAATTAATTAATAAATATACAAAAAAAGAATTTTTTTTATAGAATTTCATAAATTTTATACAAACACATTCACTATTAAACTATCTATGATCATATAATCACATGTCTTAACACTTATATATCGAATATTGATATATTCTTATATTAATATATCTTTGAAAGATCGATTTTAGAAATCAAAACAAATAAAATATAAAAATGTTAATTAAATTTATCTATAAATTATTAAATAATAATTTAAATTTTTGTTGAAAATGAAAACGAGACAGAATGAGACAGACGGGTGGTGGGGATAGAAACATCTTGCTCTATCTTCGTAATTTAAATTGCTTTTTATCATTTAATAAATTAATTTCAATTGATATTTTTTACCAATTTTTGTATTTATTTTGGAATCAATTTCTAAGGATATTTCATGAGTATATTAATATTCTATATAAAAAAATTGTATAAGATAAAAAAAAAGATAAATAAATATGATTTTATAAAAAATTTAATTTTCAAAAAAACTTTAATACTATATTAATAACAATTATTTATATCAAACACTTACTTTTTATAGGATAATTTGATCACAATATGAATGAATCACAATGTATTTTTTTAATAATAATTTATAATTAATATTTAAAAAATGTATAATATATTATTATATTTTATTCTCTGGTGACTACATTTACAATTGTTTGAATAATTTTTTTCCCATTTTGATGATTCAAAAGATTTAAAAGAGGCTCCTTCATTTTTTGTTCCAATAATTCGACTAATTCCATTCTCATTCTTTGTAAAAGTTGTGCCACCTAAGTAAAATCAATATTTATAATTAATATTTTATGTCTAAATTTTATAAAACTAATAATAAAATTTAGTTTAATTTTTATAAAGCTTTATAAATAATATTCTTACCCTATGAGATTCAACACTAAATAAAATCCAATCATCTTCTAATGATACAATAAATATTCCATTATGTAATTCTATTTTTAATTCATAATCAGAAAATAAAATTAATGGTAAAATTGGTACCATTGATACTTCTTTAATAAATATTTTACTTGTTTTAACTTTTTCCTGAAATACTAAATATGGACTAGGAAAATAGCCAACATGAAAGTTGACAGAGGATGGATGGATACTGACAAAACCATCATTTTTAGTTTGGAATCTTAATTCCTCGGGTTTCGGTTGTATTGGAACTGCTCCAGCAGATTGAATTTGAAAAGATTTTTCTGGTGTAAAAACTTTTACCACATTAGGATATAAAGCTGCACAGAGTAAACCTTGGAGAAGTTTATAATTGTCATTATTGATATTAAGTTCAAATCCAGTAATTTCTACAATCTTATCAACATTTGGTTGTCGTTTGGGCAAATTAATAGGAACAAATCCAATTGAAACCAATAATTCTAATAATTGATATTTTATATCTGCCAAAGTACATAGTGTACGCATAGATAGATAGTTTTCATTTGCAAAAGCTTGACCTGCATTACTGTTGCGTGTATATGCTTCTAACCATTTCTGTCAAAAGAAATAATAATGATAATTATAAAATTATATATTATATAATATATATATTTATATATATATATAAATATTATAATATTTATATTTACATGTTTACCTTATATGCTTTGAGAATAGTTAATTGATCAGAATTAGCAGTAAAAAATTCTTTTTTTGCATCAATTTCGTGTCTTTTTTCGAAAGGAATAGTAAACGGATTTTTATGAGATAAACAAGCTGCAATGGTGAGTGCAGAATCAAGACAGCAAAAGATTGCTCCAAACAATATTAATTTTCCAATTCGTACATTTACAGGCAGTGTTGCAAGATGATGGCCTAATGGTGTTAATGTACATTCGGAATTAAATGCTCCAACATCTTGTAAACGTTTAATTGCACTATTAATATTTTCTTCTGTTGGTGGTTCTAGCATTTTACCTAATTAAATATTATAATATAAATGCCATAAAATTAATTAAAAATATAAAATTAAATAAATTATTATTACTTAAAATTTTATGTAAATCAATCTTTTTTCCTATATGTAAAAGTTGTATACGTAATAACAATGGTTCTAAAGGAATTCGTAATATTTCAGGTACTGGTTGTGCTGTGAAATGATATTTAAATCTGAAAAATATAAAAAATTAAATAAATATTAATAAATATTTTATTAATACAAAAATTATTTATTAATTAAATTATTAAAAATATAATTATATACTTGTATGAAGTATATAAATGAATACATATTCCAGACATTACACGTCCAGCACGACCTTTTCTTTGTAATGCATTTGCACGTGATACCCAACATGTTTCTAAACTTTCCATGTTTTGATTTGAATTAAATCTAGTTTCTTTCATTTTGCCACTATCAATTACAAAAACACAATCATCAATAGTGATGGAAGTTTCAGCTAAATTTGTGCTTAATACAATTTTTCTGACGTTTTTACTTTTCTTAAAAACTAAGTTTTGTTCTTCATTCGATAAAGATGAATGTAATGGTACAATAATAAATTTTCCAGTCTTTGGTGAGAGAAATTTATTGTCATTCAATCGATCTTTTAGTGCAATAATTTCAGCAAATCCAGGTAAAAATATCTGTAAATGCAATATCAATTTTATTTATTTTGAAAAAAGAACAACTATTATTATTTACTATTATTATTACTAAATTTACTTACTAAAATGGAGCCTGTTTTAGGATAATTGTGTTCACCAAAAGTAATCCATTCTAATATTGTCTCTATAAGTTCAAAATTAATTTTATCATAATCTACAACATATAAATTTTTATGAGTTTGCTTATTATAAGCCTGATATCTACTGACAAGTTGCGTTAGTGATAAATTTTCATCTTCAATAGATTCCTTAGGTATAGGAGCAGAAAGACCTTCAATCTCTGCAGTTTCTAAATCAATTTGTAATTGCATCCAACCACCTTTAATTTTTCGTGTAAATCTCGAATTTTCTTCAAGAACATAATTTGTTCTCTCAAATATATCTTCTAAAAAAATTCGTTCTACAGGAAATGTTTTTCCTGGAATGCATAAAACAGGAGCTCCTTTAAAATATGAGGAAAATACCTCACTTTTAAGTGTTGCACTCATAAGTATTATTTTCAAATTTGATCTTTTATGCAATAACTCTTTTAAGAGCATCAATAAGAAGTCACTAAAAAAAATTAAAATAATTATATTAAAATAAACAAATTTATATGGTAAAAAGTAAGTAACTTACCTTTCTGCACTTCTTTCATGAACTTCATCTACAATAATATGTGTAACATCTGTTAATTCTGGATTCATAGAAAATCTTTGCAATAAAATCCCAGTTGTACAAAATGTTAATCTAGTTCTATTAGAAATTTTACTTTCTAATCGTATTTGATATCCTACTATATCACCTATACATTCATTTCTTTCTGTTGCAACTCTTTCTGCTACTCCTACTGCACTTATTCTTCGAGGTTGTGTACATATTATATTAACATGTTCTTTAGACTTAGATCTATTACAAATCCAATCATCTAATAAAAATTGTGGTACCTAAAAAATATTTTCAATTAATATTACTTTATTAAATTACTTTATTATTTTATATATACTTTATTATTTTACTTTATTATAAGTTCAAATTTATTATTTTCATTTAATTGAATACAAAATTAATTACTTGTGTACTTTTGCCACATCCTGTTTCACCTGAAATTATAGTAACTTGATTTTTATGTATTAATTCTAAAATTTCATCCATTTTTGTCCATGCAGGCAGCGTTTCTCTAATTTCTTTCATTTTTTTATATCTAGAATTTGTTTGTTTCTCTTTGAAATTTTTTTCAATTAGATTATCTTCTTTTAATATTTCTTCCCAACTAACATTATTTCTATTTTTTCTATGAATAGATCCTAATTCATAATGTGTAGCTATATTTGTTTCATCTTCAGTTTCTGATTGTTTTTGAAATAATAATTCATTTTGATCTATAAATTGTTTTTTATTTTCTTCTAAATATTCTTTTATATCATATTCATTTTCCAAAAGAGATATTATTGAAAAAATAGAAGGTGTTCCATCTGCAGATATTAGTAATGCTTCATCATACAATCTTCTTCCTATTCTTAAACAATTTATACTTGGAAATGTACCATCATTTTTATAAAAATAAAAATAAGGTGGTTCATAAGGATATTTACAACCTAAAGAAATATTTAAAATAATTAAATATAGTAAAAGATATATATATATAATAATATAATATAGTGTAATATATACATATTTTACCTTCAGGAAATCTTATTTCTAAAGTAAAATATGGATCTTCTCTTTCAGGCATTTTTATTATTTGTGGTTGTTGGTGTAAAAATCTACATTTATTTCCGAATCTACATTTTTTATGAATAAATAATCTGCAAATTTCTCTTTCCTTTTCTTTCTTTTGTTTTTGTTTAATTCTTTCAATCTCTTCTTCTATTTCATCATTTCTTACTAAATAATCCAATTTAACTTGTACAATCCAAATTTGATTTTTTATTTTTTCAGTAAACATGTTCCCATAAATAGATTCAAGTGCTTCTCTTTCTTCATTTCTTTTTTCTAATAATTCTATTGTCTTAATATCATCAGGTATCTTATTTCTTGTTATATTTTCCAATTCATAATATTTATAAAATAATAGTTCCAAAGCTTTTCCTACATCACCTTCTGTATGTATTAATGCTTCCATGCAATGTGAATGATGAAAACTAAAAAAAATATAAATACTTATTTATAAATATTTATTATTAAAATTTAACTAACTCACCCATAACTTTTAAGTTTAGATGTTGCAAATTGTCTACTAATTTGTTCTTCACTTTTAGGTTTATTATTTTTAGAAGAATAGTCAACTATTCCTTTGATAATTAAATTTCCCCTTTCCATCCAATATTGTTTGCCTAAATTGGATCTTTTATTTTCAAATTCTGATGCATCAGAAAGTTTAAAACTCTATCAAAAAACTATATTAATTTCTAATAATAATACATTTTACAAAAAATATTTATGTATAAAATAATAATAGATTAATAAAAATATTTATAAATACGTACAGAACCATAAATATGTTTTAAAGTATTATATAATTGTTGTTCAGATTCTTCTGATATTCTTAAGGTTTGTAATTCTACTTTAAGTTTGCTTGAAATATGTGGATTATTATTTTTATTTTTATTTTTTGCTGAGATATTCCTATAAGATATATTTTTTCAATTTAAAAAATAATTTTAAAAATAAAAATATTTTTTATTGATCTTTTTAATGATCAAATTGTTTTTTATGTATAAAAAAATATACTTTTTAACGATATATCCTGAATCTATTATATTATTTTATTATAATATACAAAAAGTTAAATTGTTTACTTACGTATTATTTCTTTTTACTTGTTTTTCTTCTAATATAACGTCGTTCATTAATTCAATGTCCGTATGATTCATTTTTAAATTTATAAATAATTTTGTTTATAGAAATTAATTCTATAAATATTTTTAATTATATATTTTAATACTTAAGAAAAATTAAGGTTAAGAAATGGATGTATTAATGACAAATTAAAATGTATATATGGATGAATTTGTATACATGCATGTATTGCCAACAATTTCATTACCAACAATGCATTGTGTAATTTTATTTCATCTTATTTTATTTTATTACTTATATAAGATATAAAAATTAAATTATTTAAAATTTAGAATACATTTTAAAAATAATTTTAATTATTTTAAAATGTTATTATAATGTTTTATAAATATATTTTATTTTTTTTGTAACATCAAATATCATTATATATGAAAAAATAAATTTATTTATTATATATATTATTTAAATGATTCATAATTTATTTTCAATTTGATAAATAATTGCTTTGTTATAACCACACAATAATAAAAAATTTCCTTGAGGATGCCATCGTGCATCTACTATTGTAATATTTCGTGGACTTGATATACAATTTGCATTATGTGGTGTCCATTCAAATATATGTACACATTCACAAAATATCAAAAGATGAGCGCGTGCAGGATTCCATTTTGCAGCTAATTAAAAAGTTTTAATGTTTCAATATTTTATTTAATTTATTATTTTATAGAAAAATATATTATCAAAATACTTACCTACAATAGCATTTTCAAGAAGCAAGTAATCAAGATAATCATCGATAATATTCCATATCCACAATGTTGTAGGATAAAGTTGATGTTTTATTGCTAAATATTGTCCGCATGAACTAAATTCTAAAATATCAAATTTAGCTATTGATAATCTTTCGATATTATTTTTTCTTCCAATTTTTATATTTATTGGTCGCTCTGATTTTTCTTCCACTAGAAATATCGATTTTTTTTAATATCAGTTATATTTATATAAATTTCTTTTAAATTACTTACAAATATATTTATTATAAGAATTTCTTTTATTCGAAAAATTTAATTGAATTATACGTTCTTCATATACTTTGTTCAAATAATTTTCTTTTATTATCGGTTCAAGGTATAAATGTAAAAGTGGTTTCCATGTCACATGATTTAATAATACAATCTAAAAAATATATATATTTTTACGAACATATTGCTAAAAAAGATTAGCAATAACAATGAAAATGCAATTTAGTAAAAAAGTTTAATATACTAAAATATATGAAATTACCATTTCATTAAATCCAGTTACAGCTAATAGCTGTCCACTGGGCATCCATGTTACATTCTCGATTCCTTTTAAATTTTGAAAATGAGCAGGATAGAATACAGCAATATCTCTTTCGAATATAGTTGAATAAATAATTAATTTTGTTTCATCGCTAAAGGATGACCATATACACAATAATTCGCTATTGGGAGACCAACATATACCATCAATACTATTTAAACGTCCACATATTAATTTCTAAAATTTAACAATATTAAATATTATTATAAACTTTTTATATAATTCCATTATGAAAATATAACTAATTCTTTCTTAATATTAAATTTTAATAGCATTGTAATACTATAATATAAAAAACATAAGATATTTTTATAATAAATTACTTAATATTCATTGAAAGAATATTTTAAGTTTGCTTTATGTTTTTTTAAAGAAGAATTATTTTGTTATTTTGTTATATATATATGATCAAAAAAAATTTTAGGATTAAAAGAAAATTTTCAAATTTTTAAATTTCCCGCGTATTCCTTTTCTATCATATACACTAATCTTATAATAAAGACCGCATGTATAGCGTAGTTACATGGAGGTTAAATTAAACATTTGATTATTAAAGTTTATTACCAATTATTTAAAAATAAAATATGACAACTTATATATCATGTGCTTGCAATCGAGTTCCACATTCGGTTGATTGGGGAAAAAATGGACTTATTTGTTTCGCAGCATGTCACGCAGTTGCAATTTATGATCCATATATTTCAAAAATTGGAAAAATAACAAATACACTTCATCAACACAAAGATCGAGTTAATACTGTTCGATGGATTAAACGAAGAAACTCGAAAATCGAATCAGAATTATTATCAAGTTCAGTAGATGGTACAGTCATTGTTTGGAGTAAAAAAAATAATTTCTTTTATTGTAGCTGTATCATAGAAGTTAAAAATATTGTTACATTTAGTAACTGTATATATATTCATGATCAAGATTTTCTAAGTGAAGAAACATTTTCTAAATTATTAATATGTACTGGATCTGTTGAAGGAGATTTAAAAATATGGTTTAGAGATACTCACAATAATATAAAATGTCTACAGACACTTACATTTAATAGGAAGTTACCAATAGAAGCTTGTTTTTCTTTTCTACCAAATACAGATTTACCTCTTTTAGCTATTGCAATAGAAAATTCAACAATTGAATTATATGTAACCAATTGTAATACTACAGAAAAATTACATTTTGTAAAAGTTCAAGCTTTGATAGGACACGAAGATTGGGTACGATGTATGGACTTTAATTACAATATAAGTGATAGTATCTTGCTTGCAAGTGGATCTCAAGATGCCATGATACGACTTTGGAAAATTTCTACAAGTAATACAGAAGAATCAAATAATGAATTACATCAAAAGAAACAAATATTCATTGTCAATGACTCAAAGTATCATATTACTTTGGAATCTATTCTTTATGGACATGAGGGCTGGGTTTATGGTGTACATTGGTATCCATTACAATTGAATAATAAGAATAGAATTTTAAGATTATTATCTTGTTCCATAGATAAATCTATGATTATATGGGAACCAGATGAAATAACTGGTATTTGGTCTGAAAAAGTAAGAGTAGGTGAAGTTGGTGGTAATTCAATGGGTTTTTATGGTTGTAAATTTAATGGTAATGGATTAAATATATTAGCACATGGTTATCAAGGATCATTTCATATTTGGGAATATTCAAATATTATAAAAAATTGGATTCCAAAATCTGTACCAAGTGGACACTTTGCTGAAGTAGTTGATCTTTGTTGGGACTCAAATGGAAGGTTTGTATTCAAAATTATTGCATATATATATATATATATATATATATATATATATATATATATATATATATATTATATCATATATTAAGTAAAAATATTGTTATATTATAGGTTTCTCATCACTGCAAGTATGGATCAAACAACAAGAATTCATGCACCTTGGAAAAGTGAAATAGAATTTTGGCATGAAATTGGACGTCCACAAATTCATGGATATAATATGTCTTGTTTAACTATGCTAACTCCTTACATATTTGCTTCAGGAGCAGAAGAAAAAGTTGTACGTATATTTGTAGCACCAGCAATATTTAAAAATTATTTAATAAAACTTGCCAATGTTGATGATTTTAAAAATATGATGGCTGATAGTGCATCAGTACCTGCTCTTGGATTAACAAATAAAGCAACATTTAATAATAATATTACAACTGAAAATAGTATAGTTAATGACTTCAAAAGTGAGGATTATATTCCTCCAACAGAAGAAGAATTAATACAAAATACATTATGGCCAGAATTACAAAAACTTTATGGTCATGGATATGAAATATTTTCTATAGCTGCCAGACATGATGGGATATTATTAGCAACTGCATGTAAATCATCATCACCAGAACATTCTGCAATATTATTATGGAATACAAATACATGGATTCAAGTTCAGAAACTTATATCTCATCAATTAACTGTGACACAAATGGAATTTTCTCCTAATGACAAATATCTATTATCTGTTTCTAGAGATAGAAGGTGGTCATTGTTTGAATTTAAAGATGATATATATATCTTAATTGCAGCTAGTTTGAAGAAAGATAATCTTCATACTCGTATAATATGGTGTTGTTCATGGATGCATGATTCATCTTTCTTTGCAACTGGTTCTAGAGATGGAAAAATTGGAATTTGGAATGTAAAGTTTTCAGATGATAAAATTATTCCAATTACTAGTTTGGATGTAAAAAATT
Source organism: Apis florea (assembly GCF_048593485.1). Lineage (NCBI taxonomy): Eukaryota > Metazoa > Arthropoda > Insecta > Hymenoptera > Apidae > Apis > Apis florea. Next base: position 387,730 of record NW_028256722.1, on the reverse strand, counting down.
CAGTTACAGCACTTGCATTTTCATTACAAAATATTGAAGATTTTCATATCTTAGCTATAGGATTTGAAACTGGATATATAGAAATACAAAAATTGAAAATTATTGCTAATAATTTTAAATGGGAAAAATATATAGTATATGACTCTTCTCAAGCACATCATTTAACTGTTAAAAGACTTAAATTTCGACCTCAAAAAAAATATTCAAATACTTTACAATTAGCAAGTTGTGGATCTGATCATATTGTTAAAATACATGATATAAATGTTTTTAAATAAACAAATTTGTAAAATATTTTTTATTTTTTTATAATAAAATTTTATATTTTAATTAATATTAATAATAAAATTTAAAGATGTGCAGATATAAATTACAAATTTAATCAAAAATTCAGAAGAAATTGAGCATAACTTCAATATTTTTATATTGCTTGATTCTAAAAATTTTGAAAATATTAAAAAACAAATTTTAATTTTTTCTAACTCCAAAAGTTCAATCTAGGAATGCTTCTATAGTTTTTATTGAAGTTTTTAAATACATATTTAAATTGAACTTACCTTATTTAATTTCCATGTATCAGTTTTATAAATTTCTATATTATCTTTACTTTCAATTGAAACTACTACAGCTAATTTATTACCATTTGGACTAAAATATAATTTATGAAAAAAAGATTTCACATTTTGTATATGAATTACACTTTGATTTTCCAGAGACCAAATTGATATTTGAATCTGAACATTGTAATAATTTTAATATATTAAAATTTAATGCATTAAAATTTATAATATAAAATAAATTTACTACTTACATTGAAATCTGATAATGTCAATATGTATTTACTATCAGGAGACCAATTAACACTTTCTAAACCAGCACTGCCTTCAATTAATTTATATTTCCATTCAGGATAACGAATGGAATATACTTGAATAATAGCTTTTTTTATGTTTGCACATAAAATATATTCACTATTTCTAGACCATTCTAAATACTATGATAGAATGAAAAACAAATTTTGATATTATAAAATACTTTAGTTTTTTTTTTTAGAATTATTGTTTCATACTAAGAAATAATTATAAAAATTTAATAAAAATTATTTATTATTTATCTAATAATATATACTAACCTCAATTATATCTGGAAATACAAATGAATGAATGGTATCAAATTTTTTATTACTCTTTATAGTTAAATTTGATTGATATGCAGTTGCAAAAAGTGTTCCATCTTTAGAAAAATCACACAATTGATTATTTATTCGTATTATATCATTTTCTACTTCTAATGACATTGTATTATTGTTAATACAAAAAATATATTACTGTAAATTCAAAAAATGTATTATTGTATATATATATGTATACCGGAAAAATTCTCTATCTTCTAAATAGAAAAATAATAATTGATCATAGTTGTCGGTTGAGCGCGATACGTTATTATTCCTTATAAGGATTTAATTTTTTATTGTAAATTTATATAGGAAATATATACATGATCAAGCATATGCCGAAATCGAATATCGCATTATATTATGTGTTTTTACTTAATGTAGCAGTGACAGTGGAGATAACATGACGTTATATATTCTTTTTTTTGTACTGTTCGTATTTAGCTAAAATTCATTTTCACGCGATAATAAATTGCGGCTCATAACTAAATATTACACTTTACAATGTATTATACAATACTAAATATTATAACTTTCTTTTCGTGAAAAATGCATGTTGTATTGTTATGAATATAGTTATGTACTGTATTGATGATAATAAGAATCATGTGAAAAGTTTTTTAAAGTTTACTGATTAATATTATAGTATAATCCAAATTTATAAATTGTGTAAGATATATTAATCAATATAATTAAGTAATAAATATATTTACATGATACAAAAATATTGCGCCGCATTATTACAACATAGCGCTTAAAGTCCTTATTAATCTATTTTATTCGATCTATTTTATCTTATACATTTTATTCGATCTATTCTATTTTATCTATTCTCCTTTGCCATTCTTTCTATTTTATCAAGTTTTTTATACGATTATTTTTTTTTATTTCTGATAATTCTACTTACTCAATTTTGCCAACATAACTAAATGCAGTAAAATGTATAAAAAAATAATTATTAAAAAAGATTTAAAAAATATTTAATAATTTTTAATTTTATTTTTTTTATTATTTTATTAAAAATATCTTTTATATATATAAATGAATATAAATCTTTATTTAATTGTGAACATAGCTTATGAATCAAATTTTATTATGTTGGTTGTAATGAATTTGAAAAGTAACAACATCCGTAACAGTTGAAACGTAGAACATTTTATTGTAAATATTATTATATCTTATGTCTGGATAAAATTGATAATTTAATAAGTTTCTAATTTTAAATTAAAATTTAAAAATTAAATAATATTAAAAAGCTTGTAAATTATTAATTAATTAAAATGATTAAAGATTTTATTATTCCTATAAATAAAGATGAACTTTTACAAACTCGGAATGGACAATATTTTGTTGAAAAAATTGTTTCAATACGAGTATTACCACAAGCTCTTGATGGTATGTTTTAAAATTAATTTAAAATTTTATGTATTTTTATATTTATTATAATAATATTAATTTTGTTTATAGAAGCCAAATCAGCACTTCAAATGAATGGAATCAATTTTATATTAGATCATTTTGATACATTTTTCTCTTTAATTGTTCATGGAAATAAAATTGAATTACCAATTATTATGCGTGGCTTCAGTAGAATTCATAAAGGTAAAAAATATTTATATATATATTTAGCATTATTGTTATTTAATTTGTTATTTAATTTCTTTATAATTAACAAAATATTTATTTTGATTATTATTTTATAAAGCTATTGAAATATTAGTAAATGATTTGGAAAATATATTTGAAAATGGAAAAGAATTGGAAGAAGAAGATAGATTAAGATATTTAAATATAAATAAAATGCTTACATATTTATTCTCTTGGCTTCTTTGCCATATAGATGATGAAATTTCTAAAGATGTAAATGATAAATATACAAGCAAGGTTTGTTTAATTAAAATAATGATATTAATTTATTTTTTAATATTTTTATATTAATTACTATTTTATATAGCGTAAGAAATCAACAAAATCAGATATAGAAGAAGAATGGGAAAATGATAGAGAAAAAGCATTAGAATATATTTATAGATTATTACAATTACCATTACAAAAACTTTGGCAACCTCCTATTGTAGAAGATTCATTTATAATGTATGTTTGACATAAAGATATTAATTTCAATCTTAAAAATTCTTTTAATTTTCAAGATACATAAAATAAATATGTCTTTATTTTATATTTTATATATTATATATATTTTAGATTATTTACCAAAGTGTGCTATAAAGTTTTAGAACAATGTAAAGATTCAAAATGTAAACATATACGAGAAACAATTTTTGAGGTAAATTTTTATAAATTTCAATATATTATTTTTGAATTAATTTTCAAATTGTTTTGATTTTAATCTATTTATAAAAGATTTTAGGTACTTCAGTTAAAAAATATAATCATGGTATAAGTTGTGTAATAAGAATTATTCAGGTATGTAAGTTTCTTTTAATGAATAATTTTATTTAATATAAAAAAATCTATTGAATACATAAATTTTAGTTAGTGAAATTACATGATATACTAGCATCTCATATAGCTACTGGAATTATATATATGATTAAAAATTGTGGTTGTAATGGTTTAATAAAAGAAATAATGAAAGAGATTGATCAAAGTGAATTATCTGAACCTGATAGTCGTAATATATCAATATTTTTAGAAACTATTGCTGCTTCTGAACCAAATCTTATAATTCCTATTCTTGATGATGTGATGGATTATTTGGGTAGCGAGGTAACTTTATATTAGTAATTATATATACAAATATATGTAATGTATATATAGAAATATATAGAATATAAAAATCTTTATATTTTCATTATATAATTGTGTGTTACTATTTTTAGCATTATACCATGAGAAATTGTACTATTAGTATTATATGTGAAGTTATACAAAAAGCATTGACTGGAGATGATCTTACACAAGAACAAAAAGTTCAACGTGATGAATGCCTTAATAGTTTGGAAGATCATATTCTTGATAATAATGCTTATGTTAGATCAAAAGTTTTGCAAGTTTGGCAACGTTTATGTTGTGAAGGAGCTATTCCATTAGCAAGGCAAGGAAGACTTTTAGCTGCTACTGCATTACGTTTAGAAGATAAAAGTGCAAGTGTACGAAAACAAGCATTACAATTAATACGTGCTTTACTACAGAGCAATCCATTTGCTGCTACAGTGAGTAAAAGAAATTATATTTGTTTATATTATTTTTTATATCAAATTTATAATTATATAATATATTATATAGTTATATAATTATATAGTTTATATTTATATAAATTATTTTATATATATTAAATATATTTACAGTTAAATAAAATAGAAATATCTAAATCACTAGAAAAAGAAGAAATAAAACTTAGAAAGTTACAAACTGAAAGTGTTAGTAAAAGTGTTCGTGGTGATAATGAGAGATTAGAATTATGGAATACTTTACTCCCAAAAATAAGAAAAGTATTAAAAGAAGTTATTAATAATGAAAAAAATAAGGATATAGAATATGGTATTGTATATATTTGTATAAAATTTATATTTTAATACAAAAATATACATGATTATTGATTTTTGTTTTATATTTAGATGAAGATGAAGATGAAGAAGAAGACATAAATACAGATACAGCATTTGAATATATAAGACAATTAATGTTAAAAGAAAAAATCTTTAAAGCAGTAACATATTTATGGAAAGTTTGTATAAAACTGAAACAAAAACCAGATATAGAAAATCTTTCTTCTGAAGCAAAAGAGGAATGTTTGTTCTTATTTTTATTAAAAACATTTATGGAATCTGAAAATAATTTAAATAATATAAAAGAAAATACGGAAAAAAAACAATCAATAGAGGAAAACAAAGAAAAAGAAGAAATAATAGCAATAAAACGAGTTATAAATTATTTGAAAGTATGTTTCTATATATTTTATATTCATTTTAATAATTATTTAGTTAAAAATTATATTATTATATTATATTACAGCATTGTTTGGAATTTGCAACTGAATTAGAAATTGCTATACCTATGACAGAAAAGTTACTTTTTTCTACCACAGCAACTGATGCTATTGAGTCATGTACTTTACTTGGAATCGCTTCTAAATTTGGCATAGTTGGATCTGCAGTTGCTATTCGGGATGCTTTGTTTCAAGTATTTCATCGCGATCAATCAGTTCGTAATAATATCGCGGTGGTATATAAAGATCTTTATTTAAATAAAAATGAGAATCAAAAATCAAAACGACAAAAAGCTCTTACATGTATGAGATCCTTAATTGATTTATTAAAAAAACTTCAGCCAGGTCAAAGTCAAGCTTTAACTCAGCTTATTTTAATATGGTATAATAATAATGATATAGATAATGAATTATTACAGGTATGAAATGTATTATAACTTTAATTTTTTTTTTTATAATATTAATTTAAATTTAATTTAAAATAGCTTTTAATGCTTTTATATTATAAACATATTTATATATTACATATTATAAATATATTTAAATTTATTTAATAGGTTTTATGGGAAACTTTTTCAATGAAATCACCAGACACAGATTCATTAGATAGTAGATCTGCTTTAATGTTATTAACAATGATAGCTCAAACTCAAAGTTGTATTATAAGTGATAATTTAGAAGTATTAATAAAAGTAGGATTTGGATCTAGAGCAAAGACTGATCTTTTATTAGCCAGAGATACATGTAGAGCATTGCTAACCATAAAACATAAAAATGATGATATTGAAAAATCATCTATTAGGTATATTAGATAGAAAAATATATATATATATATATATATATATATATATATATATATATATATATATATATAATATAACATTACAACTTATAATACTTTATTTAGCATAATACATATAATATATATATAAATAATATATCAAATATATTATTAGGTATCCCAATGATCATGAAATGTTTAAAAAAATTCTTTCCTTACTAATAGAAAATTTTATAAATATAGAAGAAGATGGATATATTTCATTTGCAACTGATGCAATTAATGCTATTTATCATGTAAGTAATAATTTTATTTATTTGAATTGAATAAGTATTTGAATAAGAATTGTCCTCAAAACAATATTTTAATTTTTTTATTTTATTTTATTTTAGTTAGCAAATCAGCCTGATCATTTAATGAAACAAGTGCTATTACAAGTGTGTATTCGAGGACATTTTAATAATGATTCAACTCAAAATACTGTTTCACTTTTTTTACTTTCTAAATTATTATATTTGATTGGGCATATTGCAATCAAAGAAATGGTTCATTTAGATATGTCAGTTTATAAAGAATTAAAACGAAGAGATATTGTACGAAATTTAAAAAAAGAAAAAAAATCAGATAAAAATGAAAAAGATATAAATACAGTTCGGAGATCAAAAATAGAAGTTTCTACTCCAAATAGTGCAAGACAAATAATTCTCAATAAAGAAGTAATGATGTATTTAAAGTTTATTTATATATATTTATTATATATTATTTATTACAATTTTATTATTTTTTATACTAGACAAGCTTAATTATGGAAGATAATGGAGAGGAAGCTGTAGAAGGAGCAACAATGGATTCAAATGCAGAATTTATAAATGAAATTCTTGAAAATCATGTTGTAACTGGAGATGGACTCTTAGTAAATTTTGTGTATGTTCATGATTTTAACATTTAATGTAAACATTTAAATTATTTGTAATGTGAATGTATTTTTAATATGATATTTTATAAGTAAAGCATCAACATATCAAGCGCAATAAGGATTAATAAATTTATATTATATTTTTTATTATATTTATATTTATATAATTATATATTTAAATTTTATACTTTTATGAATAATTATCCAATTTCTTACAGTCCATTAGTATTAGATGTATGTCAATATCATGATAAATATAATAATGAAGATATACAAGCTGCTGGAGCACTTGCTCTTAGTAAAATGATGACAGTGAGTTCTAGTTTTTGTGAAAAATCTTTACAACTTTTAATTACAATATTAGAACGTTCACCATATCCTGGTATTCGGGCAAATGTTCTTATTGGAATAAGTGATCTTACAACAAGATTTCCAAATCAGATTGAACCATGGATGAAACATGTTTATGGCAGGTACTTAAAAATATAAGTAATTAATTTTATTATTTTAATCAATCAATTATAATTAATAATAATTTATAGGCTTCGTGATGAAGATACAAATGTAAGACGTACATGTGTTCGAATTTTATCAAGTCTTATAATGAGAGAAATGGTGCGCGTGAGAGGTCAAATATCAGAATTAGCTCTTTGTATAGTTGACAAAGATTTTCAAATTCGACAAGATGCAAAACAGTTTTTTAAAGCACTTTCACAAAAAGGCAATGCATTGTATAATATAATGCCTGATATTTTATCTCGATTAACTGATCCTGATTTAGATATAAATGAATCAGATTTTCAAGAAATTTTGAAGTAAGTATTTTTTAAAGTAAAATTAAAATATAAATAATAAAAATATATAAATATATAAAAATATGATAATTAAATGCAATTTAAAATATTTCCAGGCATATTTTGAATTTATTACAAAAAGAAAAACAAGTTGATTCCATTATTGATAAAATTTGTGCTAGATTTAAATTGGCTACTACAGAAAGACAATGGCGTGATTTTGCATATTGTCTTTCACTTATGCAATTTAGTGCAAAAAGTAAATAAGAATACATATTTACTTGTATATATATGCAATATATATAAGATCATATTAAATGCAATTTTTTTGAAATTAATATAATTTTTTATTTAGGTATACGTCATCTTATCGAAAGTTTACCTTTACTGAAGGATAAAATTCACCACAAGCAAGTTTTAAAAGCATTACAGTCTGTTATCGAACAAACAAAGAAAAAACCAAATACAAAAACAATATGTACAGAATTAGAAGAAAAAATAGAAGAACTTCTTAAAGGAACAGAAAATTCAAAAGAAGATAATGTTATGATAATGCCACCACCAGCAGTACCAAAATCAAGAAAACGTAATAAACGTGCAAGTAATAGTGAAGAAGAGGATGATAATATTGACAGTGATTCTGATTTAACATCTGTAACGAAAAGTAGGTTTTTTTCACACAAAAATTTATTATTATATTATTAATTTTTATAATTGTTTTAGCAAAAGGTTCTAAAAAAAGAAAATCATGGGGATGCAAATCAAGTTCTAGTTCGGATTCAGATAATGATTTAGCAATAAAAACTCCTAGGAAGCAACGTATATATTATTTTTTTAAATAAATAATTCTTTTATTATATTTTATTATTTTGTTAATTAGATATTATTTTTATTATTATATCTAATTATTATTTCTTTTTATATTAGTTAAAGAAAATGCACCTGCACAGACCATAACAAGATCAAGCCGAAAAAAGCGTGTTAATTCAATTGCAGCTACACCATCATCATTACCAAAAAGAAATAAACAAGTAACACCTATGCGTATTCCGGAAAGATCTTCAGCACGTTTATCCCAATCACGAATAAGGAATTAAAATTTTTGTATATATTTAACATACAATTTTGTATTTTTTGATACTAGATTAAAAAACAGAATATGAAGTAAGTGAAAAAATATTTATAATTATTAATTAAATATTTTAATAATAAAATATATTTTATAATTTCGTTTGCTTTATAGCATTAAATAATGAATAATTAAATAATCATGAATTCTTTTTCATAAAAATCTTAAAGTATATTACTGTCATTTCAATCTCTTTTTTTTAAATATTAATTTAATACAAAAATATAATAACTGGTATATAAAATTTAAAATATTATCATAGAAATATTTATTTTAATGAAAATAATGAACACTTGATATAACATTTAAGTAATGAATGATAATATTATGTATCACATATATATTGCAACAAAAGAATTAAACATAAAGTAATGTACATATATCAAATCACTATATGTAGATAACTCCAAAAATTTTATACATTTGTGGCTATTAGTAGTAAATAAAACACTATTTTATTATGCATTTGTGTACAATAAATATACTATGTAATATTGTACGTTGTGAGAAAGACTAGTGTAAAAATCTTATATATTAAGTTTCGCATGTATCGCATTAATATTAGGAAGAGATTTGCATTTAGCTATCGTTATACCAAATCACGACTAATACTACGTTTAAACGTCATAGAACGTACTTCTGTTCCAGGTTTTCCCGATTTACAAAGATTATTAGAATTAAGGTTTGGAGTAGGACTTTGTGAAAGTGATGCTCTTTCGTCGTTAGTATTAGATTTTTCTCGTTCTAATCTTTGTTTACTAAATTTCCCCATTCCAGGACGATAAATCTCCATAGCAGGTCGATCCTATTATTTTATAATAAAAAATATTTTTATAAATAGATATTTATAAATATTTTTATAATAAACATTAAATATCAATACTTTTAATATTTCAGTTAAAATAATTATATACCTTATTTCTAATCCGACGTTCTAATCGTGGATCCTTTTTATCTTTTTCTTTATCTTCATTTTCAGTCTTCTGTAAATTATTTTGATCTCCTCCATCCAAAGATTTATGCCTTCTTAAACAATTTCCATCTCCTGTACCACCTTCTCCTCCACTTTCAAGTGAACTGCGTCTCTTTGTGAGTTTTGAATCTTTTTTTTCTTCAGATTCATCATCTTCATTAGTTTCTTTATTAATATCTTCATTAGATTTTGATTTTTCAATATCTTTGTTACTTTCAATAGTAGATAATATAGTATCTATAAATAATATATTTATATACATTTTAAAATAAATAAGATATTTATATAAAAATTATATTTACTTGTAATATTATAAAAATTATACCTGATTTTTTCTGTTCTTTGATCTCATAATCTTGTACAGAATCTTCTATTAAAACTTTTTTTTCATTAGTTTCTTGTTTTTCTTTTTCTTTACTGTTTTTAATATCTTCTTTATCATCTATAGATTCTTCATTTTCCTTAATATTTTCATACGAATCAACTTGAAATTCCTTTTTTTGAAATTCTTCGTCCTCGCATCTTAATTTTACATTATTTTCTGTGTCAACATTAAATTCTACATTCTGTTTTTTGGTTTCTGCAAGTCTTTTTTTTTCTTGCCTCATTTTTTCATAACTTTTACCTCGTTTTTCCTCTATTTTTCGTTCCCTAGAATCTTTAATATCTTCTTTGAAATCATATTTTCTATCATCTTTTCCATCAAATCTTCTATCATCTTTTATACCATCTCTTTCATCACGTCTTCCATATATCTTCTTATCCTCGTGCCGTCTTTGATGCTTTATATCTTTATCTTTATTTCTATCTTCAATTCTTTCTCTGTATCCTTTTGTAATTGATTTAGAATCTCGATCACGTGATATCTTATCACGTAATTTATCATCCTTTTTAATACGATTTTTTATATCTTTAGGCGAAAATTTATCCTTTTCTTCCCTATTTTCTTTATTATCTTTACACATTTCTTTATCAAGATCTTGATTTTTCAATACCTATAACAAAATTAAAATATTTATTTTAAGTAAAACATTTTTATTTTAATATTAACAGATTTTAATAGAATTTAACATCATAATTTAAAGAATAAATTATAATAAAGCAACACAGAATTTTCACTTTTTTTTCTAAAAACAGTTTCTTTTACAAAATTTAATGTATACAAATTAAACGGTAATAAATTAATTACATCTTAATAAATGTATATAAATTTGGGATACAATATTAAATGGAAACAGTGTATAGCATTGAACTAAATCGCATAAGTGATGAATAAATCTTTAATCCTTATGACCTTTTAACATGCAGTAAATAAATACATAACATGAATTTCCCTGCTAATCATTTGCAGTTCCTATTTCATGAAGTTTTACGATATCCTGGCAATCCTGTTTCACAAGATTTAAAAGGATAAAGTTTATGATAATCAAACATAGCACTGCAACTTCTTGACTTTGATACTTCCATTGGTATTTGCATTTTCCAAGTTTTATGTAAATTAGTAAATTGAGATTTTGATAAAACAGAAAAATAATTTTTATTATTAATATAAGATGTGCATTTAGTGCATTTAGTGTTGTTATAAATATAATTATTTTTAATGTTACTCCAATGATTGTAATTATTTTTTCTGCAATTAGCATCTTTTTCTTTATAATTTTTTTCATAAATATAAAATAATTTTCGTTGTTTATTAGTGTAATGCCAGCGTTCATTAACATAAGGCACACTTCTAACGCAATTTATATATACTTCAGTATTCTCATTTCTGTAAAACTGTTGAACATTTAAGGAATTTTTGTTAGCTTGGATCATGTTTGCAGTACCACTACCAGAAATGTCTTCTTTACATTCATGAGATACATTTAGATTTTCAGTAGGATGATCAAAAAATATATCTTCCGACTTGACAGTTGAGGAAGTAGAAAGGAAGGAATACTTGGTCTGATTATCTTCAATATTACATGCAGACTGTAGGGCGAAAAGGTTAGTATCAGCAAATACAGTAGAGAATATAATACTTAAAATGTAATATATATTGCGCGTGCGCTAAAAACAATTTTGATTACATATATTTGCTTAATAAATTTTTTGTTCTATACTGTATTTGTCATATTTGAATTAGTTTACTTTCAATTAATCAAAAATGATAACTAAACACATTATAAGATGTAATGTCACCTTAGATATGATAGGATCTTCCTTTGTTCGCCTCCGTTCTAGGTCTCTTCGTCGTCTCTCTTCACGTTTTTCATCTCTGAGACGTTGCTTTTCTTGTTTACGTTGTTTTACATATTCCAAAAGAGGAGTGGTTGTAATTTTTTTTGGTGTATCTATAACAGTAGAATAATATATATAAATTCATTTCAGATAAACATTGCATATATAATAATTTGATATAATATATTCAATTATTAAAAAATTACTTACTATCAGGTGGTTGATATGAGTATTCTGTTTTTGGTTGTGATATATTAGATTCAGCTTCTTGATTTTTACGAGTTTCTAAGAAGCTTATATAATAAGGATCTGATTCAATTGTACCACATTTTAAATCTTTCTTTTTTCCTGTTCTTTTTTTTGGTAATCTTTGAAAAGGTGCAAATTCTACTACAGCTGGATATTCTGTACCTTTGGAGTCGATAAATACATAATTATCAAATTTTTCTCTGAACATAAAAATATCCTGTTGTTCAACAAAGTTAATATAAGCACGGGCAAAAGCATATTGTCCCATAGACATATCAGCTTTCACAAAATAAAGATAATCATTTTCTGGCAATGGAGAAACCTGTTCTAGAAATTGTTCTTGAGTCATAGTTGGAGGTAATCTCCGTATTACTACCTATAAATATATATTTTAATTATTTTATTATTGATTAAAATTGAATTAATATATATTTAGACATTTTTATAATGAATAAAAATTTATAAATTTATATTATAATAAATAAAAATTTATACAAATTATCACTATTATATATATTATATTATATGATTAGGCATTTTGTTATTTTTATTCAAAAAATAAGACAAAAAAATATCATATGACATATAATTATGACATTTTCATTTTCAATAATAAAGTCATATTTATTATTATATAAAACATAATTTGCTATTTTTTATTTTATAGATATCTTTATTTAATATATATCAAATAAAGATATTTTTATCATATCTTTTTATAAAATTATGTTATAAATATTTCAAAAATCGAAAATTAAACTTCGATTTTTGTTTTATGAAGCACATTATATTGTGTGTGGTTAAAAAATATTTTGTATAATTGATAAAAGACTTTTAAATATTTAGCATCATTTTAGAAAAATATACCTTTGTCATAGGTCGGCATTTTTCTTTTTTACTATCTTTAACTTTTCCAACATCTGGAGAACTAGTTTGTGCCTCATTTTGTGCGGCAGTCTCAGACTGTTGTGTTTCTTCAGTCATTGTCATCTACATTTATTTAATTTCTTAATAAATCAAGTTTATTTTGTGTCAATTCGACACACACACTCTAATCAAAAATAATATTTAAAGCATGTAATTTTTCTTCGAGTCATCAAAATAAACGTTTCCGTTTACAAAGTTTTCGCGGCCATCTTGTTTCACTAAATCGTAAGAAAGCTATTGGATAGAGAAAAATAAACTTTCATTCATTGGGGAATTTTAAAATACATACATCTAGGGACATCAAAAAAAAAAAAAAATACTTATATTTCTAAAATTATAATATTAAAAATTACGCTATCAAAATTGAATATTCAATTGTTTTTGATTAAAAATAGGGAAAATTTATCAGAAATAAATTAATACGTAAAATTATACGAAAATATTTAAAGTTCACAAAATAGTTTATTGTCTACATTTTAAATATTTAAAATGATCAATGACATTTATATTGCATAATAATTTACAATATAATTAACATTTTTTTAGATTAGTTATGTTTTAATATTAAATTATGCAAAAAAGAGCATAATAATAAAAAATATATTATATAAATGAATGTTTTATATAAATATAATTTAATTATTTAATAAAAATTCATAGCCTTCTATAACTATCACGTTGTTGAGATTGAGATGCTGAAGTTAATGTTGAATAAATAAATGGTAAAATTGATGCTAATGCTAAACAAAGACCTATTACTGGTCGATACCATACCCAAGCAAAACCAATCACTAATAGACTAATAGACATTGATACAGACATTGTTAAAGATTCAACTGCAATAATTCCACATAAGAATGTTGAATTTAGAATTACAGTTCTCAATATATTTGCTAAACATGTTGCTGCCAAAAATAAAACTAACCAGCCAAGTCCTCTGAAATAGTTAGCAATTTTATGACAAAATATTTATAAAAAAAAAAATATCAGAATGCATTATTTAAATAATTTAAAAAAAAATTACCTAATACTCCATGTACGCCAGTAATTGTGTACATGCTCAGAATGAAACATTTGATCTACTGACATTTTATGCCTCCTTTGAAGTAAAATTTCTTCTCCATGTGATGTAATATATGGTATAATAGTTCCTTTTTGCAACATGCCAACTATAGAATATATATCTCCTCCTTTTCCTGCATAGGAGAATTGTATACGTATATCACCTACCTATAAATAAATGTGTGTGAATATGTATGTATTGCTTAATTTATTATAATTATATTACTATACTATAATAATATAATTACTAATATATACTATTACATATATAATTATATATGTAATTTATATATAATTTTAAATAATAACCTTAGGTTTCCATAAATTAGAACTATGATAATATAAACCAGAATGCATTTTAATATCTTTACGTTCAGGTCTTTCATCACTAGTAACTTCTACAAAATCATTAAATTTTTTTTTCAATTCAATCCCAAATATAAATGCACCAATCTTAACTTCATCTGCAACTTGCACTTGACTTTTAATAGGCATTTCTTTTGGATTATGGTGACCAGTTCTAATATAAAAATGATCTGAATCAACAAGTTTATCTTTCCATTCTGTTGTGTAATAATAATGTTTTTCTTCTTCTGTTACTCCTCCAAAACTAATGTACAAAATTATAAGTTATAGAAATTGATTTATGATGAAAATATGTTTTATAATTTACCTTCTTTCTTCTTCTATCTCAACCCATTGATACATTTGCACTCTTCGTTTTAATTTTACACTTGATACAATTACACCATAATCAGGTTCAGTTAATGGTTCTGATATTTTTAATGGACCTGATAAATGTATTAAACGACCTTCATATTCAGGTAATAATTTCATTGCATTTGGAAGTACAGCTACATTACGCAAAGCTTCATCCAAAGAATGTGCTACTTTCACTGCTCTTCCCTGTAATATTAACTAATCAAAAATTTTGTTTCTTAATTAATGATGAAATATTTACAAACCTCATTCCAAAATAAAAGACACATGCCAGTTGCAAACATAATAAGTCCAATAATAGCAGTTAACCATGATTCTCTAAATTGTTCAGAAACTGTCACTGGAATATTTACAGGAGGAGGTTGTCTTCCATTAACTCGATTTTGATGAATAGGTTCAGTATTTGCCCTTTGGGGCTGCCCATTTTGCTAAAGTAATTTTTTATTTAAATTATTTAAATTATATTAAAAATATTATAATAATATTATAAAATATATTAGATATATATATTGAAATATTATATTTAGAAAAAATCAGAAAATTAAAAAAAATTTAAGCGAAAAATGAATATAAAGTTATGCTTACATTTGCACGATACATTTTAATAGATTACATTATACGGAATGATAATATTTGTCTGTTGAAACTTTAAAATACCATTTTATTTCACGTAATTTCATAAAAATTGTATATAATAATACAATTCAAAGTGTATACATTTTAATCGTGTTTGTTCATGAACTAATGTTCAAAATTAGACTACGAATATGTATTGCTCAATTAATTTGACGTATTGCATAAAATATATTTCAGTTCATGCAGTGTATGTAAATCTTTGTTCTAACTTTAATGATATTATGAATCACGTGCAAGAGCATAAAAAATTATAATGACCTTTAATTTACTTTATTGCTTATTACATACAAGTCATCTTTATTCAACAAAACCTTTGTTTTTTTCAACTCCTTATTATTTGATAAAATCATTACATCTCAGTGTAGCCATCTTGAATTTTTAAAAAACCGTAAAGAAAAGTTGAAAATTCAGAATTTTAAATCTATACATGGATTTTTTATAAATGTAAATTATAAGATTAATATATACATACATACATACATATATATATAGACATTTTAAAAAGATCGATTTTAGAGACCAAATATGAAAGTTGGTATATACAAATCGATCGATTGTTTATTTATTAAATTGTAAATAATTTAAATTTACGTTAAATGAAATGATAGAAGAATAAAATAGGACAATAAAGACAGAATAGTTATTTATATTTTATCTATGCTGTCTAACAAACTTCAATTGCTTATAACTTAATTAAATTATTAAATTATTAAATCACGACATTTTTGTATATCAACTTTTATATTTTTTAAAATTAATTTTTCAAAAGTATTCTATGAATAATAACATTCTGTATATATTTTATTGATTATATTCCTATAATGGAGTATTAAAATTAATTATTTACAAGTTTTTAAAAAACTGTAAAGAAAAATTCATAAAAGTGACAATAGCGCCCTCATCTATCATTTATCATCTTATTTGATCTTAATATTTAGAACAGTATTTGCAGTGAGTTGAAAGTGGAATGATCGTTTGTCGTTATTCTGTAGTAATATTCTTGTAAGTTATAAAGTTTACAAATTTTTTGATAATAAAATCGTTTGAGATTATCATATATTAGTGACCAACATAAACAATAAGTTCATAAAATTTGATTTCTTTAGATATTTTAAAAAAATAAAAAATTATAAAATTTTTATTAATTATATATTAATATTGTATTATATTTAAATTAAAAAATAATGGTAAATAAGTATTAATGAAATTAATTTTATAGGAAAATAAATATAAAATCAAAGTTCTAATGTGATAGAAAATAAATTATAATTCAAAATTACAAATATTTTATAAATTAGTTTGAGAATATAAAATATAAAAATAATAAAATCAATTGATTATACTTATAATTTCTATATAATATAATAATATATGTATTTTAAATAATTTGAAAATAATAAATTATAGCATGTGATAACTACATTAGCATGATAAAAATATGTTGAAAGAAAAAACAGAAAATATTGAAAACAACAAATATATTTCAAAAAATAAAATCAAAACAAAGAAGAAAAATATGTTATTAATATGAAGTGGATAATAATTTCATGTATTTTGTGCATATTTGGTTGTTTTAAAGAGTTCAGACCTTCAGAATCTTTTGTAACTAATTATTTGACAGGACCATGGAAAAATTTTACAGATGATCAAGTAAATATGTTATATGTAACAATTATGTTTAATTATAAAAATATATTTATTTATTTTAAAAATAAAATAAATTTTATATGTATTATTGATTTTTTTTATTTTTAATAATCATTAAATTATATAACATATTTATGATATAAAATTTTAAAATTAAGATTAAGATTATCATTATTTTTTTAGGTAAATCAAGAAATATTTCCTGTTTCCACATATTCATATTTTGCAACATTAGTTATTATATTTTTGATAACAGATTTTCTAAGATATAAGCCTATTATTATCTTATGTGGTATTTCTGGAGCTATTACTTTTCTTTTAATAATTCTTGGGCAAGATGTTTTAACTATGCAAATTTTAGAATTTTTTTATGGCTTATTTCTTTCCACAGAAGTAGCATATTATACATATATTTATGCTAAAGTTGATAAAAAACATTATCAAGAAGTAACTAGTCATACAAAAGCAGCATCATTATTTGGTCGTTGTATGGCTGGTATTGTTGCACAATTAACAGTATCTTTTGATATATTAGATTATCATCAATTAAATTACATTACATTAGCAGGTACTTATTTTTGTATATTTATTTAAATTTCTAATGAAATTAAAATTACAATTTTCATACTAATATGAAATAATAAAAATGATATATATTAAACTTTATTTATAATAATTAAATAAAAAAATTCTTTTATTTTTGTTAAATATTACATTTTACAAAATTAAAAGAAAAATTTACAAAGAATGTATATAATTAATTTTATTTTTAATTTTATTTTATTTACTTAAGCTTAATATTATATATCTATTCTATTTAAAAATAACAAAAATTATAATTGTTGAATTAATTTTTCAATTCATCAAATGAATTTGTAATTTTCAGTTCTTATATTTGCAACACTGTGGGCATTTTTTTTACCTTCAGTTCCACAGTCCATTTACTTTCATAGAAAAAATGATAATCATATTTCGTTAACACATAAGGAAGAAATTGTATTGCAACAAAATAATGTTAATCAAATATTTCAAAGATCTGAACAACCTAAGGAATATTCTTCTTCTAGAATAAATATTTCATTGGTACATAAAGTAAAAAAAGCTTATATTTTATTATGGAAAGATTTTTTAGGAGCATATTCAAATAGTCATGTAATAAAATGGTCAATATGGTGGTCATTTTCAACTTGTGGATACTTACAAGTTATTAGTTACATACAATTATTGTGGAAAACTGCAGTATTACCTGAAGATAGAATTTATAATGGAGCTATAGATTTCTTATATACAATTATAGGTGAACAAATAAATTTACATAATTCATTAGTTTAAACATAAAGTAAAATATAATGAATAATAAATAATAATAATAATAATATATTACAATAAATTACAAATAAGATTCAATATAGTTGTAATTTTTTTAAGTAAATTTTCTATCATCTAAACATTTTTATATTTATACAATTTTAATATAATAATTATATATTAGATAATTAAGTTTATATAATAAGAATTATAATATTCTTATTTTTATAAATTAGGTACAATCACTGTTTTCTGTATTGGAAAGATGCCATTAAATTGGTCTTTAATTGGAGATGTACTAGTATCATTTATGTCATTTGTGGAAGGTAGTTTGTTAGTGCTATCTTCATTTAATTATAATATTTGGTTATTATATGCTGCGTACATGATATTTGGAAACATTTATCATATAATGGTTACCATTGCAAGGTTTATTTTCATATAAAATTATTTATTAAAAATAATTAATCACATTATAATTTTATATGTACAATTTGCAGTTTTGAAGTTGCAAAATATATATCAGAAGATAGTTATGGTTTAATATTTGGTGTGAATACCTTTTTTGCATTATTATTGCAAAGTATATTAACAGCTATAGTAGTAAATGGAAATTTAAAATTAGATCTGAGATCACAGGTAAGACTGCTATTTAAATATTAATTAAAAATATATATTATAATTATATAAATTACAATAATAGGACTCATAAAAAACATATGTAAAAAAAAATTTAATAAATATTAGATATTGAAAATTTATATTAATATTTAAATTTATATTAATATAATATTGGAAATTATTTATATTTGATATTATTTGGTTTATCTGTTTCTATAATATTTATTTTTTTAATTATTTGTTTAAAATAATTTCCTATTAAATCAGTAAATTTAATTATTAATTTTGTATACATTGTGAATATATGATTTACTTTATTTATTAGTGTATTCCAACTTATAATAATATTATTAACTTCCACAAGTGTCATATTTGATAATGCAATTATTTATACAATGTTATTGTTTTTGAACTTTAACAGTAATATTGAATCATTATTATTTATTAATATTATTTAATTTAATTATTATTTTACTTAATAATTTAATAACGCAAAATTTAATAAATTGTATATTTTTTATAATACAAATTATCAGAAGATTTCTGATAAGAAGAATTTTTTCAAGTATTTACAGTAGTACAGTACATGATGATATCATTAATTTATTAGAAGAATACAAAATAATATACAAAATTTCTTTAATATTTCAATTTCATAGATATAATTCATACATTCTTTTATATTGATATTTATATATATATATATATCATTTAAATTGATTTTGATGTGATATACTTTGATAAAAAAGATGTTAACTCCATCGATTAATTTAAATTAATTTTGTTTTTTCATAATTTTTTATAGACAAAAATATGTTTTTTTGCAATAAATTTTGCAATCCCAATTTGAATAATTATATTCAATAATTATATAAATAATTCACAATTTATTATAATTGATTGTAATGATATATACCATTTAAGCGCGTGAATTACCGGTAATCGAAACTTAACTTGTCTCTTAATAATATAAAATATCTCTTAATAAAAATAAATATATATTTTTTACATTTATAAAATTATTGTATTTTTTAAAACGTGTATTTTTTATAAAATATGTAATTCAAAACATGTTTTTTTTAGAAAATTATTTTTGCATATTAGTTTTATTTTACTGGAGCATATATTATTTTATTTTTTTATAAAATTATTTAATTTTCTGATTTATTGAGTTTTTCTTAATAAATAAATATATTAAAATAATATAATAAGTAAAATATATATGATATTTAATAATTAGCCATATTTGATTATTATAAAATATGGTATCATAAAATGATAAATTGATGAAAAAAACTTTAATATTAGTAAACAAGTTTTCAAATACATATTTATTAAAATTTTTACATTTCTTTTTATGAGTTCTATTAATCAATTAAATTTTTATCTGTAATATTATAATATGTTACTATGTACTTTTTTTCAGTATTTTGTTTATGGTGGTTATTTCATTGTTATATCAATATTTTATATAATAATAGGTATTATAAACATTATACAACATTGTAAAAAAGGTATAGGTTTTAAAATATGGAAAAACATTCACAGAGATATTGAAGATTAAAAAGTATTGAAGATTAAATAATTTAGTAAAATTATTAAATTCTAATTTATATTTTAAAAATATTAATTTTTAAAAATATAATAAATAAAAATTTATTTTGAAAATTTATAACAGGATCATTTAGATATGTAATATATAATTTTATATAATTTTATAAAAACAATTTATCAAATTGCAATATCAGTTTTTTTATAATATAAATTTTAAAAAATTTTAGTTAATTTTAATTATATTTTTAGTAAGTTTAAATATCAAAAATATCAAATGAGTTTTTTAATTTCAACATTTATTTGATTTTGACTATTATCATATATTATATCTATATTGATAAAACTTATACAATACTTTAAATATTATCCATTTCTGATTTTTCCTACATGTTATGTATATTATGTTATAATATGAAATGAGTAACTACTAAATTAAATAATAAATTAATAAAAAATTAATAAAAAAATACGATGGAAGATATATAAGCATAATTATATAGATATTTTTAAATTGTGATGTATGATTGTAGAAATATAAATAATAAATAAAATGATATGTACATCTAAGAAATATAAAAAATATATAAATTTTATTCATTTTTAAAAAAGTTTTTATAAGACATTTTTAATATTCTTTTTCCATTCTTTTCCAATTATCCTTATACTTCAATTTAGATAATATTTTATTCTTCTTTTGTGGTAATTAACAGTAATTTTACTTTATCCAAAACGAATTCTCTACATTTCTGAAAAATAAAATAATTTTTTATAATAAAAGTTCTTTTTATCTAATTTATTTAAGTTATTTTTCTTTTCTTATGTTTAGAAAATTGCTTACAGACGAAAATGTTTGAAACAAACATCTTCCTAATTCGCGACGAGGATTTGCATTCTTGTTAAAATGTTTGAATAATTTCCACCATACTAAACAATCTTGTATACTCTGTTTAAATTCCTGATTGAATATATCATCCATTGTATCATTTCGTATTATAGATATAACAGATTTCATTGATTCATTTTCGATAACTTTCGAAAACATACAAGGATAATTGTTACAATCGCTTATATGCGACTGTAATTTATCCAATAACAATGTATCTTTTAAGCAAATTTGTAACATCTTGTAATAAAAAATTAAAAAATAATAATCACTATTACATAAAAAATTGTAATTTTTAAAATTTTATGTATCTGTATTATTATTTAAATATTTTACATTTTTATTTTTAAATATTATATTTACAAATAAATTATTTATATACAATTATAAATAAATTATATATATCCATATTTTTATGTACTATCTCAAATAATAAAAAATTTATGCGATCAATAATAATGTTATATACATGCATATACACATACATATATATATATATATATATAGATGTATTTACCCAATTTGGTGAAATCAGTACAGGATATATTTCATAAAGACTCCTGTTTGATTTATCAAAATTTATTAAATTTGTATTAGTATCTTGTGCCATAGCCGCATTCGATATTTTAGAAATATATAATGATAAGATTAATGGTACTTCTATGACACACAATTACACAAAATTGTGATAAATTCTTCAAATAATATTTGAAAGGTTATTTAATATATCGATAATTATGTACTTACTATGATGATATAAAAATATTATATTCAATAATGTTATTAACATTATAAAAATATTTATTGGTTTGAAAATTTTGTCATGGAATTAGTAATTGTAGGCAACTAAATAAATAAAAAGCAATACACGGTATAAAAAAAATATTGATTTTTATTAAAATCTAATCGATTTAAACTACTCGAGTAAATTCATTCAATTAAGTAATATGGAAATATTTATAATTATAAATATCATAATTTTCAATTGATAAAATAGATATAACTATTTTATTTATTAAAATGCAATATGATTATTTCAGGTATTTAAAATTAAATTTAGATTATAAGTAAACAGATAAATTTAATATGAATATTTTTTTTAAATGTTAATTTTAAAATTATAAAAATATAAAATTATAAAAAATAATAAATAAATAAAATGTTATAATAAAAATGTTATTTTATATATATATATATATATATATATATATATATATTAGTAGTTATAGTTAATTAATATCATAATACTAATTAATTTTAGAAAAGTGATACTAATATTTTATTGAAATATTGTATCATTTTTTTATTTTTTTTTTTATACCTTTTTAAAATGTCAATTATTATCAGTAAAAGTAATTTAATGAAATATATATTAAAAAGAGATTGTATTACATTAATTTTTTGATTGCATCGAGAACGATAGATTCGCAAGCTTTTGTAACTTGTTGCGTTAAACATGACCCTATTTCTTGAAGACAAGATAATTCTGTTCGATCTGCTGCTAGAGGATATTCTTCTAAATTATTGATGTGAGGATTTTTCACCATTGTTAAACGTAATCGATTAAGTTTGGATTCTTCTTCTGGATTTAACGATTCTAGAAAATCGATTTTTATGCAATAATTACATAGAAATTTTCTTAATATTTCTGATTGAAAGATTAAAATTATTTTATTTTTTTTTATATATCGGAAATTATTAAATAAGAATAAGAATAATTTAATGAATATATTTTAAATTTTTAAAATATAGTGAAAAAGAAATGAGAAACTTAAAAATTAATTAATATATAATAATAAATAAATTAATTAATAATAAATAATTAATTAATTATAATATTAAAAATAATGATATTATTATTACTATTATTATTATATATATATACATATATTTTCAATTATTATTGAATAAATTTTTTCTAATTTACAGACTCTATTATAAGATTATTTAATTTATTGATTATTTAATTATATTACTTATTATTATATTATTTTTTTACTATTTATACTTTTATTTTCAAGTTCTGTAATCTCGTTCATCAATTTTTGTCGAATAGCTTGCATTTTTTTAACTGCTCGTCTCTTTTTTTTTATTTCCTCATCATATATCTTTTCCATTTTTTTTTTTAAATTTTTCTGTGTTATTTTCGAATCTGCCAAATCTTTATTTTTTTTTGATCTTTTTTCTCTATTCTTTATCTTCAATAAAAAGAAACATTATAGAAAATTGTATTTTTAAAAAAAAATAATTTAAGTTATTGATCGTCTCACATCAATATTCAATCGCATTTGAATTAATCTATTGTCCTGAAATTGTTTATATTTTTGCCATAATTTGCCACAAATTTCAGCTGCACGAAGCAATTTTAATCTTAATCCGCGATTAGAAAGAGTTTGAAATAATGAGACAATTTTTCCCATATTATAATCATCTCGTCCTCCACCCTGTAAAAAAGATTATTTATTTAATTTATTTACAATTAATAAAAAGATTATTTATATATCGACTATATAAAAATATTTCATAAGTTTAAACATTTTTATAAAAAAATAAATACATCAATAGTAATATTAACTTTTTTATTCAATAATTTTTTTAGTAAGAGAAACAAAAATTTATTATTTATTTTTAAAAAACTCATAAAATTTATTTTGAATAAATAGATCCAAGTTTTACGAAATAATAAATGTTTAATAAACAAAATACTCATAAAATATTCATAAAATATTCGAAATAAAGAATTCTTGTTATATTTAGAAAATGAAATAAGAATTCTATTTCTTTAATCATATTTTTTAAAATATGAATTTGCATAAAAATCCGAAACCTATTTATAAATCACGAATATTATATATATATATATATAAAATTTCAATATTCATGAATATTGATTTTTACCAACTCGATAAATGTGCAGTCCCAATCAGTACCATCATATTGGCATTGCATAGTTGCTTTTTCAACGTCTTCAGTAATCTCAGTATGTTTCATACAATATGTAAGAACCCAACTTTGAGGTATATTGATCACAGGCAAGATTCTCCAAATTTTATTTGTAATATTCTCTAACATATTCAATGAGCTTCTATTGTTGGTAGGTACTTCCATGAGTTCCATATCCGGAGGAAGCGTCGTCTCCGTAAAATCTTCATTATTCTGAAATAAAGAATTAATTTACATTACATTTCAACAAATTGTTAATTAATTTCAATCATTGAAAAATCATAAAGTTAACTTGTAATTTTTTCAGATGATTATAGCTTTTGACAGATTTGAAAAATATAAATATCACACATATGATGACAATTATATGTTTTAGCATGGAAGGATAGAATTCTTGAAAAATATTTGTACATGATATACAAGAAATTGCAATAAATAATGATATATTTAGTTAAATTTTAGTACTAGACTATTTAAAATGTTATGAATTAGTATCTAGGTTACAAATTATTAGTTTTTATTTAAACTATGAAGTTACATATTCTTAATTATTATCGATTATTTGTGTATAATATTGAATCAGCAATTTCGCAATAAATATCAACGTAATTGCCAGAGAAGTAAAGAGAAATTTTCATTAGTAGAAAATTATTATGATCTTATGGAACTTAATTGTATTAAAATAATTTCTATTTCTGATTAAATAAATATTTTATATCAATTAAATTCAGAATTTTTGTTTAAAATATTTACAATGTTCTATTATATTACAATTTATATTATATACAAATTTGAAAAATTTTTTTCAAAATAAATTTAATTAAATTAAAGTTGTGCTATTTAAAAAATTTGATGGAGGTAAAATATTTACGTAACGAGATTCGAACAATTTTTATTGAAATATAAGATCATGAATAAATTCGTGGAAAATTTGTTTCATAATCAATCGTTGATTTACGTAGAAAACGTCATTCTATTATTTCTTAAGTTTTACGAATTTGATGAAGATCTCTTTCTTACGATATGCATTTTAACTAATCCTTAACTTTATACTCTTGCTAACAGAGTAAGCATGTAAAATGTTTATTCTTTATATAGGTATATTTTTATTTAGAAATGAAATGTTAGCAATTGATTTTAATAAAAGATTAATTGAAATTGCATTTTTCATATTAAAACTAAATAACAAATAAATAAAATTAAATTTTCATTTGAAAAATTACTTATAGATCATTGATTTTAATTCTCGGATCTTCATGGATCAAAATTTAAAAATCATTGCTTTTAAATGAAGAAAAATAAGAATTTTCTTGGTAACTGATAATACAAATAATAAATAATAAACGTTATATATGATATTGACTGTTTACAAAAAATAATATTTTCTATGAATTGAATATCAATGGAATTTTCAATACAAATTGATTTTTAACATTATTGATTTTTTAAAATATATAATTTATAATATAATATATTTTGATATAGATTGCAATATTTGTGTGTAATAAAAATTTAAACGTTTTCAACTATTTAAATTATTATGAATAGTAGTTAATAATATTATTATTTTATATATATATATATATATATATATATATATGTTTATAAAAATATGGGACATTTTTGGAGAGTGGATTCTAGACATCAAAACGATGAAGAAAGTTCATATATACATATGTCCAATAAAGTTCAATTAACTCATTAATGAAAGAAAAAACTGACACTATATTTTCATTGAAAATTAAGAGTTAGAAACAGCTTGTATTATAATTAAATAAAAATTTCATTACATTTAAATTAAAGAAGCAAGAAGAAAGAATTGAGAAATATATTTATATGAGAAATTTGCAGATAATTTTTTTTATGAAATGATTTGTAATTTAAATTTAATTTAAATATATTTTATTTTAATGTAAAATTATATTTTATGTGCACAGAATATATAATGTATAGTATTTTAAGTTTGTATAAGATTATTGTGTAATTAGATTGAGTAACAAGTTTGCTCTAAAAAAAGATTAAATGTTATTTATTTAAATAAAGATATATTTAATATTATTATATATATTTAAGTAAACTAACGTAACATTTATGTTCTTAATTTTTTTTCTAGATTTATTTAACAAATTATTTGGAAGCTTTTTCATGAAAAAAATTTCATAAATATTAAAATAAATAATAATAAAGCTTAATAAATATCTGATAATCATTCTATAAAAGAATATAATTTTTGTTTTCACATTAAAATATGATATGATATAATTATTCATATAAAATGCATGCAAAGAATGTATAATATGCCTCATGTAACAAAAAAATATTCTGTCTCAAATTTTAAAATTTCCATGTATAGAATAAAAAAATTTAAATATATTATTTAAGATAAAAACTTCTTATCATAGATAATGTTTACATGTTAAATAATAAATTAATTATTTTCATTTATTTATTTGATTATTTAATATTTCAACGATGAATTAATTTATATAATTAAATATTTACTTAAAATATGTAGTCTACTAAATCTAATAATTTAATAAAAGATAAAAGATAATATCATATTTGAAACGTTGATCATGAAAGTGTTCATATCAAGTGTTATCATATCTAGGTTTTTTATAACATGACATTTATAACATTAGCTTTGTATTATAACAAGTGACATTGATAAATGTATTGATTCTTACATGATACGTGAGAATGGATATTGGAGAGCGATATGAACGATAGCATGTATCATATTAATGCTTGATAAGCGCGATATAATCGACAAATTTTTAATTCTTTTTTTTTACAAAAAATATAAAATAAAATATATTCAGAAACGTATCACGTATTTTTAATAGTTTAAACATTAAATTTATATAGTATGTTTCAATATATATTATTCATCTCTCTTACAATAAATATTTCAAAAAAGATATACAAAAGATATAGAAATGTTTCAGGAAGATGTATAATATCAAAGAGATCGTGTCATTTATTTTATTTTCCGATTCATGCCATTTTATTTATCTTACGTTAAAGTTCTAGAATAATTAATTACGCATAATATCAATTAATGCATGATTAATTATATAATTATATATAAAATGATATAATATATGACATTATTTTAACTTTTTAACTTTAAAAGTTAATATTTTGGAAAGAATTTATGAAAAAAAAAAGTTTACGTAACATTTTTAAAAAAATTTGACACAAAGTATAATAATATACAATAAAAAATATAAAATTCGAAATTCTTTATAGTTATAACAAAATGAAATAAATGACAATGAAATATTTTTCTGTATTTTTTGTATCTTTGAAGATATTTGTCTTGAAAGTTTAAAATAAAATACTTGTGTATATATATATATATATATATATATATATATATATATATATATATATATATATATGTTAAATAAAATTTATTTTTCAAATTATAAATAATTTAATTTTATATTAAGAACGCCTGTATATAGACAACAGGACTAACATCAGCGATCTTAGTCGATAACATTTTACATCGACATAACATAATTTACGATGGCGCTATATTACAGGCAGAAGAGATATAGCGCCATCACACAAAGCTGCAATTAAATTGATATTGTTTTACGTGGTAATTCTATTTAACTGTTATCTTAATAACAGGAAGAACTTTATTATTAATGTCTTTGAAAAAAATAAGAATTATATAATATAAAATATATTTTCTATTATATAACATTATATTATTATTAATGCGCTAATAAACTTTATTTTTCAATGCGTTACGATTAATTAAGTATAAAACATTGTAAGTTGGAATTTCCAGATTCTTCATTAACATCTATTCATAATTAAGTTTTTCTCAAAGTGAATCATAAACGTCAAAAAAACTTTTTTTTGCAAACAAAATTAACAGATGAAGTAACACGATTAAAATATCTCATTATTTCTATAAATGATTGCAATTTTAAGATTTATTATCTCTCATATAATAGTAATAATAAAATATTCTTTTTTAGATCGTATAGTTTATACTAAATTTAAATTATAATTATACTATAGTTTATATTAAGAGAAAAAGATATAATAAAAATTTTAAAAAAATTTAAACAATAAAAATTCTGCTTCAAACATAGAAATTTTTTAAAGAGTTCCATAATAAAAATTATGGAAGATTATATCATGAGTTAGAATCGTTTAATTAAATCTGACTCAAGACGGATCTCTTAATTGCTCTTATTGTGCCATCATTTGACTCTTTAATAATTTTGACCCGGTAATTATTCTCGAGGATTCGCGAAGAAGATAACTCCTTTCGATTCGCTTTCTCTGGCTATTGGCCAACGAAGTGTGAAACGAAGCTAATTTCATTTCTCGACGTCAAATAAATTTCAAAAGAAAAAAAATAAAAAGAAAATTTGAGAAAGAAAATTCATTAATTCTTTGAGAACATAATCTTTGTCTATGATTCGTTTCTAGATATATGTCATTCGAACGATTCAATTCGACAAGCATTTTCTTCTTGCCACTCTTGAGAGTCAAAAATTAAATTTCAAAGCTCTTTTGCATAATAATTTATCAACATGTGATTAATGTTATTAATTGGTAAATTATTATTATGCAAATCTATAAAATTTTACTAATAATATTATTGCAAAATATATTAAGCTCTAAACATAATAATGTAATCTTTGATAAAATTCATATTATCCCAAATGTATAAATGTATAATAGTATAGAAAAAAAAAAAATAAATAAATAAAAATAAAAATACAGGATATCCGAAATATATTTATTATAAAGTATTTTCTTAAAAGTCAAAGAAGAATTCGATATTTTTTTATTTAAAATATTTAAAATTTAAAATTTTTTAATTAAAATAATAATCTTGTAATATTTAGTTTTCCGAATAGTTTTGCAATGCAGACTTCTTATCATAGAAAAATTATGATATTGTTTGAGTTTAGTTTGACATGTATATCTATTTGATTCATTTACTTTTTCTTGATACACTTACTAATAATTTTCAAATAATATTGTGTTTGAGTTTAATTTGGTATATATATTTATTTGATTCAACTTTTTCTTGATACAATTACTAATAGTCTTTAAATAATGACAAATAATATGTGCACATTATCAAGTCAAAAAGATATCAGATTAGATATTGTGAATGAACGAAGCACTTAGATTTGAATTAAAAAATTACGTAAATGCATAATTAAACAATATTATTTTTACATACTAAAAATAAAAATTATATCGATGGCATTTTAGGAAAACAAAATTCTTCGAAGACTCTTTTTTCTTCAATTTTAAATTTAAAAAATAAACCAATGACATATATGATATGTATTTATCTATTTGCAGACGAAATTCTGCAAAAGATCCCCATGACGCATCATGTTCACGTCATCATATACAAACCAGGTTAATGATAAAACCAGCTTAAAATTATTGAGAAAGTAAGTGGATTTTGATTTCTTGTATCGTCAGTTAATTCCTACGATATATGATGCATTCTATGGTATTCTAGTAAATTATCATATATTTTTCTTGAACAGAATCATATTGAAAAATTAAAAAAAGAGAAATATTTAATGGAAAAAAGATTATTTTGTAAAAAAAGACCATTTCCAAAGATTTACAAAGGTCTTAGGTAATTTATGTACATGTAATTTATTTGATCAATCATTCAAATATACAAAGCATTAATATATTTGTAAGATAATTTTGAAAGATTTATTCTAAAAAATAAAACAAACATTGGTATACAAAAATGTCCATATTTAGAGTTAAATTGAATCAGAGAAGTGATTTCTTATAATGAAAAATCCTTGCTTATTTCATTCATGGCCAAATTGTAATTTTCTTAGTTTCTCAAACAATAGTAGGCTTTATTATTGTCACAATGTGACGTTTGTCATTCTTCAAAAATAATTATTCCAATTCATTCGCGACTCGTTTCAAGAATTCCATTCATGGTTTTAATAAATGGTTTCATCATTTCACTTTATATTTTTTTTTACTTTAACTATTTCATTTACATTTATCTTCGAATATAACGATATAGTTTATGTATTTCGATTGATAAAACAAATAAAAGAAAAAAAAAATTACTAAAAAAATTTACTACTTTATAATATAATTTTCTTTTAGAATTATTTCAAACGCAAAACATTTCAGAAATCAATATTTAATCACTTGTTTATCTCACATGCATTGTCCACGTTGTTAACTTTAAGCATACATAATTTGAATAAGATTATACAGACCGGAAATATACACCTCTGCTTAAAAGTTTAAAAATCACTTACTTTTTGTAAAAGAATACAAACATTAAAAACAGCATAATTCGTTATATCTCGTCTTGAACAAATTTATTAAATCATTTCGAAATTAATCGAATGTTAATTTATATCACAATATTTAACTGAATATTCAATCAACGTTCGTTTGCACCGAATATATGAAAAATTTTACGTTCAGTAGCACTCGGTGAATCGTATCAATGATTTTCAATAACGACACGTGTTTCTCTCCCCTCCTGGCTGTAGTTGGGATTTCCTGACAATAAAACTATTATAACCGGGCATTTCCAGCATAAGAGTAACAAGTCGTGTTGGCTTGGTTGGACGACAGCGTATCGGTGGAAAGGATTCGTTTCCAATGAATAAATATGACAGTGAGTAGTGGGGATGCAGTCAAGAAGCCAGTTACCCGCGAGCATCTCGCCGCCACTGCTTTTTCTTCCTGTGCACTCAGTTCAACATCGTAGCGAGGGATCATCGGATCGTATTTCGTGTCCGATCAGCTTCAGAAACAGAGAAGGAATATGCAAATCCGCGAAATATTTTTTAAATCGGTGAGTGGTAATCCTTTGATGAATTAGAATAATTAGAATTAGTGAAAATTGATTACAGTTTTCATTTCATTCATTAATTAAGATTTCCTTTGTATACGTTTTGGAGAGGAGATGGAATTTGTAAACAGTTTCGAAGATATGCCATATGATATTTAAAATTGCAATCGATATCTTGGAAATTTAATTAATCTGAAAATTAAAATTGTTTTAATTTGGTAGGATGTTCTTTTTAATAGATTTCTAGCTTATTTTAACTATGTTTTAATACATTGTGTTTACACTAAACTTAAGATAGTAATCAGATAATAATTATTATAATTAGATTAATTATATGGATTAATTATAATTATTGATTGTATAATTTTTATTATTTCACTGTTAAATATTATTTTTTTAGAGTATTATATTTATATATATATATGATCATGTTATATAATACATGTTATTATGATTTCAATTTCGTAAATAAAAAATTCAATATATTTCTTCAATTCTTCAAGTATTATAGATTGTTCATCAACAAAGATTCCATAGATGTCGATTTCTCAGTAATGAAAAGTTCAAGTAGCGATAACTTATCTTCTTATATATATATATATTTCGCGTTACTTCGTTTTTCACAATATTATTATTTAAATTATTCTTTTTCGGTCAAATAATTCTTTCATATATATATATATATATATTTCTCTACAAATTTTCTCACGTTCCTAAATATTTTTTATAAAAATGCTCGATGCTTAGTTTCACGATTAGTATTCCTCGGACCATGAAGGACATGTTTTTATCTAGTCTTTTTAATGATTTTTATCATATGCTGGAATAAAAAATTCTAATAGAAATTCTTTTATTATTTTTGAATTGCAATGTTTATAAAGAATGTCATACATTATTTTTCATCATAGAAGATAATTCGATTTAAATTCGATTTTGTGTACAATCATATCAGTCAACAGTTGAAACGTGTGTACGTGTTTTATTTATTAAATTAGACACGTATCCTATCGAAGAATTCATTTGTCATTCGCTCATTGTTTCTGTCGGCATTGCGGGATTCTCTATCGATCTTCGTGAATCTAAATACTGTTAAAATTACGAAAAACTCTGGAGAGAGAGAAATTGGCAAGATGTACAACTGAAGATTGGATACAAAAAAGATTATGTGTACTGAAAATTAAGATTTAAGTTTAAGAGAAAAGATTTCTCGATAGAAATTACAGAAATTATCGTTCTCATAAATCAACAAGTGTTTCGTTCAGAGAAAAAGGAGTGAAATTAAAGATTGTTAGAGGAAGTGAAAAATTATGAAATTATATAAACTCTTATATATTAGTATTTGCATAATACATTGAAAAATAATTGTAGTGAGTTTCTTATGTGTTTGAGGCAACAGTATCAGGAACAATAGAGAGGCGTGGTATAGTTTCTCTTGTTTTCGTCACATGAGAACTCGTCATACGTTAATTTCAGCCAAGAAAGTCGGACTCTATGACGTCACGGTTTGCTCGCTTTCACTCGTCTCGTTGTTTGCCTCTCGTTCGTTTCAAATCGTATAATTTTCATTAATTTTACGATTACTGTTTTGTGGAATCTATTGTGAATCTATATGTAAATCTTCGACATTTGTTCTATGTCCTCGCTTTGAAATTGATTGTGATCAATTAAAATACGAAAATATTTTCTATTTTATATATGTTTTTGAGTTTTCTGAAAAACTGTTGAATTTTTTTTAGGAAAAGATCATGACGATGAAAGTATTTTTGTAATCATGTTTAATAATTTTAATATTGGACGTAATTAAACTGATTAGTTTACTTATATATAGTTTAGATTAGCTAGCTATTTTAAATTTATATATAATAATTGATAAAATATAAGTGATATTTTAATTTTTTTATCTGGAAATATGCATAATATTAAATCACGAATATTATGCGTCAATTTATGATAAGTTAAAGAAAATATTATTTTTTAATTGATTGTTTATAGACGTAACAACTGCAATAACTGATTATTGATGTTTTAGTTAGAAAAATAGTGTATTTGAATGTGTAATTGAATATAATAATTTATATAATAATTAATTTAATAAAAAAATTGTTTTATTATTTATTGAATATAGAACATAGAAAAATTAAATGAAATTTTATTACAATTTTATTATCAAATATATGATATTTGATGATTTTTTATTATAATTATTTTCTGTGAATAGTGTTAATAGAATACAATAATGCTGTATCTTTTGCTTTATCTTTTTATTAGATATATTTCAAAAGTTATTAATAAAAAACAATAATTCAAAAATAAAATATTGCTCTATTCTAAATAACTTTTAATTCAAATAATTCACAATAACAAATTATATGTAAATATCATAAATATAAGTTTCATAATAAGGAGAAATAATAATAAATTTTAATATTTTTATGAATAATAAATAACAATTTTATTAAATTATAATTATCTATAATTAAGAGAAATTAATTAGGTCTTGAATATATTTGATCCACTTTAATTGTTGTGAACAATCAGAGCGTGATTCCTACACGAAACTTTTTTTTTTGGCATAAAAATGTCGTAGATATAGATGTCGTGCATAATGATTTATTTATCAATATCACATTGACCTCGAGCATAATGTGATCTCTATAACATAAATTACATTTAAAAGTGACGAGTACTGTGTTACCAAAGAAAAAAAAAAAAAAAAGAAAAAAATAAAAATAAAAAGAATTTGCGAAATTTTTAATTATAAGATTATAATTTCTCTTTGATGTCGTAAAAAATTGAATATCTTTAACATAATTTGGATGAGTTAAAAATATTCAAACGATTTAAAAATATTTTATTAAGTATTAAATATTTTAAATAATTATTTTTATTCAAGTTACTATAATTTTGTTATTTTTTTTTCTGTCACTCAAGATAGATAAATATGTCAATTGTAGAATTTATTTTTTTCTTTTAAAACATTTTGCTTTTTCTAACAAAACATATTAACGTATGACAAAATATTATAATTATATCATAATAATAATTTGTGATAATTGTGAGATAATAATAGAATAATATCTAGAGAAATTTCGTAACAATACCGGAAATTATACGAATGTCGTCATACATTTTTAAAGCGTAAACTCAGTTTTGCATAATCTATGCAAATCTATTTCTATTCTTCAAATTACGCATGTTTTATTTTATTTGGAGGATGAAATTCTTTTATTCTTAAAATTTAAATATTTTGCCTCTTGATAATACTTTGTTTGCGACGTTGTTTTGAAAATTTTTTTTCTACTCGAAAATAAATACAAATCTTTAGAGAATCTTTCCTACGCTCTAAAAATCTTATATCTTCTAATTTGCAATAATTTATTTTTTCGCTTCACTTATAAATTTTTTTTTTTTTTTTTAATATTTACTTTCTTTTCTTTCAGATAATATCGGTGTTATCGATATTATTGGTGTTAAGAGGCGTATCAGCGCAATGTCTGACCGGAAACGATAGTCCTTCGATGATGAGCGCTGGCTCGAAGAAAGCCATAATCGATTCGAAATTTCATTTCGCTCTTGAGACCCTTAAAAAGATATCTTTATTCGAATCTCAAGACAATGTAATCTACAGTCCTTACAGTATTCATCAGGCTGTGACCTTGGCGTATTTCGGTTCCCGAGGTACCACCGAGGAAGCCTTGAAGAGAGCATTACAGCTACCTGCTGACATATCAAAAGTCGACGTACAACGATATTATTCCTTCGAGAATACCCTCAAACAACAAATCAACGGTCAGGTGAGAAGGCTCGAAGTGGAGCGATTACATCATTATTGTTTAAGTTTGCAAGTATTCCAAGGCGAGCCACATAATCGTGCAACATCTGTTCCTTTTGTTCAATCGAACTAACAATGTTAGATATACAAGATGTTAATATATTCATAGAATATTGATTTTAAAAATCGAAACAAAAATTATGGTAAAAATCGATTATGGCTCATTTATTAACATTGTAACAGCCGTCAAGTTTTAGAAAATTCTCTAACTTGCAATTTGCAAAATGATATTATTAACTGGTAATCGATTGTTTAACTTTTATTTTTTACAGGCAAAAATATCGCAAAGAATTTAAATAGCTTAATTTGTTTCAATTTATGTAGGAAATGTTTTAACCTTGAAGTTTCGTAAAATTCTTTAAGGAATCAGTACATGCGATGAATGAGTAATATTTGTTTCTTTGGTGGACACAGTTGGAAATGTTATGTGATAGTTTGATTACTTATATAATTCTCGTTTTTGTTTGCAGTTACATATATTTTATATATTTTCTCTCGATTTTTGTAAAGTTTTTATATTTCTTAAAAATTACATATTATTTCGTTCAATTATAAAATTGAATTTAGCAGGATAGTAATGAATGAATCATTAAACTAATTTCGTCTCTTTTATTTTCCAGAATGATGTATCACCTAATTACGAGCTTAACTCGGCGAATCGATTATGGATATCAGACAAGAAAAAAGTACGGGAATGTATATTAAGTTTATTTGGCAATCAATTGGAAAAGATCGATTTCAAAACCAATCCAAATGCTGTCCGCGATCAAATTAACAATTGGGTCAGCAACATGACTAAAGGTCACATTCGGGATCTTCTTCCCCCTAACAGTATCACAACAGACACTGATTTGGTACTGGCTAACGCGGTATACTTCAAAGGTCTTTGGAAAAGTCGGTTCAATCCTACCAATTCTAAGAAAGACATCTTTTATTCTTCCAAATCGCAACATTCTATGGTTAAATACATGAGGCAGCAAGGAAATTTCAATCATGGTAATAATTAAAAATTATTTAAAAATTATTTAATCATTTAATCATTAATCAATAATAAAAGCTAAAATAATTTTTCTTTGCAGTTATCTCCGAAATACTTGGCGCACACGTATTGGAGCTACCCTACAAAGGGAACGAAATCTCCATGTTTATCCTCCTGCCGCCATTCGTTACAAAAATTTCCAACGATTCTACGCAAAACGGGGAACGGGACAGTATTTACCATCTGATCGAACGTCTCTCCACGGAGGCGGGATACACGGAGATCCGCGATCTTTTAACCTCTGATTCGCTCCCTCAACCGGTAGAGATCATCCTGCCGCGATTCGAGGTCGAGAAGGAACTTCAAATAACCACGTTGCTCGATGCAATCGGTGCGGGCGAGTTGGTGATACCTGACGTGGCCAATCTTAAGGGTTTCGTCGAAGATGGTGAAGAATCGGTGCATCTTGGCGCTGCTGTCCATCGTGCGCGGATCGAAGTCACCGAGGAAGGGACCACTGCAGCCGCAGCCACTGCCCTTTACACGTTCCGTTCCGGCCGGCCACTGGTACCGACAGTCTTCAACGCCAATCATCCGTTCGTCTACTTTATCTACGAGAAAGCAAAGCGCACTATATTGTTCGCCGGTATTTTCCGTAATCCCAATACTCCAAAGAATACTGCGGAGGCAGCTTGAGGTAATTTGTGATCGTTGTTTGTCGTTTTGTTATCTTTGAAACAAAACGTGTGCAGGGAATGAGTTTTGACGAAGTGTGTGACAAACTTAAAAATTTTTTTCTCTTTTTATGACAAGCATGATCGATCGATATTTGCAAAGGATTGGAGCCGTACAATTTTGTACAAAAATTTGTGTAAAGATTTATAATCGTTTTTAGAACGTGTGTAATAGTTTCATGAGGTTTAGTGGAATTAAATTATTGAAGAGAGCAATGAATTGAGTAATTGAAGTTGAAATTTGTTATACTGTATGTGTATATAACATAGAATATTCGAATTTTTTAATGGATGTTACGGTCGTTACGAACGAACAAAATATTGCGATTATGCCGCAAATATAACGACATATGTTCTAATGTTATAATTTAAATATCTCTTACAATATTGTGCAAGTTTGATATTCGTATATAGTTCAACGTTGGACTATTAATAAAAACTGATGAAAATTCTATTTTGTAATATGAATTTCAATATTATATTTTTAATATAAATTATGTAATAAAAAATGGTATATAATCAATATTTATTAATTGATTTGAGGGAAAGAATATTATTTCTTGATGATGAAAATATTTTTTTTTAGATTCTTTTAGAAAATGTGCATTTTTATAAAATGAATATCAGAATTTGATATTTTTATTATAAATATCAAAATTTATTTGTGATTGTATTTATGCTATGAAATTGGAGAATATTTTATTCATGAATATTTTATTTTTATGCATGAAAAATTGCATTGATACATTGTAATTGTGAAAAAGAAATGACGAAAGTATGTGCAATTAATATTTAGTATTTTTGGATACGCGCCCAGAGTAAGAATAGACAAGGAGAGTAAATGTGAGAGAAGGATAGAGATAGTTTAAAAATTATGAAATCAGCGCCATCTCTAGAGTGCCGCAAATGAAACACAATTTAGACAAGGAAAGTAAACATTTAGAAAAGGATAGATAGATTAAGAATTAACTTTCACCGCCATCTCATGATTATTAAAGATACTTCTATAACGGCAAGATAAGATAGAACAAGAATCAAAATCTAGCGCCATCTGTTAATGATTTCAGAAAAATACTTCTAAAATTCAACAAGAGATGGCACCACCAATACTATTTAACCTATTTTTAACCTCTTTATCTCTTTTTTTATTTACGCTCTCCTTATCTACGTATGTTTTATTTGCGACTCCAGAAATGACGCTGCCTGTCTAATTTTTATCCTATTTCAATACTTCTTCAATTATCTGCTTTCTATATTTGCTCTTGGCGCGTCAATTGAACATATTTTCGCCATTTTCCTACCTGTATTGTTAATCCTTAATATAAATATGAATATTATATTCTCAATTTTATAATATATATATCCGAATTTTTTAGACGCTACTTTACGATAACAAACAACGATTTACAAGCAACATTTTTATAATTTTTTAATTATTGAAATTTAATTTTAATCCCAATCATTACTAACGTTGCAATCTTATTCTGAACAGAATCGATAACGTTGAGAATGACACTAGAATGATAAAATGCTGCACGGACAACGAAAAAGAAAAAAAGAAAAAAGCATTGAACGGTTAAGTCTTCTCTATTCTTCATCTGCGGCAAAAAAAAAAAAAAACGTGATAATTCTCTTCAAGAATAATAAAATAAATTATCTCTCGTTAATGATACATGAATTACTCAACACTGAAATATCCGTCGAACGTTTCTAATCGATGCATAATAAATCAAAAGCCACCGACAAGTCGCGCCTCCATCGGCCGTGTTTCCAAGCAAATCGTTCCTCGGGTCGCGGTTCCATTCACTGGCATTGACGTCACTGAAAGCAACCGAGGTCCCGGTAAACGTGTGCACAGGCGACCGTTAGGCAGTAGCATCCGCAAAACTCGATCCTTGGGCAGAATCTGGTTGCGTCACGCGCCGATACAAGCGAACGGACACACGGACGCTCGTCTCGAAGTCTGGCAGTTCTTGATGCAGGCTTCGATCCCGGCGAAAGATGAGCAAACTCGAGATCCGTGAGAGATTCGCCGTACTTCCTCGATGGAACGACTTTTCTGACCACTTCTGCACGAACGGTATTGCGCTTACTAAGGAATCATTCTCGATCGATCTCTCTGCCTAACCATATTTTTTTCAGACAGCCAATGTAAGGCTACGAAGATGCGGATTTTCTTGCTGTCAAGAAATCCCGTACAGGGATCATCTTTGATCGATCGATATTCCCGAATAGACGAGCCATCTTCGAACCGAAGCGCTTATTTTTCTTTATTTTGAGATACAGCTTTGATTGGCGCTATCTGTGTGTAATGTATAATCGAACAGATTAGGAATTTTTACAGGGATGATAAGAAATTTATAAAAGAGAACTGAAATGACGATAATGAGATTAATAATACAAGGTATACAATACAATATATTTTTTAATTTTGCCGATATTTAATCAATCTAATCAATAATTTTTTTTTAAATTACTTTTTTTTATCATGAAAAACAAATATGATTAAATATAGAATAATATTTTTCATTACTTTTTAAATGCAATAATTTTTGTTATTAATAAAAAAAAAATTAATTCTTCAATTTATAATTTTAACTTAAATAAAGAAAAAAATATCATTTATTGCATACTTAAGACAAGTTTCAAGAAGCTATTACAAAATCGTCAGATTAATCGTGCAATTAAAACCGTGAACACATAAAAAGATATTTAATCGCATCTTATCAGCAATTACACCATTATTTAACTGGAATAATGGCGTATGGAATTGTCGCAAGAACATTATCCATTTATTGCCATTGATCGCTTTAATAAAAGTTTCATTTAAACACATTCTTGTCGATCTCATCGCGATATTTTTTTTTGAATTACAAATTCCCGCGTATAGAATTGCGTGCCATATGCGGCAATATTGTATTGCGCGCGCAGACTTTATCTTCTATGTCCTTGCGCAGAATCATACGATTCCCGCGTAAAGACACGTGGCACCATTCCTTGCGTTTTTCGAAGCAGTGATTTCTAGGTTATCGATCTCTTCGTAGCGAGCAAGACAATAGACTCACGATTTCTGTAAGTATCTATTTACGTTTATGAATAATTTCGCGCGATCTGCAACTCCGATAAATAGGTACGATTTGAAAAAGCATCCGCTCTTAACGATTGACAGATAAAATTCTAACGGAGTCTCGGCGTTGATCGAGCAACCTTGACAGTCTCGGTAAACGTGGAAACATTGTTAAGGTTTCCCTCGATACTTTCACTTTCCTTCCTCCTTTTTCGCGGCAAGTGCACAAACCCGTTGCAAAGATCACCGTGAACACGTGCTCCTACGCTTTGACGCTAACGGTAAATCCCGATGGGTTTCTCGTTTCTTCATTCGAAATCGATTTCGAACGAACGTTGACCGTGTTGCTAACTAACCCCATTTCTTTTTCCTTTTTCTTTGTTTTATCTTTGTTTTATTCGTTGTTTCAGATCGATCGTGCAACGTTCTTGTTTGAAATCCTGCTCCACTCTTAAATAACCTCTTAATTGTAAGTAAAATTTGTATAATATATAATATATAATATATATTGTATATATATTTGTATCCAATGAATCACCACTGTATATATTATTACTCAAAAGTTTAGATTCACTTTTAATAAGTAATTTAATAAGTAAATAAATAATTTCTAATTTCTTAGTCTGTTTCAATTTAATCTTACATAATGTTACATTGCGAATTAATTATTTAATAAATTTGTATGGATTTTTATGTGTCCGATATAATTTCAAATTAAGAGATATAACCTAATAAAGCTTATATAGTTGTTTAAGATATTATTACATTAATAGTTTTATGACATAAATAAAATGAATATAATTCTCTAATCTTATTAAAGATAAAAAGTATCAACTATATTATCTTTTATTTTATACATATTATACATCTTTATCATATAGACATATATACATATATTTATATACATATTAAAAGTAAATATAAAACTTTTGGGCTATAATATTTAAATAATCTGATAGAATTTCTGAAAATTACTATACGTAATTAAAATAAAAAGAAATGTTTTATATATATATATATATATTATATATTCTATATAGTAATTTTATATTTTATATATATATAACATTCATTTAAATCATCTATCATATATAATATTATACTTGCAATCAAACTAATAAATATATAATAAATATGTAATGACATTATACATATGTATAATACTTTATTGTATTATATATATTTTATTTATAAAATAATACATATGTAATGATAATACATATGTATAATACTTTGTATTTTATATACTTTATTGTATTATATATACTTTATTTATAATATTATTCAAAATTCAATTATATTCAAAATGTTTAATATTCAAAAAGTCTAATTAGCTATCATAAAGCATCTTAAAGATAGTATGTGATACAATAATATAAAGATATTATATATTGTATAATATAATATATATATTATATAATATTATATATTATATAACATTATATATTATATATTATATATTATATATTATATAATATTATATATTATACATTATATATTATATATTATATAATATTATATATTATACATTATACATTATATATTATATATTATATATTACATATTATATATTATATTGTATAATATAAAGATATATATTATATTATATATTATATATTATATTGTATAATATAAAGATATTATATTGTATATTATATTTTAATGTCAGTTCGAGATGAAGGGCTAGTTTCCCATGAAGTTTCGCTCTTACGCGGGTTTCCTTGGCGAGCCTCGAAATTCTAGTGTGTTGGGATATCGTATTCATAAGGCACGTATATTAATGGACGTACGGCACACGGTGCTACACCGGTGCACGTGCAACACATAAACCACTTCCTTGACAAGACCCAGTTTCGATGTCTTTCGCGTATGTCGGTGCTTAATTATGCTAAAGGAGCATTTACACGGGTGCAACGCGCTAGTAGAAAAAGAAAGCACTTCCTTTTTAGCTTGTTTATCAATCGTTGATTATTTATGTGCGAATTTTTTGCGAATGTCTTTCTTTTTTTTTTTTTCAATTCGATTGTATTGGGAAAATGTTATAAAATGTTATCAAAGGAATTTTATATTGCAATTACGATAAATTTAGCTTGGTTTATTAAATTTTAAAATTTTCGATATCAATACATATATTATATTAGCATTATTCGTGTTTTGTTACGAAGATAATTGTAGTATTATGAGTATACGTAATATGATTAAAATTATTTGTAATAGACAAGAAATATAAAGAATAAGATTCTATAAGAAGTTAATATTTCATAATATATAATACTTCATTATTAGAATTAATATTAATTTATCCGGGAAATGATAATAAAATTATAAAAAATGAGGTTAATGTCATTTTTCTTCTAATACTGTTTTTCAATATCCTGTATTATAAACAAGATTTTTGCAGTAATGAAAGATTATAAATTAAAATGTGCTGAGGTATTATTCTTCGCTAAATCATTTCAAGATTTTCATAGCGATTTATTTACGTGAAATATTCAATAAATATATTAATCATCTTTTTTCTGTTCTATATATTGAATTTCATTCAATTAAATTTATTTCTTCATCAATCTTTATTTTACGGTGAATTTATCACCTAACCTAAAAACATCCGATTTCTCTCGATATTTCTTTAAATATATTTTATTCTTTCGTTTCAAAATTGAAAACAATATCTGTGCATACAAATATTACTGATTGAAAAAGAGACAAGGAAAAGATAACATGGGAATAACGTTAAAATTAAAAATTAACACAGCAAACAACGCTTTCATTAGCTCTTCAACTCTGAATGGCCTCGGCCTTCACGTAGATGGCGCTTGAACACTCACAAGGCTGCCCAATAAAAGGCGATAAAAGCCCAAAAACCATGCAAAGGCGGCGGCAATAAATCACTCGACAGGACCGTTTTCTCGCAACCTGCAATTTAAGCTCGCTCTTTAAACTCTCCATTAAGTACTCGCCTCGTCGTTTTCAATATCTTTTCGCGGCTCTCTCGTCGACATGTTTTTAATGTGTATTTCGCGACCAAGTGTTTACGACTTTTATTAACGCTCGCGAAGATCCTGGACAATCCATCGAGGACTCTTCAAACAGTTTGTATTCTCACTCATATTGACTTTTTGTTCGTCGATTACCACGACGTTTTGTCGTGTTCTTTGACAGCTTCTCCGCCGACCGATTTTTCCTTACGATTCCTCGTGTTTTGTGAATTTGCTATAACTTTGTCGTAATAAGTAGATTCGAATCTACTTATTAAGATGATAACACCAATACCCAGTAAACGTTGTAAGGATCTAAGAATCATTATGACGTCCATTACTTTTTATCTTTTTACCTTCTTAAACTGTAAAAAGACAATTAAAAATCCCAATTTTTTGCACGAAATTCCAATCACGATCTCCCTTCGTCAAAAAGGTGTTTCGAAAAAGACTCGGCATCTTCCGCCACGTCGTTCTTCATTGTTCGTCCGACTGGTCGGTCGAGCGGTAACTCGCTTCGAAAACCTGTCGACGGTCTTGTTTTTACGGTAGCGGAGATATCATACGGGTGTCGGTCACTTTCTTTTCACCGGCTCTGGGACACGCGGTTTTTCGTACACGCCTGTTCCACATCCTTTGTTCGCTAATTATACACTGGTCGTACGCGATACATAGCAAAACTAGATCAACAACGGGCAAAATTGATCGTGTACTGTTATTAATCTCGATCGATGTCTAAGTTGACAATCGAAAGGAGAATTGCCGACGAAATAATTGCAATCTAACAACATATGTAATCTAACAATTTCTGGATGTGGTTTTCCTTTAGTAATATTTTCTATTCCATTCGATGTGTCCAATCTTCGAAGTCATACGATTTAAAAGATGACAATTCAATTAACAACAAAACTTCGCAAGAAAAAAAGAATAACTCGAGAGAAATTTAATTAATCACAGAATGCATAATCAAGATAAGATGCGCTCGACGAAATCTGATCATCCTTGAATCCGAGCTTTTGGTTAAGCATCGATAAACATCCGAAAGATTCGTGTAATTTGATATCAAGATTCGTCATCAAGATTGCGAACGGATGGAAAAAATTGTTCGCAAAATTGTTTCGAACGGAAATGTATGCAAGGAGCAAATAATTTCGCAGATAATTCCATTGATAAGGTCGAAACGTCCCGTGGAAACGTTAGAGAACGAGGGCGAGCGTTAGAACGATAAGTAAATGCACGCCTTTAACAGCTGTTCCGCTAATGATAGCCGCTTGAAAATATAAATCCGCTCGTTTTTCTAATTACACCTTGGTTCGCGAACGCTCTCGCGCTTGTTCCGCGATCCGATGAGCCCGATAAAGCGTTCCAGTGAGCGCCACGGGATCTCCGCTCGCTTTGTTCCTGTCCCGCCGCGCGCGAGCAAACACATATTTACTTTCAGTCGTCATCCCGATTTCATAAAGTTAACCGGCTTCCCGAATAGCGTTCTCTCCAACCATTGTATTCTCATCTTGTTCGATGCGAATATTGTATTGTGTGCATCGTCTATAAGTTGTTTTATTGGGGCGTTAATTGTTTCGTCGGATGGTGCAAGAATAATAATAATAATATTTTTTTTTTTTTTTAATTTTTTAATTTGATTTTAATTTTTTTTTTCTCTCTGAAATCAATGCAATAACGGATAAGATACGGAAAAGTTGATGTAACGTCTTTTAGGGGTGATATTTGTAAAAAGAATTTTAAAATTGTGGAGGAAAGGTGAACTCTAGAGATTGATTTCACGTTTTC
The DNA here is from genome assembly GCF_048593485.1 of Apis florea. Taxonomy (NCBI): domain Eukaryota; kingdom Metazoa; phylum Arthropoda; class Insecta; order Hymenoptera; family Apidae; genus Apis; species Apis florea. Next base: position 343,022 of record NW_028256722.1, on the reverse strand, counting down.
AAAAGGATTATCCGTTGATAAAAGTAATTTCACGTATAATCTATTACGCTAATTTTCATCAATTGAAATCAAAATTTGCATGTTATGTAATAATAACGATTCCAGTTTGGACATTATAAGAGGAATATAATATCATTCAAATAAATGAAATTATGTAATTTTATTATATAGTTAATTGTATATCTTAAATTAAAGTATCAAGTAGTAGCATTGATTGATGCAATAGCACTTGTGATTGCATGCAATATTCTAACTTTTTTTGTAGGGACTGAGCTAAGGTATATAATTGAAAGAAAATTTTTTGTAGGAAGTGAACTAATTAAGTTATAGTCAGTAAAAAAATAAATGGCAATAAATATAGCATATCTTAAACTGAAATGATACATTGTATCATATGTAATACTTACTTACAACATAACATTTTTATCTCTTTGAATGAGGATTAAATTACACCTTTTTCCTTAAAATTAATAAACATTGCTAAACTAAAACATCAATAGCTTTACAGTGATCGATGTAACGTATTTAAGTTTATAACATTCTACAATAGAAATTGAATTACAGCTAATTGCAAGGTATACAGTTGATACAAGAAATGTAGTAGAATTTCCTAATAGACGCCTAATAGTTGCGTACAATTCTTTTTTAATAGAGATTGCATTATCCACCTAAGATAGACTAAAGGTATAATTGGTGAAAGAAGTTCGATTAATAAACCAGTAGAGACTTGGAATAATTTTTTATTTAGCAGTAAAGACGAAGAAAACAAAAATTTATTTACGTAATTTGTCAAATGTAAAATTGTAATAGTAGAAAAATATAGATAGATAATTCTTACATCTTTTCAAGACTTAAACTAAAAACACGTAATTATACATTTCAAGTAAAAAAAATTATTCAATTTTATCTATAAATAATTTAATCGCCTCGATAATTAACAAAAATTATTATATAAAAATTGAATAAAATAAAATCGCCCAATTCACGTTGGATGTTTAATTGCCTCCGATCGACAACCGTGCATCACCCACGATCCATACGATATCGATCGAAGGTTATCTCGACATTTTCAGTTAACAGGTTAGATAAACGAGGATAAAGTCAAGCGATTTTTTTCTCCTCTTCTCCCGCAACTTGCTTTCTGATTTGCATTCGGAACAGAGAAACCGTGATACGCCGCGACAAGCCGCTGCTCGCTAGTCGTTTATCGGCCTGGCCACGCGAGACCGCGTGTACCACCGATCTCTCGGTGTGTACTGTTGCACCGGTGCACCCGTGTAATTACGTTTACAGCGGCGCACCGTGTACGTACGTACGTGCCGGTTGTAAATTTTTCACGTTTCATAATTATACGCCTGTATACCGAGGCACACAGGCCCGATCTAATGTTACATTTAACGTTGCAGCCTTATTCCCGGGGCTATATAGCCTGCACGTCCGTGGAAAACCTTGATCCGATATCGCAACGATTTTACATTGGGCGCGGAGCGGATATTATCCGTTTGGGATTAACGTTTTGATAACGAAATTTTCTTTGCGAAAAAAAAAAAATGTGATCCTCGCGAAATTCTTTGTTATTTGGAGATTTGATCGTATTTAATCGACTTGGAATGCGAGGTAAACGAAGTGTATATCTTTAATTAGGATATTATTGGGGATTATTTTTGGATTGTATTACAGCTTTCTGTGATTGAAAAGGGCTATAGATGATAAAGAGGGAGAGGAGGAGAAAGATCGCCCCTTTTTTAGGGGAATAAATTGCATTTTAATCGTAAATAGAGAACGAGAAATTTTATTTTCTTTCGATTCTTATTTGAAACGTGTGAATCGCGTATTAAATGAATGACTCAAATCATATGAAAAAAAGCATCACTTTTTTGCGCTATCAATCGAAATCAAGTACATACATACATTGTGAATCTGTTAAAACAAGAATTGAAACAAAGATTAAGAAAGTGTACGATTTAACGCATCATCATAATCGTGGTAGTAATAATAATAATAATAATAATAATAATAATAATAATAATAATAATAATAATAATTGGAAGAACGGAAAGAGGAGATAAATCTTATTACTTGTTTGAGATATTTGCAACTCGATGTGAAGGGAAAATTTCCGAGAAAAATGCACCAGTTGTATTTACAATTAGGTACACACCAGCTGAGAAGTGTCTGTTTCGGCGTTGAACTTGGTGCTGATCTTCTTGATTCATTGCGATCACCGTTATTCCGGATATTGTCTTCCTAATAAAGAAGCGTGCAGCTGGTAATTACTTTGGAAATCGTGGAAGAGGGAAGATGAGAGTGGAAGTTGGATAGAAACAGAGTCCATGATTATATACGCGTTTATGCAGATTTTTTTTCAATATAACGCGCGATAATATAGATCTGAGATCACCAACAAAAATAGAAAATGGAAAAATAGAAGATTTAGAAACAATTTTTTTTTTTAAAGTACACGTTAAAAGCTGGATGGATCGCGAAAAATAATCATTTGCACAAATATATAATATAAATTGTGCAATTTTTGAATATCTACAAATCGGATTGGATTTATAATTAATAATAATAATAATAATAATAATAATAAAAAAAAAGAGGATAAATGAAATATTAGATTAGAACTCTAGTAGATAATATTAACGAGCCAAGTTTCTTCTCACTACTATAAATTCAACAATTATAAACGAATCATTCAAATCGTACAAAGATTCCGTGTTTTTCATAAATAGTGATTACAATAGAAACACATCGAGGATTTAATGGCACGAAGAAAATTGAATTTTAATGCCGTCTAATCCGAGACCTCTATTTTACTACATAAACCGCAATTAGCTTAACGGTAATCCATCACAATGCCTTTAGAACAAGTTATTACATCCTGTACACGATAGGATTACATGTATCCAATCTGGTTGACAATCAGAGGAACTTTTTTTACTCTTCCACGTCTATTGCATGTTAATTAGCCACGGTATAACGTGATTTATTGATTATATATCATATAATTATCGAGGATACTATAAACGAAGTTATCCAGAGAGTTGGACCGTAAACCGAAAGATTGTAAAGATGAGTATCTCTCTTGGAGACGTTCCAGGCTTCTTGGAAATTTATCAACATTTTCAACGAGAATTGACTGTTCGTGAAAAACGAAGGAAAGGAAAAAGCAAGGAAAAGGAAGAAAAAATTAGTAGAATCTTGTCGATAAATTCCTTTACAACCGTCGATTTCTATCGAATGATTCGTACAAGATATATGTATTTGGAGTTTTAGAATTGTGAGACAATGATGTTTTAACATCTGCTTAAATTGGATTACTAGTAAATTTAATGGAAGTTGAAGAAATTCAGATTCAATATTTCTTTTTTTGTAATTCCTTATCAACCTAGAATTCGCAATTTTTTAACGAATAATTTTTTAATATGAAAAAACTATAAACGTATCCCGTATAAAAAATGTTTGATTCTTAAAATATTTTTATATACATAAAATGACGTAAATAATTAATCATCGAAAGATAGAAACACGTGAAAAAGCTATCCGAAAGAACGATATTTCGTATGCATCATATTACAAAGTAAAATGGCGTTAATATGAAAACCTAACGTCGACTGAATAATTTAGTTGCAACCTGGAAATCAACTTTATTCCTCGTATCTCGATAAAACGTCTTGAAGATGGGTTGTGCGTTATAACTCAACCGGTCAAAGAAGTGATATCCGTTCTTCCATCATGCTGGATCAGCCATCTAACGCCTTTTATCTGTAATTTGACTTTCGCATTTTTCATCCTTTTTCTTTTTCGCCAAGAAATTTACATTGTATGTATGAAAATGCGGAAAGTTATGATTTCATATCTTTTTATTGAATTGAAGATCATAGCTCGTGATTCATAGGTTGGAATGTAATAGGGAATGATTTTATGAATGAATTGTCTGTAACGTGAGATAGTGAATTATTTGACGAGAGAGAGAATGAGATGCTGTAGAAAATTTGATGAGTTCGCGTGTAATGTTATGATGAAAATTGATTATTTAACGGTAACTACATATTTATTTATAAACTAGTGTAACGAAGTAGAGTATATTATTTATAAATTAATATAGTATAGTAGATATGTTCAATTGTAGATAGAAATGTGTTATAAAGATTCAATATTTTATTATTTTTATTGCAAAAAATTAAATATTTAGATTATATTTTCGATATATTGAATTATTAGAATAATTTTTTTTTTAAATAAAATTTTTAGAAAGAATTTTTATCTTTTAATTAATTCGAGGTTCTTTTATCTATCTTATTATTTCGAAAGTTTCGTCATCCAACCAATTATTTTTTCTTCTTTCATAATTATTATTGTTCGCGAATATTTGTGAAAGTTACGTTAAGACAAACAGGAAAAAGAACAAGAAAAATTGGTATCTATTATAGGTTAGGGTCTGTGACAAAGACTTTTTGACGCGCATGGCTGCCTTTTGGACCGCATCGTAATTGTTCTTTCGTAGATATCTATCAATCTACCTCGAAGATATATTCTTAGTTAATGTCTTTGAAAAGTCTCTGACAGTCAATTTGTTTAGTCGAATTTAATTGGAACTTCGATGCGTTTGTATGCAGCGAACGATTTTGATGAGAAATCATTGAGAAACCATTTTGCGTTTACAATCGGCAGGGAAAGTTATATTCGAATATTTATTGATAAAAAAATGAACGAGGACGATTAGTTGGTACTAAAGAGATTTGTTCCTTGACTTTCACTTTTCTTTGTTATTTCATTGCTCATAATGAATGTTGTAATCGCGTTTTGGTTCATTTATAGTTTTTTGTAGGTTAGGTTGGATAAATCAGGAACAAAATTTATCTTTGAAAGTTTTATTCAATTAAATTATCGTTATTGAATATTGTATATAATTTTTTAAGAAAATTTATACGTATTTCTTTCGTAATGCAAATTGAAATCTTTGTAAAAGTTTTAAGATTTTGATGTTTCATGTTTTGAAATTTACATATTATGATTTTATATAATTCAGATAACTTTCACCTTTTCTTATTAATGTTTATTATTTTACCATGCAATTATAAATAAAAAAAAATATTAATTGCCAAATATTACATTGGAGATTGTTTCCACCTAACCTCAAAGAACGAGACACGATACATATAAGGCTATAAAGAATTTTATCAGGTTCTTATTATCTAAATCATTGTATAAACTTTAAGTAAGTTAATGAGTTTAAGTGATGAGTTCAATCTCATGATCAGTAATAAAAATATGGATCGTTAACGACTCATCTTCGACTTATCTCATAATCTACAATATAGTTAATGACTAATAAATTGCTCTTCCAATCGATGAAAGTTCGATTGGCAATAATTTTATCGAGTTCTGTTTCCATCGCGTAAAAAATTGTTCCGTTGATGATTCTTGTCTCAGATAGGAATACAGCATGATCCATATAATTTTGGCGGACATGTGCGATCGATAATACGGAGAGAAATTTCGGTCGTAAATGAATGAACTTGTTCGTTATTTTGTATCATCCTTTTTTTTTTTTTTTTTTACATCTTCATCAAATTAACTACTGTCTCATCTTAATTGGCCATGATCATTAATGCGCCATTAACGTTTCACGTTGACGCAGACACGTTGTATCTGGACAATGATCGGATTCACGTTGAGATTGTCTGAGCTGACAATGTTCCACGAGTAATTTCACTGAATATATTTATATAGGGCAGTGTTTCTCAACTTTTTTTGAATCGTTCCTTTAAAGTAGCCAATTTAATCTTATCTTTTCGTGTTTCTCATGTTTGTAAAAAAATCGATGTTGAAATTAATTCATTTTGAAATATTAAAATTTCTATTTTTTTATTTTTTTTTTTAAAAGTAAGATTAAAAAACTATGAATTTTGTAGAAATTGAGAAGCCTTTTAATTTAATTTGCGAACGAAACAAAGAAAATAATAGAATTTCAGAATTTACTATTTTAATTAAGGAAGATAATATTGGAAAGTAGTTATATTGAAATATTTATGTGAATTTTCAAAATTTTGAAAATTTAGGAGTTTCTGTTCTATAAAAATAACATTTAATTGAAAATAATTGCGGCAATCTCCTTGAAGTTAGATCTGGTTCATAAATATAATAATTGTCGGATATATTTTGCATATATTTATTTACAATATAGCTAAAATTATTTCATATTTTTCCATGATAAAAATTCCTCGACTAATTATTGGAATATGAAAATTTTTAAGGATTTTTATGAAAGTTCTTATACTATAAATACTCTACTTTTAATGATACGAACATTTATTTTCTCAAACCTGTTCTACCATCCATTTATCACCAATACAACATTTTCCATAATAATGTAATAGCACCTGAGCATCTACGATAATATACTGTAGATTAGTTCTTCTTGATTAGCCATAATGTCGTTGGACGAAGTTCAATAATCCAGTCACACATTCTCCACATGCTATTCCAGTTCGATCGTTCTTAATCGTGATTAATTACTTGTTGTTAATTCTGGTTTCTCATTATTACTCAAACAGTTTCAATCGCTATACCGTTAAGATATAACGTTAAAGTTAATAATTTTTTTCTCAATCATAAAAAATAATTTTAATCCTTGATTAGTTACAGATAATCCATAATTATTTAAAACGTTAGCTGTTAATTGTTAATATTTGTCAGGTGATATAAGATACAAGATTAAGATCAGAATAGAATGATTATTTTTTTCTCTTTAATATATTGATAAATGTTAAACGAGATAAATAATATTGGAATGGAAACATTTAATTCAAATTATGTTCTATTGTAATTTTTTTATTTTTCAAAAGTTTTAATCTTTATTTTAAGTAATATTAGAAAATTCTATATACTTTTTTGAGATTTAGAACAATTTATTTTTGATTTTTGTTCGACCGAAACAATGTTATAAAGAGAATTTAATTTTCATCTATTTATATATTTTGAAATTTTAAACGAGATATGTTAGACTAAAAAGATTAGTATGACTCATTGATATTTGTTAAAAATTAAATATACGTTACGAATTCGATTCGAAAGTCTTTTCGGTTGGAAAGAATTCTTCTTGAATATCCCTTTGCGCAAACCCGTTAGCACGGTTTCGGTTCTTTTCGGCCAGCTTGATCCAAGAAAAAACGAGCAGAATGACATTCAGTTTTTATTCGAATCTTCGTGTGTGTCAAGGATCTAATTGAAACCGGCTTCATGCGACCATCAAAGCAGGGGAAGGTAGCGAAATGAAATTAGGGGCTTGGGAAAAAGTCGACAGTTATTTCTCAATTAGTCAGACCGACGTGTCTTGATAAAAATACGCCATGCATACTGTATTTCATTCGTAAAATCACAATCGTAATTTAAAATTTAATCGATTCTTAAGAATTTAAAGATCGAATGAATTAAGTACTAAGTAGTGAAATGACTCACAGTCGGGTAAAAATTAACTATTATAAAATGGAATATCGATTTGAAAAAGGTTGGGAAACACTGGTCTACGCCAATCAGACAAACGCGAGGTAAGCCTATCGTAAATTCTGTGCTCGCCTATAATGTCCAGTGATTTGTCGTCTGTTTTACAATTATATTAGAATTTATATCAGCTGGTCGGTTTTGTGTACGCGTGAATTTCTTTGGATTTGAGTCAGCCTCATCGTAAAACGCGAACGTTGCTTATGCTTATGCGTTTCACGCTTTTGCATATTGGCACTGTGTTATGATTATGTGATCCAATGATTCGAGAAACGGCTAGGCAATATAAACGTGTTTGATATCCTGTGTATTTTTTTTTTTTTTTTTTTTTTTTTTTTTTGATTTTATTTGATAGCATTGCGAGTGACTAAGCTTTGCTCCAACAAAATCCAGTGATCGAGTCTCACATAGGGTATTTCGAGTGGGAAGTTTAAGAAATGCGATCGTCCGATTGATAAGTTATTAAAATTTGATTGTTGTCGGATGTTAGATTCAAATTGTTGTGAATTAAAGGAAAAGAGGAAAATAAAGGATAAGAAGAAAAAAAAACAAAACGATTTTTTTCAAGTTTAAACTTTTTATTTTATTATTACATACATTTTTCTTACAATTTTTCATTGTTTTTAACATTTGAATTAAAATAAGGCGCGACTCCATCCTCTCCCTTGTAGACCCAGATTGATAGATTGGTGACCCAAGTATTACGCAACAGATTATTCCGGATTTTTTTCATTCGCTTCTCAATTAAGTCCGCTGTCTACTGTTCCGATCAAAACCCGCCTTTCCATGTAGTACATGACGCACACGCCCATCGCAAGAGCGTTTCGCTCTCGTTTCGTTCTCATTTATTACCATTATTGTTATTACGGCCATAATCTCTGCCAGTCAACGAGATATCGTCGTAGGGACAGTTCCACGTAGACTTTGTGTCAGTGGATAATGGCCTGTGACTTCTCATGCTCGTTGCTATAATGCAAATTGCGCGAATTCTTCGTATCTCTCCCTTATATTCCGTTTATATATATTTCTCTCTCTTACTCCCCTCCGTGCTTCGTTTCTAACTGAAATTCCATCTCTATTAACCTACCTTTTCTTTCTCCGAGGCCTTTTGTCTCTGTTTCACACGTTCAGCCGGTTTCTTTTCTCTTTTTATGTTCGATTCCGTGAGCACGTACGATCGAGAAAGAAACGGGCGATCGTAAATGGAAAAAAAGCACGTCATGCAATGGTCGATCTCGTATCTGTCAGTAGATAAAATCGAATTCCTATGGCGGGCTCACCCACTCTCCTGTGGCAGACCGGCCAACCTACGAACTACAAATAAACGCCGCCGTTAACGTTTATCCATAAATCAATTTAATCGTGCGTACAGAACGATAGCCATCTCTTGAACTAATGTAATCGTCCAAAGCGGATGGTGCGCGTGCGCCGTGCCTTCGCGCTCCTCACAATCTGCGCATGCGCATATTGTATTTTTTCTGAAACACCGGAGGGGTATCCACGCGCGATTTTTTTTTCGTTAAAAAAATCGCGATCAAAATCGGTTTTCCTTGCGAATTAATGTACTTTTTCTTTCTTACTGCGTATCTTTATTTCATTATTGTTTACATTTGTTCCAATTGCACGATATTTTTCCTTTATTTTTATTAATTTCTATTTCTTTCTTTTCTTTTTCGTTCTACTTCTCGTCCCATTATTATTGCGAACAAAAAATGATAAGCAAAATGGGTTTTGAAGTGTGTATACATAAAATTTGGACACGTTTTAAAAGCAGTTTATTGTAGTGCAATCTTTTTTTTTTTTTTTTTTTTTTTTTACGACTTTTTGTGCTGCGAAGATTATTATACGAAAAAATGATTGATAAGTAATATAGGTTCGTGCCTTATAATCGAAATCAGAATGACTCATAAGCACTTCATACTTATTGGTTTCGTAATGGACTTACCGGGAAAGAAACAGAGATGTGTCGTTTTTGTTACAACGATTGTTACTCTTCGTGTAATTTACAAAAAAGTACATTTTGATGAATCATTCTCAACATTGCACGGTAAATTTTATATTTAAGTGAGTACAATATTTTTTGCAAATATATTTTAATTAATCTCTGCAATAATAAATTAAATAAAATGATATCTATAATAATATATCTATTTAAGAATTTTGTATAAGTTTTATCTTAAAATATCAATTAGAATAATCATCTGCATTAATTGAATAATTATACAAGATGTTTCATATAATTATAAAAATTATATTATTATATTTTTAAAATAATTAAAGATTAAAATACATTTCATAGTTCAAAATTAAATGGTCTCTTAAATTCTTGTATTATTCTTATTGATATCGTTGCAAAATGAAATTTTTTGTACATAAATTAATTTCTTGTTATAAAAATCTTAATATTAAATTCATATGATACGTATTTTATTATTCTTAAGTGGAAAGTATGTTCGTGCATTTTCTTATCTCCACTATTTTAAAAATATAATACCATTCCGGTTTGTATATATTTTTAAAATCAGATGCAATTTTGCGACAATTTTCATCAGTTTTAAAATTTTTTCAGACATAATATATCCAAGAAAATATAATGAAACCGCGATTATGTTGCAATATACCGCGTATTAGTTTCTCATTAATTTTTTGCCGGTAACAGCACAGAACCGTGATGCAAGTAGTAGAATATGACATATTGCACAGCAACGCGGTAATTCATTTCGTTTTAAAAGCGTCGTGGAATTATTAACAGGCGGCTAATCAATCGTGATTTGCGATTACGTAATCCTCTGCACTGTTTCGCCATCGGTCGCAGTGACAATGGAAAATCTTTAAATAATTAAGAGCGGATATGTCTCGTTCTCTATGTTCGCCGGCTCGCACGGTGTTTGAATTCATAATGCGGCGATAACAGGCGACACCTCGTATGAGATCATAAATAATCATGGCGATAAATTCTCTAGCATTTTACAGAATTGTCAGTTCGAATGAAAAATGCCGGCTTTTACGGTGTTCTGATCGCGGATCGTGTTTTTCTCGGCCTGTGTTTAATCGAGCTACGAAAGCTATATTACATACCGCGTAATGTTATCCAATTTATTTTGCTCGGGCAGCGATAACCTTTTCTTATTCGAACGTTGCATTTTTCGTTTAAAATTTCTGATCTCGAGGATGAGCTTTTAGATATTAGCAGCATGATACAATGCTGATAAACAGATTCAACTAATAAAAATTAATAAAAATCTGGCCTGATTTTTTAGAAATAATTAAAAATTTTAATCAATAATGAGACGATATCGATAAGTTTCTATTTTTACATCTTTTTTTCATCACTCACGTTACGTAATTTTGATAATAAATTTAACAGTATCTAAAATTAGAAATATCAAAGTTTGCAACATTAAAAAAAAGAAAAGAAAGAAATCCTATTAAATTCCTTCTTGCAAGCACAAAAACTTCTAAACTAAAATTCAAAGGAGATTAAAAGGATTGTTATTTTCACAGTCTTCTGATACACTGTCACTTTCCATTCAGGGCAAAACACGATGGCTATTAAATTTTGCCGGACATCGATGCAACTCATCCCTCTACTTTAATTAATTTCTTCGAAGCATTTCCATTTAACGAGCAACGAAAAGAAAAAAAAAATGAATTCATTAAGATAGAGGATGGTTTTGGAATGCGCGCGTGTATTTTACGAGGAGGGAGGAATGTTCTTCAATCCGGTTCCGGTTTCATTTCTGTCAAATTGCCTGTGTGTTCGGCATTTCTTGTTGCGTTATTATTATGGCAACCATAGTATAGAGAATTGCTATCAAGGACTATCGAGAAGAGGAGAAAACGGAAACAAGGAAAGATTTTTAATAATTTTTCTCGTGAAAATTGGGTCTCCTTATCTAATTGCGGATATCTTTCAAATACATAAGCAAGAAGCTTGGATTCTCGAGTAAATTTGAAGCGAAAATTCCATCGAATTTTTGCAAAACATTTGAACGATATCGAACAGTGGAATTCGAACAGCAATTTTAATCGATCGTAAATTTCTCTTTCTGGGAAATATCGCGTTTAATATTTTTCCTCGTTTGTCCAGCGTTCCTTTTTTATCTTCTTTTTTTTTTTTATTTAATAATTAATGTTCCATCAACTATGAGATTATTAGTGATGTCGTGTTGAAAGAATATATACATATAGTGTTTCACACTAGATCATTTTTTTTTCTTATTTCGTACAAATTTAAATATCTCAAATATTCGTGCTTTTTTTCCTATTAAGCTTTTATGGTAATTATTTTTCTATGATTCTTGTGTATAATTTCTATACAAATTATTTTTTATCATGTTAAAATTAAAAAATAGAATGACTTTTGCATGATATAGAAATATCATTGAAGAAGAAATAAAAAAAAAAAAAAAAAGAATGGTTACGCCATTGCGGTAAAGTGGAATTGCAATGGAAATTGGTAGTAACGATCAGTTAATGAGAATAAGCAAAAGAGAAGCAAAGGAAAATACCATGAAATCGATAAGACTGACATCTGGAAAGAAATTCGAATATATTGTTAACCTTGCAGTTCTAGGTCACATTCGAGCAAAGTATTCGAAAGAAATTGGTACTTTCGATATACGTATCTCTGTAAGCCAATTATTTTCACCATTTTTGTGCTGACAGCATGACAAACGCTTTTAATATCTGCAATTGCAATATCGTAAAATGCAAAGTGATGATTTTAATGTAAATATATATGTATAATGTAAATATATATGTATACGAGTTAGAGAAATTTTTACGATGTTTATTAAGGATTGAATTTACATGTTTTGAATTGAAAAATATTTTTTGCTTATAAATTAACTTATAGTGTGAAAATTGTCAACATGTTTCACACTATATTTGCAAGATTTTTAGATTTAAAATTATTACGATACTTTAATATATATCATTTTTTATTTTTACTTAATATTAAATGAAAGAAAGCATTTTAAATCAATAACCGGTCGATACCCTGTAAAATTTAAAAAAATCTCATTTGTTGCATTTTTTTGCATCTATATGATAGAGGCGGTTACAAATAAAAATACACGTAATATGGATTATAGGATTATCAGTATGTTTTTTAAAATCAAAATATTACATTACAAAGTTACAATTTTACATACAATTTTTCTCAAACATTAAAACATTTAAATTTCATTTAAAATCATCGATTCCAACAAGCAAGTATTGCTTTCCATCGTGAAATTTCAATAATTACACATGTCGTTCATAACCGCATCCAGGTATCCGTGTTACAAAAAGCAAATAGTTCTCAAGCATGCGGTCCTCTTTACGCAGTCATTCATCATCGTCGTTGGACAAGTGCAAAAAGAAAAGAAGAAACCGCGAAATCTTCGATCTTAAGCGTTGAGCACGCGCGTTACAAAGTAATAATTCGGTAAATACAAGGAGCGTGTAGAACCGGTGTTAATTGCGCATGCTCGCTTACTGACGCACATGCGCGCCAACAAAATGTCATGCTAAAAAGTGCATATGTTACGTATTTTTGTCAGAGAGACAGATCTTAATTAACCGAACAATGCAGGGAATCATAATAAGTTATCAGTTATGATGTTTATAACAGATAATGTAAGATGCCACGAGGATAACACTTTTGAAAATACTGATTGCGCTTTTCATTTCTAGGTTAACCTATGCCCATATATTCGTCGGAATTGCCGTTTTTCGTGCGACCGGGATTCGTGACACCAGACAGATGAGGAGCGAAAGAAAGAAAGAAAGAGGTCCATAGACTGTGAGTATTACCGCTGGTTTGTTATAATTATTCTCTGTAAAAACAGAATACAAGATGAAGGCGGCGATAAGCAGCATGTTTTTGCGGCTGGCCTCGGAACGAGGCACCACGAAGCCAGCCGGACTTTCTTATTCCTGTCATCCATTAGTTTTGCTACGTCTATTAAAGTAACGCGACTCGACTGTGCTTGACTTCTCTTCTTCGCTACGTGCATTAATGAGTAGGTGCATCGAGAACGGTCTAATCAGCCTGGGATCAACTCGTGTGAGTCGCTGTCGTATCAAATTGAAGGTCGTTCTCCATATTTCTTTTTCTTGTAGGACCGGTTGTTTCATTGCGATTTAGTCTTTTGCTTCTTTTTCGTTTGGGAGAACAAACGATTGATTCTTACGACAAAATGAATTATTTCTTGTCTTTAATGGTGAATGTTCCTTTCTTAGATAGAATTTTGAATAAGGGTTTCAGTTTTGATAAATTACGTTTGATGTTTGAGGATTGTTATAATAAAAAAGAAGAAAGATGTATTGTTTGATTCTTGTATTCTGTTTTATTAATTTCTACGAGTATACACTGATTTCATTAAAATTTAACAACGTATATAAACAAATTAATTACAACACGTACACAAACAAACAAGCTGGTAATAAAACATGATGTAAAATTTGTAATTTTATGTCTCAGATACTTGTACTATGCAAAATGATTTATTACTGTTCAATAAGTTTGTAGTTTCTTTAGTTTGATTGATGTCTTCCTTCAGATTTGTGCTTGGTTTCGCTTACGTAACTAATTTAAAACTTACTATGTAATCATTAAAAAATAAAAGTTTAGGAAGCTTAATATTTACAAAAATTCTGAAAAACATTTTCTTTTTAAAATCAAAGTATACTATTCATCTAAAATTTATAAAATTCCAGTAAAATAAACGACAATCTCGTCTAGTTCGAAAACAATTAATACTTTACTAATATACTAATAAACACATAAACGCATAGTTGGTGTAAAAAAAAAGTTCCTGTTACGATTCTATCTCGAAGAAGAAGAAGAAGCTCGTTTCTTGCAAAATTGATCCACGCGTCCACAGAATTTCTCGGTCGATCATTCCTTCCGCCCAAAGACATCAATAACTCGTTAATTAGAATCTTCATGCTTCTTCCTCGGTTTCTCTCCAAGGGTGGTAAATAATCCCGCCGCATGCTCGATAATTATGTAACCGCGACGAATTTCCGCTTCCTGAAACGTCTTGATACACGTCACTGTGTTAATACTGAGACGCTTCACCGTGTAATTAACGCGGACATCTAACATTTTAATGCGACGATGTCCAGGCACGAGCCCGTGGAGAAGAAAGCCGGCAATGATTTCACGGACAGGGGGATATCTTTATGAACGAAATTTCCTACATTCTACAGGTTTTAACGCTTTCGTGCTGTCGCCGTTCGTCCGCGACATGGTTGACGTGGGACGTCGTAAATAATATTCATAAATTAAATGCCCATAATTCCAGCTCCGAGCAAAATTTCTCGCGCGAGTTTAATCCGCGTTAATTTCCACGATATAACGTTTTGCAGATGTTTTTTTTTAGCAAGAATGCCGAATCGTTTTGCGAGTGACTAGTATTCGATTTGAGCGAATCGAATCTATCGTGTCTCGTCATCTGTTACGACATCGCGTAACAGTTTTTGCGTCTTTTAAATTCGTTGCGATGAAGTTGCAACGATTATTACGCGTTGCACGAATACCTGTCCGGTCTGTAAATCACTGGATACTTGTTTAATTTTAAACACAAGCTCGATAATTTATTAATAGTAAACAAGAATTTCTTGTCTTTTTTAATATCCTAGTTCGAGAAATTTTTATCGTGCGAGTCTTTCTCTGTATTTATAAATTTAACCATGTGCGGGAATACGCACAAAATAATAAAGTGCACGCTGTGATATTTAATAAAGATCGAAATAGATTTTAGTATTTGTATTATAGTTTCGTTTCTGTACAGGTGTGTTTGTATATTTATATTTTCAATTTGGAAAATGTAAACGTTCGTATAAATAACTTTATCATATTCGACGGTGAAAGCCTCAAATCTCTCTAATCTATAAATAATCGTATGTAAATAAACATACGTGTGCGTTTCATAAGCGAGGAGAGAGATGGCGTTTCTCGTCTCGTTTATATAAATAATAGAAGTAAAGTAGAAGAAGAAGAAGAAACACTATTGCTATTTTCATCCGTGCAATTAACCGGTTGTAAAACTGAAAAGAGAAAATAGAACATGGATCGATCGCGAATTCGCGTGGAAGAAGGCACGTAAGAAAATCCTGAGACGTTTCAGCTTGTCAAGATTTGCTCCTTCCTTTCTCGATTTCCTCGTGTGGGTTTTTTGATGAAAAAGTTGGAATTCTTGGGTAGCATAAATCTTCCCTCGTTTCTGAACAGAAGGTGGGGAAATCTGGGAAAAGAAGAAACGTCTTACGATGGTTTTGTCGTGATTGCTACAGGATCCCGAACGACCACTTAGATTCACGGCTAATTTATCGTCAATTTTACTTAAGATACTCGTTGTACGATCGCGGACTGATTTTTTAATATTTAGTTCAGCGATCTCGATACGATTATGTGCCTGATAATTTCGCGGATTACGCAATTTATGGTAGATTTAGAAATTTTCACTTTATTTCTTCTTTTAGATTAGATATAATAAATTATTTCTTTTGCAATTTTTCATTTTTTTTTCTTTTTTAAGTAATTATCATAATTCTCGTTGAAATTTAAAATCAAGATGTTAAGATTATATAATAAAAATTTGGAAAAATTTATTGATACATAGTTCTATAGTATTTGTTTTAAGGATTATTCGATTAGATTTTGAAAAATTATAAAATAAATTTTTAAGAATTAATTATCTGTTAATATTAATTATTCTCACTATATTAGTTTCACCGTTATGAAATTTATTTTCGTGATTTTCAGCCCAGAGGCAATTTGGCGGAAATAAAAACACTTCTTTTAGAAAGTAGTAGTAGGAGAATAGAAATTTTTTTGAGGCAAAAATGGCGAACGGTTATTGACCGCGAAGATGAAAACGGAGATATCTTAACTGTAGAATTTTTTTCAATCTCACCAACGATATATTACGCTTCGTGTATCGAATATATATTATTTTCGATACGAATATATATTTATAGAAGCTTACGCGAATTGAAATAAAAAATTTTACGATGTCTTGGAAAGAGTCTGATGCCTTGTTGGGTTAGAGCAAAGGTTCAAGGTTCGTGCCAATCGTGGGGACAATAACTGTAGACAGAGGATACGATAGTCGGGGAGAAGAAGAGTCATTAAGTAAATCATTCTTTGGAACTATGCATGCATGAATTATTCATGCATCGCTCTTCTCGATAATTCTTGGAAACAGGAGGAAAGTGAAACCTTCAGTCAAGTTCATCGACGTTTGTGAGCAAATGTTATCGATGAACTTTTGAAACTGAACTTTTTAATTTTGTTTGGCCATTTTAAACTTGATATTAATTTTTTTTTAAATTAAAATACTTTCTATTGATAAAAAATATTGAAGTATTAGAATAAATGTATTAAATCGTCCCATAAATAATACTGTTTTGCAGGTACAATTTCAAGAAAGTTTGTCTAATATTAATTTTGTAGTAGAGGATTTTTTTCTGCATATAAAAACATGAAAAAATATTCTCACACAAAGAATAAAAAATATTTCTTAAAACTCCTGTGAATCATTTGAAATATATTGAACATACTATTCTCGTTTTTATACGATCAAATACAATTATGACGTCAAGGGGGGAACGAATAACATTCGTGAAAATGAATCTTCAATTTCTTCCTTTCTTTTTCGCATTCTTTCCTCGTGGATCGAGAAACTCGTTCACCGCTTGCACAAGCTTTTGCTTATCCCTTTATAAAGCGACTCCATCGAAGTCCAATACACAATCGTAAAAGCAATGGCTCACGCGAGCGACTTAACTAAATCGCGCAACCGTGAAATTACGCCGACTCACGCGTTTATTTTTAATCACGCACATACACTGTGTGTGCCGGTATCGCTCTAATTTGAATATCACCGATACGATTACTCCACCGTTTGCTCGGGGAACATTGTGTTCACTTACCTGTTGGACGTCTTAATCGGCGAAGTTACGAGTTTAATCGATGTCGTGTCTTTTGCTATTTAATTCGTGGAAATTTGACACAATATCTACTAATAATGATTTGAAAATGCTCGAGTAACAACTTACGAATCACATTTTACCTTATTTTTATCTTGAATATTCCGTAGCTCTCTCTTCGTAATATCAAATATTATCAAGAATTATCAAGAAATATCCAATCCAATTAGATTGCTATATCAATAAAATCATTTACATATTTTATTATTAGCAAGAACAAAAACTCTAAAAATTCTAAATGTTAGATCAACCTCCAATTGGTTCTTCCAAATCCATCAAACAGTATTGAATATCTAAAAACAGTTCGAGCCTAAGTAGTTCGTAACTCGAGGCCTCGTCCATAACTCACTCGCGACATCTGGCGGCCACCGCTAACGAATCGAAAAACGCATTGGAGAGAAGGCAATCGCTCGAAATTTCACCGTTCGTCTTCGACAGTTTTAAATCATTAGCGATGCAAACATAATCACACACACACACACACACACACACACACACACACGTGGAGAATTCCCTGGTTGAGGAATACTACGTACCGCGACGAGCAACAGGACGTTTCTCCCATCACAGCCGGCCGGTTCCGAGAAATCGTACCGAACGAAAATAATTACCGCTCGCGATTAATTTTGCCGTAGCCATCGTTACGCGATCCCCTATCGGGCCGTGGATAATGCGTCGTAAATCACCGTGGCTCTGCTTCCCAGATGCCACACGAAGATTTTCCACGAGTCGCGTTCCCAGGGGAAGCGAAGAGTGGAGAGGAGAGGTGAGGCGATCGATCGAGTCCGTATCGACCGATTTAATTTATCTTGTTTGCGTGGCGTGAATGGATTTACGTGAAAACGCGAGTTCGGGCCCTTTGATGCACTCGTAAAAACAACTGTTTAAACTTGACGAGTTTGTTGGTTGAGTCTCGCGGTGAGAACATTGGTAGGCAATGAGAGTTTCTTTGAAATTTCGTTTTTGTTCCCTACAGTTTTTTCACGGTAAAATAGAGGAACTGAGGACTCTTTGTTTGAACCATAAATATAAGTTGATTGATATATATGAAAATCCTTCTTATTTGAACCTTATACCTATTCAAACGTGGAATCAAACCATCGACCAATCGTTTCTTTTCTAAAACGTTAAATACTGATCTTTTGCTTTTCAACTGACAATGACTTCGTACATCATCAATAGAGTTTCATTACCCTGATAACACGTGAACAGTGTTCTTGCACAGAAGTAGGAAGAGATAGGAGAGATCTTCTTCCAAAAGAATATCTCTTAACCTCTCAATCCTGCCCTATCCAACTTCTTTCTCGTTCGCCGTCAAAAGTACATAAACGTTTTTATACACCAATCGATCTCCGCATTCCTCGCTGTACCCCGGTTCTCGGTGTAAATAACGTATTTGCATCGAGGCTCGTTCCATCGACGATTTGCACTACCGTAACCTATTACTCGCTCCCTTTCTCTCCCTCTCTCTCTCTCAAGAGCGGGACACAGGGAGAGAAAAGGCGCGAGGCGGACGTTTAAGTCGGATTTTCTCACAGACATCGACAGGCTGGCGTCGATAACCCTTATCGTTTTTACACGCCAGCCACAACGACTGTGTTGCAGCCGACTTGTAATTTATTCCGCGATGTAAATGGCGGGCGAATGCAATGGCGTGCTGTCGTTTCTAAAAGGGACAACGAGAGAAAAATCGATGGAAAATCGATGAGGATTTTCATTTCTCTCTCTCTTTTTCTCTCTTTTTTTTTTCTTTTCCTTTTCTTCTCTCTTAATCCTTTAATAAATCCACTGTGTGCTGGTTTTGTGCAACTGAAGATTAAATTTAAAACGTTGAAAGAGTTTATTGGACAATTTGTGGTAAAGTATGCGTATATTGATATAAACGATAGCTTGAATTCTATTAAATAGGTTTTATAACTGGATTTCGTTCAATGGAATTGATGGTCGATTCCTTTCTAGTAGGTTAAGACGAAGTTAAGGTGAAGTTCGAATTACATTATTCAAATTTAAGTAATTTGAAACCGGCTCACCGGTAAAGGTAATTTGAGACTGACAACTTAGTTAATCAAATTTGATCGAATTTAGTTATTAATCATTTCGAAGTCAAATCTCTTGAATTGAAGTAATTTGAAACCAATTTATGGTTTAGCCAAGTGTAGTCGAATTTAACCATTAGTCATTCTGAAGTTAAAATTAAACTTACGTTTGAATTTGAATAATTTCAATCCAATATGATCACTTGAAATATTCTTTCAAGCTTTATGTGAAACTGATGTTCCTCTTTGATTTTAAAAAAACCTAATATCATATATAGCATTATTAAGGGATAATCACAGTTATTATATACTTTGATGAATTTTTGTAAAATAATAATATATAGATAGATCTCTATCGATATTAGATCTAATCAGATTTTTAATTGCTAAATCAAATGCAAAAATAAACCCAATTAAATAAGATAAATAATTAAAATTTAGCAATGCAAATAGAAAATTTCTCTGTGAAGGTGAAATATAGATCAAAGTCAAAGTTGTCTACAATTTTAAAGAGCGATTATAGATTTCGAATAAGTAATTTGTTGAAAAGACAGCTTATCCAAACGAACCGTCGAAAAATAAAAATCACAAGGTTCGCGTGCATGCTCGTTAAAGCATAAAGCACGGACGCGAGCTCGTTCGTAGTCACTTCCAGAGAAAAGTGTTTAGAAATCGAATCGTTAATTCGATTCTGCTCGCACAGTTGGGCACAGGCTATTCGAAAGCGGTGATATCGAGCACACTATCGTAAATTCGATTTCAGGAACAATGCGAGAAACCTGGAGGATGCTCCTTCGGTCTGTCCTACTTCCTCGCCATCCGTTCCCTCGTCATCGCCTTTTTTTAAACATATACCTCTGCCGTGAGAGTGCTGTAGAGAGATTGTAAAATCTGTTTCTGGTGGTGAAGGTGATAGCATTTCGAAGTAGTAAATTGACAGGAAGGTAGAAATTGATCCGATAAAGAAATCTTTTTTTTTTTTAATTTGTATAAGAACGTGTCTTCGTTTTAAGAGATTTGGGATAAAACCTATAATTTATCCGTGATAGATAAAATTTTGAAACATAGAGAGAAATATAATTTGTACGAGTGTTATTAAATGAGAATAAGAATAGACCAGAAATTTAGTTTCTTAATGATTTTTTGGTTTATTATATATGCATTGTAATAATAACTTGTTAGTTTTTTTTTTGGATATATTCTATATCAGTTTATAATAGATATATTTTTGAATAATTATTTTGATAATGATTTATTTAAAGATTGCATAAAATATGTAGTTACATATGTATAAAGTTCATGCATATCTTTTATAATTTCTTCATCTTATTTTCCCATATAAATTTACATATATATGTTAGTTTCTTCAAGAAAATGCTTGTATTTGATTTGTATCACCGGCACAGGACATCCTGTATTCTCGTATAAATACATTTTTCCATTTATCGTTTCATGGGCTAGAATTATCGATACATGCTTAAATGTTATGTAGAGATAAATAATTCCAATAAAAATTGATCAACATTGATCTTATTAAAGGCAATGTATAAAAAGCAAAAAATTTATCGTTTTGTTAGGTGTATTATAAATTTATAATATTTATAAATTTATATATATTTTTTTATGAATCATAAAATTTTAATTTTTTTTGAAACGTCTTTAACAAATTTGAATTTAACAAATTTCATTTCTTGGGAAAATAACGATATTGAAAAAAAAGGAAGAAAGAAGACAACATTTTTTTATTTAATAACACTAATAAAATTCGTGAACGAATTTTAATAATAATGAACATATCAAAACAGGCCCACACAGAGATCCTCGAATCTCCACCTTTTCTCTCCTCTTCCTTTTCCTTCCTTTTTCACTTTGCAAAAGAGCGTGGCCAAGTTGTTTATTCAACGTTTGACTTCTTGCATTCTCTTTTACCCGGTGTACCATAGCATAGGAATAATGGAGGAAAAAGTAATGGTACACAAATTGCAAGGGGAGTGGTGAAATATTGAGGCACCGTTTAAACACACCGATAAAAGCGCGGGCAAATTGCGTATAAATGTAACTGTACAATGACAGTAAACGCGGTTGGTTGTGTTTTTACTCGTCTCCTTTTTTTTTTTTTTTCCCCTTCTTCTTCTTCTTTTCTTTTATCCCTTTATGACGATACTTCTGCATCGATTCGAAGTAGATCGTATTTATTATCGGTCGAGTCGCTTCGAGGTACGATATGACAGGGGGCAATATGCTACTTTAATTTTCGGGATTTATTACCGTGATAAATATTTATGCACGTTAGGATCGAGAATTCGCGGATGAGGACGGAAATATTTTAAGCTCATGTTTATTAATAGCACGGCGATGAGGTATTAGTCAGTTGGAATATTTATTCGACGTTAATTAAAATTTATTGGCCAACGATGGTAAATAATTAATTGAGATTACTTGTTTTCAGCTTAATGTGTGTGGTGAGGATAATTGGTGTGTCGACGATGTGCGATAAAAATGTCTTGAAACGAATGGGCGTTTAAAGACGCGGTAGTTGAAGTGTGTTGGTCGAAGAGATTGGCAATTTTGCTTTTGATGAACAAATTTTCTGTTAATAGAAAACGTTTCCGAGAAACTTTTAAATTTAAATAATTTTCTCAATTGCAATTGTTGGACGCGAGATGTAAAGATTAAATTTAAATGCACGTATGAAAAATTTGATATTTATCTATTGAAACGAAATCTCTTGCTCAATGCTCAATTTCTTTATAAGTATCTAAATTTTAATATTATAATATTATTTTAATATTATTCTTACATATTCAGTGCGCATCTCACGTTGACAAACGTTGCTCGTTAATTTTCATTAATTTTTTTCGTAACATGATTATATGTAATATCATAAAAGAGTGATTAATTGTTCATCACCGATTAACTTGACGAACAATTACATTTTTTTTTTATTTCTTCCATACTACGTGAAATTACATAAAGAGTTTCTCTTTAAATGGACGATAGCGAACGTGTTAATAAAAATGCAATAATACTCGCTAATTAAAAGTATCTCATCGTTACACTTCTTATTATTACAATAGAAACACAGAGATTTATATAACACAACGTTGATACAACTCGTATCGTAAGCTGTACTCGCGTATTTTGTGCTATCGACAGGTTCCTAGAATTCCTCTCATAGCACGCACCTCGAGGGGTGTTAATTAAAAGGGGAGGAGGGAGGGGGGAATGAAAACATTCAACTTTGTTGTACCTGATCCTGTTCGAAAGAAAAAAAAAAAAGAAAAAAAAATTTAGAAAATTCCCAATTTTTTCTAATTTCAAGTAGAATTCTTCCACCTCTTTCCTCCTCGTTAATAATCGGCTTCGAATACATCAACGTCGTGACACGTGTCGTTAATTAGAACGCTGGAGTACGCGATACCCTCTCCTATATGCTCTTATCTATTTACAAGTTGCTTTATCGCGGTCTGTCGAAAACGTTACACAGCCTCATATTTTATCGCCGACAATGTCGCCCTCGCTTCTAATGGTTCTTTGTTGTTAGCCCATGTCATTTTTATAGTTCGTACCACTGTTACCTTCCTGGGAATAATTTATCTTTGAAACGCACGACCTCCACCAGGTTGATGATTCCCGCCATGGTTTGAAGTTGACGTTTGTTGGGAAGATCGGGGTTGGTTGAGTTAAATAAGGTATCATTGAATTTTGAAAAATTGTGATATGATTTCTTAAGCGCGAAGCAAAATAGGAAATGTAATAGAAAAGTAATTTTGTTATTTAAACAGTTGAAACGAGTACTTTAAAATAAATTAAAAAAGAAGTGAAAATAAATTAGAAGTATAAAAATAAAAATAGTAAGTAAAGAAGGGATACAAAGGGGATTGTGAATAAATAATTTTGTGAAGAACTCACATTTTTTGGTCCATTGAAAAAATTTCTTGTCAGAATTTATACTTTTTTTTTTTTTTTGCTTTCTATATTTATTGCTCTTATTTTTCATCGAGTTTTTACTCCGCTTTGTTCCACCAAGTTTAATGCGACTTTGTTTCCCGTGTTGAACAATTTCACGTGCACAAATTGACCGCATAATGGCCTGGTAATTACGCGATAACTCAAACTAGCAGCATGTTTAATAATGTGTTTATTAAACGCGTTGGCCGTATAATTTACGATATCGTTTCGTGCTGCGATTTTGATTTGTGATACAGGTGCTTGGGATACGGTTAGTTTTCGGGTGGAGTATTTGTAAATTACTTGATTTGTGCGATTTGCGGCCGAAGCACTGTTGCCGTCCAAGTATTTTACGTCTTTGTTGATTACACGGTTAATTTCTGAAATTTCTTTTTTCAAATTTCATTTTTTCCTTTCCTTTTTTCTCGATATATAGAAAATTAATTTTAAAGCCAAAATTTAAAGAATATTAACACGCAATTCTTAGGAGATCTTTTCAAAATTTTTTTCCTATAAATTTGTAAATTCATTATCGTTGTTGTAAATTTTTATATCAATTAACTCTAATTAATCCTAAATTAGCAATCTGTATAAATTAATTTATTGATTTATTAATAAAATGCATTGAAATAAGAGAAAGTTGTGCTCGATTAGAATTTTTTTAAAAAAAAGATTTCAATTGGAGGACAATTGACAAAAAGACATAGTATCCATTCTAACAGTTTAATGAAATCGTCGATTATTCCTCTTATGGGGAATAATCGCCATTTTCATCCTGTTTTGCGCCATATTTGCACATGATCGAACAATCGTGCGTGTTTTTCGTTGGAAATTACCGGAATAAAGAAATGGTCAGAAATCTCTTCCACGTTTTAATGAAAGGGATTTAGCGTCGTTCGTTCAAGATGAATAGCTCGAGGAAACCTACGAGGCTGCGTTTTATGGCAATTCTTCGTGATCTCTGAATTGACTGCACGGTAATTCAACTTTCTCTCTTCTGGAGTTTCATAAAGTCCTATGTTTTATGTATATAAACTTGCTCCGTTTCATTGCACGAAATATAAATTGGTTTCTCATTTAATGTTCGAAAAAGAACGATGATCCAGAGATATATTTCGTAAATATCAAAATTTAATTATCATTCGGTCTAATCTAGTTTAAAGTTTTGAATGATTCTTTTTCAATTAACATTTACCTTGAAAAAAAATTAATTTTAAATAATTCATTAAAAGAAAATTTAAATCTTTTTTTAGTCAAATCTTTAAAACATGGCGGTCTTTCTTATCCTTGCCACCAGATGTCCATACTAACCTCACTTTCTCACAACTGCTCGCCTTTATTCCAATCTCCGCCTATTAGAAACTCAATCAGGATGTCTCACCGAATTTTTACAGGATAGAAATTATTATAATAAAAACAAAACTCTTAAGAATTAATTTTTTGAATCTTTTCACATTTAATTCGACCGGACGACGATGAGAACAGAAATATATCCCAAAATTAACCCAAATTACGATCCAAGCTATCTCGAATAATCAGGCTCAAAAAGAAAACTTATAACGATAATCCATCACGATCAACCGAGCAATTTGGCAAGCGACGAAACGAAGAGAAATGCACGTATCATATCTTTCAAATTGACCCAAACCTCAAACCGTCAAAATTAAGAAAGAAACGTCCAAACGATCCGTCTTTTCACCTTCAATAATAATCAACAGAACAATTTTTGGCAAGCGATGGGAGGGGCGCGCAAAGCAAACCAAATTACCGCATCGCTTCTCGGAATTCCCCCATCATCCGATCATCTCCGCGTCAAATTTCCCGGTCATCGTCCACAACATATTCCGTCCAATAACGAAAGAGAAACTCTTCCCCTCCCCTCTCTTCGAACAGAGACAGAGAAAGATTGACGCGTCTACAGATCTCGCGAGGGCACCACGAAAGCGCGAATCGATATTGTCACCGTCCCACCGACGAAGAGAGGAAATGACTCCCCCCCACTTCCGGGTCGATTGAACCGTAAAACACGATCCGACGCTTCACAATTTTACTCGTAACCGGATAACGTGCAATTACCGGGCGAGGGAGGGGGGGAGAAGGATCGCTTTCGGATCGTTGGCTTTTTCGGTCGGCAAGCTACGAATTTTCGTACGCGGTTACGGCCACTTTGCGCGTGCGTCGAACGCAGGTGGCGTTCGAAACGATTTAAATCTTAACTCATTGACATGATGAGTGAGTCGGGGTTGTCAAGCGGGTAAATTGCGTTATATTGCGAAAAATTTTTTGCTAGATGACGTTGTAGATTGGTAATAATTGGCGTGATAATTTTGTAGTGGGTGGGTAATAGTGGGATCGATGTAATTATCGTGGAAGGGATTGGAAAATTCTTTGTTTTCGAATACGAAGCTTTGTTGTTATGTATAAATTTTCGAAACATTGAACACATTTCCCCTTTGGAATTTTGTTTATTTTTATTAGAGGATAAGAGGAGAGGTAAGAGGATTATTCAGGAGGTTTGTCAGAGAATTTCGGATATGCAAGAGGATTTATTAGTTTGTAAAATTTTAATGTTAATTCTTTTCGTCTAGTTACAAAATTTGAACTAGGTAAAAAAAGGAAAAAGACTCTTCCTTCTTTTTCTCTACATGCAGATAAGAAATTTTTAAAATTCTCAAGATTTCCAAGATTTATCGAGAGTTCTTCGAATTATATTCCAAGTGATTCGAATCTCTGTAATCTTGAAAACTTGGAATCGTTTCGAGATTGAGATTTCGATTTAATCAAATCTTGATAAATCTACAGATTCTTCCTTTATCATCTTCTTATCCATCTCGAGATTCTCGAATTTCATCGCGTGAAGTATAACCGCAGGACACGAAAAGTATTGAAAAATCGGGCAGAGGAAAGCATCTTCCGATCGAAGGTTCCAATTTCGCAGATACCGATCGATCATTCGTAATCGTCTCGTATATCAAACAAGAGCAGGGAATTTGGCACGAATGCTCGTCAAATTATCATTCGATATCTGATAAGCCGCAATTTGCTCTCGTTCATCTGTTATTCTTCTCAATAAAAATGGATCATTGCAATTGTTATCCCAGAATCTCGAAATCTCTTGATGATCGATTCGATGGATTTATGAGTGTCGAAAATAGGGAAGAGAGACGTTAATTCAAAATTTTATAAGTGTATTTATCACGCCTCATTCATATGAATTGGTGGATTGGGCTTCAGAGATAATCAACAGTATATCTTATTAGAAAAATAATTTATTGGCAACATTGAGTTAAACGTTGTAATTTCAGTTTTGAAGATACAACAATGAAATTTTAAAATATCATATTTTTAGAACTATTAGTAATGCATTTATTATTATATGTATTTTTTTTGCAATATATATATTTTAACGACTCGAATTCATTTTAATAATATGCCATTTTTTTATTGAATTTATTAATCACAAAAAATTAAATATATTTTCATAATACTCTTTTTAACTTGAATCGATGAGATGACTATCTTAACCGATATTTCTCTATATGCTTGTATGCTTGTTTTGCTCTTTACCCTTCAAATATTAATATATTAATCCTTTGAGCGGGGAGAATGGTTAATACACGAATAATAATTCGATAGGTCTTAGCAGACGTACTTACTGCAGCGGATCAATACGTATCTCGAAAGTTTTACGATTCAAAAAGGTATGCATTCCTTTTTTTTTTTTCTTATTCTGAAACGAATCATAACGGATTTCCATCGGATGATACGAATCGACCTTAACCCTCGAAGCATCTCGCGATGAGGATTCAAAAACGCTTCTGACGCGATTGTTGGGTGTAATTCATGATGAATGGTTACATATCGAGATCCACTCTCACGGAAAATAATCCAAATCGATAGGTGGATCGTAATTGTAAAACCCAAGAGATTGTATATGGGTGCAGCAACCTGCTTCTAACGCCTTCTTTGCAACTTTTTTGTATCTGGTGCATTCTAGCATCCCTCTTGTGTATACAAGATGACGATTCAGTACTTACAAAAGTGTTTCGTTTGAACAGTGATTTAATTCAAATTCGACAACCACTCTGACATCACAATTGAGGGGTAGTTTTTGAGAAAAAACCTGTAGAGGTTTTAAATTAACAATCGAAATTGTTTTTCTAAAATTTGCATTGCCAAATATTGCAGCAAAATTATCATAGCAGAAAAATAGATGCATAAATTTAAAACTATTTTCTTAATTGCAAAGGAAAATCTGACATGTTGCATTATATATAATTAAGCGAAGAAGAAGAAGAAGAAGAAGAAGAATCACGTTATTACGACAAGGATATTAAATAAATATTCATTCGTTTCTAACATCGATAGGTAAAAAAGTATCCGTTAATAGGATAATAATAATAATAATAATATAAGTTTGAAATTGGCAAAAGTATGTAGGAAATACATTAATTAGCTTAAAACGCGAAAATAAAATATTCCATCGAAAAATAAAGGAATTATTCGTAATAGCTTAACACGCCGTACACACGATGTTACGTGACAAGTCGAAGGTTAATTCTTGAAATGCATCGAATCCGGATAAATCGATGAAGTTTCGTATATGAAACGTTATCCTTATTACCATCGAGCTGCGGGTTCCAAGAACAACCGATGTCGCAATAATTGTGCGGAATGTCGGTTCGAAGCGGGCACAAGAAAGTAATAAGCGGCACTCGCGTATTTAGCAGGCTGTCGTGTAAATTACGTTACACGTTGAGCCGCTAAATTGGCGAAAGGTCAAGGGTTGAACGATCACTGGTTTATGATAAAGACCCGCGATCGTGATTCCGCGAACTGTCGCCGCGGCGTTCGTTTATGACCGCCAGGTTTCATTAGGAATTCGTCTTACCCGAGTTGTTGCGTTTTTATCCATACGATTTTATGACGAATCGAACGGGATTAATTCACTACGATCGAGGAGGTATTTTATTCTGGAACGTGAAGATATTTCAGATCTTTTTTTTTTAAGAGTTGAGAAAAAATTGTAAATCACGAACGAGATGATGAATCGTAAGTCTTTCTCTGTTTTATCAACCTATCGCGAAATTAAATCTAAGGATTGATTTTATCCCCTTATGTAATATTTTCTTCGAGGAAATTTCATTTCAACGATATATCGTCAGTTAAATTTGCACGAAACTTTTCTAATTTCTATCATCACAATTCTTCCATAAATATGTAAAGATCTTCGTTCGAATTCATTTTATTTTATCGATAAAACAGAAGATTCTTCTTAAACGGATAAACGAACATCAAATCTCTCTCACACGGATAATTCTCAACTATGCATGGACCATGCCTCTATCCCCATTTCCTTCTCCATCTGGCCAATTCTAAGATAAACGGTGTTCTCATTATCGTGTGGATTAGCATAATATTTTATCTAGCACCGTGGAATATCGTTAATAAGGCACAGTCACGGTGTGTAACCCTTTCGGCGTGTCCTTCTGGTGACGTGCACACGGTGTCCCGATCTCGGCTCGGTGATTGGTCCACGAAGCGTTCGAGCCCCGTTTCCAGATCGTTCGCCTCTTGTATACGCGGCGACATGCATCACGCAGCGCTATTTTTCCACAGGCCGGATATTTATGCGCTCCTCGACGCCTGTTGCCACTTAAAGCTAGGTAGGTGGATAATTGCGTTTACATCGCGATCGAATGAATATTGGTGTGCGTGCGCGTGCGTGTGTGGAAGCGGCGCGAAAAGTTAATCATGCGTTGCCCGTTTTTTTCGTTCGCGTTTTTCCGCCTCTTTTTCCCCTCGAGTGCGTACGTTCAACACCGAGTCACGGAAGGATTGGAATTGATTGGAAAGGGATCGTGTACCTTCGATAGAATTGTGCGCTTTTGTTCGCTCGATCGGTAATTCTGACTTCTTTTTTCTCTCTCTCTTTTTGGAAGAATGAGATTTTTCTTCTTCTTTTTTTGTGCATTAAAATCGTACATAATTTTTTGTATTTAAGATATTATAGATAGGAGGTTTGGGAAAAAAATGAAAATTTTTTGAAAGGTATAAATTGGTAAATGGGAAAGTTTGAATATATTTTGAATACGTGTTATGTAAATTATTAATTCTCGAGGCTAAAGTTTTTTTTTTTTTTTTTTTTTTTTTAGTTTATGCTATTAATTTATATTATAGCAAAGAGATATACAAGTTGAAGTAGTGGTGAACTTTCTAGACTCTTAGCGTTAATGGATAGTGGGGATTTGATTTTAAAAAAATGTTTGGAATAAATTCATAAATTATCTTGCTTTTCTTTATAATCGGGCAAAAAGCATGGTTTTGTATGGGTAGTCAAGAAATATAAATGTTCACTGGCTGGAATTACAAGTTGTTGATAGAAACAAGTTTGACAAGTAGCATAAATTATATCTCTTAAGGTTTGACCAGAGATTGATCTGTACTTCTGATTGATTATTAGTTTCAAGCATTTAATTCTCTTCTCATGTTCTGACACCTAATGTAGAATTTCTTTTTTATCTTTTTATCGTATTATTAATTATGGAATGACCTTTGAAAACTTTTCCAACCAGTAATGTAACCTTTCTATACTTTGAAATAATAAGTTAAAATTAATATTAACTGAACCATACCAGTTTTATTTTTATCAATTAACTGATTGCATCTTTGAGATCTATTGGATCATTCTTATAAATATAGTTTCAATTGTTTTTCAAAACAAAATCACATCATTACAGCAAGACAAATAGTAGTTGTAAAATATTACAAAAATTTTAAAATTGGAAAATCTGTAAAAATACAGTCAAAGAATCAATATTTTCAAGCGTAATTATTAAACATTTTCCATTCTATTTCTTTTCTAAAATTTTTCAATCAATTTTAAAAATTTTCTATTGATCCAAAGAAACAATATTTTTGAAAAAAACCTATTACATACTTTCCATTCCATTTCTATCCCAAGTTTTTCAATCGCAATCGTTCCATAACCATCCATCTTGCAACGTATCCCATAAAATATATCCTACGAATAATTGGCTGTTCGAGTAATTATACGTAGCTCTTATCGCGTCCTTAAATCGACTATTTTAAGGCTATCAGTTTTTGATCCGTGGACAAAAAGAAAAGACGTTTGACCACGTGAAATTAAGGTCGTTTTCTATGCACACCAACGAATAGGAAAAACAAACGTATAAATCTCAGGGATCAGGGATTTTATTCTAATTGATTTACAGATTGATTTTACATGTTTATACACAGAAGAGGTAAAAAAAGATAAAGAGGTAAGAGATATTCTAGGGAAGGTGCTGTTTGCGTGTTAGCCACGAATAATGAATACGGTCCTGTGTTCACGCATACACGTAAGCTCGATGAAGTGAGCCTTGTTCACGGTAAGGCCGAGCAAATAATGTTAGCCCAAGTCTAAAACACCCACCATTCTTTCTTGCGCTGTTTCTTTCGATTTATGAGAATCTATTTGCGGTTTTCTTTATTGCACTGCGTGGGGTAGGCTTGCTAACTTGTTCATTTTGTTAGCTCGGCCTAGTGGTAGACTTTTACTCCGTTGTGTACTCTGTTAGTCGATAGAAAGTTTCGTTGTTTTCTCGTTTCTGTTTGGGAAATGTTGCACGTTTTCCAGATTTTGCAATTTTAATTAATAGAACGACTCGTTTGGAAAAGTATTGCGTGTATCGTGGTATAAGTTTATCTGTTTGTAAACTGTTATAGGTAATACTTAACGTATGAAATTTTACGAAGGTGTAGCGTGTTAAGTGAAGAATAAAATTTCTCGTCTGCGATGAAAAGGAATTAATATTATGAAATCATTTATAAAACTTGTGTATTATTCCATAGACAAATGATTGTTAAAATTTAAATTGTTACGTGGTGGATTGTGCATTTCGTAATTTACATTATTTAAGATTTGAAATTTTCCTTCTGCATTACTACATTCATATTGCTTTAAAAAAAATTTCAGGAAACAATTTGTGATGGAAGTCAATAGTTATTATTAATTATTTTAATAATAGAGTTTCCATCTTTGAGAATTCTTTTTCATTATAGTTTATTAATAAAATTGAAACAGAAATAACGTTTGAGAACGAAGAGGTCCTGTTTTTTTTCTTTTTTTTCTTAAATATCGTCTCGGTTGTCTAGTCCTTAACGAGCCAGCCTCACTTTATTATCTTCATTAGCAATAAAAATACGCGGAGAAAGAGTTGATTATGTTGTCAAGATAAACGAAGCTAACGAGTGTATTCAATCTTCCCTTCTTCCAACCTCGTATCTATTTATTTTATCTGAATACCAAGTAGATCGACTGATAATACCCAATCACTTTCTTAAAAAAAGGAAGTGTTTTCGAGAAATACCGCTTAGTCATTGATAATCGTTAAATTCTAGCTATTGACAGTCGCGAGAGTTGCGAAGAAATATTCAGATTTTACAAGTTCATTAAATACAAAGCGTTATTGTTTCGGATGCAGCTTAATTGCCAGTTGTGTTCGGGCCTTCTCATTCCTCTCTCATCTTTCCTGTTAATTGGACGCAATTTCCCTTCATTATATTTAAATCAGAAACATTGAAAGTTATTTCAACTTATTTCCTATTATTTTCTACCTCCCCCTTCGTTTCCTCGAATCTTCCATTTTTCCCAATAATTTTATTTATCGTCAACCCTCTACAAACTTTATTCCAAAACCTTCTCAAACATCAATGTCTAACTTTCCAAATTTTTTCCAATGATTTTTTCTTTCTTATCCCCTTTTCAAACCCTTACTCACATCTTAAATATTCATCCAGCAAATCAAAAAAAAAAAAAAAAAGAAAATAGAATCACAATGATACAAGTATGCATTTTCGATACGATCACGATTGGTCGAACATGAGCCGCTTGTTATGAGTCTTCAATTTGTCCGGATTGCCAGCATACTCGTTAGCATATCGGTGCTCCTGATAAATTTCGAGTCGAAATCCCACACATTGGGACCACCTCCTGGCCGCGAGCAGATCGGATTACGCTTTAGATTGTCTGGCTCGAAATGCAATATCGATACGTGTAATTGTCTTCGATCGACGCATCAGAACTGGTTAAATAATCGTAGAATGAGTATTGAGAAGGAAACAAAGCATCGGCTTCGAGGTATTCGAAAGTGTTGAGAAATCTTGAGATGCGAGGACGATTGCATCAAGGAAATTTGGGACAGTTTGACGACGTTTGAAGAAGTTGGTTAGAAAAATTCGAGGAAAATGTTTATTTATTTATTTTTTTTTTTGTAAAAGAATCGAGAAATTAAAATATTATATCGAAATGAAGAAATTTCGGGATGGTTTCCAATATAGTTTCTTGAAAATATTTGTCAAATAGATAAGAAAGATACAAGATAGAAATATATCAATTTTAACAGTTTGACGATGTTTGAAGAAGTTGGTTAGAAAAATTCGAGGAAAATGTTTATTTATTTATTTTTTTTTTTTGTAAAAGAATCGAGAAATTAAAATATTATATCGAAATGAAGAAATTTCGGGATGGTTTCCAATATAGTTTCTTGAAAATATTTGTCAAATAGATAAGAAAGATACAAGATAGAAATATATCAATTTTAACGTAACACACGAGTTACAAGTTATTTGTACAGGTACAAAATTGAACCATTGCTAATAATTTAAACTTTTTGTGAAATCAAAGTTAATCGTCTCTCGATGTTTCCACAAATCGGTTCTCTTTCTTCAAAACGTCTCGCATCCAAGCATTCCTATTTAATCGTATAAAACGAATTTCCACGATACGTTGCGCGTCGTTTGACGATCGTTTGACGGATCCCCACAGATTTATGAGCCAGTTATGAGCGAGTTAATGCGAGTTTCGTGTAGGCAAGCGTTGATTTAGTATCTTAATAGGACAGGACGGTGAAATCTGGTCCGATCGTTTCTCGCCCTGCCTGCCCGATAATTAATTCAATTGTGCGAACGATCCTGCACGCTTCGTCCTTCCTCCTCCTTCCCTCCACCGCGGGAAAGAGAGGCGCACGATCATTTGTCAGCCGATTGCCTTTCGCAATGACGAGCCTCTTTAATTCTTTTTTTTTTTTTTTCTCAAAATACAAGCGATACAAGCTCGGCCAAATTTTTACCTCTGTTCTCCTCTCCGGCTAACGAGGTCGTCGTTAAACTTTATTACACGGCCATTCCCCGTTCAATGCGTCGTCGTTCATTTTAACGTTTGGGATCAGCATAGGTTATTATTGAATCGATGGCAGAGGTTATTACCAGAATGGTACCGGATCTTTTAAGTGGCTGAGCGAGTAATTGGCAGGGATTAATCAGGTTTTTTGCTTAATTACTGTACTACGATTTGAATCTCGATTAGTTGGTTTCGTAAGAGAGACGTTGAACGGGCGTTAAAGTAATTTTCTCTGATAATTGAATCAACTTTGTAATAATTTGTCCTCCATTATTGGAATTTTCGCGAGTTGAAAATCTTCGAATTTTCATTAAACGAAAGTGACTTATCGCGATTGGAAAAATTCTTTGAATTTACGGTTCAATTCGCCGGCAATTATAGAATTGTACGATTTTTATCTTATTAATAAATGAATCTCTGGTGAAAAAGGAAAGGTGATTATTTTTTTGTAGAAGAGAATCGTGTTAAAAAAAGGAAATACAAGAGGAGATAAGAAATCTCGTTTCGCTAAAATTCTTATACTCCTTTTGTTCGAGGAATCGGACGAATTCCATTATTCCTTCGTCATTAGATTGTGTTACAACAGTCTGGCCCATTCATTCCAGGTGCCGACAGCAGTAAAATTTTCGCAATTACAGGGCGTAAACAGCGGTTCGTACAAGTCACTTTACTTATCTATCGTTGCTTGTCAAACATTATAAATAGCTACAAGACGATGTCGTTGAAATAGAACATTTCGTGCTGTTCCTCGAATTTCTACTTCTGATTTCGAAATAATACGTTTGTTAAAGTTTATACGCACTTTTGAAACTTGATTGGAACAATTTTCCGTATGTTTTTCTTTATTGTTAATACAACAAAGTGCATTGGAGTCTCAGAACGTGTAATCATTTTTTCACTTAATTGACGAAAAGTGTGGAAAGCGAAATGCGAAGAATTTAAAATTTGAAAGAAAAAAAAAAAAAGATTCAAAAAATTTTTTTGCTAAAATCAATTTGATAAAATATTAATACTATACGATGTTGCGCGATCAATTAAAATTTATATCATAATGGAACATAGTTTATCGTCGATTCATGACCAACGAAAGATTAGTGGCCGGTTGACCCGTGATTAGTTCGTCAATTTTATGCACCAACGATAAGTTATGACCGCCGTAAAAGATTTTTTCCTAGATTGGGAGATATGGTATTCTAATGGCCGAGAGAATGGATAAGAGGGCAACAGAAGAAAATATAGTTCGTGACAAAGAGCGCTGTTCGCGGTTTTATGCCGCTTTGAGGTAGTTAATAGTTGTTAATGTACTTTACGCATTAACATTTGTCGCAGTAAATAACAATTTATATATTACTTTCCTCTTATAACTAGCATTCTATAAATTACTTGAGACCATTTATTTTGCTTTGTGCGTGTTATTCGATTAATGTAATGGAGGATAACTGATTAGGCAATTGATCGGTGACCAATTAATTAATTCGATAGTCGTTATACTGTATCTTTCCACTCGTTGCGTGTACAATGATAGTAGTGTCAATCATCTATTCGTGATCGTAAAACGTTGTCATCTAACATCTCATATTTTTGGAATATAAGTTTTCTCTTAATATTATAGGTAATTGTTATCTCTTTGATTTTGACTCTAGTTTTTTTGGAAATCAGTATCTTTGGATTCGTTCAAAATATCATTATTAATTTTTTAATCATAAAATCTTGAGTTCCATCAATTTAAAGGTATTTTAGTTTATTTTATTTTGTAATAATAGTTCTGTGTTTTATAATATTATAAAATGGTGGCATCTTAAAAGGAAAAATACAGGTTCTCTGAAAAATCTTAGAACAGTTTACTGTATTTATTTCAAATTAAATGACAAATACTCACACAATTAAATTTTATAAATTTTATATATATCATGTTTAATTAGGAAATTAAAATCAATCCTAAAAATTATTGATTCGCAAAATGATGTTTCAATGTGAGAATTCAAAATTTCCAATGACTCCTACACGATGATCAGATAAGGAATCTGTATTTTTGCCAGTGTCAAGAATATAAACAATCCGTAGACAAGAATCGGCGCTTTCTACGTGGCAAAATTGATATCTTTCAAGATAATGTATACGTTCGAATAAGATATAGCAAGGTGCAGCAATGATTGACTTGTACGAGTGAAATATTCAGGAAGAAAAGATGGATGGAAGCTTAAGGGAAAGCGGAACGTCTATTGTCAGACGAATTTGCGCATCAAGCATATCAAGAATTACTTCTGTAAATTTTTTAAAAAATATTTATTCTATACGTACATATCTTTCAGATAAGACTCTTTAAACCAAAGTCATTTTACATTTTTCAATTCAATAATTTCTTCGAGATTCAACGAAAAATAACTTCAAATCTGCGAATGCAAAATAAAATCAAAAATTATTTTCCAAGTCCGAAATATAAATAAAAAAAAAAAAACCTTCGAACGAAACATCATCCCCAAACATCGTCCCTCCCCATCGTCAAACATCTCCAAACACCGCGAGACTGAGAGAACGAGACAGATCTGTACACACAACGATATCCAGAGATATCGTGTATAAAAAAGAGAAAAGGAAAATCTCGAGCGAGAAGGAACACGATCCTGTTACAGAAACCTTCCCACGACCGACATTTTCATCCGCGTGGAGGAAGCTGCGCGCGCTGTCCAGTTTCCTCGAAATGAATATTCAAGGTTTCCTCAAGTCCGGTCGATGCCTGCTTTGGAAATCGATTACGTTACGGCCACGCGTTACGTCGTTGAAACCGTTGAAACAAGGAACGCTATTAATCACCTGTTACCCGGCCGTGCACGACCAACGTTCGCCGCGAAAAATCTTCGGCAAGAGAATTGAAACGTACACCTCTGACACACTTTCTAAGAGGCATTGTGTGGCCGTGTACTACCGACCGTGGCACACTCGGGGAGGGGAGGATGTTAGGAAAAGAAAGGAAGGGAAGGAAAAAAAAAAAAGGGAGAGACAGGTATACGGTGGTGGATGGAGGTTGATCGATTAGGTCGGTGGCGGGACACGTGCTGCCGTGTTGTTCTTATGGATCGTTGGTGTCGCGCGATGAGTTTTGGGCCACGCGACCGCTTAAGAGTTTTTCTTATTTCTCGCTCGATTTTTCGTTATATTCTTGTTGTGGAAAAGCGACGCGGTTCATGTTATTTTTGAAAAGGAGTACGAGAATTTGATTCTGTTTTTTTCTTTTTTGAATTTTTCACGATTCTCTTGAATTTTTAATCGAAATTAAAGGCTTATCTGTATGGAAAGGAAAAAAGTGGGAATTAAAGGAGAGAAGTAATAATGTGTACGTACAATCGATCATTTTACGAATCTAAAATAAGTATGATCTTACCATTAGCGATGGGATTAAGTATCTCGCAAGATAGACTTGAACTTTGTTCAGTTTCGAATCTATTTTATGAGACAGTACTCTTCTTCTACTCTTTCCTAAAAACTATTCTTAAGGAATAGACAGATTTTAAAATCTGTACAAGTTCGTTTCACAAGATATAAGACTACCATCAATCTAATAAACATAAATATAATACCACGTCACAATGATAAAAACTTTCGAGTAATTATTTCTCGAGTGTATTATTACTCAAAAACATCGGGAAACCGAAATCGACTCGTAAATTGATGATTCGTATGCACGCGACAAACTCGAACCCATCCCTACCCAGTCATCGTATTCCAGTCATCGCCTCGCACTGCCGATAATTAAAATCGATAACCGTGACGTTACGAAATCGTTTCGTACGCGTGTAAAAGTGCACGTTTCTCGGTCGAGGGCCGATTTTCGACCGGTAGCATGAGAAATGGCCGGTGGAACGAGAGAGAGAGAGAGAGAGAGAAACCGGTGTCAGTCAAAATAGAACGCGTGTATATAACTCACCGGGATTACGTAAAGACGTTAACGTTAATTCGATAACGATCGGCGGGGAGCGGAACGAGACCGGTTACACCGGGACACCCGGTATAAGCGCAAGGTGGACGGCCTTCGGGATTGGGTGTATTTTACAGTCCTCCTCCTCTGTGTATCGTGTGCATATGTGAAACGAGACAAACGATTTGCTTGGACCTCGGTATCGGTGTCCAGACTGGTTGGATCCCCTTTTCTCGATCGCGGTTTAATGATAAGGATCGATTGATCGTTGCACGAGACGACGTTTGCTTTATTAAGA
The DNA here is from genome assembly GCF_048593485.1 of Apis florea. Classification (NCBI taxonomy): domain Eukaryota; kingdom Metazoa; phylum Arthropoda; class Insecta; order Hymenoptera; family Apidae; genus Apis; species Apis florea. The sequence goes on along the minus strand of NW_028256722.1, from coordinate 305,145 downwards.
AGTTTGGAGAATTTAGGAATAGAATGTATTGAACATGGTGTGTTTTAATTTACAAATTTTTTTTATTTGTAAATTATTGTATGTTTTGTTCGGCTTTGTATCGATCCAAAATATTTTTGGATTAACGCGATTTTTAGTAAAATTAATTCTTTTTGATAAATCTAATAAAAAAGTTTCTTGAAGTAAGAAACGTTGAGCTCTTAGATTTTCATATATAACGAAAGAAAGAATGTCGTGAGGTGGATATAAAATATCTTCTTTCAAGTTAATATTGTGTTATAATGGATTATTTTATTCCGAGTTTGACCCATCTTGATCAATTTTATGTTGCGTTAAGAATTAAAATACATTTGTATTTTTTTCGATATTATAACGTGAAGATTACATAAAATCCATACTTTCTTACGAGTTAATGAATCAAGTTTCTTTGAATCTGATATTTCTTTAGATTTCTAAATTTCTTCTAAACCATGGCATAATCTATTTTAATGCACTTTTTCAGTTTCGGGGTATTAACGGTGAATGAAAAGAAAAAAAAAGAAAAGAAAAAAATTAAAATTTCATATTATTTTGTAAACACGCGCACATTAAGAGGATATATTTTAAAGAGAGACGTATAATTATGTTAATAGAGACAAGTACCACTTGCAAGTAAGTTAATCTAGCCTTGTGACATTTTTCCTCGACTGGCTAACGTTTCAAACTTTATAACCTGTTACATTTATGCGGAATATTATTTTACAGTTAGTTATTAATTAAAGTTTTACATTATATACGAACAAAAAATATGGAATAAAAAAGTCGAAGTCATCGTATATTTTGCATATACAAATTACTTTCTGTATTTCGTTTAGAAATTTGCATTATTCTCCAATATTTACATAATTATATTCGTTCGAAACATTATCAAAGAAATCTGTGTGTGAGCAGAGCGAAGGAATTTGTTGTCCTGAAATTAGTCTGAAAATCTCGTTTTCGAATTTTAAGAATAGATAGTAAACATAATATTATGAAGTCAAACACCAGAACCAGCCACGGTTCGACAAGAATCGAACCAAATAGTATATAATATATTCGGGCCTTCAAAACAATGGACGGAGAAAATTTTGCACGAATTCTCTAGCCATTCCTCGTGTTCACCGTCTCGAGACAAAAATTAACCGCGAAATAATAAAGAAACAATGTGATGGTGAATATTTCATTTTTCAACGGATGAGAGGAAGATGAAAAGAAAAAATTGGCGGACCATGCGATAATGATAGAGGAACTCGTTGAAAAAGTTTCAGAAATTAAGTAAAAAGTTTCACTCGTTCATTTGGATTTGAATTGCAAATAACTTTCTATTGTTGTTTCCAATTTGAAAATTTCTGAAAATGATTAATAATCAGATGTTATCGAAGCGTTGTTAATAAATTGTATCTTGGAAAAAAGTTAAACAATAATTATTATCTATTTGATAGATAATAATCAATCGATTTTGATTTATGATGCTCTACGATTCAAATTTTTAATAAATTATTCCAATTCAGAAAAATTAGGTACAACATTTATTAGCAAATTTGTAAATTGATTCGGTATTATCGATTATGGCTAATTTTAATTTTCTGTGAATCGATTAAAGGAGAACAGTTAAATGGGCGTTAAATTTAAATATTTTAGTAAAATAAGGAGGGAAAAACGAAACGTTAAAACAGTCGATTAATTACTGCAATGAAATAAAATATCGAAACAGTCGAGTAACATTACAGTGAAGAAGGCAGATTTATACATGATCGCTATCCAAATTAAACTTTTTGATCCTGTGCTTTTAATACTGTCTTATTTTACAGTTTAACTTTGTATAATAAAGATTAAAAAAAAAAAAAAAAAAGCGAATAAGATTTAACGAGTTAGTTTAGTTTCATCGTGTATCCAATTGGCGTCACTTTGCTCTGCAACGGATATTCCTGATGCAAAATGATGCAGAACGCAGAATTTAAGCCGTAAACTTGAATATGCATGAACTTATTAAACACAGGAAGACGATGGAAATATATACACACGCTGAATTATTATTGAAAATTTTTTTTCAAAGTTAAATTATTAACGAAGAATTAATTATTTTAAGAATTCACAACAAATTCGTGCCGATTCCACATATTTCCCTTCCATGGTAGGAAACATATTTTAAATTTGTTAATAAGAATAAAACTGTCTCATTTTTTGCATAGCACGAATATTATTCCTGCTGATTTCGTTAGAAATATTTTCTCAAAGATTAGGAACTTACTTGTATACCATAATGAACATCATAAAGAAGGGGATAAGGATACGTAAATATTTTTTATAATTATATACGAAACTCTTGGTAAACTCTGGACAATCAATTCTGGAATTGAAAAATAGGAAATCTTAGCGAAGAGGAATTTTTCGATCTTGATTTTTATATAAAATTTGCAATCGTATCCTCATTTTCCAATGAAATTTTCTTTATCAATAATTTTCATTTTATTCTCAAATTTCTCGAGTGAAATAGTAAAAAATAGTTTATTTCAACGAACGAAATGTGTCGTTTTTCTTTTATATCTTCTTCTTTCGCTGTGAAAAAAAATTTTCTTCGTTGGTCGACACTTATGAATAAAGGTGTGCACAACACGAAATGCCCTTTTAACTCGCTCCCTCTTCTGTGATTGGAACAATGCCGCCTATTTCTTATGGATGTAAGATCGAGATTTCGACCTTTCGATCGAGGTCGTTACGTCACGAAATGCCTCGCGAATCGCTACATCGCTATTAATTATAGCCAATTATCGAACTCGATAGGAATTCAACGACGAAACTTTGTAACAAGTGGATAATTTAATATCACTTAATGGCATGATCGTGAATGGATGTCATCGTTAGGGTGTGAAGCGAATTAACATTATTGTAAATCTTGCATCGAGTTATAGTCTCAGTTTTGTAACGGTGAAACAATATTGAGAAAATTTTCAGTGGAGAATTAGTGAAATAGAGTGATTTGAATTAATAGGATAATATCGTGTAAGAAATAAAAATACGGATGGAAAAGTCGAGGATGTAAATAATTTATTTTGAAACAATATTATGTAATATCGAGAAGAGGTAATAATCAAATGGAAAAGTTTGAAAGAAATGATCGTAGGAAAAGTTTTTGTAATTTTTCATATTCTTATCAGATTGTTTTATTTTTTTCACAGGTTCAGAGGAAAGATGTAACCTGTTCCAGTTTCCAGGATCATCCTGCACTACTACTGTATATTCGAGAAATTGAATCTGCTGAAATGTAACACGAGAATCAGTATGCGATTATCGAAGACTGTGTCAAGTGTCTGCTGGATCTGGATATTCCGACCACCAGACGGATTCTTTGATTCTTCAGATGGTTATCTTTCAGAAAACCCGTGAGAATAGGTCGTTCAATAGGTCAGTAAAAATAAAAGTAAAAAGAAATCAAACTTATAATTAATGCGTTCATAAATTTTGTAAGATCAAAATTAAGAAAACTTGTTGAGTTGAACTAGAGTTTTCTATTGCATCTTATATTAATAATAAATACAATTTATTATTTATATGCATTTCAAAAATGCAAAAAACATAGGGGAACAATTATTCAGAACACTCTCATGCCATTTATTTTCAAACTGTTCCAATCTAGTGTACCATCTCAAAACTTTTTACACTTTGAAACACTTCAAATGCCTTAACATAATGCAATCAAATCCATCAAATATCCCCACCCTTTAATCGAAACAAAAGATCAACCTAATTCCTCATCGCATCGCTACCATTCTCAAAGATAAAGAATCACCAACACTAATCTCCATCTTCCCTCCTCCAAGATGAATACTCGAGCGGTGATAAATCATCCCATTACATTATCCACAATCGTAATCTCGATAGCACCTGAGGAGGGATCGAAACTGTGGATCGCGAGTCGCGTGTCGTGATCGTTCACGTTGGTCTTCGTAATTAGGGCCTGACGAAAGAAGGCCCCTCGTAAATTCTCATTGGATGTAATAATCGCGATCGTGACCAATAATTAGATGCGAGAAAACTTAACCAACTTAATCGTTATTTTCGTATCTTAATCTCGATGGGACAAACGAAAAAGTTGAAGCAAGATTAATTTTTCTTAATGAAGATTAAGAAAATAAATTTAGGTGATCTCTTTAGTTACTTCTTAAAATAAAAAGATATAAATATGTAGAGTGTTCAATATATCGTTCGTTCGTTTAAATTTCAATTGCTCAGGACTTAACTATGACTTAGCTGCGACACTAGCGCCACGTGACTCTTAACTATTAGTATATTCTTTATATTCTTATTTATTTGATTATTATTATTTATTATTTTTGCTTTCTTACTTTTTAAATATTTCGAATTATTATATTTTTCTGCAAAGATAAAAAGAAACTTATTTTGTTAATTTTTAACAAGAAAAGTTGTGCTTGAAATTAATCTTCGGTCGTCGTAATAAATGAGTCTCGATTGATATTTTTATATTGATTATTTTTGTGTTTGTCTTTCAAAATCCATTCTCAAAAATTCTGGAAATATATTAATGTAATCTCTATCTCTATTGCTATCTTCGATCTTCGACAATTATTTTCATATATAATCTTAAATAAAAATTTTCATTTTATGATTTTGTGAAATCTATCTAGAGACTTGTATTGATGTTTTTCTTTTACTCTTCGATTGTTTGTTACTTTAAAAAATATATATCAGATTTTACCTCCAACCTTTATCCGAATTATTGTTCGAACATCGATCGCATCATCGTTATTTCGTCTCGCGATCGTCTCGTGCGCGGATGTTCCGGGAGAAAAGAGAACGAGGAAGCGCAGAAACGGGATCTCGGATAAAAAACGGGATACCTGAATTCATAGACGACTCGTTGACGTCTCTCGAACTGGTTCGAGAAGGGCATCGAACCATCCTCCGCCTTCTACTGCGTGTCTAACCGGGCACGCGTTGGTGTCGAGATGAATACTCGGGATAGAAACGTGTTTGACCGAGTTTGAGATCGAGTGGTCATCTTTGGTGCACACTTCCTTACATTAATTTTTGGATAATGATCGATGCTTAAAGATTTTTTTACGTATTTAAGTATATAAGTTTTTCATAATTTATTTCGAACGAAATAGTTTGAGTTAAGTTTGAGATAGTTGGACGTAAATAAAATTTAATTTAATGTTAAAAGAAAATAAAACGAGTGAAGAAATAGCAAGGGAGTGAGATAGTTTGAATAAAGTAGAATAGATTCGATAAAGTTTGAAGTGGTTTGATTTTAGATTTCGAAACGTTCTTTCTATTTTAAAATAAATTAATGAATATGCTGAAAAAACAAGGAGCTGTATAATTCTGACCTTATTTTTTAAAACTGTAAATTGTAAGATGTTTTTATTGCATCTTTTTTTTTATTATATACATGTACATACATATGTATAATGACCACACAAACATCAATGTAAGTCCGTTAACCTTGTTTTTTAGAGCATTCTTCGTTCTTCATTGTACTACTTTTTCCCTGAAGCAATTAAGAACATCATTATTCCTATTTATACAGAAAATTTTCGACACATATTATTAGGACATAATATATCGTTATTATGAAAATAAGTTATGAAAGTAAGTAATAGAAACGCAAGTCTTAAAATAATTCTTTAAATAAATGTAATATATTTAAATAAATTTTATTTTTATTTCATATCTTCCATCGTTTTGTAAATTTCCGTGGAGAAAGAAAATTTTTTAATTTTTTTAAAGGAATTCGTTAGATTTTTTCATATTTTTAAAAATTGTTAAATCTTTTTTTATAAAAAATAAGATTAAAGGTAAAAATACTTTGAGAAATAAAATAATTCCGACTTTGTAGAGAAAAATTCAAAGGATTTTTTATTGATATATTTTTCAATTTATCGCGTGAATGACATCGAATCGAAGATGATAAGATTCACAGTTACGAAATAGAAGTAGATTAAAAATCTAATAGTTTTGAATATTATTATAGGCATTAACGGTAATGCGCTGCGTTGCCTCAGAGTGCATTCCTTCCGCAATAAAGCATGCGTATGCATGGACTATAATTTTCAATTATAGCGTAGAAGTTGATGGCCGACTGGTGGTGCCGCGCCGAGTCATTTTACCCGATTTGTTTGAACTTCAACCTTATACATTCAAGAAACCATTCGAGCAGAATAATTCGTGCCTCGGTGGAAATGGTCCTTCGAAAATTATCATTTCGCCTCGAAGGATATAGAAATAATTTCCCCTTACGTAATTTAGAAATTTTCGATCTGATCGATAAAAATTTTATCTAAGCGAAACTATGGAAATGCGGAATAGATATTTTAAAATATATTTATCGATTACGGTTTTACTTCTTTTATAAACTATTTTACGCGCAAGAATTCTATATTTATTATATAGCAGAATAATTTAGATTTAAAATTATACAAGAATTCGTTCTATTTCTAACTAATCTATTAACGCTGCTACTATTTATATTATTTTGTTTCGATTTCGCCAAGATCGAAACGAGTACAAACAATATTTATTCACGACATGCGACGTGTTTTCATTCAAATAATATCCAAGCCCAGTTTCAAATCCTCGATCAAATCATAACCATAACATTCTCGCCTTCCATCACGATCCTCAACGTCTCTCATTCACAATATTCTTCCCCAAGTTTAGACAAGCGACTTTTCTCTCTCCCCGTTTCTCCTTCGATTTTGAATGGGTTAGATCTAACCGTTGACAGGACGCGAATAGGCGTGTTCCGTGCACGAATAGTTCTTCCATTGACTTCTCTTTATTTATGAGCGTGCGTCTGGTTTCGCCCGTTGTGACATTACGATGAAATATTATCATACACATCGTGCCGCGTGGGCGGTTCGACGCGAATTCATACGGGGTTACGATCTTTTGACGTGTCCCATTTCGTTGTGACAGAAGGACCTTCGATTCTCGGATGAAAGATAGAAAAATTTCTGTAAGGATGTGAGAAAGATCGTTATCCAATGTGATAATGATTCATTTGGGTTGTGGTCTAATTTTTTTTTTTTTTTAATGTTACTAGTTGTTAGAACTTTTGTTACGTTTGTTATTAAAGTGTTCTCTTGAAACTTTGTTATGATGCCATTATTTGTTGAGGATGGTAGATTTCAAAAGTTTTTGTTGGATAAGTCTCGACACTTTGTTAGATGACACCATTTGGTTTTGTTGACGATGTGAGTTGGGTAATTAGATTTGAAAGTTAAGGATTAGGGTCAGAGTTTGAAATAAGAGATAATGAGTTTGAAGGTATTTGATGGTTCTAGAATTGGAAGAGAGATTTGAGATTAGATTGAAGTAAAACAAGTTTGAAGATGGGATTTAAAATTGGTGATGAATTTGAATTTAGTGATATGTGCACAATTAATTAAAGTTTATTCTTTATAAGAAATTTAGAAAGCTTAAACAATAAATATTACTTTTCCAAATTCTGTTTAAATATTTCAGAGCATTTTTTAATAATCTCTAAATCAAACACCTCTCACTGTCTCAACAATCAAAAGATCCATCAGTTCAGATATCTATTGTTACGCACTCGTACGTTTAATCTCCTGAAGAATAGCATTATAATACGTTAATTAAAAAAGACGTTAAGATTCGAACGTTCAAAAAAATGCTATTCAATTTTTTGGCATTTCTTCCAATCATACGACAGATCATCTTTCATCCATATCGAAGACTTTCTACAATTTTTTTTTAACACAACAAAACCTGTCAGTTATCAAACCACGACAATTTAACTCGTAAGAACTCCATTGTACATAAAATGGTAGTGATGGGCTCAAACAAAATATTCATTTCCAAATACCATTAATAAACAAATACATTTATATCATCAATACAAAATAAATGAATACGATAATATTTACACTTGCTCGATTCAAACAAACAAATACATCTATCTTAAAAATCAACATTCCCCAATTCCTAAAAAAAAAAACAATAAATCCAACACTTGTACACTCATCTTAAATACCACATTCGACTCGATCCCATCACTACCTACCGCTCAATCCCCAAATCCACGATTCGATCATCATCCAAGACCAGAGAATCCAATCCATAGAATTCGACCAGGTGGCCAAAGCTCTCTCTCTCTCTTTTCTCCTCCGCCACGAGCGAACCTCTGAATACGTCCACTCTGAAAACGGTCGGCTTTCATCAGAAAGCCTTCCTTGTTCGCGGCATCCCGTTATCAATGGACGAATCGCTGAAACTTGACAGTGATTTATCGATCTGACCCCACGACGGCGGTCTTGGGTCACGGAAATTACGCGCGGAAGATCCCTTCCTTGCCGATCGAAAACTGGCGCTCGGGAGAGGAGAGTCTCTCCTCGCTCGATACCCTTGCTAAATCAACCGCGGCCGGCCATTACAACGGGTCGGCCGGGCTTTATTTCAACGTCATTGCGAATTTTCAACGTTCGATCGGCTCGTTAGCTTGACAAATTGCAACGCGGCAATGATTAGCGGGGATCGAATGATTTATCGCTTGGTCCAAGTGGAATAGAGCTTTTGGCCGATAGAGGATCTCCAGCCGATAGGGGATCTCTTTGACTGACCGAGGATTAAGGATATCGTCGTGCGATGGAGAGGAAAGAGAAAGGAGAGATGAGAAAGGAGGATTAGGAAGATTTGAAAGATTTGTTGAAGCTTGCTATTAGGAAGTAGCGAGCTTGCAGAAAGGGAAGTCTCGCGCGAATGAATTTTTCTATTCGTTATATCTCTTTTTTGCAAGCACAGTTTCATTTGTCAGGTCGAGAAATTTAGATTTCTTGCGTTTTAATGTATACTAGAAGGGACAGTTTGTCGTGTGACATTATCAAAAAGTCGAGATAACGTGTACCTTATAAACATTGAAGCATCCATTAAGTAAGGTGTCCTTTGAAATCCAACGTGAAAAAAAATCGAACGAAAGAATGTCAATATATCTCCAAAACGAATGAATCTCCTTTTCTTTTTTTCCTTTTCAGTGGAAGAAATCCTTCGACAATCCCATACACGAAAAACAGAAGAAATGGTCCCCGACAAAAGGTACAGAAGCACCGAACCATTCAGGAAGCCAGTAACCACACTCCGTCCAATTACCACTGGATAACTCGTTGGTAGCTCCATCCTGATTTATCACCGACATGGTTAATCGCATCTCGCCGTGGAGGCCCAATTAAAACGACCAAACAAACCGATTAAAAAAAAAAAAAAAAAGAAAAGAAGAAAAAAGAAAAAAAAAAGAGACGAAAAGAGGAAGGCAGCAACCGAAGAAACAAACATGCACGGGGTGTTGTCGATTATTAAGACAAACGCAAGTTTGTGGTTAAATTATAAGCAATTGAAATTTGTATACGATAAAGAGAGATAATAAAATAAATAATTTACTAACACATTTTAATTCCCCTCATATATAAGGAAAAGTATAAGGAAAGCCTCAGAATTCGATCGAAGCATACTTTATCACATCACAATCCTTTGCAATATTTATATTTATAGATAAAAAATAATATTCAAGTTGCGTTTATCCATTTATCTTCGAATCTTCAAAACGTGCAAGTTTATCGAAGTTACGCTCCTCGTTCCGTATCATGGAAGAATTCGCAAGAAACATTGAAAAAACAAAAAAAGGAAAGAAATCTCGTTCGTCAAACGTTCATCATTCTTTCCCCGAAAATTCCATTCTCCTATCCCACCCGTATATACCCGTGTAAAAGCTCGACCAATACTTTCGAGCAGAAAGCGGCCGAGCGGCATCAACTTTCTCGTGAAATTCACGGTTACCCTTTTCGCGCTTAGTAGGACAAAATATATCAACGGGAGGCTAAGAACGGCACGAATCGTCGGTGTACGCCCCTGGTCATCTGGACACCTCCTCTGCCAGGGCCTCGTTTCGAAAGAGAGAGAGAGAGAGAGAGAGAGAGAGATGGAAACATGGGTTGATCTCTCTCGATCCTTGGCTAAGTAGGTCTTGGGAGCGAAGGAAGCGATGGAGGATGAAGAAGGATGGCCGGTGAGAGGGAAGAGACTGGGCAAAAAGGACGAGAACCGGGCCGAGTAAAAATCTTGGAAACGTGTGTGAGCTGTTTGCCAGGGAGTGAGAGAGAGAAAGAGGGAGGGGGAAGGTGCCCTCTCCTGCGGGCGCTTCTTCTTCGTCGAACCGTGACCAATAACTATCGCAATCGTCCTGAGATTAACAAGCTCTTCCCGTCGAGATTCTTGTGCTCTCCAACTGTCGAGCAATCGATTTAAGGGCGAAGGGAACGAATGATCTTACGTACAGACGAATCGAAATTTTAAGGAATGTTTTTTTTCGTAACGAGTAAGTGAAATTTCTATGTTTATTCGAAGAGTTAATTGTTTCAGATTTGAGACTGGTCGAAGGATTCGATTAATTTCGATTCGAGAATGAAAGTATGCGCATGGATACATGCGCGCGCAAGTGGAAGTGGCTATTCATCAAAGAAGTTATTATTCAATTATAGAAGGGAAGGAATTACAGGCGAAGAGAATCTGTACGATCAATAAAGTGAACAGCTTAATCGTTATACAATTAGCTAAAAAACGTTCGTTATTAATTAATATAATCTTGGTAAATGAAGTTGAGTTGCACAAATGAAGAGAAACAATATTTCAATCTCTTGTTATATTTATTAAAATAGCAAGTATCCATATATCGTATCCATATGTTATCCTTCTCAAGATCCATCACAAATTAAGTTAAGGAAAGATAACCAAGTATGCAGCTCGCTTTCATTTACACGAATAAAAACAGATGGTTTATCTTCGAAGAAGCCCGTTTATTATTACTGCTAAAATTAAAGGAAAAAGATATTGTCCAAAAACTTGGGCCAATCGGATCGAGTTTTATCTCGAGGAGGTGTTCGACCAGGTGGTGGCCAATCTTTGCAAGTTCTTACCGCACTTTACGGTTGCAACCGTGTTACGACAGGTGAGCGGAGGCCGCGTGGAAGATCGATTTTCGTCGGATGATGGGTGCGGTCGTGATATCGCACGCGATAACGGTGCAACGATGCGTTTAATTCATCAATGTGACAACGTTCGCGCTCATAAATTAGCACCATCCAAGTTACTTGAATATCGGGTGCAACAGGGCTCGATGTATCGGAACGAAATTTCAGTTTGTAACGCGTTAAATAAATTACCTCCGATTGGCTCCATTTATCTAGTGTCACTCTTTACGGATAAAAAAATTGTAGATAGAATTAGAAATTTAATTAAGATTCTATTATATATGTGTATATATATATATCGTGCTCGTAAATCTTGTATTTTTAAATTTATAATTAGGACAAGTTTTTAACATAACTTTTAGCGTTCTTTTTAGTGCATTGGGTTTTTTATTACATATATTTGACGACTGTGAAGAATCGATTAATAAGAAATGGAGTTAAGGATAAAAGTATGAGGCGGGATTTGGACTTTGGATTTTGATAAATTACAAAATTGTATAAAATCTAATATTACTTATATTATATATATATATATATTTATTCACTGATAAGAGGATGGAAAAATTGTAGTAGACACGTGTAAATTCATACTTGCAGAATCCTCCACACTTCGAGAAATCGCTTAGCTTTTCCGTTAGAAAGTGGTCGAAATCGTTAAACCGGTGCTCGTTGCACAAATTACACGTTTTACTACTCCCAGAATTCGTTACACCGTGTTGGTAACTAGAAGGACGCCAAGGATCGAGTTATCGTGGAGAGATCTCTGGTGTGGATGTTACGGTTCGCAATTTATAGTTGATATAAAAGACACGAAACCGAGCGTGCAAATACCAGAAGAGAATCAACTTCTCCTCCCATGTTTTTCCCGCGATCCGTGCAACCATCGGGTTAATTATCGATCACCAGGATTACAATTTCACCCGTCCTTCGAGAGAAAAGAAATTAGATTTCATCGTTGAGAAGGAATTCAGTTTTGAAGAAGAAAATTTTATCTCTGAATATTTTAATTCTGTACAATAGAGTATCGGTTGTAATTCTACGACCTAGTGTCTCTAGTGTTTTCGGAGGAAGAATAATATCATGCATCAAAATGTTTTTTCTAGAGTCAAAATTCGTTCGATATTAATTCTTCTAAAATTGACTTGAAATCTTAAAATCTTATCGATACTCTATTTTATAAGTTTTAGTTTAAAGTTCAAGTTTCACTGTATTTTCAAAAAAAAAAAAAAAAAAAAAATACTTGAACCGATTTCACTCACCAATCTCTCCTTTAACTTTACCCTTCTTGAACCAGCTAATATAAACGCACGGGTTCTCTGTCAATTTCTCTTCGAAATCAAATACGAAATTGCCTAACTCTTCTCTAAAATGTTTCTCGCGTCGAAGGAGCAATGGTCGATAAATAAGCGGTAGAACAAATTTTATAACGGAAAAAGCTTTTCGCCTGATCGAGCGTTTAATAAACGACTCGTCGCTTTCCCCGCGTCGTAAATTAAATTCGAGAGGGGTTTTGGAAGCTCCGTTCCAGATATAAATTTGAACGGGGATTTTCGGTGAGCGTAGCGACACGTTTGCACCGCGTTTCCTACGTCCATTGGCTCGGATTTATGGGGCTGGCGGAGTCCATAAAATCTTCCAGTTTATGGTGTATTCGAGCGAATGACTGGTGAATGGAACGCCGTTAGTTCAGGAGGAAACCGGCGGAAAAACTGGTGTTAGAATCTGCGCCAATGCGTCTCACCGCGATTTCTCGTGTTTGGCGGAAAATCGATTTGAGCTTTGTCGAATAGTTTGATGAAGAATTTAATTTTTAATCGATGCAAACGAGAGGAGTACAATATAAGGGGTAAAATAATTTTATCTTAATGGAAAATTATATAATCGTGGAATTATTAAATGGTATTGAAAATAATTTCTCTCTCGTTTGATAAAGATAAATCGAGTTCTTTTAAGCAAGATTTTGTGAAATACAATTTAATGTAAGAAAAAACAATAATGGATCAAATTGTGCACTTTTATTAATCCTTTTAAATTAAAAAGACAGAAAATATTCATATTGTAAAAAAGGATGGTAAATTTAAGAGGTAAAAAAATTTCTTTTTAAAGAAAGCTTTTTCCAGAAGAAAATTTTTAAATAGTTAAAAAGTTCTTGTCAATGATCGAGGAAAAGATAAAATCTTGGAATACGAAAATCTTTTTATTCAGAGGATTGATAAAAGTTCGATAGATAGAATTTAAATTTTTTAGAATTTATAATTAAAAAAAAAAAAAAGAAAGAAAGAAATAAATAAATAGAATAATTCTAATTCCATCAGAACACATAAATTTAATTCAAAACGAAAGGAAAATAACTTGTACACCGATTTTCTTGCTTTCTCGCCACGATTGACAGGGTATAAGAATTTATGCGAACCGACAAATGCGATACAAACGTAACAGCATTTAAAGGTGTAGACATTTCCACGATTTTTAATTGATCGAAGCGATTTCGAAGCGTAATTATTATTCAACATGGATCATTGTGCCGTTAGTTCAATAACGATAAAATTGTTTAACATAGGAGAATTTATTTCAATTTCAAAAAAATCGAAAGAGATAAGAGTACTGTCGAAATAAATTGGCAAAATTGAAGTTTATTTCAGAGAAATTCCAAAGAGTACTTTTAATATTACATTGAATAATTGGTCTTGGATATAATATTTTCTTTCGATTTTTGAGATAAATTGCGAAATTTCATATTTTTTAAAGAAAATTAATATTATTTCACATTACATAATATTGTAATACGATAAGAATATATCGAGCAGTAATAAATATTGTATTGTTAAACGATATATTATATTATACATGTACAGTATTTATACAGTATTTATATTTATAAATAAAATAGCGCAAAAGTTTGAAAGCATTCGAATGTATCATAGCATAATCGAGTAATTTGATCTTCCTTTTATAAAATTGAATTGAAATACCGTCTTGTTATCTAATTTAAACTCATTAGATATGGTTTAACGAGGGTACGAGTTCGAGCTAATAAAACTTTTTATACTTAGAATTTTTTTTTCTATTATGTTGCAGTCCTTATCAATTAATTTGCATACTCTCCTCCGGTATTATTCATCAATCATCGTTGATTTTATTTTATTTTCTTCAAACGAATCAATTACTTTTTGCTATTCACGAGATCAAAGTATATCTCACTTCAGTTTTATAAACAATATATTAAGACCTAATTTTCAAAGCGATGCATGATACGTATAATTATTCAAATACTTGTAATGACATACATTAAAACATAAAAAAGTTACGATTTGTACCTCATTTAGAACGTAATTATATTTTTCAAATTCATCTTTTATATTTCTATATCTGTATTCCTTCTTCATTAATTTTAATCTTTCAAGCAAATAAAATGTAACAAACGTATATATAGAGAAATAAAAATCTATTACATATATTATTGAATTATTTTTGAATTATGCCTGTTTCCTTCACCACAATAGGAACACTAACTATCCTCACTAACTTATGAAAAATTCAATTTCACCGTTAGAAAATCCGAACAACTGTTTCCAACGGTGCATGAATCTAAATTGTTATCTCTGAAATCTCATTGGAACGTTCCTTATGCTCCTCCGATGAACCGGAAGGAGGTTTGTCTCGGAGGCCACTTATTCCGCATCTTGATGCCCCTTTTGTGTTTGCTCAGCCACGCCTGAGAATCGATCCAAAGGAATGAGTACTTAGATCTTCTCTAATCCTTTCGATTCCATAAGCACAGCACGCGATACATTCGATATTATTAGCTGCATCATCCATTGGCGTCAACTCCATCCTATTCCTTCTTGGATTTCTTGGTCTTCGTCGATGAGAATCGAACTACGTTGGTTGATTAATTATTACATTGCTTACGCTTATTAATCAGAGGATTGATTGAATTCTAAGGTAAGAACAAATGGTTGGTTGATTTTTTTTTTTTTATATCAATGCGCACGTATAACTTCTAGTTAATAGATGTACTTAATTGTTCTGATCATTAAGAGGTTATGTTAGGTTAGTTTGTTATAAAGAAGAAGATAGTAGTATATATGTTATTGTAGCTAATCATATTGCAGTCTCTATATAAATTCTAGATTGTAGATTAATAGAAATAAAATTCAAAGATTTGTCTTTTATTGAAACAAAATTCATTTTGAGAATTCGAGCATTATTTGCAATAATGAAACCGAAGAACGAGTTTTAATTTAAATTACTTCAAAAGTCAATTTAAAAAGATAATTACATAAAAGATAAGTATAAATCATGTAAATAATATCTAATTTATAAGAAAATTTGCACAATCACATGCGAGATACACTAGATAATGATATTCGGATACCCGGTATAATGCATTATGCAACAGGTTATTATAAAAACTATCGAAATATTCCAACATAAAAAAAAGAAGTGCCTACATTAAAAATTAAAAATATGATAAAAAATGCACACAACAACGATAGTATTCATGATAGAAGGTAAACGTGTAAGAAGATAATATCTAAATTTATATAACTTGGGAAAAAAAATGGTTTCAAGCTCTAAAAAAAATGACAATGCTAAGAAAGATGACAAAAAAATAAGTAGGGGAATGGTAGGTATATGACAAATGTGAAAAAATTATTTTTAAATTAGTTTTCCTAGTAGAAAAGCGAATTATTGGTTAAAAGTTTCGTTCTAGTGTTCGAGCATTTGGAAATTTCCAAGAATTTGACGTCAGAAGAAATTTAAAAATTCTCGGAATTTGACATCATTTCCAAGAATTGAAGAGATACCAAGAATTTGACGTCATTTCTTAGAAAATTTTCCGATCAACCTCCTATCGTACCATGTTCTCCTAATACAAAATCGAATCTTTGGTCAAAGCTTTCTTCGTTTCAACCATTCGAAAAATTCCGAGAATTCGACGTCATTTCCAAGAATTTCAGTGGTTCCGAGAATTCGATGTCATTTCCAAGAATTTCTGGGATTTCGAGAATTTGACGTCATTTCTTGGAAATGTTTTTCGATCGACCTCCTATCGTATCATGTTCTCCTAATACAAAATCGCATTTTCGGACAAAAATTTTACTTCGATCAGGGAATTTCGATGGCAATCTTTTTTGTTAAATAACTCGCTTATTCTTCACGATATTAAAAAATGCTTGGAATAAAAGTTGCATGGTTTCGAAAGGGCTGTATTCCGGTGCACTCAATTTTTTTTTACATCAACTCATAAAAAAGTTATCAAGGTCAGCTTTATTTTTTTAAATAGCACTATACACTTTTTTATACACCAATCTATGCAGTTTGGCATTCTCTATAAAAATGATTAGAGGTATTTTTAGTGAAAAACCATTAGTTTAGAAGATATTAATTATCTCTTAAACTATAAGTTTTTTGCCATATATGGCTCAGTACTTTTTTATAGAGAATACAAAGGGACAACGACTGGTGTATAAAAAAATGTATAGTTCCATTTAAAAAAACCACGTTCGCGCTTATAACTCCTTAACCCTTCTATTTAGAAAAAAACGAACAGCAGCAGGACGTGCCTCCCTCGAAACCAAGCAACTTTTGTTCGAAACATTTTTTAATATCTCGAAAAATAAGCAAGATACATCGAAAAATGTCGATCGAACACTTGGAAATTTCCAAGAATTTGACGTCATTTCTTGGAAATGTTTTTCGATCGACCTCCTATCGTATCATGTTCTCCTAATACAAAATCGCATTTTCGGACAAAAATTTTACTTCGATCAGGGAATTTCGATGGCAATCTTTTTTGTTAAATAACTCGCTTATTCTTCACGATATTAAAAAATGCTTGGAATAAAAGTTGCATGGTTTCGAAAGGGCTGTATTCCGGTGCACTCAATTTTTTTTTACATCAACTCATAAAAAAGTTATCAAGGTCAGCTTTATTTTTTTAAATAGCACTATACACTTTTTTATACACCAATCATTGCAGTTTGGCATTCTCTATAAAAATGATTAGGGGTATTTTTAGTGAAAAACCATTAGTTTAGAAGATATTAATTATCTCTTAAACTATAAGTTTTTTGCCATATATGGCTCAGTATTTTTTATAGAGAATACAAAGGGACAACGACTGGTGTATAAAAAAATGTATAGTCCCATTTAAAAAAACCACGTTCGCGGTTATAACTCCTTAACCCTTCTATTTAGAAAAAAACGAAGAGCAGCAGGACGTGCCCCCTTCGAAACCAAGCAACTTTTGTTCGAAACATTTTTTAATATCTCGAAAAATAAGCGAGATACATCGAAAAATGTCGATCGAACACTTGGAAATTTCCAAGAATTTGACGTCATTTCTTGGAAATGTTTTTCGATCGACCTCCTATCGTATCATGTTCTCCTAATACAAAATCGCATTTTCGGACAAAAATTTTACTTCGATCAGGGAATTTCGATGGCAATCTTTTTTGTTAAATAACTCGCTTATTCTTCACGATATTAAAAAATGCTTGGAATAAAAGTTGCATGGTTTCGAAAGGGCTGTATTCCGGTGCACTCAATTTTTTTTTACATCAACTCATAAAAAAGTTATCAAGGTCAGCTTTATTTTTTTAAATAGCACTATACACTTTTTTATACACCAATCATTGCAGTTTGGCATTCTCTATAAAAATGATTAGGGGTATTTTTAGTGAAAAACCATTAGTTTAGAAGATATTAATTATCTCTTAAACTATAAGTTTTTTGCCATATATGGCTCAGTACTTTTTTATAGAGAATACAAAGGGACAACGACTGGTGTATAAAAAAATGTATAGTCCCATTTAAAAAAACCACGTTCGCGCTTATAACTCCTTAACCCTTCTATTTAGAAAAAAACGAAGAGCAGCAGGACGTGCCCCCCTCGAAACCAAGCAACTTTTGTTCGAAACATTTTTTAATATCTCGAAAAATAAGCGAGATACATCGAAAAATGTCGATCGAACACTTGGAAATTTCCAAGAATTTGACGTCATTTCTTGGAAATGTTTTTCGATCGACCTCCTATCGTATCATGTTCTCCTAATACAAAATCGCATTTTCGGACAAAAATTTTACTTCGATCAGGGAATTTCGATGGCAATCTTTTTTGTTAAATAACTCGCTTATTCTTCACGATATTAAAAAATGCTTGGAATAAAAGTTGCATGGTTTCGAAAGGGCTGTATTCCGGTGCACTCAATTTTTTTTTACATCAACTCATAAAAAAGTTATCAAGGTCAGCTTTATTTTTTTAAATAGCACTATACACTTTTTTATACACCAATCTATGCAGTTTGGCATTCTCTATAAAAATGATTAGGGGTATTTTTAGTGAAAAACCATTAGTTTAGAAGATATTAATTATCTCTTAAACTATAAGTTTTTTGCCATATATGGCTCAGTACTTTTTTATAGAGAATACAAAGGGACAACGACTGGTGTATAAAAAAATGTATAGTCCCATTTAAAAAAACCACGTTCGCGCTTATAACTCCTTAACCCTTCTATATAAAAAAAAACGAACAGCAGCAGGACGTGCCCCCCTCGAAACCAAGCAACTTTTGTTCGAAACATTTTTTAATATCTCGAAAAATAAGCGAGATACATCGAAAAATGTCGATCGAACACTTGGAAATTTCCAAGAATTTGACGTCATTTCTTGGAAATGTTTTTCGATCGACCTCCTATCGTATCATGTTCTCCTAATACAAAATCGCATTTTCGGACAAAAATTTTACTTCGATCAGGGAATTTCGATGGCAATCTTTTTTGTTAAATAACTCGCTTATTCTTCACGATATTAAAAAATGCTTGGAATAAAAGTTGCATGGTTTCGAAAGGGCTGTATTCCGGTGCACTCAATTTTTTTTTACATCAACTCATAAAAAAGTTATCAAGGTCAGCTTTATTTTTTTAAATAGCACTATACACTTTTTTATACACCAATCTATTGCAGTTTGGCATTCTCTATAAAAATGATTAGGGGTATTTTTAGTGAAAAACCATTAGTTTAGAAGATATTAATTATCTCTTAAACTATAAGTTTTTTGCCATATATGGTTCAGTACTTTTTTATAGAGAATACAAAGGGACAACGACTGGTGTATAAAAAAATGTATAGTCCCATTTAAAAAAACCACGTTCGCGCTTATAACTCCTTAACCCTTCTATTTAGAAAAAAACGAAGAGCAGCAGGACGTGCCCCCCTCGAAACCAAGCAACTTTTGTTCGAAACATTTTTTAATATCTCGAAAAATAAGCGAGATACATCGAAAAATGTCGATCGAACACTTGGAAATTTCCAAGAATTTGACGTCATTTCTTGGAAATGTTTTTCGATCGACCTCCTATCGTATCATGTTCTCCTAATACAAAATCGCATTTTCGGACAAAAATTTTACTTCGATCAGGGAATTTCGATGGCAATCTTTTTTGTTAAATAACTCGCTTATTCTTCACGATATTAAAAAATGCTTGGAATAAAAGTTGCATGGTTTCGAAAGGGCTGTATTCCGGTGCACTCAATTTTTTTTTACATCAACTCATAAAAAAGTTATCAAGGTCAGCTTTATTTTTTTAAATAGCACTATACACTTTTTTATACACCAAACTATGCAGTTTGGCATTCTCTATAAAAATGATTAGGGGTATTTTTAGTGAAAAACCATTAGTTTAGAAGATATTAATTATCTCTTAAACTATAAGTTTTTTGCCATATATGGCTCAGTACTTTTTTATAGAGAATACAAAGGGACAACGACTGGTGTATAAAAAAATGTATAGTCCCATTTAAAAAAACCACGTTCGCGCTTATAACTCCTTAACCCTTCTATTTAAAAAAAAACGAACAGCAGCAGGACGTGCCCCCCTCGAAACCAAGCAACTTTTGTTCGAAACATTTTTTAATATCTCGAAAAATAAGCGAGATACATCGAAAAATGTCGATCGAACACTTGGAAATTTCCAAGAATTTGACGTCATTTCTTGGAAATGTTTTTCGATCGACCTCCTATCGTATCATGTTCTCCTAATACAAAATCGCATTTTCGGACAAAAATTTTACTTCGATCAGGGAATTTCGATGGCAATCTTTTTTGTTAAATAACTCGCTTATTCTTCACGATATTAAAAAATGCTTGGAATAAAAGTTGCATGGTTTCGAAAGGGCTGTATTCCGGTGCACTCAATTTTTTTTTACATCAACTCATAAAAAAGTTATCAAGGTCAGCTTTATTTTTTTAAATAGCACTATACACTTTTTTATACACCAAACTATGCAGTTTGGCATTCTCTATAAAAATGATTAGGGGTATTTTTAGTGAAAAACCATTAGTTTAGAAGATATTAATTATCTCTTAAACTATAAGTTTTTTGCCATATATGGCTTAGTACTTTTTTATAGAGAATACAAAGGGACAACGACTGGTGTATAAAAAAATGTATAGTCCCATTTAAAAAAACCACGTTCGCGCTTATAACTCCTTAACCCTTCTATTTAGAAAAAAACGAAGAGCAGCAGGACGTGCCCCCCTCGAAACCAAGCAACTTTTGTTCGAAACATTTTTTAATATCTCGAAAAATAAGCGAGATACATCGAAAAATGTCGATCGAACACTTGGAAATTTCCAAGAATTTGACGTCATTTCTTGGAAATGTTTTTCGATCGACCTCCTATCGTATCATGTTCTCCTAATACAAAATCGCATTTTCGGACAAAAATTTTACTTCGATCAGGGAATTTCGATGGCAATCTTTTTTGTTAAATAACTCGCTTATTCTTCACGATATTAAAAAATGCTTGGAATAAAAGTTGCATGGTTTCGAAAGGGCTGTATTCCGGTGCACTCAATTTTTTTTTACATCAACTCATAAAAAAGTTATCAAGGTCAGCTTTATTTTTTTAAATAGCACTATACACTTTTTTATACACCAATCATTGCAGTTTGGCATTCTCTATAAAAATGATTAGGGGTATTTTTAGTGAAAAACCATTAGTTTAGAAGATATTAATTATCTCTTAAACTATAAGTTTTTTGCCATATATGGCTCAGTACTTTTTTATAGAGAATACAAAGGGACAACGACTGGTGTATAAAAAAATGTATAGTCCCATTTAAAAAAACCACGTTCGCGCTTATAACTCCTTAACCCTTCTATATAAAAAAAAACGAACAGCAGCAGGACGTGCCCCCCTCGAAACCAAGCAACTTTTGTTCGAAACATTTTTTAATATCTCGAAAAATAAGCGAGATACATCGAAAAATGTCGATCGAACACTTGGAAATTTCCAAGAATTTGACGTCATTTCTTGGAAATGTTTTTCGATCGACCTCCTATCGTATCATGTTCTCCTAATACAAAATCGCATTTTCGGACAAAAATTTTACTTCGATCAGGGAATTTCGATGGCAATCTTTTTTGTTAAATAACTCGCTTATTCTTCACGATATTAAAAAATGCTTGGAATAAAAGTTGCATGGTTTCGAAAGGGCTGTATTCCGGTGCACTCAATTTTTTTTTACATCAACTCATAAAAAAGTTATCAAGGTCAGCTTTATTTTTTTAAATAGCACTATACACTTTTTTATACACCAAACTATGCAGTTTGGCATTCTCTATAAAAATGATTAGGGGTATTTTTAGTGAAAAACCATTAGTTTAGAAGATATTAATTATCTCTTAAACTATAAGTTTTTTGCCATATATGGTTCAGTACTTTTTTATAGAGAATACAAAGGGACAACGACTGGTGTATAAAAAAATGTATAGTCCCATTTAAAAAAACCACGTTCGCGCTTATAACTCCTTAACCCTTCTATTTAGAAAAAAACGAAGAGCAGCAGGACGTGCCCCCCTCGAAACCAAGCAACTTTTGTTCGAAACATTTTTTAATATCTCGAAAAATAAGCGAGATACATCGAAAAATGTCGATCGAACACTTGGAAATTTCCAAGAATTTGACGTCATTTCTTGGAAATGTTTTTCGATCGACCTCCTATCGTATCATGTTCTCCTAATACAAAATCGCATTTTCGGACAAAAATTTTACTTCGATCAGGGAATTTCGATGGCAATCTTTTTTGTTAAATAACTCGCTTATTCTTCACGATATTAAAAAATGCTTGGAATAAAAGTTGCATGGTTTCGAAAGGGCTGTATTCCGGTGCACTCAATTTTTTTTTACATCAACTCATAAAAAAGTTATCAAGGTCAGCTTTATTTTTTTAAATAGCACTATACACTTTTTTATACACCAATCTATGCAGTTTGGCATTCTCTATAAAAATGATTAGGGGTATTTTTAGTGAAAAACCATTAGTTTAGAAGATATTAATTATCTCTTAAACTATAAGTTTTTTGCCATATATGGCTCAGTACTTTTTTATAGAGAATACAAAGGGACAACGACTGGTGTATAAAAAAATGTATAGTCCCATTTAAAAAAACCACGTTCGCGCTTATAACTCCTTAACCCTTCTATTTAGAAAAAAACGAAGAGCAGCAGGACGTGCCCCCCTCGAAACCAAGCAACTTTTGTTCGAAACATTTTTTAATATCTCGAAAAATAAGCGAGATACATCGAAAAATGTCGATCGAACACTTGGAAATTTCCAAGAATTTGACGTCATTTCTTGGAAATGTTTTTCGATCGACCTCCTATCGTATCATGTTCTCCTAATACAAAATCGCATTTTCGGACAAAAATTTTACTTCGATCAGGGAATTTCGATGGCAATCTTTTTTGTTAAATAACTCGCTTATTCTTCACGATATTAAAAAATGCTTGGAATAAAAGTTGCATGGTTTCGAAAGGGCTGTATTCCGGTGCATTCAATTTTTTTTTACATCAACTCATAAAAAAGTTATCAAGGTCAGCTTTATTTTTTTAAATAGCACTATACACTTTTTTATACACCAATCTATGCAGCTTGGTATTCTCTATAAAAATGATTAGGGGTATTTTTAGTAAAAAACCATTAGTTTAGAAGATATTAATTATCTCTTAAACTATAAGTTTTTTGCCATATATGGCTTAGTACTTTTTTATAGAGAATGCAAGGGGACAACGACTGGTGTATAGAAAAATGTATAGTCCCATTTAAAAAAACCATGTTCGCGCTTATAACTCCTTAACCCTTCTATTTAGAAAAAAACGAACGGCAGCAGGACGTGCCCCCCTCGAAACCAAGTAACTTTTGTTCGAAACATTTTTTAATATCTCGAAAAGTAAGCGAGATACATCGAAAAATGTCGATCGAACACTTGGAAATTTCCAAGAATTTGACGTCAGTTCCAAGAATTTTAGAGATACACAGAAATAGACCCGAGTTCCAAGAATTTTAGATATTCCAAGAACTCGACGTCATTTCCAAGATTTTCTGGGATTCCGAGAATTTAACGTCATTTCTTGGAAAAATTTTTCGATCGACCTCCTATCCTATCATGTTCTCCTAATACAAAGTCGCATTTTTGGCCAAAGTTTCTTTTGTTTCAACCATTTGAAAAATTCCAGGAATTTTACGTCATTTCCTAGAATTTTAAAGATTCTCGGAATTCGACGTCATTTCCAGGAATTTTAGAAATTCCGAGAATTTGACGTCATTTCTTGGAAATATTTTTCGATCGACCTCCTATCGTATCATGTTCTCCTAATACAAAGTCGAATTTTTCGACTAAAATTTTTCTTCCTTCAGGAATTTCGATGTCAATCTTTTTTCTTAAATATCTTCTTTATTATGCTTTATATCAAAAAATGCTTGGAATAGAAGTTGAATGGTTTGGAAAGGGCTATATTCTGGTAGCCTCAGTTTTTTTGTAAGTTAACTCGTAAAAAATGTTGTTATTCAAATATTAGTGTAGAATTTATTCTTACCTTTTTTTATACTTACCTTTCGTACTTACCTTCTTTTATCTTTTCTATCAGTCGTATCTTCAAGAATTAGTTATTTTTTAAAAATTTACTTAAATCTAATGGATTGAAGGAAATATAGAATGGGATATTATTTTAATATCTCATTTATATTTCATAATGTGATATTAAAAAATGAGATAAAAATTATATGGTTTGAAGAAAGGAATGTTTTTTTCTTAATTCTTTCACAAATGGGCGCATTGAAGCCTTATGGAAATTTACAGTGTTTCTTTAAACGGAATTATATATTTTTTAATGAATTAATAAATGCAACACAATAGTCTCTATAAAAAAGTACTAAGGCATTCATAGCACAAAACCATTAAAAGTTTAAAAAATATTTAATTAAATTAAATTATTTTTTAAACTTTAAGTCATTTGCTATATGGAATTTAGTACTTTTTTTTTATAGAAAATGATGAGATGCATTTATTGAAGCATTAAAGAATATAAAATTCTATTTAAAAAATCAACGTTAACTTTCATAAATCTTCTATGGATCAACATATGGAAAAATTAAGAACATAAGAATATTTCCTTTTCGAAACCATTTAACTTTTATCTAAAAAGTTTTTTAATATTATGAAAAACAAACGAAATAATCGAAATAAATAATATAAAGTAATCATTATTTTTTAATTCTATTAGAAATAAAATAAAAGTTATTATAGCTTTAGTATTATAAAATATAATAGCTTTCATTATAAAAAATATGTACGTAAAAAGAAATATTTTCATTTAAGTATTTATTGAGCAAAAAAAAAAGGTTTCAGAGCACGGAGAAAAAATGTTATCTGATAGAAAATAGTTATACAAATGATAAATGTAAGATAAGTATTTAAAACTCTTTAAAACTCCTATTAAATTATATTAATTTTTTACAGATGGACATGTGGAGAATTTAAAGGAATTAACTTTGTCTTTTTAAATAGAATTATGTGTTTTTCAGTACACTGACAGATACAACTGGGTATTCTCCATAAAAAGGTAATCTTTTATATTTCTATGATGCATATTCCTGAATAATCCTGTGTTTCTAGACTCCTATTATCTATATTCCTTAATCCTATTTATTCCTGTGTTCCTATATTTCTATTTTCCTTATTATTCGTGTTCCTTTATCCTATATTCCTCTATTCCTATCCATATTTCCTAATTTTGTATATTCCTATCTTCCTATACTCCTACTATCCATATTCCTTAATCCTATTTATTCCTGTGTTCCTTTTCTCCTACTACCTTTTCTCCACATTCCTCAGTCCTATTTTTTTCCTATTTTCCGATTATCCATGTTCCTTAATCCTGAATATTCCCGTGTTCCTAAATTCCTATTATCTATATTCCTTAACCCTTTAGAATTAAGAAAACTGTTGAAAAACATAAAAAAATAAAAAAGCAGCTGAGAGAAAGGTAAGTAATAAAAGGTAAGTAGAGGTAAGTAAAGGTAAGTATTTTACAAATAATTTTTGAAAATTTTCGAAAATGTAAATAAACAAACCGAGAATGTAAACAAACATTGAAAATGTAAATAAACAAACCAATGTTTGTAAACAAACCGAAATTTTAACGCCAGGCCTTTAAAATTTCGAAAATTTCGAAAAATTTTATAAAAATAAACATTGGAAACGTAAATAAACAAACCGAGAATGTAAACAAACATTGAAAATGTAAATAAACAAACCAATGTTTGTAAACAAACCGAAATTTTAACGCCAGGCCTTTAAATTTTCGAAAATTTCGAAAAATTTTATAAAAATAAACATTGGAAACGTAAATAAACAAATCGAGAATGTAAACAAACATTGAAAATGTAAATAAACAAACCAATGTTTGTAAACAAACCGAAATTTTAACGCCAGGGCTTTAAAATTTCCAAAATTTCGAAAATTTTTATGAAAATAAACATTGGAAACGTAAATAAACAAATCGAGAATGTAAACAAACATTGAAAATGTAAATAAACAAACCAATGTTTGTAAACAAACCGAAATTTTAACGCCAGGCCTTTAAAATTTCGAAAATTTCGAAAAATTTTATAAAAATAAACATTGGAAACGTAAATAAACAAATCGAGAATGTAAACAAACATTGGAAATGTAAATAAACAAACCAATGTTTGTAAACAAACCGAAATTTTAACGCCAGGCCTTTAAAATTTCGAAAATTTCGAAAAATTTTATAAAAATAAACATTGGAAACGTAAATAAACAAATCGAGAATGTAAACAAACATTGAAAATGTAAATAAACAAACCAATGTTTGTAAACAAACCGAAATTTTAACGCCAGGCCTTTAAAATTTCGAAAATTTCGAAAAATTTTATAAAAATAAACATTGGAAACGTAAATAAACAAATCGAGAATGTAAACAAACATTGGAAATGTAAATAAACAAACCAATGTTTGTAAACAAACCGAAATTTTAACGCCAGGCCTTTAAAATTTCGAAAATTTCGAAAAATTTTATAAAAATAAACATTGGAAACGTAAATAAACAAATCGAGAATGTAAACAAACATTGGAAATGTAAATAAACAAACCAATGTTTGTAAACAAACCGAAATTTTAACGCCAGGCCTTTAAAATTTCGAAAATTTCGAAAATTTTTATGAAAATAAACATTGGAAACGTAAATAAACAAATCGAGAATGTAAACAAACATTGGAAATGTAAATAAACAAACCAATGTTTGTAAACAAACCGAAATTTTAACGCCAGGGCTTTAAATTTTCGAAAATTTTTTAAAAATTTAATGTACTTACCTTATACTTACCTTATACTTACCTTTTTAATCAATATTTTTTATGGTAAATCTTTTTTTTAACAGTTTACTTATATCTAATTATAAAATTTGATATACTTACCTCATACTTACCTTTTTAATCTGCCATATTTTCTGAAATAAATCTTTTTTTCAACAGTTTACTTATATCTAGTTATAAAATTTTGATGTATTTATCTTTTACTTACTTTTTTAATCCGCTATATTTTCTGAAACAACTCTTCTTTTGAACAGCTTACTTATATCTAATTATAAAATTTGATATATTTACTTTTTTTGTATCATCTATCCTTTCCATATTTATTTCTTTGTCATCATCATACATCTAGCAACTAAAAAAGAAAAAAGAAAAAAATACAAACATATATTTAAAATATGCATAGAATATATAAAAAGCAATTATCTATATATATTTTAAGATTATGAAAATATATAATAATATTAAAATATTATTAAATTATTATTAAAATTGATCACGTGGTAGACTTAGAAATTATATGCATCTCTTGATGCATATATTGTCATAGTTACTTAAATCGATCAAAAATGTAGAAAAAAATTAGATCAATCTCTATAAAATGGAAATTTAAAAAATTTTATCTCTAAAAATTCCAAAATTCAAAAAATATATTAGTTCCAAGAATAAATTCCGAGAATTCGACGTTATTTCTAAAAATTTCTCGAGCGATCACTTATCAATTTATATTCTCCTAATACAAAATCGAATTTTTAGTTAAAAATTTCATTCATTCTGTTTATTTATAAAATATCTTGGAATTTGATATAATTTTCAAGAATTTGTTTCTTTTTCTTTTTCTTCTTTTACATTCTAACTAATTCAGAAATATCGATGAATAAGTTCTATTGAAAAAGAACAATTAAACTTTCATACGATTTTTCCACATACGAAATTATAAATAATATCAAAATGTGCTTCTATTAGAATCATTCAATTTTTATCTGAAATATTTCCCTATTGTTGTATAGAAAAATAGCGATATAAAGAAATCAAAAAAGATGATAATATCTTAAGATATATCTTGTATCTTATTTTCAGCATTCGATGAATTTAAACAATCCAATGGAAGCAAAATATTTCATACAAAATTCACATAATTTTCACATAGAATTGATTCGATCCGCCATACTTTCCATCGACGACAGCGACGCCAATGGCGGGAACGTGACTTAACATTATCGCGGCGATTTCGATCGTTAATACGAACCGCCTCACAATACCAATAATAATAGTAATAAGAAGAAGAATAACAACTAAGGTAATGGAAGAGTAAGAAGCGTTCGAGTAACGACGGAAAGGATGGGATACAGGAACGATGTCCCATTGTACGCTTACCTGTCCCGATACCAGGCATGAACTGGCCTGAACAATCGGAAGAAACGCCAGGTGAAATCGATAGCGGCCACGTTGGTCACACTTTGCTGCCTCAGGATGTACCCGAACACTCGGGGCATATCCAGTCACCGTGCACCTTTTTCCTTTCCCCCCACCTCCGCGTTACTGCTCCTTTTTTCCCATCGTTCAACTTAGCCCATCCAAGGAATCACGGTCACTGACCCGTTAATATTAAACAGCATTCATAATATCTGAGAAATACGCGTTTGGATGAAAATGGTCCTGATTAGGGATCGTGATTACACTGATAATAGTGATTTTAATTTTTCTCGATGACTCTCTACTTTTTGAAGTCTTCTTTCATCGATTTTTCTTCGAACTTGTGTTAATTTGAATTGGAACACATTGTATAATATCGTGGTTAAGTGACGAGAAATTATTGACATTTTATTAAAAAATAATATAATGATTCGTGAATTTATTACGTAACAACATATTACACCTATACCACAATGCAAACTTCAATCCTGCTCTTCAGAACCTTTAACTTCCTAACCTCGATCAAAAAATGATGCAGCTATAGTTATGCAAATTTTAGAAAGCTCATAGATAAAAAAAAATAACTCGACCCATCGTCGTCGTCACGAAATTCCGAATTCAAAAAGAAAAAAAAAAAAAGAAAAAAAAATCAAGAACAATACAATAAAAACCCTTTAAGCTCATCTCACGTTTCATTTGACGCGTTTCACATTATAAGTAAGTACTTATCTCATAAGTAAAAACTGTCGTAACGAATCACAAGCGATTTTTGCCCATGGATCCGCGAATCCTCCGTTTCTTCTTTCATTAAGACGGTATAATCATTGCTTTTAACGAAGCATCCGAATGTTTCTTTAACGACTCGTCCCTGATGCATTAACGCGATGCAAAGGAAATCGTCTTTATTACCGACCGAGCGAGCCACACTGTGGCAATCCATCGGGTGTTTTTTTTTTTTTTTATCAGGAGTCGCGCAACACTCGGCAATTTCCATCGGTTATGCACCCTGAACGCTGTTATTTCAGCGTTATTAGCGGATTCTATCCGGTTCTACCTCGTGTCGGCCCTCACTCGACCGATTGATAATCGGCAACGAGCGGAGAAAGTATTTTACCGACGCAACGATCGAAATAATCGATTTCCATCGTTCGTCAATGCACGCTAATCGCTTTGGAACAGGATAGAACGATTTAAGGCCACGATTTTCATTCACTCGTTCGATCGGCATCGTTTCCTTTAATCGATTCGACTGGGATTATCGTGTGGATGATACGTGTCAGTTTGTGTAATTGGGGAAATTATTGGATGTATTCGAGAACATCCAACTTGGAATCGCTTACGAAATAATGAAAAAAAAAAAAAAAATTATTAATTTAAGATCTTTATTTCAATTCGAATTTTATAAAATTTATATTTTATACAATTCCACTTAAAAGAACAAATTTGACGTATCCTCCTCTACTAATTTTGTTTCTTTGGAAACAATTTAAAATAATTATTTTCACAGAAATCTTTTATTTCTCGTTAAAATCATTATTTATGGAGAATTATGGTTTCATTCATCTATTCTGTACATATTTAATAGTTATAGTTTTTTTTTTTTTGGATTTGTACAATTGGTCATGCACATGGTATCATGAAGAGTATATACAAAAGTATCATATGCATATAGTTATTATTATAAGGTTAGAAGTTTGACTATCAAACGGATTAAGGTGTGGCCTCTGTAAAAACCGAACCGTGACCAACTAATATCTCACATTCTGTTGGTAATTATAATTCATCTTATTCTCTGGACGGTAAAAGCATTACCACAATCGAGAGATAGTACTGGATTCGAAGCAACCTAAATATTTTCTTATAATCATTAAACCGTGACTATGCTACTATGATTTATTTCACAACATATGCGAAAAACGTTTATTCAAAAACGTTACGATGATTAATTTCCATAATGAACGTGGAAAATATTTATCCAAGTTTTCATTTTCAAATGTCAATATACATAAATTAGAAATTTTCTGAATTATGCAATTTATTAAAAAAAATAAATGGATGGAACGTGTTTGATGGAACTCTCGAGACGAATCGAAACAATTTGCTGAATTTGTCTCTATTTTGGAGAAATAATTTTTATTTCGATAAAGAAAATATAAATTTCTTCCCCAGATCGAAAGAAACATTCTTTCTGCAAAGTTTTAATCGATATGATATGATTTGTCGTTTATACAATAAATTATTTCTGATGATTAAATCTTTCTCGAATGAACAATAACAAAATCCTTCGTGTCAATTCCTTATCTTATTTCCTTCAAAAAACAGAGGGGTATCGTAACATCGTTGATCCTTGTTCCACCACAGATTCCAATTTTTCTTATTACTTCGAATCGATCGAATTAAAAAAATATCGCGGTAATGGAGAGTAACGAATCTAAGAGTCATAGAATAACGAACGAGTCACGACTATATCATAAACCTAGTTCACGTTGCAAATCTTGACGTATCTATGATCCAATCGCTTCACGATTTAAACGTTGTATGATTTATTCCATTCACGATCTTTCCTTTCATTCTCTATGTCCAAATATACTTTCGTATACCATTGTATAAAAAAGAAAGAAAAAAGAGAGAAAAAGAAATAATAACACGTGTATACACGTGTACATTGTTTCCAATTATTAATCATTAAAAATAACCAGATCGATATCTCTATCTTCTAAAATAAGAAATCTTATTTTTATTGTCAATATAAATCGACAAATTTGATTATAAATTAATGGATTATTAAGAGAAAATAGGATAAATGGATCACTGTCGATCGATCTAATCAAGGAGGGGAGAGATCGTGATCGATAATTAAAAAGGAAAACCCGTTTCAAACTTTGTGTCGCTGTATTAATTAGAACCTGGTGGCTTCCTGTGTAATTTTCTCAAGGTTTAAAATGCTGTCAATCGAGAAGGAAATATTAATAGGCTTGTTACAACTTCCCTTTATTAATGGATACTCAATCAATTCGATGAGTTAACAATCAATGCGTGGAATAATTAAAAACAAAAATTAATTTAATCAAATTAAAAACTTGCTCGACTTCTACTTCCTGCATAGTTTTTCGAAATTAATTGATCCAATTTCTCTCGAATTTTCTTCATCTCGCCTCTTTCACCGCATTTTTCCTCCCAGCTTTCTACGCTAATTGTCATCTTGCACCGTTTCTCGCGCCCCTTCCTTGTCTCAGAAAAGGAGGATCCGCTCGTTACATGTATCCGCGGATCGACGCAACAATGTCCATCATCGGTCGTTTGCCCTTATTCCGAGCCGAGTGAAATCCAACAGTGTGGAGATCCACGATCCTTAAATGGCGCTTTGATCCGCTTCTCGGTTTGTGCGGCAGTTCACCGCGGTGTCTAATTGCGATGAAAGCGATGATGAAGTGGACACCCGGCTCCGCGAATTACGAGCAACGAGGTCGAAGCGAAACGCTAAATATTCGAATCGTGGTTAACTTTAGCCAATGAAATTTGTAAAAATGGGTTACAATTTTATTTAATATTTTTTTTCTGAATAATGCAAGGTTTATTAATTGATTCTTGTATATCTCAAAGGTTCTATGAACTACATGATTTTTAATATTATACGATATATATTGCATTACGAATAAACGTGTTACAATTTCGTTTTGCCTCAGAAATCGAGAGGATGTGGATTACATCTTTTTATAAGATATAAGAGCTAATATTTTCTATACGATAGAAATTTTCTAGGGATGATTGTTGAGGAAGAAGATTGAGGGTGGTATTTTTTTTTTTTTTTGATAAGCAAGATATAATTTTCGAAATAGTCGAAAGAAGTTTCTCCTTTAAACCGATACTCATTCACTTTCCTAAAGGAGAAACTTCGAATATTCGCCCGTTTAATAAAATTGGATCTCAGTTTTGTTTAGGTTAATAATAAATAGATATACAATATATATATTTCTCGGAAGTATGGGCGGTTAGATATCGATCTGAATTTCCTTTTTTCTTCTATCCTCAGAAATTACGTCTAATTCTATCCTTTCTACACCATTACACAGCAGAAACATGATGCGGACGGAGTCCAAATAAAAGGACGAAAGAAGAATTAATTTCATCCTTTTCCCCGAGCAGAATGTTACGATATTCTTTATTCTATATTCAGTCGCCATGGTAATTTCTCTATATATTTATCACGTTGTAATAAACCGAAACCTCGCAATAAACGAACCGATCACGGAGCGATCGATAACGATCGGCGAAGGAACACCTGGTTTGCATGAAAAATAAAAGGGAAAAAAATTGGCTAAAGTGTGACTTCGAAGCTACAAATTATTCCCAATCTTCTGCAATCAAATACTTTTCGAAAAACTTCTTTCCCATTTCCACCGTGAAATCCAAGATGCATTATTATTTTATCTCATTCTTACAAGCCTCGTCGCTGGATCATCGATCGCAATCACTATTCGATTTAACACGTTTTGTTCATTAATAAAGAAACGAATTTATAGAGAAAATTGCTTCTAAAACTTCTTTTCTAAATCAATTCCAACCTGAATCCTTGAGGCTCGAATATTTCTCCTCGTCGAAACAATGTAGAAATCCCAATCCCTGTCGATACCAATAAAAAAAAAAAAATAGAACATCATCAAGAAGGCCTCGTTATCATCTATTTTCCAGTCAGGGACTGGCGGTAGACCGTGGAGATAGCATCGTTATCCCAGCAATCGTGACCAATTATATTCGTCGCAAAAGCAGCCGACATGGAAATCGATCATGGACACCGGATCCTTTTCTTTTCCTTTTTTTTTCTTTTTTCTTTTTTTATTATTAAACGGGTAAACATCGATATCGGCCATCGTCGGGTATTAGCCGCAACGAAAATTACCCTGGACACTGGCTGAGCCGCGCCTCTCGCCACGAGATCGGCCAATGATCCATCCATCCGCCGATGGTTATTGCTTTTTCGCGAAATTGTTATTATTAGACGATACCGATCTCTTGTGTAAAAGTGGCACTTTCTAGGCCGTCCTCGAGGAGGATTCATCCTCGTGAGGAGAAATCGATACGAGGGGCTGCTCGTTTGTAATTAGAGGATTGGCGCAGGTGGACGCGTTAACGAGGAATCAACCGATCGTTGAGAATGGGATACGGTTTTTGAGCAGAGACGGTCTGAGACCGTTTGGATGGTGAGATGACAGGGAGGGGGTTGGAATATAATCGCGATGTTGTCTACTCGTTGTCTTTTTGGATATTTTTGAAGAGACGTTTACAATTTGTGACGTTTGGGGATATTCTGAAGTATTATTACGATGATTTCGTTTGATTCGCGAGTAAAAGAATCTTGGATATTAGAAATTGCGTTGAATATCAAGATCGTAATTGACAATGTATAGAATCGAAAGTAATTAAGTGGGAATTATTTTCACGAAATTTTTATCTCGAAAATTTTCCAATTTTCAATGGAAACAAATTAAAAAAGAAAAAAAAAAACGGGACGGGCGTGTACCGTTGTACGGATGGAAATTAAAGCGTGCACGATGAATCTTCCGTTTGATGACGAATCTGAAAAATAAAAGGGGGAAGTTTTTAGCAATAAAAGTTGATCGAGCATGACGATTTAACGATCGATGAAGCCAATCTAATAGTAGAATAACGAAGGCCCAGGTGCGAACGATTAAAGTGAAAATGCCAGTCGGCTTCCAATTTTCTATTTTATTTCAAGCCTGACAGAAGAGTGGCGCGTGTGGCGGATATTTAATAAACGTTCCGTTTCTTCGAGCTGCAATTAGTAGCCGATCGAAAAAGGTAGGGCGATAATTACGTGGATCGTAAATTCTCGGTTAAATTAGTCAGGGCAACATGCGTATAGATTTTACGATGCACTTTGCAATCGACGCTGGTGGCGCTCCTTAAGTAATATTATTTGTATACCAATCGAGATTTATGGACGTGTGGTGTGGTGTAATTAAAAAGGTCATTACGTTTCTTTGGGAAAATTAAAAGTGAAATTGAAAGCGTATAGGCTACCATAGAAAATCGAAATCCGATAATATTCGATTTTGCTAGGGGAAAACCATGATGGCTTTAACGATGGTTTTAATGTTATTGCCGTGTGAGTTATCTAGTTACCCGCTTTCTTAAGCGATATTCGTTATGTTACGTTATCGAGATTTATGAATGCTGGCTTTGACGTGGCGTAATTAAAAAGGAAATTACGTTTCTTTCTGGGGGATATTAAAAGTGTGAAATTGAAAACGCGTATAGATTAGCGTATATCGAAATTTATCCATCTCACCTCAGGGGAAATTGTATATAATAATAGCGATTTTAAGGAAATCGCGTTACGTATTTTCTTATCGAATTTTTTTTTTTTTTTTTTTAATATCTTGTGACACTTGTCGTTTGTACAAATTGTTGACCGACAGAGAGATGATGATAGATCGAGATGACAAAGAAATCTATCTTGGAGGATTATATAGGGATACCGAAACAAGATGAATCGAAGAAGAGGATGATGCGAATAACATTCCTACGCGTTCAGGAAATATGTACAGGATAAAGTAATCAGATAGCACAAAATACGAGAAGAAAGTAATTCCATGAAATTGCTAATTTTAGAAAAAATATGCAATTTAGAAATTGAATGAAGAAAATTGAAGAAAGAAGACGAAAGGGATGATTGAAACGTAGGCAACTAATAGTATGTAATAATACATCACATATCGATGATATTCACGTGAAATTTGATTATATAACACGTATCGTTTATTCGAAAAATTTACGATTATTCCTTGCGGTAAAATTTTGACATTTCCATCGAAAAAAAATTTTTCGTTGGAAACGAAACAAGATTAAAAATAAAATATATTGAATAGATACAACGATGAAGGTGTTACCGATATCTCAGAATATGGAAGATGATTCTTTCCTTATACCGCAAAACTGACCTTTTATATTTTTCAATACTTTTAAATCGATCACTTTGACGAGATATGAAACGATTTGTAATTTTGACACTTGGCCGAATTTACGACTCGCTCGAACTCGCTTTCAGATTTAATACTGTAGGTGCGTAGGTTGTAATAATTCACACGTCAAACGTCAAGTTAATCTCACGTGATGTATCAATGTAAAATATGTACAAAGTAATGATAGCTGTCGATGTTAGGGTACTTAGCATTTACCTACGCAACCATCACTTATATATTATTATATATCACGAGAATTATCTATTCGGATGATCTTTCTCGTGTTTCAAGTTTCGAATAACGAAATCTCCAATGTAACGCGAAATTTGGATAGAAATATTAAAATTATAATTACACTTTATATATATATATATATATAAATATATAAATTAACCAATTTTCGTATTCCCTTTCCTAAAATTTATCTTTGGAAAAGCACGATCAATTTCTTCTTAATTGGTCTCAGAAAAAAATTGAGAGAGAGTTTATCGCGTTTATAAATATACTAAAATTTGATTCACTTTCAGAATCAATCGAACGCTTTCGTTTCAATTAAAATCTACGTCTCTCGTTAACCCATTAAAAATTAAATAATCCACACTCCATTAATGCTCATCTCTTGTTCGAATCAACGTGTTCCAATCAAACCTTGAAATCTCCATTAAATCTTAATTTTCACGGATCACATTAGAACATCGTATAACCATAAAACAATCGCTTACGGATGATCACGATCAATTAATATGAAAAACGGTATACTGATCAAGCACAGTATCTGATAAAAAAAAGAAACTTTCCTTTCCGAAATTCACTCACAATTATTAAATTTCTAACAGTTAGTTATCCTTCGATGCTAAATTTCTATCAAACGAAACGTAGATGGCGCTGAGAATCGTCTCGCTCTCTACCACAGCGCCATCTCTCTCTCCATCTCTCTTCATCCAACCCAAATTACCCAATAACTCGATAAATATTCCTTAACCAACATTTTTCTATACCAATCTGTACGTTTCTTTTCTTCAGAAGAACACCCTCTATTTATATTTTCTATTCGTATCTTTAGCTCCATTTTAACGCACACGTTCATTCATCGTCATCCCGCACGCGCACACTTTCACACAAATCCTCCTCGTCGAACACGATCTCCATCTATTCTTCATTTGCCAAGGTGCGCGCGTCACGGTTCATCGAGCTTCGTTATCACGCCTCTCCGCGCCATTTGACGCGTGTTTTCCCGCGAAACAGCTGGAATCCCGCGATGGGATCGAGCGGGCTTCGGCAACAAGGGTGTGCAACGTTTGTAATTGGTGGCGGCGTGACGGTGGAACGATTTATCGATACCGCGGACCCACCCGTGGCCAAGAGAACAAAGCAATAATATATCAGGATAGCCCGTTACGCGCGCATCGTGTACCGTTATCAAGGACAATTACGTGGCCAGATAGTGGATAGATGTGTGCATGTATACAGGATGTTTCATAAAGTGGTAAAGGAGCTTGTAAGGCGAATAACATTAGTTCCAGGATACGTTCGATTTCTCAAGATTTGTTTGTAAATGTATTGTTATCTTAAAAAAAAAAAAAAAAGAAAGATATCGATTGTGTCCAATTCTTTCCAAAATTAACGTGACTAATATAAAAGGTATTTTGAGAAAAATCATCTTAATCAGAGACAGAATGGAGTTCGATTTTAAGCAGTCGATGCACACTTTCCTTGTTCTTTCGAATTTGAACAAGGCAAGAAGAGGACAAAGAATTGCGTACGTTACGAGGCCACGTTATGAAACAACCTGTACGTACGTATCTGAAATGAAACGATCGCTTTCGAGGGAAGATCTCGAGCTCGGTGACCTTTCACTGTGCGCGTTCGGTATAAGAGGCATGTAATTTTCTCGCGGGCTCGTTTTGTTGCTAATTCAACGGTTAGCGGGCCGAGATTAGCCGGTCGATCGTGCCTGCTACACGATCTCCGCATCCGAGGATACGATTTCTCGACACCGACGTGGCCCGTACCGATTTTTCCACGCGTTCCCAGTGTCTAATTACCAGGGATAAGATCGGCCTCGGCCGATAGAAAATGAAAATGGCAATGGCGAGCGCGTCGAATTGGGATAAAGGTCTCTATTATTTCACCGTTTATTCGAATTTTTCAATCGACGTTGTGATTAGTTTTACGGCTATCACGTCATGAGATCGTCGTGTTTTTTTTTTATTTATCGTTGAAATTTGTTTTCAAGAAATTTTTTTAAGAAGAATTAGTCCACAATATACTTGACCATGGTATGCAATATATGGATGCGCTTATATAGAGATATATTTAATTTAAGATCTGTTATTAATTACTACGCGTTGAAAAATTTGTAAATTCCAAACATGCATTAAACCGTGCCTTTTGCACGGGCTCCACCGTGTATGTAGCCGAGGTAATTCGCGATCAAGTTTGTGAAATTATTCAGGACAGGATTATAGAAAGTGGGTTGGGTTGAATTAACTTGGTTGCAAATGAAGGTCATTCGTCATTCGGCGCAAGAATTGCCACTAAGCAGTTTTGATTGGTAATTATGAGTTTGATGTTAGTTTCCTTTTTCGAATTTTTCGTTGCTTGTGTATCGCTTAATCAAGAGAATTCAATTTTCATTTTTTTTAATCATTGGCCATTCGATGGCCAACTTTTAAACTTCACTGCATCCACACAAATTTGAAAGAAATAATATTCCAAGTATCATAGAGCGACTATTTCTCCTCTCTTTCCATATTTTTTTTTTCTTCTTTCTCCGACAAATGCTCTTGTATCAATTTCCCACTCTGAATTAATCCACTCCTCCATTTCAATCCAATTACGCGCCTCGAATATCCCCGCCGCTCCATCATCTCCAATTCATTCGTTAAACCTCGTAATAATAATAAAGCAGAAATTACGAATCCTTCTTCTGGTATCCACCGAACAATCACGTCCCCCTTCGTAATCCATCCGTAGAACGATGCTCGTCCACGATGGTGGTTTCGATATCACGCAGGGCCACGCAACGCGTCCCTCCTTGCCTTCCTTCCGGATAATTAACCTTCTCGTTATCGAAATCGTTCCTTCCCGGCATCCTCGTTATCGCAGCTTAAAACCCCATTAAACCGAGGGGAGGGGAAGCTCGCCTCATAATGAGCGCAGAAAAACAGCTTTTCAGAGCGTAAATAAGCGTGTTCAATCAAAGAGACATTAGAACGGTACCGAAGCGTGGATGGAACATCTCTCGAACGAGATCATCGTGGAGAGAAGCCACCAGTGCAGGTGGACTAAAATGGCCGATGTTAGATGGCCGACGGTGGTTTCGAGGCTCAAGGTCGTTATTATGAGCCTTATGAAGAATTACGGGCGGTGTTGTATGGCAAACGTAGAAATGGGTTCGCGTGCGTCCACTCGTTCGAATAAATGGAGATTGAACGTCGAAAGGATATTTTTTTTTTTTTTAGGGTAATTTGCACAATTAAACGATAATATATTTCATCCTGTTTCTGTGATCTATAAATATTCGGATGCGTCGACTCGACGATTGGAAGGAAAAGGAGTGGAGAAATTAAAAATTGATCAGCTAGGGCTAGGGTTAGAGTTTGTTTACGATTTAATTTTTACAACACTCGTAGAATTTATATATATATATATATATCGTTTTTTAAAATGATCTTTAACAACAACAATAAGAAGTTAAGAAATTCTGCATCTTCTCTTCACTTCGCAGCTCGAGGAAAAAAATTGCTCACAATGCGCTATAAAGCTTCACAATGCTGCAATCACGGTACAAAATTGGCGCCAATTTCTAACTTCCTCTTTCGGAATCGTGCTCCATGCTCCGTATATCTCTCGTATATTCGTAAGGAACCCAACACGACCTTTTGACGCAATCGCTCGAAGGCAGAAAAATATTAATACAAGCATTAGAAAGTTCCGTGTGCTCGTCGTCCGTGCGCACAAATGCCGCGTTTCAGAATTCTGCAACCAAGTCGCCATATTTCGAATTCTTTGGGACGCGGTTCAATTCTAAACGCGGTTATCCTCGCGTTTTTTTTTTTTTTTTTTTAAAGCGGATGCATCGAATCACACAACAACGCAATAAATTCAATTATCTTTTCCAGGTTAAACAAATCAAATTAAATTGAATAAATTGAAATTATCCTCAACCAAAATTGGAGGAAAATGGGTGTTTGTAAAATAGAAACGAATTGCTTTCCTCGAATGTGAATAAACTTTTCTTTATAAATAATGAAAAATTATCGAAATTTTTTTGACGAAGATTTTTTTGAATACTTAAGATATTAAATAGGAGTCACATCTAATAAAAATTGTAAGAAATATTTTATACGAAGACAGTCAAGAGTTATCACACAAATTATCGACCTTTAACATTAAAGAATTTTATCCTAGCTATAACCTCACGAGCGATCATATTGACTGCATATAATTTTCTCTCCACTCTACTCATGATTTTTTTTACAGTTAGATACTGTTTTATTATATATATATTGTTATATTTCCTTCCCTTGATTTATTATAATCAATCATTGTAAAAAAATTTCGAAAACAGCGAAGAAAAGAAAAGAACGAGAATAATCAAAATGATCACGTTCAAAGTTCTGCAAGATTTTAATTGTATCGGATATCTTCTAAATATTAAAATTTGAATAAATTGGCTATAATCTACTCGCTTACACGATAAATTATCTGTTGAAAATATTTTGCCAAAATTGTGTACAATAAATAAATTGGATAAATTTATCGAATCTGAAAGCGATTATAAAACTTCTTCGAATAAATTATTTCTATAGATCCGATATATTTCGACATTGAAAACCGTATTAATTCTTTTCCTTCCTCTCCCATTAATTATATAGATAATTTTCAACAATCAGAATATGCCCATAATTAAGCAGACACGACAGCTACAATCGAAAAACCTGTGTATCTGAGTCTGGTTCAAAGATGGTTCGCAAGACGTGATTAACACGGTCCTGGAACGACAAATTTTCAAAGTGAAGACCAGTGGCAATTCGTGCGTCACGAATTGATAGGAGGATCTTAAATGGGAACGTCTGAGATTAAATTTTATGGAAACGAGGGACTTGGCGTCCAGATAAAGATCAACACAACAGGCTTTTGCTTTAACGTGTTCCGAAATAGGCATATTCGATCAAAAAAAAAAAAAAGAAAAAATTGAACGAGGGATCCGTGAATGAAAGCATTTGTTACTTTTTACCAAGCTTCGAATAATATAAATAAATTTGGTTTATTTATCTTATAGTTCAACCGAACCTTCCATTACCATTATCTACGAGATGACTTTTGATACACGTAAAGTCAATCCTTCGAGAATTAAAAAGCAAAGTCTAAATCTTCGCGAAAATAAGAATTTTCATTACTCAAGTAAAAATCTACTTTTCCAAACTTACCAACACTCGTTTCCACATTCAAATCAAATCGCACGAGATAATATTTACCAAAATTATACAAAATTAATATTCAAACGTTGTACCAAATATACGACAAATGCTTTTCTATCCCCTGAAATAAATCCAAAATCTTCAGGCATTTTGGAAACCTTTGACAAATAATCTAATTATCGAAAAAAAAAAAAAAAAAAAAAGGAAAGGAATCGCATCTCTTTTTCCTCGAACACGAAACGGGGAGGAAGGAAAGCAGGAATTCCAGGTGCGATACCGGCGATCTCTCGATTATCGCGGTCGCTCGATATCGTGGATCCACTGGTCGACG
Organism: Apis florea; assembly: GCF_048593485.1. Taxonomy (NCBI): domain Eukaryota; kingdom Metazoa; phylum Arthropoda; class Insecta; order Hymenoptera; family Apidae; genus Apis; species Apis florea. Next base: position 264,282 of record NW_028256722.1, on the reverse strand, counting down.
ATATTTCGTTCCCAGCCACGTTCCGTTATAGCCCGATACACTCGTATTCCTGGAATTACGACCGCGTGTTCGCGCGGCCGCCTCGAAATTGCGGGGTATCGATCAAAACCGAGCGGATATCTAATAGCGAGGATTGCACGTTTTCCTCGCGTCCTCTCTCTCTCTCCTCCACCAAGATGGAGAAAACACGGCTCAGCTGGTGGTAAGGTCGACGGGAGAGATCTGGCGAGGTAAATCAACAGAGGGATGCGCGAAAGAAGGGAGCGAGAGATTTGGGGGATTCTAGGTCAAGGGGGCGACACCTGTGAAGAATACATTGAGTTGGGGTTTTGCAGAATTTTGGTGAATTTCGTTGGTATTTTGGGGGATTTGATTGGGACGAGGATCACAGAGTTGGAAGAGTTGATTGAAAATGAAATTTGTGTGGAAGGAGTTGTTGGTAAAAAATTGGTGGTACTTTTGAATTTTGTTGGTTGTTTGGGGGATGGTTTAAGGGGGCGAGGATTGTAGCATGGAGAATTGATTGAAAATGAAAAAATGAGAGTGTATTGGGTAAAATGAAATTTGAGTGGAGAGAGAATGTATTGAATAATTGTTAGAAATGAGAATTATTCTGGTGTATAATTATAGTAATGCTCCATTTATATGAACTTTATCTCAACTAAACAGTATTCATACATGTGACTGTACTTTGTAGATAACAGAACTTCATAGATTATTCTCACACCTAGGTTCAATTAGCAATTTAATTAGATAGAGAAGCAGATTTAATTCGAAGAAATTTACTGACCAAAATTTTTGTAATGAAATTTAGATAAATGAAATTTCGTAAGAAGGCAAAGTAATACGTTACAACAAGATATCTTCAACTACTGCTATTATTATTATTTAGCAAATTGTGAGATAAGATCTTCAATATTCTAATTAATTAAATTAGTGAATTTTTAAGAAAAAGAAAAGAAACAAAAATTATAATTATACAGTTTAAAGAGAGTAAAGAGAAAGTGATGTTTGAAAAGAAAAATCTGAAAATCACGAGTTAAGTTTTGAAAAAGTTGTCAGTACTAAATTATGTTGTACGAACGAAGTAAATTGCTATTAACTTCGATGCATAAATTTCTCTAATTGATCGGAAAATTATTTAAAATCGTAAAAGTGGGTCAAGTAATGCCATCCCATTAATGGATATATGAATTATGGTTCGAAGAAGTTGCTCATTTCATTTTTAATTTAAACACACGTAATAAATAGCTCCTTTATCTGCTTCTATCGAGAGAGCTTGTTTCATTTTGATTATCGTAGAAAAAATTATTTTATACACGTAATTTCACGATTCGATTTTTGATATTTTAAAATTGAATTGCAAAAGAAACATCGACATCTCTCTTGATATCTTCTCACACTCTAAACTTCATACATACGAAAAACTCTCGATAAATTATCGAATTACGCGGTAATTATCTTCGATAAATAAATGGAGACGATTTCGTGTTTCGTCACCATGATTAATTTCTCTTCGTTAAATCAATTAAAAAAAGAAGAAAAAAACAAATTTCAAACGAACTGTATAAAGTATTTCCAATACATCGATGATTGAAATATGATGAAATAATAATTTTATTTTTTATTTCTTTCAGGTTAAAGGTTCCTATCGATACCACGTGCTGGATGTCATTGATGCATTTCTCGATTGCATACGCTTTCTCCGATCAATTCTCAACTTAAACTACTTAGATAAAGTAATCCCTCAAGAAAAATCGAAGCGCACACTTCAAGAAGAAGAAGAAGAAGAAAGAAACAATTTTAATCCATCGTAATATTACATTTTTTTTCATAATCGAACGGATTCGTTTCCGTTTCGTTACTTCGCGTGCCAACAAATTTTTGTATGGATAAAAATAAAAAAAAGAGACAGAGAGAGAGAAATTTATAACAGTTAAATCAAACATGCTATGCAAGCCTCTAATATCCTCGAATTCCTTTGCAATTTCAACTTCAAGTCGTCTAATCCAACGACCCATCTTATTACACCGGATCATCATCCGCGACTAATCTGCTGAATAAATCTCTTCGCGATACTTCGAAAGCGTGGAATGTGTTCAATCGTGTTCCATCGTGTTATAATCCTGCCTCAGCATCTTTGTATCGTCCAACATCTGTCAGAGCTTCGCAAATTCGTTTCAGAATCACTGTGTTACGGTATTCTTGAACCTGTCTTCGAAAGTATTTCTGTCAGACGGGATGGATAATGTTATGGCTGGCTCAGCATGATTGAAATTATTCGTCGAATTCCTCGTATTGTTTGCATATCCCTTCAAAATTCACCATTAAATCTACTACGAAGACGTGGTGGAAATTTTCGTGTTACAATTCTTTCTTCTTCCTAATGATTTGATTATAGAAAAATGGAAGGAGTCGAACAATCTTGAAATAATATACTTGAAAATCGATCACGAGAAAATCTGTTTAACCGATTAATTTTAATAATAAGTCCCAACTTCGATACCTCTTCTTCGATATGTTCGAATCAAATCGCGAGCAAACATTGCAATAACGCTGGAGAACGTATCGTTGATCGATACAGTGTGTACAGGATGAGTCGTAACCACTTTGATTAACTCGTAAATTATTCGTTTTATAGAGATGTTGCATGGTGTGAAAGTAGAGGAGATAACTTGATATTTTTACTTATTTATTTTTTTTAAAGGTGAACCACGATTTTTAAAACACAAATCATGTATATTTTTAAAACACGAAGAACGAATAAAATATTTGTTCGTGAAATGTATGTATTTCACTTTGGTCACCCGATATATGCTCGAATACCCGCTTTCTTTTAACACCGAGAACACGATTTCAAATTCAAACTGCTTCTAATAATGATTGCAATTTGAATACAAAGCCTAGATCATAGAATGTGGTCTTTCGATAAAAAGTGAGAACAGTGGCCTAGGAAGTTTTTCTTTTATGCGTTCACACTGTAAATTAAACTTAAAAGCCAGGCACGATAATTATGATAATTGTTATTTTATTATAATTTTCTACGAAATTTTTATCATCATATTAAATTAACATCCTCCTAGCATTCTCTGTAGATTTATTATAATTGAACAATTGCAAGTTAGAAAGAGAGATCGTGTTACAAACAATCATATATTTCAAACGTTGGAAAAGCATTCGTTTCAAGCAACACTTGTTGCACGAACAAGTTGTTGCTACTTCGTAAAAGTTTGCAAATTAATTTATGCTCTATCATGCTGACAAACGGAATTCTTGGTTGGCATAATGTGTTACATAAATATTCTATCGAGAATTACGTATAAAGTGGCGAAAGTTGTGCGAAAGAAAATATTTCCTACCTTATAACCGCGTAGATTATCACGTGCAACTATGATTTATTCCACACCCCCATATGCATAAGTAATTCCTACTTTTCACAATTAAAGTGCTTGTTGTTCGTTCGTTAATGACATCATGTCAGAGTCAACATATGACTAACGAGAAAATTCTACAAGTATATTATAATACTTGCACTTGTTCGCCTACTCTCGTTTTCTAAAATCCTAGCCAACCGATATTCCACGTTAAATTTTAATATTGTAAGTAGTTAGTTTAATTAAAATAAAAATATATATATATATATATTACATTGCATTATTTCAATTAATAAAAATATTAATCTATATTCAATTCAATAAATATAATGTAAAATGTATAATAAAGAAAAAAATTATTGTATAAAATATTAAATAAAATAATCCCGATAATCATCGATTTTCTCTATATCCTCTATATTTTACAACTATATAAAAAATTAATGATAAACCTAAAATAATAAAATAAATAAAAAAAGCTAATAATAAAGAAATTATTAACATCAAATATTTATTCTACCATTATTTAAAAAGAAATAAATTAATCCAAAAATTCATAAAGTTATAACACAATTATAACATTATTTTAGAAGCAATACCGTAGAAATCTGTATTTGTAACAATTCTCAACAATTCACAAACAAAAGATTCGAGAACAGTTTGCTTACAAACCTCTCCTTTATTAAAACACAAAATAAAAAATCATTTCGATCGAATAATCACATGATTTAAAGAAGAAATTATTTACTAATTTAATTAATTATATAAAAAAATCTAGCTCAATAAACCTAATTTATAATCAAAAAGTTAAATCTTCCAACACAACGCAACATTGTTCCCAAACCTGTAACCAATTACAAAATTCCTTTAATTCCCCTACAACATAAAAATAATCCCCTGCATATCGATGCAATTAAATCACGCCACCCTCTTCCCACGGCATTTCCAATCCAATTTTAAGTAGCCAATGGCGCACCCAGTTTTTGATCAAGTTTCTCGATCGAGCCGCGCAACGATGATAATCGGCGCGTTTCCCTACGTTTCGAGCAAATTCCATTCTAGAACAACGCACATTGCCCCGTGCAAACGATATTTTTATTCCCCATTGTTACGTGCAAGCCGCGCCAAGAAGAACCTTTGGACAACCCAAGAGCTTATTCGTTCATTTAATTCAAAAATGAAAAGCGTTTAAATCCATGATACCTTGAGAAAGAATTTTCTCAGACGGTGTCGTTATCGAATAATTGAATATATATCTAGAGATAAGAAAAGACAGGAAGCTCCATTGGAATAAACGTCGATGAAAATAACAGAGAAAAACATTCCAATACTTCGTTTAAATCCGCGGTTCGAATAATATACACACGTGAGTCCCCGAGTGTTGTGCGTTTCGAACGGTGTTTAAATAATACATTTTTAACCGCGCCACCCTGTATACAAGCGGGCGTTAAAAATGGCGGATAAATATATTAACCCGTGTCTGAACGCGGCGCGTTGCATCGAAGCCACCTTCCGCGGATACGAATATATTTATCCTCCTCTCCACTCGGCTCGATTGTAATTCCATTCGTTCGAGCCGATTCAACCGCTCGAATATTCGCCAATTCGAAGACGTGTCAGCAAACTAAAAAAGAATCCTCTTTATATATCTATTCTTCTTGAACGAAAGAAAAGTCAGAAACTTTCAAGAGTAACGTTATCGGGAGGAAGTAAATGGTTTGAAATTCTACAATGAAGAATAAAAATGTTCATCCTCTTTATCTGAATCTCGTTAACGCACAGGATCGGTCGAGGAAAATTATTTATCACGGTGAAGCGTCAGTTGAAACTGACTAACAAAGTGAAACTAAACACGCGACAGGGTGAGCGTGCCTCCAATTGACGTGTGTAACGAGCCTGTAAGTTTTGTTATTTTTCAGTGGACACACACAAACATAGTTCGTGGTTGATTAAATCTGCAGCCAGGATCAACGAGGGATCCGTGTCCGGCTTGATTATCGAGAGAAATCTCGCTGGGCTGCGCCACTCTGTTGCACGCACGTGTAATTGGTTCTGCGTTAAGAGCGAGTTTCGTTTTTCGACGTTAAAAAACTTACTTAAACTCCCCTCTAAATGGTCGCTCATCTTTCACTCCATTCTGTGTTCTTATTTTTCTGCGTTCTCGACGGGAAGTTTATTTTTTAAAAGTAGATTGTCGATTTTTCATTCCAAATTCGTGGAAAATTCACAAGTTTCACGGTATCTTTCTTTATCTATTATTATATCATATACATCTTTTGAAAGTAAGTGTATCTTTTAAAACAGGATTTTAAATAACAAGTATCGCCATCTTTTGTCACCGCTTCAAACTACATTTTTAAACTTACTTTACTTCAAATCTATCTCGCTTTTCATCGCCAATATACTTTTTGATAATTATCCTAAAAAACAATAATTTTAAGTTTTTCAAAATCTATCCTCGTAAATAAAATCGTTGAACAGCAAGCCTTTAATCGTCAAATCCATCGAGTTCATCGACTTCAAAGACGGAACGAGAAATCACGTTCCACCAGCGCTCGTATTCAACGCGCCTTTTTCCCCCCCTCTTCTTCTTCTTCTTTCCCCTTTTTTTTTCTTTTCCCCAGAAGAAAGCCGAGGATATTTCTTCGTCAGTGCACGTTTCCTAACCCGGTCACTTCGATAGTCATGTAAATGATGAGGTAATTTCAATGCCTGATACATCATGCCATAGTTGCACCACATTTGCTGGCGCGCACGTAACCGCGTATTGTCCACGTCTGCATCTTTATCTTCGTGGCGTGGCGATTTGACAAGCGGAAAGAATACATTTTCTGTTGCGCAACACCTTTTCCTATTTTTTTTTCTTCTCCCCCAGATCCGAGAGGAGGAACGAGTTGGGAGAAAATTGGAAGATTCGAGAGACTTATGTTGACGATTTGTATTTGATCGTTGCATAATCTTGAATTTGGTTCATATTCGTAATTTTACTATCAACGTCATCACGACTCTTACTCGACGCAACAATTTTCTTCTAATGGATTGTTAAACTGCGTGCAATTATATTAAGAATCGAGAGAGAGAGAGAGAAGAATAGTAGCCTAAAACATTCTTTTTCCAATAGCAATGAAAAATAAACAAACGTATACGATTTCCTTTCAAAAAATCTATATAAGATTCTTCAATAAATTCAAGAATTCTTATAAATAACGAACGGCACGTTTCGATGAACTTTGAACGGAAGTCGAACGAAGATGGGGAAGAGGGGAGGCACGAATTCGATCGATGAGGAAGATCGAGGATAAGTGCGAGGTCGTGCAAGATTCGCGGGGACGATGAAGCCTCGTTCAAGCCTCGAGATCAACTCCGTAGATAAATTTGTATGAAGTGATCAGATAAATAAGGGGGATAAGCGTGATTAAACAGAGCAGGTGGATGAATGAACACGTATCATTGGTGTTATTACATTTTTACTTGTACGAGTAATTAATAAAATTTGAAACAATTTGACTGGTCTGGTCAGTTTTATTTCGTTTTTTTATCAAAGCTGATTTTATTGTAAAATCGTGTTCAAATCAAAAGATTATAGCTTGAGGATTATATACATATATATAGCAAAAGCGTGATTTGGAAATTCTTCTATTCATCAGATATCGAGAGCGAAACAAATTGCGCGAATCTTTCATTATCCAACATCAACGAGCAATCTCGAGTAATCTATCTAAATCGATTAAATGATGGATTAAAATCTCGATTTACTTCGCGATCGAAGGAAGAAATCGACGAAACGAGCAACTATTCGAAGATTCCTTATCCATCGAAAGAAAATTTGAAACGAAATCGCGCATTTTATGCTTCTTTCTTTTTTTTTACCTAAATCAAATTTGCAACACGAAACTATCGATACACGAAATCGATATCTCGATGAATTTTCCATCCACTCGCGTTTGAAACAACACGATTGTACGCGCGATAATAAAACAGAAAACGGGTTTCCCGAAAACAAGCCGAACACATAAAACGAGCGTAAGGATAGGATAAAACCGCGACGACAGTTAATGCGTTTCGTTTTTATCTCGACACGGGATCTTGGACACTTTAATCATCAACAAAGCAACAGGCGCAAGCGGAAGAAGAAGGAGACGTCAGAGTAGGAGCGAGCCATGGGAGTGTCTGATATGATTTATTCGCCAGCCGCGCTTTTATTTTTGGCGCACGATCGTCGCGCAGATAAGGCGCTGCTAGGCATCGATCAATCGGGCAAAATGAAACAGAAGGGGAGAAAAAGGAGAGAAGATAAAATAAGAAGCAGAGATACGGTGTTTAATGAAGTTGAGGATGGATCAACGCATGAATGGGTATCCAGTTTGAACGTTTTAATAGGAGCGATATTGTTGTGTTGGACGATTCAGAATGTTGTATTCTCGTCTTTAATTAGAAAGCTTGCCTGAATGAAATTCTTCAAAGATTTTGTCGTTTAAGAAGAAGAAGATGGATATTAAAAATAAAGCAAGAAAGATGATTGTTGAAGATTTGAAAATAATTGAGAGATTGATAAAATTTTACGTAATCTCAAACAAATATCTTTTGTCCTTCCACAATTAATTTTATTGCTAAAATGAAATCTGAGAAATGGCATCGAGATACGAAATATTTCGACAAGTTAAATAAATATTCAAAATTCTTTCCAAATTCTATTATTCGTCTCGTCGATTAATTTCATCCTTCGCAATACTTCCAATCCAAACGCAAATTTTCCGCTAAAAACCTGAAAAATGTTGTTTTCGTCCCTCATCCAACTACGAGGAACGTATAAATCACACGGTAAACGAAACCAGTCGCGGTATTTCACGATTGCGGCTCGCATAATCGTAAATTTTCGATTCTGCCATTTTGTTTCCATCTCCACAAAGTGGCACAACAACCACGACTAACGCGGCCTGAACACAGCCATCAATCTCCGCGTGTTCAAAACATGATCGCGTAAACCTGTGAGCAAACTGTAGGGGACGAATATCAAGTCCCTTTCACACGATGATGGCCAAAAACGAGATATCGATTACGTGCAATTGATCGAGAATGATTTTACTGAAGAAAATTTGAAAAGAAGAATTTGAAATTAAAAAAAAGAACTATCGTGTCGAATTTCTGATTCTAACACTGTAAGAAAATAAGGCCAGACAAAACGATATTTGAAGAAATGAAAAAAAAAACTTACTGAAACTTCGAGTAGAGTTGATTTCTCTCGAAAGAATTACGCATAATTTTTACGTTTACACAAAATTTCGTCAAAAATCACGATTTTTCTCTGGATACTTTTTTTAAGTCATTTAACATCCGTTACAAGGGTTTGACAATACTCGACGAAAAGATAGGCGTAGAGAGAAGAAAGCAAGATTTCATTTGCCTTGTCAATTCGAAACGTCTGTCCTGAGACAGGCGAGCTGCAATTATAGTTACACCTTGTCCAAAGAAAGATTCCTCCTCTGCGAGTGCAACGTGAGTTGCATTCGTTCGAGACGAGACGAAGACGAAACGAGAGCGATTTTCTACCTTCTCGATAATTTCTCGGACCAATTAGCATGTTTGGTCGTCGTGACAGATGAACCAACGTATTCTTATTTATACACTTATAATACGTGTAATAAAGTAAAAAAATTTGAAATTATTTTGGATTTGCTTCCAACTTCTTTTTCTGAAATCGTTTTTAATCTTTCGAATTCTCTCGAATCGAAAATCTGTAAACGATTCTTTCTGACCAAGTCACGATCGATATATTCGTATTTGATCAAACGGAGTGACTTGTCGATTTCAATTAGCACGAGCTAACTTTATCAGTGTCTTTCTCGCTGTCATTTCAACGACCAGTTGCAAAACGTTTGCCTCTGATTGTCACTAATAAGCTTCCCCCGGGTGAAATGTCGCCGATTATCTCGCCGATCTCTGTGTATTTTCAATCCCCCGTGGATTAATTAAAGTGACCGAGTGAAATTTTGAATCCGTCGACAGGATTCGATTTCACCGTTAATGACGGTGGAGGAAACAATTTTTCAAATACGCAAAGATGAAAGAGAAAAAAATAGAAAAGTTGTTTTGTATTAATTAACCCATTCGTGGAATGTCTTTGTGAAAAATCTCCAGATTCCAAGATTAGAAAAACGGATAAATATATTAGGCGTAGAAAAATATCGATCGAAGCTTATTATTATTAAATTTAAATTATCAAAGAAATTGAAGTCCGCCACAACGCCATCTCGTTTCTAAACTTTTAACTAAATAAAGTCCGGATAAGTAGTTAACATACCGAGTATATTTGATGCGTTTTATAGCACTAATAAAAGTTGATTCCGTGTATGTTTATTCAGATACATATTATAAATTGCCTGAAGAACCTAACTTAATACGACTCAAAAAAAAAAAAAAAAAAAAGGAGAGAAACTATCGAATAAAACAACACAAGATGTTATTAAAAAGAAATGTTTAAAACAAGCTAATTAAAAATTAAATTCGAAGAAAACTGTTGTATAACGAAATCGAGTCGCTCTAAAAAGAAAATCTCCGAGCAATCATCGTTCTCGATTCCGTTCGAAGGTACGCTTGCAAAGGTTAATGCGGTAATAAACTCTGTCCGCGTTGCTGGCCAGCTTCTCTCTCGTTAGGGGTCGAAAAATCCGAGGACCGTTTTATCGTTAATTGCAGCTTTAGAAAGCTGAGACGGATGAAAGAAAGATCGGGAAGAGACGAGAGAAATCTGCCAGAGGGGCGTAAAAATCGGACGGAAGCCGAGGGTCGACGTTAATTTATGCTACCGTTTCAAGGAGTAAACTGTATTTATGACAAGCAATCGGGAATCACTAGGCTAGTTTCTAGTTGGAAATTATTGAAACTCGAATAGGGGAGAGACGATATCTCGATCGAAATCGAAATTTATCTAATACTTAAATACAATTATTTCAAGATTATCCAACGAATCGACGTCGAATTTATGTTCTTCGCTTTTTGATTTCGAGCGAATCAAACGGGGGGAAGCGATTTCTCTTCTCCTTTTTTTCCACGAATCGTTATTTTTAAATTCGTGCAACACGAGAGAAGAAAATTTTGATTCGCGTTCTAAACAAACGACTTCCACATCGATGCTCGCTGGAAACTATCGATATCTAATGAAGATAATCCGAATGATTGACAGCGAAACGATCGTGTTTTTACGCAAGAAGCCTCGTGTTACGTGCGTATCTTCGCTAAATAGAAATTGGCAACGGGTTTCAGATTGGAATTCCACGGAAAAAAAAAAAAAAAGAAAAAAAAACAGTACAGGAGTTCCGCGCGACGTGTTGAAATCTTATCTTAGGCGAGAGTTTTGAATCGGTAAAATATCGGTATAAGTCCCCGCATTCGTCGCATTAACCGATTTTACTTTACGATTACCGATGATATCGGAATAGGTTATTACACCTTGCTATATAATATCGAATTAAACTCACTTTCCATCTTAAAATTTAACGGCAACCTTTCCAACCCATCCCATTTTTACGATCGTTGCAAACTCGAATAAAATATATTTGCACAACATTATCCGTGCAACGTATTTTTCTGAAATATCGCCTTCAAATATCTTTTCCCTTTTTTCTGTTTCTTTTAAATATTCAATTCACGTTCCAAGACAAGTGTTTCGCAATTCATTTCTCGAATATGGACTATTATCCTACGTGAACTTTTTTCTATTTTTTAAGAACAAGTGGATAATTCGTTTCGATTACATCGGGTGGCGTTTTGCGATCATTCATTACAATATCAGGAATCATCTTCCAGCGAAAGCCTCCTATCTCGTATCTAAAAAAAAAAAAAAAAAAAGCGTGCGAAAACGCGTGTTTAGTTTAAAATCGTCGTTTTCCAACGCCTACTTACTTATATATCGACACGGATATCACCGCGAATATATCTCACGTGTCTTTAACGCGCCTCTCTCACACCGACAAAGACGGATCTCCAGTCCCGTACCATGACTCAACGCAACGAGAAGATAAAAGGAAAAAGGGGGAGGGGAAGAGAAAAAAGAGAGAGAGAGAGAGAGAAAAAGGAACGAAGGAAATAAGGAACGGCGTAACACGCTGACAAGCGGAGAGGAAAAAGATTGACGGAGAGAGATTAACGGAAAAAAGAAGGAAGAAAAACTTATTGCAGCGTGTTAGGAGGAGAAGGAGAGGGAGAGAGAGAGGAAGGTGAGGGAGCGGGACGGAGGAAATTAGAGGAGCGATCAGGAAACGAGATCGAGCAACACTGTGGGGAACAACTTATGATTCCCCCTGGCATTTACACGATCATGAGTAGTGAGACGTTAAACATGGACGTATTTGTAGGAAATCGGTACCTGTACTGGGGTGTTGCTTCTATCGAGATCGTCAATAGGATTCTACACGGTGTTGATATATTCTGGATACATTCTGGAGAACGCATCCTTGGAGAGATTTGGCCTGCTAAAGGTATCAATTAATTATTATTTATCTAAGAGATGAAGAGAGATGGAGACCACATTGATCGATGGAAAAACGATCTTCCATGAAATCGGTACCCCTGTACTGATGACGTTTGTATCGAGATCGCCAATAGGATTCTACACGGTGTTGATGTATTCTGGATACATTCTGGAGGATGCATCCTTGGAGAAATTTGGCCTGCTGAAACGTAAGGATATCAGTTAATTATTATTTACTTAGATGAAGAGGGACAGAGATCACATTGATCGATGGAAAAACGATCTTCCATGAGGTCGTTTGGGAGGAATGTTAATCGATCTGTTTGAGAAAATTTATGCGAGAGAATTTGATTAAAAATCGTGGACGAGACAGAGTTTTCTGCCTTGAATTTTCACGGGAGAAGTCAGCTTTGCCTTTCGAAAGATTACAATCAATTCATCGATTGTCTACTAGAAATCTGTAGAAAGTGCACAACACCAATTAATCGAAACGCCACAATTCACTTTACAAGTCTTCGAGTCTTCGATCACCTCGTATATACGTATTTCGATCTTATTCCCACGTATGTGATTCAATTTCTATCGAGAGCATAAATCGCAATCATCGGTATCCATAACTCGATCGCAGTGTATCGCTTTTCCACGTCACGCGAAACACAGATTATCCTCGATCAGAAAACAGCCACCACCCTTGATACGCCGGCTATTAGAGAAACGGCCATTACGTTTTCTTCGATCATTGCATTAGTGATCAACCTCACTAATGTGTAGATTCGAACTTTGCCTATTTCGATTCCTCTCTAAATGTTTCGAAGGAATGAAAACAGTTTCAACTGCTATAAACACGAAACATTTATAAACACGTTCGAAAACAGAAACAATATTTCGTAGATGATTCGAACAGCCTCGAATTCTTGTAACATTTGTAACAAAAATTTTCTCATTTTTCTAAAACACACTCTTCCTATTATCTTCAAAAAATCCTTGGAAAAGATATTCTTTCGAAAGTGGAGGATGCATTCTAAGCAGCTACGTTCAAGAATTTTATTTGTATATCGAAAATAAGATAATCCTCGAATCAAATTATTTTTGCAAGCGTAAGATATTTCTCCATAAATATATCACAGCACCCTGTACATTAAACTTGATCCAGACGTTAGGAAAGACGCGAGTTCGCATTGGATCCAGCTTGTGGCACAAGGTTGGCGAGCAAAAGCACCACGAGTTGAAAAAGTTAAATGGCTGAGAGTAGGATTTCCGTTTGAAATCAGGCCGCTCTTTAACGATCGAATCTCGCGATTTTCACGCGATATCCGCCGGCCTTTGCTACGTGCTCTCTGTTACGCAACTATGAAATTAATTGGAATAACGAGCTACTTTCCAGATGAACAGCTTGCTTCTTGTTAAACGCGAGCAAGGTGAGAAATCAAGACGCCATTTCCTTTTTTTTCTTTCTTTAAATCGAAGCTTAGTTCCGGAACTAGGGATGATGATTCTTCTTCTTTTCTTTAATCCTCTTCTGATTATTGTTACGCGCGAGGCAATCAGGATTCGTTTGAATTTCGATATTGCACACGTTCTTGATTTTCCACGGTGGAAATAATTTTCGAGGATATAGAAGTTTTCTTCATAAATTTTACTTATTATAATGAAAGTTTTTTAAAAAAAAGAAAAAGATATTCTTGGAAATAAAAGTTTCGTATTGCGTATAGAAAATTTAATAATTGGAATTTTTCAATTATAATAACAGGTTGAAATAATTTTCCAATAATTAATTTTCTTACGTGTCGGCAAGAATACTAACAATACAGAGAGAAACGTGATATTTCTCTTCGCCTAGGTATTTTAAATAGCAGCCTACGTTGATAAATTTCTTAGAAACTCGGTTAATTAGCGGCCACGATGCAAAAATGTTACTAAAAGGTACGAATTAATGAACGATTAAAGGCTGTTAGTAACGTTTACTCCGTTTATTGTAACGAGAGACTATAATTTGAACGAGCCGTTTATTAAGAAACGTAATCAGCATCGAGTGAATATTAAATGCACGATTTATCGACATGCACGTCGTTCTTAAATACAGTAGCATTATTTCCGATCAATTTTATCCGATTAATACTTTAAAGAGGACAAACTTTCGAGGAATAAAACAGTTTTACGACGTTTCGATAGCTCTCGTTACGAAATAATGGAAAAAAAAAAAAAAACGTCACGTTCACGAATTTCTGTAATTGGAAATTCGAAATCTGGACGAGAAATATAATTTTCGTAACCTTCCTCGGCTCGAACAAATTAAGAATCGATACAAAAGAGGGAAAAAAGAAGGTAAAATAATCTCTTCCACTGTCGTTATACCCTATTCTTTAACGTGGCATGCAGAAGACGAAGACACTCAATCTTACCATTCGAACGCACTCGATCTAAACATGGATGCGTATTATTCAACGAGACAGACTTCATCCCAACGTAATTTCGTCCCGTGGGTTTCGCGTATGCTCGAGAATCCACGTGAAAGCGTTGCAGGACAGTTGAATGAATCCGCTTGTCATTCGGCGCCTTTACAATAAATCTTGGTTTCATAATTGCTTTGCTTTGACACGTTCTCAACATCGAACAAGGATATTTATTGCCTTGAATGCGCGCGCTTCTTGCGCGTTTTCCTTTTTCTCTCTCTCTCTCTCTCTCTCTCTTCTTCCTTTCTTTTTTTATGGAAACGATAATAGCCATTCAAGAGTTAAGTGATCGCTTTTAAATAACGACAGGAAGGAAGAAAAATCACGGTTAACGGTTAAAAGTAATCGCGATTGAGATCTCGAGTTCGATTTCTAGATTCGTTCATTTCTTGTTCCAGAACCGCGTAATTGGAATATGCTCGAAATATTCGAGGCAAAATTTTTGACTTTCCATCGTGTTTCTATACGCGCCTCCATCTTCTTTTTTCTCACACCGTGCCCGACTGTTCCATTTCATTAAGTTTCTCCATTTTATAACGCTTTTACCGCTTTGTTTTATATTCTTCGATAAATATCGTTGTTATTATCCCATCACTTCATTTTTATCTCCCTTGATGCCCATTTATTAAATTCGAAACTTGGATGCAAAGACACGACGAGTGTGACATCTAGCGGTTGACATATCCATTCTTTCCTCGCCGATTCTTAAAACGAATTTCAATTTCAATCCATCTAATTCACGCCCAATTTCTCGAATTGGCAGAAATTCGATCATCCTGATCAGCAACCAAGCCATCGTTCCATCCACTTTGTCGCACCCTCCCTTCACGCATACCACCTCTTTCCTCCTCCTCCACTCGCAAGAATCGTGGATTCTCCTCTATCAATTACGCAGTAGGTCGGCCAACATTCATTACGCTCTCGAGCTGTGTGTTTCGCAACGCGCGTGTCGCTCGATTTATGGACCGACCTCGGCCATCCTCTCCGCGGGACAGGATTATCGCCGCCAACCATCTCGCCTGTCCTCGGAGCGGAGGATGACGAGGATACCCGCGGGTCTATTGGTACGAGCTTCACGCTCGACATGTGCATTCGAGCTTCGAGCGTTCCGTTGGGGGAACGTCGAGATTATTTGCCTGGAAATTGAGAAGGTGGACAGTTTCGAATTGGAATTATATTAAGTTTTAGGACGTTGATACTTTTTTAATTATGGCCCACAATGTTTCGTCGTATATGAAAAAGAAAATTACATTATTTTTACAACAAATTGGAAAACGGATCCAATCGAATTTGTATGGAATGGCTCGTATGAAAATAATGACTTATACGGTCGAGAGATTGGTGATCTCTTTCGAATCATTCGTGCAACAGAATTACAAATTGTAAAGCTCGATCATAGGTTGCCGTGTCAATGACGAGCAATCGAATCGAAGGTTGCAACTTTTGTGGCAGAGAGAAAACCTCGTCTGTTTGCGTCAAATCGGTCGGAATTTCGACTCGTCATCCGAGGTGAAACGTTTCCACCGCAATTGAAAAAGGTCCAGTTCCCATGCCCCTTCCTTGCGCCCCCCACTGTAACCCTCTTTTCTCCTTCTGCGGCTTTAAGAGCGGCTTCCCCGTGCAATCTCAGCTGCCACAATCGCACGGTATTCATAATATAATAATGGAGGGACTGACTTGTCAAGCAGGAACGAAAATTTTCTGCGCAATTCGGCGCGATTATTCGTTTCGTCCGTTAAAGTCGAGCATACATTTTAATCGTGGCAGGCATCGTCGACTCTGAGATGAGAAAAAAGAAGGAGAGCGGAGCGCTAATAGATCAGGCGAGGCCTGTGTGTAACACGATTCCAAGAACACGAACGGTGATATCGAAGGAAACGCAGGTTGAACAAACCACGCAGCGGGTAAGCAGTTCTTCTAATTAGCCACGATCCGTCTTCGTAAAGCGGGAGGTGAAAAATCGAGGTACAAGCGCGGTGTTAACGTTAAACTCGATCGGTTTTCACGGGTTCTCTATATAACCTATATCCGACGACGCGGAGTTGGCTCTCTCGTGTACCGGCCGTGTACAGCCTCGAATCCTGCCCGATTCCATGTGAAATCGCTCCTCACGTGCTCGTGGAAAGAGGGAGCTTGTTATTTAATACGTTTCGCGTTAGACCGATCGGCCTGTTTCATTTTTAATTACTCGTCGAATCTGTTATGCAGCGAAAGTACTTTAATTGGTAAAGCAATAACAGGAAGAAATTTATTTTAATTATTTCTCAATTTTTCTCTTAAAGACACGCGCGAGAAAAGTGTGAAGATATTGAAATTTATTTTTAAACGGATTTTAAATTAATGCCCAAATTTGTGTTAATTAAACTGAATTGATTGAAAAATTTGTGATGGAAATTCTTGTCAATTATAACGTACGTACCTCTTCCCAAATTGGAAAAATACGATCTCAGAATCATTTTACGAATACACACTGCGGTAAACTTGAACGAAAGCGTGCACAATCACATCAGAGTGGTCGTAATAACAAACCTTTCAATCATAAGACATCCATACTCGCAATAAGTGAAATTTTCCCAACAATATTATTGCATATGTTCTTTCACACATTTTTACAGCGCCAATTAAACAAGTAATATAATTTTGCAATCGTGAGATTGTTCGATTGAAACTCACAAGAGAGGAAAAATATAATTCTAAAAATATATATCTTTACAGAATTTTATTCGTTCAATCAAGAACGTTTTTTTCCTTTCTTTTTTTTTTTTCTTCTTCTGTTCTTTCTTTCCATGAATGAAGCGAGTAGACAGAAGAGAAATTTCCTCCGTGCACGAATGATTTATGCAACACTTGTTCGTGAAAATTCATCTGTATTGCTCGAAGGTCGAAACTAAAATAAATAGATTTGACGAAAGAATGTTGGACGAAACTTGGTTGAAATAATAATTCGAGGGATTGTTGAAACGCGAAATGAATAGAAAAGAAAAGGAAATAAGGAGAGATATAATTTATTTTCTAACATTTCTAATCACATATAACACGTGTGCAAGTAAAAAAAATTGTTGGTTTATAATAATTAGTTTAGAAGATTTTCTAAATTCTAAAAAAATACGGAGAAAATTCATATTTTATTTATTTCGTGGCGAAAATGCAACTACAACTTTGTTGTTATCATGAATTTATGAATATTATCTCGTTCAAATTAATACCCTACCCGAGTTATTAATATAATTTTATAACAACGTAAAATATATAGTCAACGCTATGCTCGAAAGAAGGAGAAAATTCACGCCAGCTCTTTTTTTTTCAATAAAAAAAAAAAAAAAGATCATTGATAAAGCCTGTACAACAAAAACTTGTATAAATAATAATACCTTCTATTTGAATTAACATCGCTGATTCGATGATCGATAATCTCGAGCGAATTACACCGAATAATCCTGCAATTAAACCTGACTCATTGTATTTGTAGAAAGTGCAAATAGAATCCCACTCGTGTCCAACACATCTCTTCTCGAAGAGAGAAATAAAGAAGAAAGAAAGAAAGAAGGAAAGAAGCACAAACACAGCCTTCACAGCAACAAACTTCACCAACTGCACTCGGCTGGTACTCAGTACCAGTATTTTCACCCGATAATTAATCCAAACAAAATTCACCTCGCCACACCACTCCACTAATTAAACCCTCACGCTCTTTTCAACGATTCCCCCTATACATACTTACACACTAATCACTTTAACAACGTTACACAGCGAAATCATAATTACTCGTACTCGCGATGAGCGTGCACAAAATGTAAAAAGAAGGCCGGATAAAAAGATCCCTCGTCATTCTTGCATACAAGAATTTAATCTTTTAGCAAATAGAACACGCTGGTAATCAGTGTAGCCGTTGCCCTCGGCCATTTTGTTTCCGCAAACGAACTACTTCCTCAACTTGACTACGACGCTTCAGCCGCGTTAATTACCAGATTAGAGATGGAACAACCAAGAAATGACACGTGTTGCTTCGCCTCGCTCTTAATTTTAATTGGAAGCGTGGATAATGGAAAATATTCGTGAAAAGAAAAATATCCTCGAACGAGCCTCAACGTGCGAGGATATAAAATATGTTCGATAGGCTGTAAATCAGTTAGTTACGTAAAGGTACGTGTAAAGTCGGTTTTCAACGTAATGCGATTTGTATATAGGGAGGAGTGAACGAGTTCAAATGGGGATATTTATCGACATAGCGATTTAGTGAGAGGTAAACGCGAGAGAGATATGCGAGGTAAAAAGAAAATTCTATTTAGAGATTAAGTCGAATCGAATTTTTTGAGTATTTTAAAAAAAGAAACTATAATAAAAATCGAACAAGGTTAGAATCATCTAAGCAAACCATGGAATCGGGATTCGAGCGAAGGATAATTCGCGCCAACAATTATATCGTATAGGCGAGAAAAATCGGCGCCCATTGGATCGAGCCAATAATATACAAAGTGGATCTCTCAGCAGGAACTATCTCATGGCGTGATGAACGGCTGTGGCGAAGGTCTTTTCACGAGGTGATCGCGCCGTTACACACAGATACACGTGCACGGGGCCGAGGAAAATGCATGCTTCCGACCAGGCGAGAACGCCTGGTGCTGGCCAGCCAAGCATGGAGAAACACCATCGGTACAATGAAGGGGAGAGAAAAATGGCGGGGGATGCTGGGAGGCGAAGAGGAAAACATCAGGAGAGCGTGACTCAAACGAGAAAATAAAACGACACTCGAGTGGAGGAGGGGAGATATACGTTAACGATCTCGAGAAAGAGTACGTGGAAGAGTATGATCTTGAGGTTTTAACGGGAGGGGTTAACCCCGCTCAACTTTTCTTGTTTTGCAGTTTTGGAGACTTGGAGATTGCTGCCTGCCTGTTTTCTTTGCTTCAGGGGATGAGAATCTAGTTTTGGAGAGAGACGTTCTCAGTCATTCTTTATAAAAAGTCGAGTGTTATAGTAACAATTCGTATGTAAATATTAGAATTAAGGAAACTGGAAAATCCCTTCCAAGAAGATAATATACACAGATATACACAGAGCGATAAGTATTTCAAGGTAAGTAAATGCTCGATGAAATAAAATAAAAGTGATAAAATTGTCATGTCGAATTGTATCCTTCTCCTCTCCAATTACATTCTTTTCCAAGCAAAATTTTCATATTTTAAATTAATCCCATCATATGGACATTATGTTGATACTTTTAATGTCTTTAGTTATATGAATTTCGTATCCATGAATTAATTTAATTTATTCATTAAATTATAGAATTTTATTTATGTTGTTAATTTTAGGATTAAGAGGATTTTGTATCCTGTATTATTTGTTGGATGAATTTCTAATTGCAATTATAGGTTCAATACGTTTAATTTCAACAATAATTTCTTTTGAAATTAATTTATTTCTTTTAGTTTAATAATTTTAATTGAAAGATTTTCTTTTCTAGATCTTCAATAAATTATCCAATTTCATATTTTCCAATTACATCTTGCACTTGAGTCGAGACCCCCTAAATCATACGAACGCGCAATGTACAATTACATTTTATACAAAGTCAACATTTTCGCCAAGCGATTCTCCTGCTCTCTAAATAATTAAGACCTCTATAATCGCCACCATATGAACGCGCCCTAACGCCCGACTGTTAACCGTCTGCTCGCGAATAGTTCCGTTCGACTGGGACCGCCGTCGGTTTCTTAACGGTATCGCGAGTTACGTCGAACAGCATATATCCTCGTCGGATGTTCACCACTTGGAAAGGTGGAGGGAGTCTGTATGTAGGTCTCGCGACGCGATTGGCCGAGGCTGTTGGCGGGTAGGACAACGAGCCGCGCTCACCTTCTTTAAAACTCGGGGCTTATAAACTCACCTGCTGCACCTGGCGTGGCCGAGCACCGGAACCCCCCCATGATTTTGGAAACTGGTTGTTGCTCGACTCGCGCACGCCGCGTGACCTATATTCGGCCTCTCGCTTAGACGAAACACGGAATATCGGATCCTCCATTCCATTTTTCGCCGTATCGGCGATTTATAATTTACGCCTGCGGATACATTGCGACTCTTGCTCGATCGGAATATTATTTGCACGCTAAACTCGGTTATCCGGGATTAAGCAAACTATTTGGACTACTTGGTTTCTATATTATAGGTTATGTTCGAATTTTTATTTCTTGACAAGCGGTTCGAAAGGAAGTTTGTTTAATTAATACGAGAGAATTACGATATTTGAGAGTGGTATTATTAATACAGGGTTATTAACATTGATTGAACATCGAATAGGATAATGGAAGTTTGCAAAATTTGCAAATACTCGATGGAAAACTATTGTTCGAAAAGAAAGAATCGTTATATGCATTATTACGAATAATATTAGAAACCCGATGAAGCGTAACTTTTCGCATTCGACTTAAATTTCTAAATGCACTCGATACCATCGCTATTCCCTACGTACGTTTTGCTCTCTCCAGGCGTTTGGCATACAGGGGAAAAAATGGAATTTGAATAGGGAATTGGAGAGTGGAGATAGCCGAGGATCGTTGGGTGTAACTATGGGCTCTGAGTGCTCGATCCGTGATATATGTTATTTGGGAACGGGTTAAATTGTTTCGACGATACTTGGATAAATGGAAGCTGGTGTATTGTGTACGATATTGGAATATCTCGAATGTGTTCTTCTTCGAAAAATTGAATTTGGATTCTTGGATTTTGAACGAGGATGGCTACTTGTGACCTCGAACTTTGTACGTTTGATGCTATTTCAAAGATCGGTGTGTATTGTGAATATAGAGAATGATTGGTAATTTTTGTGTTTATAGATTTGAAATTTTTTAAGTAATGCTAACTTCGTGATCGAATATTTTACGAAATGGAAGAAAAATATAAATTTTCTCAATACTAACGAGATCTCGTAAAGATCTGAAAGGGTGGAAAGAGATTGGAATACCTTGATAATTTCTAAATTATTGTACTTACTTTATGATGAATATTTTTTTCGAATACTGCGAATAGTACGAATATTCTGCTAAAATACGTAGCTAGAAAAATTATGTAAAATGTAAATTATATATTGTAAACGGTTCGAATAATTAAAACCGTGATGAAGATAAAATATGGCGAGGAAGAATTTAAAATATTTTGCAAACTTTTATATTATGTAATTCATAATGAATATTCATAATAACACTATTGATTGTGGGAAAATTTAAAAAAAAAAATATTGTTACATTAACCATTTTAATAAAATGAAAAAAAAAACTGAAAAACATAGAATTATTTTGTAATAAAATTTGCAATATTCGCAAATAAACGAAAAGGATATTCACAAGATTGTTTATAAGAAAATGGAAGATAATTAAAATAGCAAAAAAAAAAAAAAAATTAAGATACCTCGTGATCTTTAAAAAAATATTTCTGAAGAAGCTAACAACTACAATAATTAAAATGCAAAACAGCTAATGATAAATAATTAATTCGATCAGAATGCAGGTAACAGCGAATTGACTCCGTAACCTTGAAAATCGTATGCCGCAATGCTGAACTTTTCTCACTTTTACAGTGTACTTTTAAAGTGTTCAAATTAAACACTGAGAAGATCTAGAGAAAAATGGGATTCGATTAAAGCGCAGCAAAATCCAATTCTAACGTAAATTACACGCTTAATGATATTACTATCTTTCCTCCCATTTAATCTCTGTCAAGTATTTAGATATTAATGTAGAAATACAGAGCTTGGAGGATATGTTGGAAAATGTTGGAACGTTGCTACAAACTGGAATTCCTCATTTATTTCATAATTTATGCGTTTCTGCGGAATAGTATGATATATTCGAGATAAGAAAATAGAATCGATCATATACATCAAAGAACTGGTATCGATAGAATGGAATTCTTTACTTGATATCGGATTTAAATTTGCTATAATTCATACTTACTTGAATTTCACGCTCGTACATCATGGACAATGACATATTAATTAACAGCAATTCTTTTTTGATTTTTTGAACGCTGTGTGTAATTCTTTTGAAATTGCGTAATTCTTTGAAACGATTATTAATAAAAGAGAAAGAATTCCGTATTTAAATTATAATGGAAAATTCGTGATAATTAGAATCTTGCGAATAAGATTCATTCTAAAAAATTTGATAAAACATATTTCTCGATATATAAGTAGATCGTTTCCTTCAGTTTCCTTCAATATACTAATAATATTAATATATCGTAGTCGTTATGAAACAAGATATGTTTAAAAATTAAGTTTAAATAAAAAGTTAAAAGGAAAGAGATTAATTTTAAGCTGTTCCTTGAGAAAACAGGAAATTATTAAAGACTTAACTTCTTTTCAATCCTATCTACATACAGATATAACTTGGTTAGAGATGATAAGAATGTAATTTATTTTTTAAAATATATCGCGATCGTTCAGAAATTTTATTTATCGAAGTGAAATCAGATACGAAGTTAATAATAATTTAGAATATCCATAACCTTTATTATTTCACGATTATAACCTAGCTTAGATTATTATTAACTATTATGCCCGACTTGTTAGTTATTATTACATCCATCTTATTATTTGTTCTTACTTATTTGTATAATTTTATAGATCATATAAAATTATACTTTTACTTACAATTCAACAATTCCTAGAATTCGATTAAAAGTGGAAGACCGTGTATGAAAAACGGACGCAGCCATCGTTGAATTGTCACGGTTCGTAAATTTTATAAACTGGTGGAATTAAATAATAATAAATAAGAATTCTATTGAAGATATATTTCAAGGAAACTCTCTCTATCCTCGACTATTTTCTTCTTCTCTCTATTTATCATTTTTTCTCTCCGCTTTCTTGTACGAAGATTCTTTTTCACGCCTTATTGCTTTATAAATCGTTTTAAAAATAATTCGCAAAAACACTCGCGATAAAGTAATTCTTCTCCTATAAACAAAATTCCTCGAATCCTTTCCAAGGTTTTACCTACAATTGGAAACTTGTAGTATTCAAGTATTGCGCTATAAAATCAATAATATACGTATCTCCTCGTGTTATTATTTATTATATAATCTTCCGTTAAATAGTTAATGGAAGAGGAAACTTAAGATCCGATGTGGAATTCGATGGAAGCCAAGCACTGACCCTACTTATGATTTTGAAAACCTGTTTTCGATCAGGAGGAAGGTTGTTTTGTAACTTTTAATGCCGACGATTACGAGACATCCGGTCGTTCGGTTGTAGTTAATGGCCAAAGACACTAGAGGTCTCGTTGGAATGTAAGTCACCGACTAATGGCGAATCAGAGCTGTTTATGATTTTCAAAACTGGTTTCCCGATCTTTTGAACGGGCGCGAGACGTTGAAAAATGTGTGAACATTTGATAAAATAACGAGCGATATCGGTGCCTCGTAATCGAATAATATCAGATATATTCCACGCTAAGGAGGGAATTATAGTTACAGTTCATATAGTTCAGTGGAACATAAACGTTTGAATGGGAAATATTCTGATCAGATACAACCATCGAATGAATGAAATGTGCGATTTTATTTTTCATTTCTATATTTTATTCGGATCCGATCTCTGATGTGAAATTTATCTAATGACTTTATTTCTAAAAAAAAAAAAAAAAAAAAAAAAGAAATATTATAAATAATATTAGTGATTAGATAGAAAGTGTCGTGCAATTGGTGGTATCCACGATAAAATAAAATTTTTCAATTTGAAGGCTTATTCAAAGGTCTGGTTTATTAATAAATTTATAGAGCAAATTCACCTGATATACCTTCAAGATTTTTTGATATTTTAAAAAACGCCATTTAAAATTTTCTCTCGGCCACCAATTTTAACGTTTATTTATTATCGCATAAATTAAAAATAATTCGAAATAATTTTAAATTTCATTAATATGCACCTACTTATAAATGCATTATTTAGTGTATATCAGATGCATATATAATTAAAATTGTGAAATCTGGTTTCCACTATTGACCTATATTCTTTTATCCCATGCTTTTGGACAAAAGGGTATAAAATTTGATAGGAGTTTAACGTTGGACAGATAACATTAAACTGAAGCCCTTTGTAATTTTCAGAGCTGTCGTTATATTTCTTGTGACCTTCATTTTGTCGAACGTGGAAATATTTTTGGTTATATTAAATAAAGCTGTTTAACTGCAAAATAATGGAATTTTAAATGGAAAGATATTTCAAACTAAAAAATTATAAAAATATAATTGTTTCTAATTTGAAATTATAAAATTATATAAACTATTTCATATTATACTCTTCTCAATTATTATATTTGATATTATAAACTATTTCTGCGTAGAATATTCATCCAGTTATTTTGTAATAATTCCTAGAGGCGTGTTTACAGGTTAAATTGCATTTCCTCGCTCCTCAATTTATCCCATACCAGTATAATGGAATCCAGGTCATGTAATTGTAGTGACTAAATCGTGGTATGTATATTCTTTATTTTTAGATTTGTTCCAAATATCCTTCCAAACAACTCCAAAATAAATTAAAGAACAGATCGTCTTATTATTTTGATAAAATCTCCAAAATATTTCTTCAAATAAAAATTTGTAATTGAACATTTTTGCTCAATCATTCATCCAAATATATTATATTTTTTTTCAAATTCATTGCAACATTTTAATTTCAACAATTATACAAAATCATTGTCGCAATCATTAAAAATTAAATATTAACTTCCTTTTATTTCTCGTATCCTCATCCACAGTACACCTTCACAGTACATAATCACTAAAATTATATTTTCCCATATTTATTGTTTGTGGAAAAAAACAACATGAAGAACAATTACTTTTTTGCAACATTACTATCGTAATACATTTTCTGTTGTTCCTAAAATTAATTTACTTTTTAATTCCTCGCTCGTATATCATATTTTTTCTAACTCCTATTCATTCACTTCCTTCCAAAAAAATCGAAGAGAACACAGGTAATAATAAAAGAAACAAAGACACAAAAATAGGAGAGAATATCCGTCGATTCGTAGGGACTGTTGCCATGTCCGTAAAAAGAATCGTGCTCAATTAACGATTCATCTGTAACGTCTGTCTGGTCGAAGAACAGGTTCTCCTACTCGTGGATATGGTGATGCTCGTATATATACCCTGCTTTCTTTTTTTTCCAGAACCCTTTGTACTTAATTGTATTAATATAACGAGCTGCTTATGCGTGTACGCGCAATAACGATGAAAGAGTAATGTGTATAAATGATTATACGAGTCATTACACGATACGATCGATGCATTGTGTTCACCTGTCCAGGTGGAAAAGAGTGTTGGAAGAAAATTTGGCAATTTTTTTTTTTTTTTTTTCGTAAGACGATCTTTTCTTCGAGTTATTTTCTTCGATCGATATTCCAAATCTAGAGAATATCAAACATAAATGGAATATTCTGAATTTTGTGTTATTATTGTTTCTTCTTGCTAATATAAAAATTTGAAAAAAATGTTTTCATAGCACGATCCTCTGAGAAATATAGATGATGGATAAAAGAACGTCCATCAAGTTTGAAAAATTCCTTCATATAGTGCGATTTCATGTGTTGTAAAAAGTTGGAGATATAAGAAATACGTACAAATAAGAGAAACATTCTTTCACAATATGATTCAATGTATCTGAAGAACCTGAACGATTACGAAGGAAATAAAAAGAAGATTAGAGATAAAAACAGATATGTTTTGAAAATTCTTGAGATTGAAAAATTCTTGGCTCTGTCCGATTTTGTTCGCGTATGTGTATAAAAAACGAAAATTCAAATTAGCTGTTCTGTACTCGTTTAAATAAAGAAAGGGATAACGTAAAAACAGGCGAATTTCGAAAGTCATCAGCATTGAAAAATGCTTACACGGCATGATTCCTCTTATTTCTTGTAAGAAATCAGAAGATTATAGTAAGATTAAATATATATATATATATATATAAAGAAAAAAAAAAAAAAAGAACGAGGCGAAATTGGGGAGTCATCAAAATTGATAAATTCTTTCACAGTGTGAATCTACTACTATGAGTAATCAGTAACTAATAGCCGTTTGTCTAAAAAAAAGAATATCATAAAAAAATTATACCATAGATATAAAAATATGAAATTATATACATTATTTAGTTTTCATTTTTTTTTCAAAAGGTAATCAATTAGAGGAAATTTTTTTACCGAAATTATAGTAAATTCGTATTTAGTAAAAAAAAAAACGATAAATTCCTCTTAATGGAATTAATTTTTTCTCGCTATTAAAAAAGGACTATACAGTTTTATTTAATTAATTTACCATCCCATCGATTTTATCACGAAGAAACAATATTTTTAAAAATTATTATTATTGCGACATTATTGTTTCTAAATCATTCTCAAGTTGTTCTCGACAAATATTTCAACTAAAACTCACCTTATTCTATATCACTGAAAAATTGGACGACACCGGTTCCATTGTCCATCCAGGAACAAAAAAAATCCCACGTATCCCACTAGAAATAGAAAAAGAAACATTTAAAAAAAAAAAATCAATCCATTAATATGCGAATCGAATTGAATAAAAACTAAAAAAAAAAGAAACAAATGAATTAACAAATATTATCAAATATTAAAATACACGGAATATTAATATACATTCACGAGACACTTTTAACTCCTGTTAAACAAAACGAGATGGAGACAGTGAGACAGTTCGCAGCGCCATCTCTATCTCCGTCTCGCTTCATCCAACGCACACTTCACATCCTTTATTAAGAAACAAGCCTCGATCGAAATTTCTATATTCATTTCGATCTTCTCACGAATGTATTATAACACCTTATAGATATAAGGAAGGCAAGTGCAGTTTGGATCGAGGTTAAACGCGTTTAGCTCGTTCACCGGAAACGCCAACGATTTCGAGTCTCGCTTGCAACAGGCTCGCGGCGGTAGGCTCGTTCCTTTAACGATCCACAATTAGACGAACAACTCCCACGCAAACGTTCGAAGGCGCGCCTTCGAAGACCAAGAATTCCGCCATTATCCTTAAAAGCAACACCTGCGTGAAGGAGATCGAAGGAATTGGACCAATTTCGCTAATAAGCAGATTATCCTTAAACTTATGGCTAAGTTTGTTTGAGCTGTTTTACGAACACATAGAGATCGCGAGCGCCTGAAGGCGTCTCGTCGAGTACCTTGTACGCGTTAATAGCAGTCAAAGGGTTAATGATTTCAGTAGTTGGTAACGTTATGGTTGTACGGTTGTTACTTTGGAGGAACGTAAAGGCTTCTTTGATATATTGCATTCCAAAAGAAGTATGCAAGTTTGCATTGGCTTGTGATTAAAGTTCGAGGATTTAATTGGTTATTTCGCTTGATTAAACGAAGAAAATTCTTCGTTTCTTTTTTTCTTTTTTTTTTTTTTTTTTTTGAAGCGAAGTAGGTCACTCGTGTAACAAATATACGAAATTATTGGAAAAGGAAATTTCCTATCTTAACGGGTTCTTCTGAAATTTGATTATTTCTTTTTTCTTAACGTTATTATATATCTTTTTATCGTGATAATCAGCTATTCGAGTCGATCACTGTCAATAATCTCTTTGAATCTCTTTACCCTATATTATTAATATTATTTTTACATATTGTCCTCTTGGGTCCACATCGAGATTATGAATGACTAAGCTTCTCTAATCTTGATAATAACAATAATCATCCAATGATAATACCAATTACGTTAAATTGAACACTTTCTACGTGCAATTGCAAAGTATACCAAGTATACCTGTACCATTATCCGTACCTTTCTTCGTTTCGACTCGAAACATGTTCGAATATCGTAAAAAACAACAAAGAGATGATTCACGTGGTACAATTACAATGGAAAATTAAACTCGAAACCATAAAACACTCGATAACACGTATTTACGAATGCACGATTATTATGATCGTTCCCCACAGCGAATACAAAAGGATACTGGAACATTTATTAAGAAGCTAAAACTAGCTGTCTCATCCGAAGAAACTAGGATTGATGAATCCATGTTTTTCTTTTTTTTTTTTTTCGATGTTATTTTCTTCTTCTTCTACGTTTGTTATAAATTTGTGCCTCATGGTTATTTAGTCATCTCGTACAAATACGATTCTTCAGAATTTATTGGATAATGAATTGTGAGAGATAGAGTGGAAACGTAGTGAAATATACCTCATACTTGGTTTTATTATAATTTCACGTGATTTGCGAGTATATTGAAAATTGGATGATTATGGTCATCCAAGGAAGCAAAAAATATTGCTCACTGTAAAGCAAAAGTAATTACATTGACCATTGTCCATTAACTTTGTAAACTTGTATATTAAAAAAAAAATATATACCAGTTCTTATAGGAGTAATGAATTGTCATTATTAATTCATATTTTTGAAATTTATTTTAATACCAATTGCACTTAATGAATCAAGTGTTCATCGTTTCAGAAAAAAACTGCTGATAATAATTTCGATGATTAATTCTTTTTTTTTTTTTTTTTTTTGTTTTCATTTTCCTTATCCCGCATCGTATATTATTTCGATATTTCGAAAGAGAATTCGCAATTCAAATAAATCCACGCTGCAAAGAATTATTAATGCACAGTCGTCCAAAGGATATTGTTTTTTTCTTTTTACTTGTTAAAATAACTGCAGTCATTCAATATATGGAGAAATCATTACATCGTTAACACGGTTCACGGAAATGGAGACACATTATTCATCGCGTTCTACGCTATATAGAATTGGGCACACAATGTGTAAAAACATTGCTAAGCATCGATGATTCATTAATAAATCGTTATACACAGAGAAATTTTGCCGGCACCACGTAATTTACGATCTTTCTTCGGAAAATAACAAAACACGCACCGCTTCTCCCTGTAATAAGCTTCATTAAAGAAATTTATTTCATCTATTTATTTTTCACAAAATTTATTCAATGATTAACCTGATTCTTTTCTCCCCCCCTTTCGGAACGCGTATCAGAAGTCACGTGACTAATTTTTCAAATTCGACTTGTCAAAATTTTCAAAAATAAATAAAACTGCAACACTTTACTTTCACCTCCTTATTGCTTCATTACTTATAAATATTATTTCAGATAAAAAAAAAAAAAGAGAAAGAAAATCTACAATCTCGCTTCACAAAAATCCATTGAAGAAAAATAATTTAATCGACATTTGCACTTAATTCGTTAATCGAATTACATCAATTAAAAAATTTAACTCGAGAATGAGTTCTCTCCACGATTCAATTCGAACACTTTTGCGTCCAGGAATTCGAAAGCAATTGGAACCGAACAATCACACAGTTACTCTGACGAACAACGAAGAGAGCCGATCCATATCTCATCGATATCAGTAAAAGGAACTTGAATGACCTTAAAGGAGCATCAAACGAACCGTTAACGTTATTAAGAATACATCCACATCCTGTTCTCCAGCCACCCCTCGGTCGGAGAAGAAGAAGAAGAAGAAGGGAGGGAGGGGAGGGGTGAAAAAGAAAGAGCAGAGAGTTGTACGAGAGTCGTTCTAACATTATCTCTTTGCAAAAATCATCCCGACAACGGAACGTCGGTTTCTCGTTGAAGCGTATCGATACTGTTTCGAATCGGCTCCCTCGAGTTTTAACCGAGCCAAGCCTTAATGGACACGATTAATAGACCTTCCGGCTAATTACTCCGCTATCGCCAGTTTTTTCTCCTTCCTGCCCTCGAACTCGTTTATCGTGGGACTAGAGCCGATTATTAATGCGACGATCGAAGGAATTTCACGATGGGCAAGATACGGATAAGCTGGATGGAATGTTTTGAGAATTAATGGAGGATCGAGTGTTGTTGTTCCCCGCTTATCGAGAATAATTTGAGTGGGTATGGAGGAAACGATTTGGAAATAAAAAAAAAAAAAGAAGGAGTGTGAAGCAGTTCGAAAGAGATAACATTTGACAATCTCTTTCTCTCAGATAAAAAGAGAGAAATTTTTCAAACAATCTTTCGTTTGATCCATTCGAAACGAAATCTTTATCGCGCATATTCCATCAAATTCTAGCCTAATTCAAATCCTATCCGCTCGACACCACCGATTGATTCTCTTCCACAACGTAATCAGAAGCGGCACGCGTAAATCGGAGGTTGGCACGAGCGTCCACCTTCCGAATCGCGTTCCTCGACGCCGTTGATAAATTGCCCCCAAAAGGAGGATGATGATCGAAAGATCGAGGGGATACCTCGGGGCGTGCACTCGCCTCGCCTCTCAACTCTATACACGCGCTAAACTGGTATTTAAAGCGGTTATCATTTATCGCGGAACTGTTCCGCGAGATCGGGTGGCTGTACACAGATCCTTTTCCCTTCTTTTTTCCCCTGTTGGTGTTGAGCCGCACCAGCTGGTGCTCGTGCACGTGCTGCGTAGCGATGGGTCCGAGCGGGCATGGACACTTTGATATTTCGGAAAGGGAAGGAAAGGGAAAAGTGAAAGGAAGAAGTTGTTCGAACAAATGTTCGATGCGAAGATCGATGCATGTACAACACACCCCTCTTCGAGAAATTGTGAATCTCTTCTTTTCGAAATTAAATTAACCCTTTAACTACTTTACTTAGCACATATGATCGGTTTAAACGCAAGAAAAAGGAAAAAAATATTTTGATAAAATCAAATTATAATACTAGACAATGTGATTCTAAAATGTATCATATGATAAAGCGAAAACGTTGCTATTGCAGAAAATCTTCAAATTTATGTTAAAACTTCATCGTCAAACTACATTTCGCTTTTTTTCTCGAGGAACTGGAAGAAGTAGAAGGCTCATCCATATTAGGAAAAGTTCACAAAAATAAGATAATTTCGAAAGAGACTCGAACAGCGAAACTCAAAATGAAACTGAAACTTTTATCTTGTAGCAGAATAAAAATAGGATAAAAAATAAAAGCATTTGCCGATCGACGAAGTATGCATTTTATATAATCAACGATAAAAAAAGTAAAATTAAAATAAGTATATATATTCTAATTTTAAATTATATTAGTGATATTCCATTTTGAAAGATTGTTTTTTTATTCTATTTATTTTTACTTTAGTACCACATCCCTTATGTATTAGCAAAAAGTAACATATTGTTTACCCGCAGTCAAAGGGTTAAACATACTACGAGCAAACAAATGAATCGTTATTATCTATTCTTGCCATTTAAAAAATTTTTTAAAATGGTGAAAATTCCATTTTCGATCGTTCGAAATTAAGTTTGATTTATAATATATAAATATATTATACTTCGAACTCGATCCCATCACTAGTCCTCCTGCCTTCCCTCCCGAGAGGAGGGAAAAAGCGAAGACGGTGGAGGCTTAATTGCGGAATACCGGCGCACGTGCACGCGTCGATAACGCGCATCCTTTCCGCTCCTCTCTGACATCATCGATCAAACCACCCCGCGCGTTTCTCTCCTTTTTGCAAAGGAGGACTCCGGTTCTTTCGTACGCCGCCATTCCCCCCCCCCCCCGGTTATTAGTCAGGATCAAGATTTTTGCGGGGGGCGATTCTGTTTTTTTTTCGAAACGGGGATCGATTAGGGTTTCGGATCGAGTCATTGGTCAAGTGTCGTGGATGATTTTTGCGGAAGAAGATGCGACGGTTTTCTTCGAACGAATCGCGCGTTTCAATCGCGATTTATACACGTTGTACGTTTCTCTTTCATCAGTTAAAAGTAAAACGAAAGAGAACGAAATTGACACGAAAATTGAAGCGAACGATTCTATTCGCTTCGTCTATAATTCGATCTTCGAATTTCTGTTATCTCGTACACGCTTGAAATATTCTCTAAATATTCTCAAATCAAAGAATTTCATAAGGAACCGTAAGAATCGCAAGATCCAACGAATGTACGATATCCTGATTTCTCCTCGTTTACTTCCTAACCCCCTTTTTTCTTCTTTCACTTTCGTATACTCGTTTGGAAATAAAAAGAATGTGCGAATCGACATTCACAATAAAACGTAAAAAAAAAAAAAAAAAAGCAAACTATTCGAAAACCTCCTCCTCGAACAAATTTTCAAATTCCCAATTTCCCAAAAACCACCTTTCCAAGAGAAAGAAGAGAAAGAAATTTCCACGAGTCGAGAAAGAAGGAAGAACCACCCAGTATATGGGCACAGGGGTCGGTAGCATCCATCCGCTACGGAAACGGTATCCCGAAGTAAAGTTAAGCACGTAACCCGAGCGAACGAAACGCCGTTCTCCTGCTCGCGCCGAGGGCAGGGACCCTTCTTATGCGCTCGTCGAAGTCTCCGCGCGCTAGGCCGGCCGGCCGGCCAGCAGTAGGTCGAAGCGAGGGCCCGAAAAGCTCACGGCCTTGAGAGATCCTGCAGCCGCTGCGTTCAGCGGTAGACCGCAGACCGTGCGTCGGTGTGTGTCCCCATACACGCGAGGATCCATAGAGAAAGAGGCATACAACGAGGCGGAGGAAGCCGAAGCGAAGAGACAGAGTAGGGAAACGCGGTGCACACAACAAACTCACTCTCCGGTGAGTATAACTCGTCCCACGGATACGCACACACGACACGTATCTACGACGACGAGGATGGCGACGACGGTGGTGGTGGTGGTGGTGGTGGTGGTGATCGTGACACGTGCAGCTACACGTAGAGAGAAAGACACGAGGCGGGTGTGTGTGTGTGCGTGTGGAAAAACGAGGGGCAACGTGGGGTACCAGGACAGGCGAGTAGTGGAGGAGGGGGAAGAAGGAAGAGGTGGAGGAGGATACCTGGCCAGGTGGTAGTGGCGGCCAGGTGGAGGGGAGGGGGGCCGAGAGGTGCCCCTCGGCGAGGCGGTGGGCACAGCGGTGGTAGGGGCCCCTGGGTGGGGGCGCGGGAAGGGGGTGGAAGAGTACCGCTATACCTGGAGTCGCTCGAGGCGAAATACATACCTACCTACCTACCTAGTATATATTCCCTCGGCTCGTTGTACCCGGCTGATACGATCCTCTCTGTCGTCCACCTCTCGCGCCGCCTCTCTCTCTCTCTTGCTCACTCGCTCGCTCACTCTCTCTCTCTCTCTCTCTCTCTCTCTCTCTCTCTCTCTCTCTCTCTCTCTCTCTCTCTACCCCCTTTCGTCGTCGGCGTGCCGAAGCCCCGGCAAGGTATACCGCTGTAAGTCCTCCATGATGCACGCCATAGAGCGCACCGCGGCCACCGTAAGACATTGCGCCACCAGTGTCTTGCCTTGCCTTGCCAACGTCCGACGCCGCTGCCGACGTCGCCGTTCAGACCGACCGCCTGAATCGCGTATCATCTACTACTCGCCTCCTCTAATATATACACGCGTGGAACATCACAATACTGACGGGATACTGGCAGGCTGAGAGGGAGAGGAGATTTCGACGTGGCGGGCTCTTGCTCCCGCTTTCCTTCTTCCTGCTTTCCAACAATATTTCGATTATTCGACCTCGTCGCGCCGGTTCCCGCTGTTCCGTCGTGTCGCGAAGTGGTGAACATTTTTCCGCGAGAAACGTTGGCGAGTCCAAAAGTTGGAGGTGAAACTGTGATCGAATTTTTTTTTCATCCGTTTTTTCCATTCGTTTCTTCTTTTTTTTCTTTTTCGAGGAGAGATAGATCTCGTGGTCCCTCAGGAGAGACCGATTTCAGAAGAAGCCGCGTGTTTTTCGCCGCGGTGGGTGTTGATCCTCAGGAAGGGAGAAGGAAGAAATTCGAGACGGCAGCTCTTCCTCGTTTTCATCGCGATATCCGGCTTCTTCCTCTCTCTCTCTCTCTCTCTCTCTATCTATCTATATATATATATATACATATATATCTATCTTCTTCCTCGCTCTCTTTCTCGGAGAAAAACAAATTCCCCGGCTGGCCGAGCGACGAGAGAATTCGAGGAGGAGATCAAGCAGCAACAGCGGCGAAGGTGGTGCACACACCGAGGTAGTCTCTCGGAAAGAGGAACACGAAGAGGGTTCTCTCCTCTTTCCCCACCTTTTCCTCCGCCACTACCTACCGCTACCTCCATCTCCTCCTTCCTCCACCTCCACCACGCGTACAGTCGTACGGTCGCCGGCGAGCAATACGGTTTACGGCCGCGTGACACTGTCCCGGACAACATCGGCGTCCACGAACAGCTGGATCCACGTTCCGATCGATCCGAGTCCGATCCTGCAACAACCTCCTCCTCCTCCTCCTCTTCCTCCTCTTCCTTCTTCTTCTCCTGCTGCTGGCACGTTGCATACCACGATGCATCCGTGTCGTATCCGTCGCGTTTAACCTCGATTGAAAATCCATGCCAGCAATCGAGCCGAAAAGATATACCTCCAAGATCGAGAAGGGTTTACGACACCTTCGTCGAGAGAGAGAGAGAGAGAGAGAGAGAGAGTTTCTCTCTAACTGTATATTCTCCAGCTGAATAATACGACGGATTGGATCGTGGTTGTACGACGTGGTTAGTGTGCAGTTGGTAGCCGAGCGTACAACAGAGTACAAGGGGACAGGGAATAGTGAGTGAGTGAAGAAGAGACGACGATTACTGCTACGACGACAAGCGAGGAGCGTCGTTCGTTCGAGAAAAGAAAAAGCCGCGGTGCATATATGGCCGGCCAGGTGGCAATCTCTGGAAGAAGCTAGCGGAACATACCGTGTTCGGTCGCGAGTGAGAGTGTTTTTCGCGTGTAAACGCTAGCGTGGCGGCGTCCGTGGTTCTCGCGAGACGTCAACATCTGGTAGCGTGTATCCGGCCGCGTGCACGTCCCGTTCCCCTGGTGCCAGCCCGCCTTCCTCTGCGCATCTCTTCCGCGTGCTATCCGCACGATTCCCTTCCACGGATTATTATTATTATATTCCTCGTGTGCGAGAATACCTCTACCACGCCTCCAATATATACATATATACATACGTACATACACATCGCGAAAGAACCGAATGATTCGAAGAAAAGAAGAACCGACGTCTCCTCTTCTCCGTGAAGAACGAAAGAGCCGTGCATCACCACGCGTGTAATATAACGTATATTTCCCACTTTTTTTCCCCCTCCCAAAGAGGTGGTGGAGGAAACAACGCTGGAACCCGTTGTCCAGGATGCCGTGGACGGGCGCAGGAACGTCCTCGAGCAACGTTTTGTGACCGAATCCTCGACCGATAACCTCGCGCCAACCAGTCAGCTGTCCCAGGATTATTCCCAGGTTATCCCCCAGCCTGGTGTGGACGTCCATCTTCTATTCGCAGAGGTTAGTCACTCTCCGCTTCGTTCCGGTATAGTACACACTGCTCGTGCACGCCTGTGTGCGCGTGCACGCGCGCAACCGTGTCGCTCGCGCACGTACACACCTCACGTACACTACTCCCCGTCCGTGTGGGCAGACGCGCGCGTCTACGGGTGGAACGTACGCGCGTGCACGGTATACGTATAGACGTGTGCACGCGTGTACGTGCGGTGGTCTGACCGCGTGGAGTACGAGCGGTGCAACGATCTGCGTGTGATAATGTGTGCGTGTGTGGATGAGTGTGTGTGTGTGTGTGTGTGAGCGCTCGTCCGTGTTGCGAAAGCGCTGTTGCGATTTTTCAGTGGAACAGTTGTTTCGAGTGGACAAGTTTTCGCCAAGGGAAGAAGAGGGAGGGAGCTCGAATGTGCTCGCGAAAGCGCGTAGGAAAGTGAGAATTTTCGCGCGCGTGGGAGACCTCTTGGTTGCAATTTTCGTTTCGGATGAAAAATGGGAGGAGAGGTTGATGAATTTAGTAGGGGATGATGGGTAGAAGAGGGCGTGAAGAAGAAGTTGAGAGGCAATCTGGGAGATCTTTATTTATGGAAAAAGAAAAAAATGGACGTGGTGAAAATTGATTTGAAAAGTTCAGAGTTCAGAGGCACGTTCGGGTTGAAGACACGAAGGTAGCTGCATCGTTTGCATGCTAATGAGAGAAGTGATATTGAAGTGTCTTTGTTGCTCGAACGACGTGAGCAGCAGTTGGAGGTTTTACGTTTTGCAGGATGTTCGGGAATAGAAGTTGGAGATTTCTGAGAAACGTGTCGTTGTGTATTTTATTCGTACGAAAATTGGAACGAGAAATTTGAACGATGAAGTATTTTTGTTCGTAAAATTATACGATTTTACCATCGGTTTTAAATCGATAATTTCATTCGATTCACTGCCATTTTCCTTCTTGAATCACACGTTTTTGATTCCAACGGCGACTTTTTTGTTCACATTTTATAATTTTGTTCACATCCCGATGAGCAATATATTAGTCTAAAATCATCGATAACTTTAGACACAACAATGTTTTGAATTCTACGAGAAGTGATTCGATCGCTTGCCGAGACAGAGAAATACTTTGAGAGTTGATTTCTTGGTTATCTTCGTATTGTATTGTACGTGTTTGAAATACGAAATTCGTTCCTTCAACTTCCTAGATTAATTAGATATTCAACGAGTTGCTACGCTGATGGCTAGACACGCCGTTATTTCTCGTCTCTGGTTTTTCGATTCATCTTCTGGAACAACCTTACTGCATTTTCTTAAATAAATTTTTGTTTCAAACTGTGCATATTTCGACTCACATCGATCGAAAATTTGATTCATTGCATGTATATGTACCCTACACCAATATATATATATATGCCTTGGTGAGAAATATTTAAATTCTTCTATGCATTTTATTGCATTTATTTTTTAATCGAAAGATTTGAATAAAAATCGAAATTATAGAAAACGAGGGAAAAGCACAAATACGGTCGAAGGAATTCTTAAATCTTTCGTGTGGCAGCTAACGATCAATTAAAACGCGAGTTTAGCATTGGAGCACCTGCCATGTTTTGGCACAGCTCGCAATTAAAGAGCTCGTAACTTGAAATATGGCGCGTAAACGTTTGCAACATATTTCAAACAACTACTATAGCGTGTAAATATTACACGCACACGTAGGTATACAAACAATCAAAAGTATCCAGACGTTTGTTTATTTCTACGTCATCTTGTTTGCAAAATCAAAGATAATGTAATTTGCAAAACGTTTGGTTGCTTGTTGCATTACAAAGGAACAAATATAGTGATAGAATTAATCTTCTCATTCCTAGCTAACCTCAGCTTTAATCGTCTGATAAATTAAACGAAACGACACGAATTTTGCCAAGATATAAGAGAAACAATAAATAATAAATTCCGCTAATTATATCTCTTCACGAAGACGAAATAAATGATCTTTAAAATATGAAAACCTATCGAACGTCTTTTAATATGTTTGGAAGAATCGAAAGCATGGTATACGAGTTTCATCAAGAAAACTCGAGTAACATTTTGAGAATGCTGTGCTTTCCAATCCCTCCTAACCTGAATACTTTTTCACCTACGTGAACGAATTCAAACGCTTAACTCTTTCCTACCACTTTTTAAAATTTCACACCCCACACTCCGCACTTTTATTTTACAAATTTTTCCTCCCTCCGTGATTTCCTTCAATCTTCAATCTCCCCTCACACGACACCTGATAAACGATTTAATAAGATTAATCGGCAGAAACGAAATTAACCATTGATTCTCCATTCGAATCGATCTATTCCCATTGGGGAGGGAGGAGAAACGCGCCTCGGGTGTTATATTCGCATCCAGAATTATGCAATGACAGCGTGAAATTAGATCCCCGCCTCCTTAAGTGAACGCAACCGCACAACACCTTTGTTCCTCGGGGGTCCGGCGCGAGGTTGTTGGTCATCGACTTTATTTCCCTCCTCCTCCTCCGTTCCCTCTGACCCGAAACAGATCTACGATAACGTAATAGTTGGAACGATTGTTTCCATCGTGGCGTTCGAGAATCCGGTTCGATGCAGCGGAACGCTTGCTTTCGCATCCAGAGATTACCAGACAGAGAATATCGTTTTATCGTACGAACGATTTTATTTTTATCCGTCAATCCTCGTCACATCTCTCGCCCATCGTGCTCAACGGCTCTATTATCGCTGTCTGTTATTTCGATTACACTCGTGTTTAATTTTTTACCAATTTCTTTTCTTTTTTTTTTTTTTTTTTTTTCGAAAAATTGTTCCAGAAGGGAACAAAGAACGTTCCAATTATTATTATTCCCTTCGTCCCTTCTCACGCGTTTAATCCACGCTTCGTAAAGAGCGTGATCGCGTGACGCGATTCTGCTCTCTCTGTGACGGGATCTCACAGTTTGATTGATTTAGACGATTTAGATTCTCAAAATGTAGAAGGGGATGGATTCGCGGCGTTACTTCATTTCTCCTCGTTTCACGAGAGAGAGAGAGAGAGAGAGAGAGGGAGGGAGGGAGAGATAAACAGAGACGGGAAATATCGGTATAACGAGCGGCCGATTGGATTTTTACGCTTTTTACGCGGCGTTTCGTGTCCGTTTCTCGCCGCGACACTCGAATACCGGATAAACGCTCGTCGACTCATCGCAAGAAAACGCCAGGATCTCTCTTTTTCGATTTCTCTCTACTCCTCGGTTTCTAAGTGGACAACAAGCGGGCAGGGGAGGGGAGGGGGGGCGAGGAGGAGGGGGAAAGGAGGAGGGAATTCTCTTTCGTCTCCTTAACAGTCTGTTTCCAAGAGTCTCGCAGGTGTGGAAGAATCGGTTCATATTTATACCAACGAGACTATTAATGTTAATTCCTCGCTTTTATTTTTATTCCATTTGAATCTCGTATTTTACAATTTTCTCTGATAGAATCTAGATATCTAGATAGAAATATATATATAGGAGTTATATGGAATTGGGTTGATGATGATATTGTTCCACTTCCTTTTTTTTTTTTTATTTTATTTCTTGACACATATCGTTATATAGAGAGGAGAAGGTAACG
Source organism: Apis florea (assembly GCF_048593485.1). Taxonomy (NCBI): domain Eukaryota; kingdom Metazoa; phylum Arthropoda; class Insecta; order Hymenoptera; family Apidae; genus Apis; species Apis florea. The sequence continues at coordinate 225,158 of NW_028256722.1, read as the reverse complement.
TATAAAGATAGTCGAAAAATTGTTGGGTTTGAATCAGGAGAAAAATGAAATTGGGTTAACGTCGATATCACCGATATTTCACTCCTTTTTGCCTATTTTCATTGGCGCGTTTATAAAGGTAAAAGAATGAGATTCCTTACTCGTGTATTGTGAAAATTAAGTTAACGCGCATATTGTTTTATTCCCTGTTTATTTCTGCAAATATTTATCGAAGTATCGTTAATAAAAATAAAGATTTATGGCCAGGTGAAAGTTATGATTTACGCAGTTATTCATAGATACATTTATCAAGTCAATTTTAGGATTTACAATTTCTTTTTCCAAGTCCCGGAATAACATATCGGGGATACAACTTCGTAATTAGACGTATTATATAAAATATAATTGATACGACAGTGTAAATAATAATAAAATGATTCTTGCGTTTTTTTTTTCTTTTTAGATTTTCTTATAATTCTTTTTTCTCTTCTTCTTCTTCTTCTTCTTCTTCTTATTTTCTTTAGAATATAGAATAATCAAAATATATTTTTACACGTATCGGTGAAAGAAACACAGAGAAAATGTGTGTCAGATTTGAAAACAGAATTAGTTAATATCCATACTTTCATATTCGTATGGAGTTTAAAGAGAGAGAGAAAGAGAGAGAGAAAAAAGAAAAAAGAAAAACATTAAATTATCCACTATCTATTATACTTACTTTACTGAAAATGATTACCTTAGATTTCGAGGAATGATATTAGGAATCCAAGATGTTATTTCAACGACGTTTGCAACGGAGAAAATGATAAAACAGTCAGAAATGATCAGAACGATCATAATTTTCTCGACACGGAATACCTGTCCATCCACGATTCTCGCATTAACCCTTCCCTTCGAAAGTGGAAAGTGGTAGAAAAGAATATACGAAACAAAGGAACGACTTTATTACAAAAAAAAAAAAAAAAAAATTCATTTTCCCCGTTTAAAAATCGCCTCGAAATACCATAAGTTACATAAAATATTCCATCCCGAATCGAAAACTTCGAATCGAGGAGTGTTGTGCGTGTCGATTGTGTGTCGACTTCGAAGATTCCAAGAATGTTATCCAAGTCGAATTATTCTCTTGTAACGCGCAAGTCCACTCTTACATCCCGGATTTCTCTCGGGCCGGCTCGCTTCAAAAGCGACAATACGTTATGCAAATGAGGGTATGTCAGCGAGATTCTCCCTTCGAGATTTGCATTAAGCTCGCATCCAACGTCGCTAAGCACTTTCACCCGTTGAGCTACGAGCATCGAAACAGTGTTGCATCGAAATCTGATCGATCCAGGAAGGATCGAATTTTTTCTTTCTTTCTTTCTTTCTTTCCTTTTCTTCGATATCGAGATTTAATTAATTTTAATTCGTTCCAATTATCGACGTTGCTCTCTCCGCGAATTATCACCTCAATTTTTTATCGAAACGATCTTTTTTTCTCGAACTGTTTCTGGATTATTATTAAGTGAAACGAGACAGGTGGAAAAAGTGTTTCAGAATATATATATATATCGGGTTACCAGTCCTCCTTGTTTACGTTGGTTCAAAAAAAGTCTCGTTTCGAGCTGCTTTTCCCTCTAAATTAAGAACGATGAATAGTGTATTCAATACATCTCTGATTCATTCAACAATTCATTCTCTACTTTTTACTGCTGTTATATTATTTGTAAACACGTTTGTCGATCTTAATATTTGATCGTAGCGCTGTTTCCACTAATAATCGAAGAAAAAAAAAAAAGGGAAGACAAAGAGCAGAAGGAACAATTAACCCGGTTTCCAGTCTACTCCCATTTACGCAAGAGATCGATTCGATTAGACGAGGGCAAAGGAATCTTCTAGGCGTATCTTTATTGTTAATTAATGATTTTTCTATGGTAATTAAGAATAATTTTAATACATACCGTTAGGCGCACGCCTAATCGAAAAAGAATGAAAATTTTTTTCTACAGATTTTCTAATTAACTGTTACATAGGAAACCTCCTCCTCCGCCTCCAACGAACAGAACCTTCTTATCTTTTTATCGTAATTGTGTGTCGTTAATTAGAACCTCTTATTAGAAAGAAAACTTTGAAGAAGAATTTATTTATTAGATAATAAAATCGATCACAATGAAACAGTAATATCCTGGATCCTTGATCAATCGATACGAAATGATACGTGGAATAATCTAATTTCTAATTAATCAATCGAATAAAACTTTTTCTTACTCGTCACTTACTAATCCATCTTGGGATAATCGACCGATTTTATCATTTTCGTTCCTCCTCCGTCTCGTTTTTGAAATAAAAAAAAAATTTTACACGAATAATATTTACAATAACGATGCAACTATACTCTTTAAATATCCGAACAAAGCAACGTTTCCACTCGAGTGCTAACAAGAAGTATCTTTCGATAATTTAACTTCCTTTAACTTCTTTTTCAAATTAAAAAAAATATAACAGATCCTCTCCCCTTTCTCCAAGATCGATTACAGAAATTATATATATCGTCCAATAAAGCGGTAACACCGTTATTATTCGCGTTGTAACACACGTAACACGGTGAATCGTGGCGGCGCGACGATTCTCCACGCAACGAGAATCGATGGAATTTCGCGTCGGTAGGCAGAGAAGAAACGACAAGTCTCTCGATGCAAACAAGCTCGACACACGACGATCGGTGAAAGTGAATTACGATCCTGGCGCCCGCTCGGAAACATGCTTTCCTCGCGGTTTCGAAAAACCGAACAACCGACGATTAGGCGAAACGATTGACCGATCTATTAGACCGGTGTACACGCGATTTTCTCTCCGATGAGAGAAAATCTTTAATCCCTCTCTCTCTCCCCCTCGAAAATATCGAGCTTAATCGAAATGATCTCTAACCCGTTTTTATTTCAATATGTTTTTTTGCTATAAGTGTTTCGTTGGATGTAGTGGATCGAGTTTAATCGTATTATAAAAGAAATAATCTCTTCTGTTACTATACGGATAAGGATGGGATGAGACAGGAATTTTAAGTATTGTCGAATGAATAAATAAGATATGGATTCGTGAAATATATTACTAGGCGAGAACTTAGAAATGTCCCTAGAAATGTCTATCTCCAAAGTCTTCACGTATTCTCGCTCTTCTTGATTGAATAAACTCGACGGAATCGTGGGTTATTACATTTCTAGCCATCGATCCAATTCGATATTTTCAAATCGAGGCGAAGATTTTCTCCCCGTTTTATTAAAATTTCGCTTCTCTTTCCTTTCCTTCTCCCGATTTTACGAACGAATTCTCCGCGTTTCTCTTGGAGAAGAGAGATTATTCCACACAACAAGAGAGAGAGAGAGACTCTTCTGTTTCGCTTTCATTTAGATTTAATCTGAGAAAGGAAACACAAACTCGGGCTACAATGTTTAATAATGGCGGCCGGTCGTCGAGGCGGCGTTGCGTGCGCGTGACGGTTGCCGACGAAACGAATAATTGCTGAAAAATTCCTGGTCTCCATCGGCCGCGACCGCCGTGCTATTAATTAACTATAAAACATTCGTGATGGCGAACGTGTCGATCGGTGAACAGTTCTTTCTCGTCCTGAACGTTGTCACGCTGTTTTGCACCAATGATCACGTTTCTTTTTTTGCGCTCGTATCGAGAACGTTGATGCTCATGACAGATGGCGCGCCGGTCTTTTTACTAGCTCCTAGTTTTTTTTCTTCCTTTCTTTCTTTCTTTCTTTTTTGGGAAGAGAGCGAGTGGTTTCGAACGCAACTTTTGTTTCAAAATATATATATATATTGAACGATTTGAACGAATTTTTATCGATGGTATTAAAAATTGCATTTAACGTCGAATTAATTTAAAGGTGAGTATTTGTCGAATGCATCGTGTGTATTCGTTTATTTGGTAAGGAAGTAAATTTTGATTCTTTGTAAAATAAATTGATTTTTCGAGATTAAGGGCATAGTGGATCTCTCGCACAACGAGAAGTTGAATTTTTTCTTTTTTTCTTTTTTGAAACGAATTTATACTTTTCATTACGTAAAATTTATTATATAAATAATAGTAATTTGCAATTCGAAACTTTCTCCCTTTCTTGAAAGAAGATGGCACATAATAACGGATATTAATACGTTACATTATTATTTGTTTAATTTTGCACGTAGAGAAAACACTGGTTTCTAAATTCAATTGCCCATGTTGATGAAGAAGAATATTAAAATTTACAACTTTTAAATCCGTTCACTGTGTAATTTTTCTCCTCGTAACACCTTTTACACACACAATAAAGAAATAATTGCAGCCATATTAATTCATTTTATTTGCAAAACGAAGCGCAAACACAAGCGTGAGCAAGCTTTCATCGTGCACGAGTATAATAATAATACAATTAAAGACGAGAGTTTTTTTTTCTTCTTCTTTTTCTTTTTTTTTTCTTTTTTTTTTTTTTTTTCTGTTCAAACAACCTGTTAACGTCCGGCCATTTTGGCCAAGAACGGAACACGTGATAACATACGTTTTTTCCCCCAGATAACGGATCGAAGTATCATACGAGGCCGTAATTATTCTTAACGATTCTCGCATTATTTCCAACGTCTCATCTAGCGAAATAAACCGCGTTGCAATACGCTTTAAAAGCGATTGAAAATTGTAAAAAAAGAAAAAAAAGAAGATCAAAAGATCGAGCGATTTCACGTGTTCCAAATACCGATCTTACGGTTACACTGCTATTACACTGCTTAACTGTGCAACAATTTGCACAATTACCATTACGAATTCCAATTTCACGCAATATTTGGCTTAAAATCTTAAGTACGCTTGGGTGTATACGTATAGGGCATCCATTTAATAGTAATTTGAAAACCAAATATTGTAATTATATATCGATAATATACGATAATTGTATGTATGTGTGGATATTAAATTATTCGAAATTTTTGTTAATATTGAATATTTCAAAATTGTGTTACGAATATCAAAACGTTCTACGAATGATACAAAAATATCACTTCCGCTCGACACAGCAATAAATTCTGAATATTCGTAAAATAATAAAATATTCGAACGTATCCAAATTTTCAAGGATATTTTCAAAAATTAAAATATTCTAAACCCGATGATGAGAATATTCGAAATCTCTATTTCTCATTTATCCACGACGTTTAAAATTTGGATTCGTGACTTCGACGAGTATTAAGAAAAAAGAAGAAAAAAAAAAAAAAAAGAAATGGATTCGAAATTCTCTCGACGAATATTAGATACATTCGCGAGAAACACCGCGCTATAATTCACACTGATTGCGAGTCACGAAGCAAAGCATCGTATCGCAAACTTGTTCGTTTCGCGAGTGCATAAATTTCGTTACGTGCAACTCGATCGCAACTTTGCTATTTCGATCGTCGTCGCGGATCGTTGCGATCGTTGAGTTATATCGTCCAAGATTCAACGCGCACACGATCGTCGAAAAAGGAGAAAAAAAAAAAAAAAAAAAGGGAAAAAAAGAATCGTGGATCGATTATTCAATTTCAAGGCCAGCGCCAATTATCGCGCGCTAAGAATAAATTTCGAATTTTCGACGAAAAAAGATTCGCAAAAGCGAAATTTATTTAGCGAGCCATTTATCGATCGATTTTTGCCCGAGTTTCGACGGAAATATTTTAATTCCTTCGATCTTATCCCATCGAGATTGTTTTCGAGCAATTAAAAGAGCAATTAAAAATGGATAAGTAATAAAATTATTTATAGACGCGATTTGCAAAATAGCGAAATTCCAGACTGACTGGTTCCACCATAATGAGTCATATTATAGATATTATTATAACTGCGAGAATTCTTGGTGAAATGGGAAACTTGTTCGAAACGAATTCCTCGAGTTCCATTCGCCAATAATATCTACTCTTATAACAAACTTTGATTCAACTTTTTCGGAAACGCTAAATTATTTCATCGAACGTTTTCAACGCGTCGAAGAATCAGATTATCGATCGAATATTGATTTCGAATATTCAAATAGAATAGAATTGAAAAATAAATCAAAAGAGAATGGGGGAAAAAAAAAGTGTCACTCACCAGAAGAATCCGACAGCGGAGAGATAGAGCGTAAATCCCCATTAAAAAAGTAGCTCTGGAAAAAAGAAAAGAAAAAAATAATCAATTTCTAATTAAACTTTGAAATTTCACAGATATCGATCGAACAATCATCGAGAGAATCGACGCAGAATCGATGATGTTGCACGCAGGTGGTCCGATTAATTTTCCAAAGCAGGATGTCTGCAAGATTCGCGCGCCAGGTGGCGAACGAGCAATTAAGCGGGGGTAATTTAATCCCTCCCCCAATTGGGGCGTTAGAAGGATGCAGTTCGAGAGTTTAACAAGCTTGCAACGTTTCGTTCGAACTTGTATTCCGTTTGAAAAATTACACTGGGACATTGGTGATCAACGTGTCGGGTGCTCGATGGCGTAACAATGTCACAGAGTTGTTTTCTTTAATGTTTTAGATTTTCATCGATCGAAAATCTTATTTTCGAGTGGAAAATTTATAAAACGAAACTTTTACATAGAGAAGCGATTTCGAGAATCCAGTGAAACGAGAAAATCCGCATTCTAGAGCATCCCGATTCGATTTTTAGAACAATGCGATTCAGAGTCATCCATTCGATCGTTCGTGCACGCACATCCTCGCGCATACATAATTAATCACACGTGCCTAAATAATACGATTATGCATACGCGACTAACTCGAACGCCAAACACCTCCATAGAACCGTGATCCAAACGTGACCGTGATATACTCTTTCAATGGAACAATTTTTATCATTCTAACGATCCATGATACGACTTTTAATTCTTTTCCTTTTTACTACTTTTCAATATTCCCCTTCTCATTTATAATATTAATTTTTTAAATATAAATCGTTCCATGTATCATTGAACATTGTTTTTAAGAAATATTTAATGATTTGAAAATAATGTAGATAAAAATTATAATTGAAGTATTTTACGTATATTTAAATATTTTGCAATTGTTGTATATTAATAACGTACGTATATTTTAATTGAATTGATTTATCGCCTGTTTAGTTCTCTCGACTCGACGAAAAAAAAAAAAAAAAAGATTGTTACGCGATAACAAGTCGTTTAGGGGAAATGTGTGCTAACAATCTTGAGAATCACGCGTGTCATTCGACAAAGTTGCAAGTAACCTCTCTAACGTGGGAATTCATACGTCGTTTGCTTTGACCAACAGGCTGAAAAAACCAATTGCCAGAGAGATTCACGATTCAAATTTATAAAACTCTCTAACTATTCTCTCTCGAACCGCTTTCGAGAAATTTCGAATGCGTTCTCGAATTATTTCTCTTGAAATTAATATTTTTCTTCGAGCCGAATTTTAAATATTAACATTTTCAGCGCATTGAAAACTCTTTCTTTTTTTTATCGATCATTCTTTTTCTTTCTTTCTTTCTTTCTTGTCCAACCCGAGTTTCTCGACTACTGCACTCAACTAGTTCCTTTCACAATATTCTTATCGTTAGACTGCACACATCATTTATGCATTTATTTAAAGATTAAAAAAAAAAAAAAAAAAAGAAAGAAAAATATATGCGATACGCAACGATATACACGATATAAAATATTCCAAGCAAGGTGATTATTAATTATTTGATTAGCGAAACAAGATTTCATTTTCTTAATTATATCGATGAAATTAGGAGCTTGTATTCGCCAATACGATTAAGAAAAAGAAACTGATAAAAGTATTTATAAACGTTAAAAATAATATTGCCGAATACATTTTGAAACTCAACGAATACCAATTCATTCAATCCATCTCTTTAATCGATTTAACAATATAATTTCATCTCGATGGAATAACACGGTTGAGATAGAATAACTCAATCGATTGAAAATTGTATTTTCTATAAACGACGATTTAAAATTCTACATATTTTATTCCTTTTCAACCGAAACGTTTCACAACATTCTAAAAAGTCCAAAGGATCCTAAAATATTCTCCATTTCCATAAGAAACGGACAAGCTCACCCGCCAAAAAATTCCACAATTCCTCCAATTTTTTTTTGCCACGACACAGATCGTGTTTAAAAAAAAAAAAAAAAAAAAAAAAAGAAAAGAAAAGAGAGGACTCGAAAGGATCTAGGGTTGTAAAGTAACGAGACAGATAAATTGGCGATATACGAAACTCTCCTCTACAGTGTCACGAGGTGGGGCCACGGTTGAAAAATAATTTATTTTTTCGAGAGATAAAAAAAAAGTGTTCATCGTTTTATACGAAAGAAAGGTGTCTGCCTAAACGCGGGCCTAAACAAGGATCTGAATTCCAAAAATGGCGTTTTACGTCGTACTCCAGAGAGACTTTTATTGCTGATTCGGGGCCTGGGTTTCAGTTTTCAACTTGCTCGAATCTGGAATTTGTTATTTTGCTTTCGTTTTTCGGGAAACCGTGCGAGGAATTTTTATAGTTTTCGATTGTGCCTTGGCGATATCTAAAAACAGATTTTTTCTTTTTTTCTTTTTGCTTTTCTTCCATCGTCTCCTTCTCTCTTTTCTTCTCTGGCCAAGATCTCTCTCGTCTCGATCGCTTCTTTAATTTATCATTTATTACTCGAGGGGAATTGCGTTTGAAGATGAATGCGAAACAGAACGAATGAGAAGAATAGAAAAGTATAACATTGAAGTTTGAATAAAATATTATGGACGACTATATTAGCAAAATCGTACAATAGAATAATAATAGAAATTGAATAATTCTAAACGTAATTTCAAGTTTTCAATTGATGATATACGAAAAGTATTGCGATTCAACAATTTTATAAATTATCTTTTTATTTATTTTTTCCCTATCCCTATTTTAAAGAAGTCTTTAAAAAACAACGTTATTCGTTCGTTACAGATAAATAACATTTACGTGTCCCTAAATTAAAATCAAAAAGGAAACGAAAAATTTCACGCTTATCACCATACAATCTCATCCTATCTCCTATATCATCGCACTTCCACCTATTCCAAACAACCTATTCACATCAATTATTACCCTCCATCACACACACACACACACACACACCCTAATTAACCGCGATTATGCCTCTCAGAACCGGAGAAAAGAAGAAATCGAATCGCTCGAGATGGTTAAACAGGACGGTTAAAAAGCTTGCTTAGATAATTTCTTCGAATCATCTTCTTGCCCCCCAAAAAAGAGAATTGAACCGAACGTCGAAAAAATACATATTCATCCGATTTTTCTTCTTGCACAAATTCATCAAGTTTCACGAAGATTGTCCCGCAGAGATTCCACATCCCGACAACCTCGCTAACGACTTTAATTCGTTTCGAATGTCGCGCGATAAATTGCTCGTGTGACCTCTTGGTAGGTGGTCCGTGAGGGTTTGGATCGACGAGGCCGATGATATCGATGAAAGATAAGGATTATCAGGATGGATGCGCCCCGCGGCGCGACACAGTCTACCGAAACAGCCTGCCAAGCGGTTATCACGCTTCGTTTCGCCCGCATTGTCCGATTTAATCTGCGAAAAAAGCTTCCAATTTGTCCAACTCGAGAGACAATGCGCCCGTCGTTTACACGCGTCGTTTGCTTCCAAGATTCGATTTCAGAGAGAGAGAGAGAGAGAGGATTAATTCGCGACTCGAGATCGAATGTTTGCAAATGGGTTGATTTATTCATTGGACGATCGTATCGAAATTCGCCGATAATTATTTCGAGAGATCGACTCGTTTATCTTATCCTCCGCTTCCTTTAGATATAATATCGATACTCGATTCATTTCACTCTGAAACAAAAATCATAACTGAAGCAACAATCCTTCTCAGCATCTCGAATGATTCTCGATTTGGTTGGGAAAGGATCGTTTGACCCTTGGAAACGAGATAAGATTCGTATCGGGAAGAAAAATCCTAGGCAATTTCTAGTCGGCCGATCGTAAATATCGAACGTACAAAACGACGACACCTCGTGCCATCCTCCGCGAACCGTGAAAGTAAGAGAACAGCTGGTGCCCGATCTCGAGAGGGGGGGGATCGTGATCTCCTTTAGCTCTCCGCATTCCTCGAATTAATCAAATCGACCCGTCGATCCGGAGCAATTAATCTCGAACGGTAAAAGGGGGAAACTTTATTTTTTCGATCCATCGATCATATACAAAAGGAGGAGATTGGAGGAGATAGCACCCCCCACCCTCTTCGAGGTTGTAAATGGGCGAGAGTAGGATTGATAAGAGAAATTTGAATTTAGAGATGCATCGAACCGGATTGGAAGTTACTTGTTACTTACTTTTTGTTATATTTGCAACAGTTGCTTTCGATCTTATTAATTAATTGCCGTCAATTTAGGGTTATTAGTTATTAGGTGTAAGCAAATATACATAAGATATGATTTTTTTAAACTATTTAAAAACAGGTCGAATATTAACTTCGTTCGTTGAAAATACATCGTATACGTGTTCGATATGAATAAAAATATCTTTCTGTAATTATCGAATTGAGAAATGATTAGAAGAGCTGAACACGATGATTTCGCGTTTATCGCTATGGGAACACGTTAATTATAAGTCTAGTTATACGGTGATCGAATATCTTTCCTACCTTTTCTTTTATTTTTTTTTTTTCTTTTTTTTCTTTTAGCAATTTCAATTTTTATTGACCGTATTTACATATTTTATTGACCGGATTCTGGTACAGACAAAACATCGTGATATTCATATAGACGCTTTTAGCAAAATTCTCAAGATTTAATTATTTTAAAATTAAATTACAGTTAATCATATCGCGTATGAGATCTGATATTATCAAGTATTGTAAAGAATTTCAAATCTCTTCGAGTGAACCGTAAAAGTTAATACGATTTGAAAAAAGAAGAAGAAGAAAAAAAAATACTCTTGAGAAATTGAGATTAAAATTTCTGCAATATGAAAATAAAATTTTCACGATAGAAATTGAATTTCTGAACGAAATTTCTCTATAATAAGTGAAATTTCTACAAGTAAAACTTTCTATGATATAAATACATATATTTCACAACACAAATGTATGCATTTATATATATTTCAAAAAAAAAAAAAATAGAAAATTTAATGTCGTATCGTATCGAAATTTGCTATTTTATGGAATAATTCCCGATTTTCTTGTATTTCATCGTATTTCACGAAAACATATAGATAATATAATAATAAGGTAAATATCTATTTTGCAAATTTCGAGATTTTTCTTCACTTCACGATACCACGCGTGTACCTTCTCGACGACACGCGGTGTAAATGTAACACAACTCTCTTATAGGTGAACCACTCGTCGACTATCAACCTGGCAAATGTCAGACTATCCCAGGGTGGTAGAACCTGTCCTATTACCCACACACACGCGCGCGCGTATACACGTACACACACGAGCGCGAAACAGAAAAGCGAGCACGAAACAACCTCTGTCGTCGAAAGTTATTAGACGAATACGAAGGCAGAGCAAACTTTGCTCGAAATAAATACACGCGAAATTTAAACGAGGATCGAAGCTCTTTGTTTTGTTTTCGAGCGACGTAGAATATTACTCATTGTTCGTTCCACGAATTGTTTTTATTTTTATATCCGTATCACGGATAATAATAGAGATTGAAATTGTAGAACGAATAACTTTCGTTCGTTTATATATTTATAAAAATATAAAAAGGTGCTCGTTTATTATGTTTGAACGAGATTTTTTTCGATTTTTTAAGAAAATCGATTGTGAAATTATATTTAAAATTAAATTGTTTATTATCTTTTGTTTTATTTCTATTAATTTTAGCTATAAAAAAAATTAATTTTTTCGATCGTTTCCTAGGATTTTTTTTTCTTTTTATTTGTTTATTTTATTGCTTCTCTATTTCTTTTCTTTTCTTTTTTTTTTTTTAATGCAAATATTCCGAATCTCATGAATGCAGATAATTCTAAAAAAAAAAAAAAAAAATATTTCTCGTTTTTTCCTATTAATATTTAATTACGTATAATTATTTCCCATTTTTATACAATAAATATGTTTCTAAAGTGTTTTTAAAGCATAATTAAATCATTTTAATTATCGAAGCAGTATAATTATTAAATTGTTTATTACTTAATTACTTCGCTTAATGATATCTCTTTCTCTCCTGCCATTTTTCATTCACTTATTTTAAAATTAATATTTTAAATGTTATCTCACACATTTCCTCGAGATCTCGTTTGTATTGCCCATTTTTTAATTATTACACACTTTTCAAAGTAAGAGATATTATTGAACGGCAATAAATATTGCGTTTACACGTGAATCAATCATTAATGTGCTCATTTTAACAATAATATTCTCATATGTTTGTAACAGTATATACCTATCGTTGTCACTGTCATTGATAAAAATCTGCAAAAGTGTATGGATACTTATGAGCCGTAACGTTTATTGAATTTAATGGTGTGTAAAGGAAAAGAAAAATATTTTTAACTTTGAAATCATGTTGTTCAAAAGTTAATGATCCAAAAGCTGTGGAAAATTTTAAAATAATTTACTGTACATTATGTTATAACAAGGAGCAATGTGCAATGTGAACTATATAATTAGAGCAGAATGTAGTTTTTATAGTTATTGAAGAAGGAAGGAGATAAATAGCTACTTACAAAACTGGAACATAATGAAAATACCTTCCTTTCATGATTCATAGAAGATAGATGCAATAAAATTTAAAATTATGAAAAATTTACAAGGGATTTAATATTTTTAAGAATAAATAATTAATTTAAACACGAGAGTTGAAAGACACGTGTTACTTAGAACCGTTTCTAGAAGATTGAAATTAGGTTCAATTTCATTCTCTGTTCTTTATCTATAAAAATCGTCGCGTGGATTAAAAAAATAATATTAAAATATTCGTAATTGCCAATAGTTCTTTGACACTTTAAAGCCTGGATATTGGTCACGTGGTTCTATTCCATTCTATAATTAACAATCACCTGTTGCTAAAGCGGTTTTACATTTTTTAAAATCTGTAACTAGATACCTGACTGGTATCTACATCATTTTCTTCAACATTATTCTACACCATTTTAAAATGTGCAGATAAAATGCAGTTATCTAATTATATTTGCAATCAATGATTATACATATTTTATAATTATATGATCCTGTTAAAAAATATTCGACTATGGATCTAACCTATAATCACTATAAATGATAATTTAATTAGCAACCGATAATACAATATTTACAAAGCAAAATGCTTATTAGACGGAAAATTAAATATTTTTACAATTCATAACTTTTCCCTAATCTTAAGAAGCAAATAGAATATCATATAAATTAATATTCCTTTATTTTCATATTCATTTTTAGTTGAGAATTTTTATATTCTTGAAATTGTGCAAGGAAAATCATTCAACACATCACAGAATTGAATATCCTGAAATTAAATATAACATAAAGTTTCAAATAAATTGTGTAATCATTTAAATTTATATAATTTCAATTCAGATGTTTCGATTGGTTTAAACAAAACTTGTTTCGCATCCGAATAAATAATGCATTCTAACCTCTATTCGTTCAACAAGTATCTACTGAACTTGCACGTGGGACGCGTAATGTTGAGATATGCAGTGGGATGCGATTATATAGACTATTTATGGCCTAGATTCAGACGAAACCTGTATCCAATCGTGCTTACTGGTAAAAATATCATATTAATAATTTACGAAACGAGGGATCGCGCCATTGAAGATGGTGGAAAAAGTTGAAAAATCCCTAGATCCATTATTTAGTAATTTCTGATATTCTACAATTTGAATACATTTTCCAACGAATATGGAAAACAGGTTAAAAAAATAAGCAGAAACAACATTATTTTTTTATTTTTCACTTCTTTTTTTAAAAGGAAATTACTTATGGAATGAGATCTAATAAGATTATCTATATAAAGTATCTTTCATAATTACCCTAAATTAATAAAAGAAAAGTAAGAGTTCAGATTACGAAGTGAACGTAAAAATGGATAGATATTTTAACATATATTCCATTTATCATCGCTTATTTTTCCATCGAAATTGCTTAATTACACGCAATAACATTTATCTCTCAACTATATTACGTTTCTTCTACTTCACTCTCGATATCTTAACGAATACGAATACGAATAGATTAACGTTTAAACCAAAGAAAAAGTATGTATTCGTCTTCCTTTTTGTACACGAGTAGAGGAAGTCCATACAAGGACACCGTGAAGTCATCGCCGAAAAAGACCACTAGGTAATACGTCTCTTCCTCCGGCAATTAGACAGATATGGCGAAGAAAAAAAAGGAGGAGGAGAAGAAGGGGGGGGGAGGGAGGGAGGGAAGATATCGGATCCAGGAAGTAACGAATCGAACGAAGGAACGAGTGCAAGCTGATTTCGCGCCACTTGTCCAGACAATAATCTCGGAAACGGTGACCGGTTTTAAACTTGATTTCATGCTACCGGATTGGGCAGCATTAATGTATTCGATTTCATTTGAACGGCAACGGGTTTCTGGCTGGACATCGGCTGTTAACAGTGGCGGAAAATTATGCGAGATTTTATTGCAAAATTTTGATACACTTTAACTACTGACGAAACTATTTCATTAATTAATCCATATTTATTTAAATCGATTAAATCCCTAATGTTTATAAAGAGGATTATACAATTTTACAAGTGAATTTTAAAACTTTAATCCAAATTGTTCTAACCTCAATATATCAAATATTCACAATCACAAAGAAGACATAACCTAAATTCCTCTCGATGCGCCTAACCTCAAAAATTCATTATTACAATATCATAATAATATTCATTATTTAATATTTATCCCTACTTCATATAACCTCGAAAACTCGTCGAATATTATTCCTATCAGTGAATCCAGAAAACCCATTCAAATTCTCAAGCATCGTTTTCCAATCGAAAAGAAAATATTATACGCGGAATAACATGATCGATCCAAGTCGATGGTCAACGGTTCCCATCAATTTCTACTCTCCTTCTGAAAATACATTTAACCAGCGTGAGTCACCGTTTTCTTCTAGCGGAATGTTAACGGTAAGCGTGGTATCATGGAAGGAAAGAAAAAAAAAAAAAAAAAAAAGAAAAAGAAGAATACAACTCGTACGATCGGTACATGCTCCAATACCGACTTATTTCCAATGATACACGTTCATTCACGAGGATTCACGCTTCGAACGATATGAAGGAAGGCATATAAATTAATCACTTTTTGTTCAACTTTTATCTTTAATAGTTTCGAACAGGAATCTTTCGGTCGGATCGAGGACTTTTTTTTCTCCTTCTTTTTCTATTCGAGCGTTTTTGCATACCAACCGACCGATCAGAGAGAGAAAATGAGAGAGAGAGAGATTTTACACTATGTAAATGATTTTTAAATTTTCGATTCTTTTGAGTTTTGAGAGACTAAGGTTTTACACGAAAAAGGGAAATTTAAAAATTATAGATATTGTTCGAGGAAAATATTAATTTTCTTTATAATAATTTAATTTCGAATAAGAGTTTATTTCGACGACGAAGAAAATCAAGGAATAAAGTTTATTTATTACGTGTACTATAATTCACGATTTGTAATAATTATTCATTATTCGTGAATGGATTATAAAATGGTATTCACTATCTCGTATTCGATATTTATAAAAGAAAACTTGTACATAATCCGTGCTTAATCTATCAGAAAATATCATCTAGTGAAAATCATCTGAAGCAAAGGTTTCTATCTTAACCTTAACATCTACACCTTAACAGGAAACAAGTTCCCCAAATAATCAACCTGAAATCCTAGACTTCGAACAAGAATTTCTTTGATACAGGCCTGGAAAAATTTTACCGTCACCTGCACCAAGTTAAGAACCACCTATCTATCTAAACCTGTTCAAAGGCTTCAACAAAGTTTCAACACGATAACTATCAAGCCGGATGAAATCAAGCTGAAAGAAATTTATATTTTCTGATAATCCTTAGATAATCGAGAAACAATGTACGTAAGAAAATGATGGAAATTTGGTTTGATTTCTTATTGCATGTTTATTAACAATATGGATAAAAACTATGAAAAAATAAAATAAAATAAAATACGAAAGTTTTATGTGAAAGAGAGGAATATGAAGAAAATCAAAGAAGATTAAAATTGTATTTTTCATTAAATTTTCCCAATTTTTCTATTATTCTACTATAGCATTCAAACATTGATTAAATTATCATAATTGGCGAACAGAGGGGATATTATAATGTGGAACATTAATAATATTATTGAATTATTATTTTTTATATTTTCATCATTCAATCTTTTTATTTATAGCAATTCTTAAAGAAATTTTTAAAGCAATTTTATCTAATTTCCAACTTGTAATCTTCCTTTCCAAATGAAAATGAAGTTGGTTGTAACAAGTTATGAAAGATTGAGAAAATGAACGAGTCAATTTATGAAGAAGTATCGAGTATCTCAAAGCAATTTACTTGTGACAATGTTATTTAAAGTCCTACAAGATACATACGTTGAATAGGTATGAGTAAAAGCTACAACATCAATATGTGTTTTATCGATACCTTAAGGCACAATGTTATATATATATATATATCAAGCGTCCTTAATGATTAAAAACTCTACTATTAAGAAACTTGCAATATTGCAATTTCATAATTTCACGAGAAATTTATAATTTTGAAGTATCTTGATTTTATAATTTATAGATTCTTTAATCTTCTCATCTTTTCATTTTGCAACTTCATAAATATAAAATTCAAAATCTTGTTTATCGCTGCCAATTAATAATTTACAATACCACAATTTTCAGCATAAATTTACAATTTTACACTTACCTAACGTAAACTTTAAAACACAGAAATCAAATCAAATAAATATGACTACTTTAACTCAACCAATAATTTTACAAATATATTCCAAAATTTCTTCTTGGAAACCGTTGTACAATTCTCAATTTTACCCTTCAACTTTGCAGCGCGAAAATTCGAAAATTTCTCTTTAAACCTTCACACGCAACTTTTCAATCCGTTTGCTATTTTCATCGAATTCAAAGTCTCGCCCGTCCACGAAAGAAAGCACAGATATATCGATCGTACGATGAGGAAATCACTCGGTTCACCCCGCGAGAACGAAATCGGTTTAATTGCCCGCGAGACTAGCGCCGCCTGGTAATTAAGTGGAAAATTAATCGGTCTTCCAAATGGAAAACGTACGGAATTCTTATGTAACCGAATATCAAGCTGTGTGTAACGATCATGGCCTCGGGCGAAATTAGCGGAATTTACGATCGTCACGCTTTATTCGAGTTCGTGGATCCGGTATGTCTGGTTTACCCGCTCGTGAATTAACTTCTCTGAATTTCATTTTTGCCACAGACCTTTGGCTACTGGATCGGAACTCGCGTCCGATCAGCTGCGCGTTCCTGCAACAATTTCCTAGTCGCTTTGCACGGATATATTTTATAACCACAGCTCGTTTCTCGTTTTTCGTCGATCCGATATTTCGATCGGATCGGTTCACATTTTCACTTTAAACGGGCGAATCCTGTTTCTCCCCGCCCGTTTTGATATTTATCGGTTGGATATTTAAATAATTATCCATATCCCTGGCGATTTTGAAAGCGGATTCGTAAGAGCTCTGCTTAACGATGCCACTTTTTTGAAAGTTAGACATTCGTTAAATACGTTTTGAACAGGAGGGAAAGTATATTTAATTACCGCAACTTTATAATAAAAGCGGGTTTTCCGTACGAACAATTATATTGGCGCTCGATATATATTGAAAACTGTGTCTCTCGTGTAATTTGTAAAAATTATCTCATTACACCGATAATTTATTGCAACACGTTGCTGTCGTAACAACCAGTTAGGTATTTGAAAAAGTGTGTGATATAAAAAAAAAAAAGTCTATCCTGTTTATTCAAATTATATAGTGTAGTTTTCATAAGGAGTTATGTTAATTCGATGATATTTCGTCATATTTAATTTTTCATCGGTAAAATCATCGGTAAAAAAAAAAAAAAAAACAAGTCACTTGATGATTCACCCGATCATAGTATTATTTTATTCATTTTGGGATTGAAAAATACGTTATAGTAATTAATTTTTTTTCCACGAGACTATATAGAAATATTTCTAAAAACAAAAAGAAGGAATCGTCCATTTTCTAATGCAATTAAAAAATTAATAAAATTCACTTTTTAAATACAATTCTTCAAGAATCACCGATGATCTAAATATGTTTATTTAAAAGCATATCTTTCAAATCTGTAATTTTAAAACTATCTATAGACACTCGTTGAATTACATATCACCAATACAACATCTACGAGCACAACAACATCTCTTAACCAATTAATAAAACAAATTAAAATACCTAACGTCTCCACGAAATCTTCATTCTCAATTGCATTGTCTCGAAATAAAAAAGAAAATAGCGAACGTCAAAATTCCCTAGCTAGCTCACTTTGCCACCATCCGCGAAAATGGCGGCTTCTGCATAATCGCCTCGCCTCGCATTTTCTTTTTCCTCTCTTAATTTCGACCGGCGAAAAGCGGTTCTCTAATTGGAACAAAATTCTTTTTCGTCGTGGCGTGGAAATTACGGGGCCAGGAAGGCCTCGAACGTCGTTACCGCGTCCCAGATATTTCCTGGTTAAAGCCACGTCGAACGCTTCGACGCACGATGCTTGTATACACGAGGCGATCCCACGCTTGGAGATGCGTATCTCCGTCTCGTTTGGCGGTTTTCCTTTGTTTTGGCTGGCATCGACCAACTTCCTGCCGTTTTCTATTCCCCGGGCCACGCGTGTTACGCAGTCCTCCTTCTTTTTTTCTTTATCTCCTCTTCTTCTTCTCTCTCGCGCGTGGATACGAGAACAAGAGCGAAGACATTGTATTCGGCGACGTTTCCCAAGCCCAAGAGTGGGATTATTTGTTGTTGGGGTCACAATTTGTGAGTTTGAAAAAGAAGGCCTTGTGTTGAAATAATCAAAAAATTGTAGGACTGTTTTTTTTTTTTTTTTTTTCTTAAAAGATTCGAGAAGAAATTTTAATTCCTTTTTTTTCCTTTCGCATTATAAAGACTTGAAAATTTTTTCATCACTTTGTACATCCAATGATGCAAATTTGTATGCAGGGATATAAGTTAGTCCCTTATCGCGATTCACGATAAAACGTGACTTATGAGAGATGCAGATCATGATACTATTCCAATATAGCGTATCTTATCTTTCACTTTAATACAAGTGAAATTAGATTACACGCCAGAGGAACTTCCGCTTCTGTTCTTATCATATTCAACATTTAATTAGAAAGTTTATCGACGAATTATATTTAAAAAAAATCTCTTTGATTTTTAACACACGACTTAATCAATATATCTTTCCAATAATAAATAAGCATTTAGTTTTAAATCGATTGGATATTTATATTATATTGTTCTAATAAGTACACACGCACACACACACACACACACACATACACGTAGAAAAGAATGTAAGAAATCAAGTGCAATACGTAAGAAAAAAGACAGAATACGTAAAAAAAAAAAAAAGAAAAAAAAAGGTATATAAAAAAGAAATTAATCAATTCGTTTCTTCCTCGTGATTCCACGAGTGAATGAATTTGTACGCGGCCGACGCATTTTTCAACGTGTCCAATTAAGTAGATTCTTAAGAAGGAAAAACCAAAAGATGTGTGGAATCTCAGGATTATACAGTTACATTTACATTTTATTGCGTACTGCAATGTCTCCTTCTCGTTCGGTTCGAGAATCGAACGAATCAAAATGATGGTTATTGCTATCCAATAATGCGTGACGTTTTATTTTCTCCTCTTCTTTTTTTCCTTCCTTTTTCTTTTCTCCCCTCCCCTCTCTTCCTCCTGGGTAGAATCGAGCCTGGTAGTAGAATGCGGCTCCTTTGTCCACGTTTTCTTTCTTTTATGCTGGATAGTCGACGAGATGTCCAGCGTAGCTGTTACAATGTAGCTGGCTGATTGTAGGTTGGCTTCAGTTTTATGACGGAGAAGAGGAATTGCAATCTCGGCTCCGCTGAGATTGAACCGCGTCGAGCAGTGACCCATTTAAGAATGGAAGAACTTTTTAAAGATTTTTGTTTGGCAAAACGTAATAGCAGTAAAATGGAAATATATCGCTATTCACTTCATTTTCACGATATCTATAATTAGAGAAAGTATAAAAGCAGATATCATTCGTGTAATATAGTGTGTTCACATTCCAAATATTATTCAATCAAATATAATATACTTTCTTATTTGGAAAGCCAAGTGGAATTGTATTTGTCGAATTACGTAATTACGAGCGCTAAAATAATTGCAAGATTACACTTTAATACTTATAAAAATTCCACTTTATTTCCTATTTTCTAATTTCATAATTCGAGAGAGAGAGAGAGAGAAAATGTCTCTTCAATTTCATTCGAGAGGAAAAGAAAAACGATGGAGAATTTTCGAAATTAAAAATAAATTGGAAAGAGTTAGAACATTTTAAAAATCATCGAGGAATAAATGAAGAAAAGTTCAAATATTAATATTTTTCAACTTTTTCGAACTTTTCGCGATGAAAAGAAAATTCTTTTCAAATTTCAGTTGAGAAAAGAGCTCGTTTCTATCAGTCAGTCAGTTTCTATCGAATCATCAACTCTCTCACGAGGCGTTTCTTTTTCTCGACCCTGATCTTCGATTAAAACCCGTTACCGTTACCCGACATTAGAAACCTTCTCGCCGTTTTATTTTTCATCCTCGAAACAGCTCCCGCCGTCTTTTTGGGCACAGTGGTCCACTGAACACGACACACGGTTTCTGAAGGGATCACGAAGGTCGTTAATATCTGGCTGAAGGGTTCACTGACCACTGAACACAGGTTCCTCGACAGTGATACAATCCTTGGAAAGAATTAGAGGGTCGGTCACCACAAAAAGAAAAAAAGATCTCTAACTCTTTGGGAGGAGAACGGATCAGGTACAAAATATTCGAAACTTGTTGCTTGTTAAATAGGTGAATCGATCTTTCAGATAGATAGGATGGATAATGTTTAGAATTAAATTTGATTTATTCGAATCGAAGAAAATTTTAATTTTCCTAAGTTCATAAGTGATAATTAATTTGAAAAAAATTTGTACGTTGATAATTTTAATTACGTTAAACGTACGATAAACGTTGATAAAATTTGTTGTTGTGTTATTCAAGTACGACTTCAATTTACTTGAGAAAATTGATTAAATCAATATTTGATTACTTTCAATTATTTTCTGCTTAAACAGATACAACTGACGCTGAATCCTTCCACGAAATATCATCACGATTGGCATAATCTCACAGAATTATTCTTCTTAAACGATTCAAATTGCGTTTAAAAATATATGTATTTCTCGTATCTTCCTGTTTTATACGTGAACGTAGAAATTACGCGTGAGGGCGCTGCAGGACAATGTTCATCATAAAATAATACGTGGTGAATACGATGTGCATAATACACTGTTCCACTTTAACGTGTATTGAAATCGAAAGGTGTAATTTCTGATAGAATTTCCGTGGCCACGAAGTTCCTCCAAGAACTTCACATCGATCCCTGAAGCTAGAAAATGCTACGCATATACACAGACGAGCCAGTTATTATTATTCTATTCTGCACATTTTCACATCCTATTTGTTTGCTCCAATTTTCCCGATTCGATTCAGCATCGATCGAAATTCATGGCTTGACCGAGCTTTTGACGATATCGTAATTCACTGCAAACCGTTAGGGAACCCTAGATCGGTGATTCACTAGGCGGTGAATTTCTATTCTCATTGGATCGAGGTGCTCGTGATCCACTTCGATGTAAAAGTAAAATTCAATTGGTATTTTTAGATGGATAAGTGGGTTACGAGTTCTTTGGTTCGAGGATGTTCGTTGAGTATCGTTTGAATCGTAAAAATTATTATTTTTAACAGATAAATATAACAACGGATATTTTTATATCAAGAATCGTAGATTCATTTCTACGACGAAGAGATAATTTTAATACAATTTTATTAACAACGTTTTTGTAACAAAGCGTTTAGTGTGTAAAATTAATAGCACAATTACGCTCGGAGGAAAAATTAGGTAAATTTGATTAATCCTCCTCGCGTAATTACTTCCTCCTTGATTAGTATCAAATAATTAATCCTTTGACGAAATAAAAACTATAATTTCGATAATAATAGCGTTATGCACGATCATGACTATCCTTTCCAAATCTTCTTTTACCACGCCAGAAAATCAACTTTGCTCATTTTCTCTTCCGTTATGAATAGACAAAGAAGCAATTGTCTTCCTACGAAAACAAAGGCATCGCTGTCCTTCCTATCTCTATTCAATTACTGAACTCTTTAGGAAAGACTTGGTACACTTGATATATAAAGTAATAAAATATAACACTTGATTACAATTCACATTTCCTATTAATACTAACTTAATTTAAAATAATTCGTATATATTTTCAACATCAACGATATTCTCTTGAACACTCGAAAACAAAACTTTCATCCACGATATTCAAACTATAACAAAATCAGATTATTCATCAATTGTTGAAATCAACCTACAAATATCAATACAATCGAAATCACGCTTACGAAACACTTAATATAAATATATCGTCTTGCATCCACTCGATCGTTCAAACACACGTGTCACTACAGATTAAAATTAAAAAATTTCAGGATAAAAACCCATCCATCGAAAAAGAAAAAAGAAAGAAAAATATTCGCACAAAGGATCCAAAGAGGAAGAAAATCGCATTCGTCGTAAACTCGTCGCAACTTGCTACAAATTAAAATTAAAAAATTTCAGAATAAAAACTCATCCATCGAAAAAGAAAAAAGAAAGAAAAATATTCGCACAAAGGATCCAAAGAAAATCGCATTCGTCGTAAACTCGGCACACGTTAACTTGCTATAAATTAAAATTAAAAAATTTCAGAATAAAAACTCATCCATCGAAAAAGAAAGAAAAATATCTGCACAAAGCATCCAAAGAAAATCGCATTCGTCGTAAACTCGTCACACGATCTCTCGATGCCTGCCTCGCGTCCCGAAAATCGTTATTCCCATACATAATACATGAATTTCAATACGAGCCGCATCATTAGTCGCGCTCGAGGCGCAGCCTCGTTATTGGCAGCGCATCTCTCGCTCCCGGTTCCGCTTGTCCCCGATAATTGACGACTTTATGCCGAATACAAACACTGTTCGATATCGGTGGTCCCGTTCATCGTTCCCCTGAATAATCTCGCCCGGTTATCTCGCGTGGGCGCATCCGTTACACGTTGTGCAACCTCGAAACAGTATGGCAAATCCACTCGATGAAAAAGAAAAAAAGCGTTCGCGCGATGGCTTGCGGAGAGAAGGAAATTGGAATGGCTCGTTCCAACGGGGGACAGGTTGTTTCGGGTTTCTGGGTCGTTTTAACCCCTGCAGTTGACATAGGAGCGAAAGATTTTTCCTTTTTTGGGGGGGGGGAAGGGGAGGAGGATAATCAAAATCGAACGTGTTGAATTAATTCTTTTTAAAAAAAAAGTTAAAAAGAAACAGGATAAAACTCGAGTGAGTTGAATTAATTCTTTTTAAAAAAAAACTTAACTTTGAAGAAATTTTGAGAAATTGTTTATCAGAGCCGAGATTTATTATTAAATTTCGAGTTGATTTGACGTGTTACGACTTGGCATGTAAACTTTGATATTAATTAACGATCAATGGAGATTTCTACATTTGCGAACCCTTCCGCGATTCAAAAATTCGATCCATTAGTTTATCTGGGTAATCGCGCAAGTGTAATTGAAATTCTGCAACATGTTAGACCGAAACACGTTGAATAATTCACGGAATATTGATGCACTCCGTTCGAAAGGACGTATCGACATTTAGAATCGCGCGTTGGCCCGTAACAAAATCTCGTAACGCAACTCTTGCTCGTGCAACTTCGACGGCGGGCATTTTTATGGAAACTTACTTCGATGCAAAAAACGTCAAATTACAAGATGGAGACGTTCTTCCTGCATGGAGTGTAAAATCGGATTTGGCAATCCGGGATAAACGTACGTGACTTGGCCAATCTGGTAGGAAGACAGATTTTGCGCATATATTTTTTTAACGCTTGGATAAAATTATACTTGGAAAATTTATTCGAGAAGAAAGAGTTGAAAAATGTTAATTTTTAGAATAATGCAAGATATGAGAATTATTGCTCGATGCAATTATTTAATTCTATTATATATATATATATTTTGCGTTGGAAGGAAAATATTAAACGAGGAATTTCAGGAAGTAACGAGTAATGTATGGATAATATATTTCTAAATGTTATAAGAGATTAATTAGTTTGATTAAGCTTTGTTGGCTTGGAAAATGAATATTTATCATTGGTTTTCTTTCTTTCTTTTTTTTTTTCTTTTCTCTAGAAATTATGAATATGATTTCAAATTTCCTGGATATTATTATTATTATTATTCGTGCACATATTTTACATATAAAATCGCGATGATTATTATGAAATCTTTCCCAGAATTTAATATCTAACAAATTTATAAATTCGCAATTAATTTAATTTCTTATTACATCCTGTCACATATTTTACATCTTATCCTAATATTTAATACTTTTACATTGTTTCGAATCCTTTTTTTTTTAATATCGTCATTCTTAAAAAAAAAAATATACCTTACTTTTAAAATCTTTCTAAATTCTCTAAAAAGAAACGAAGATAATCGTGTTTTATAGGTGTCATCCAGACGTTATAACTCTCCACTGTTAAATCCTACTTTTTATTACCTTGTTTCACTTAAAATTCCACATCAGAAGCTCATTCAGAAAACATTAAAATTTAGCAATTCTATTCCACGAAGCATAATTCAATCAATATTAACAAACACAAGAATAATTACATAAAAAAAGAGAAAGAAAAGAGAAGAGAAGTGAAGAGAAGAGGAGGAAAAAAAAAAAAAAAAAGAACCAAGGTTTATTCTCCCCTTCCTTCCTCCCCGGCAATGGTACACTTCAAAATAAACACCGATAGAATATTATTGGCCACGAGTTACAATGACCTCCCAAGAACGGCACCATTGCACAATAACCAAAGAATCTCTGTCTCGCGTCCATCGATGCTACGAAACGCGTTACAAAGAGCAGTAAAATACCTCTCGAAACCTGATAAAACCCGTGATAAACGTTCGTAGATAACGGAATTTCTATGTAACGCGATATTATACTTAGACTGCGTGTCCAATATCCAACAAGCCGGGAATCCAATAAAACACGCGATCAACGAATTTTAACCTCGAGGCACTAAGAGGGAAAACGAGTTTCCATCTTATCTATCGTGATTCCTTCTACGTTGTAAAGAAAAAAAAAAAAAAAAAAAAAAGAAAAAAGAAAAATTCGTCAATTCCACTCGAAATTGTCGTTCGATCGAACTGAACGAACGATCGAATTTATTATTATTCGGTTTTTCAATTAATTATTTCGGCTACTTCACGCACGGGAACAAAAGTAGAATCACTGATTTAATTGCCAGTTGAGATTAAATCACATTTTCTAATTATTATTCGTTCCGTTTGTAAGAGGATTTTCTTTCATATCCAAAAAAAAATCATTATTTTAGGAGATATTTTAATTTCGATATCGCTATGAAATCGACATGCATATTCTCTTGTATCGGCTGGTTTATTCGATTCGTTGTTTAATTGTCCATAATCAAACAGAATACACGCATTAATACGTATTTTAAGATCTCGTTACAAAACCTCTGAATCAAAAGTTCTTAACTCCCTTTTCCTTCCACTCATACCTCTTACTCCCTCTAAATTAAATCTTCCTTAATTACCATCTTGACGATGCCCTCTTTCCTCTTTTCCACTTGCAATTCCCACGCGCAGCGGGGAAATAAAATCGTTTGAATTATTACCGCGATAAATTATCCAATTTTTTTTTTTTTTCTTTCCAACCCCTGTGCTCACCTACGATCATCGGGCAAGATAAGGCAAGGGCCAGTGATTCGCCAGGCTCAATTGAGAATAAATAACGCAATGATAATGAACTCCTCCTCCGTTTATAGGTCGGATCGCGCGTGGGCCGTTCACTGTTACGCAATCACGGAACAGCTCGGCGATGGCCCTTTGTGCGCGCCGGTTTCTTCGATGGAATCTCGACCCTCCTTCCCCCTCCCTTCCACATTTCGAATTAATCAATCGATGAACGCGATGATACGTTCTTTCTCCTCGTCGATCGATGATACTCGTTATAATTTTGTAATATAAATAACAGTTCGTAATTGGTTTTTAACGAGTTTGTTAATCCCGATGATACTCGTTGATACGTGTAATTTGATAATATAATGGCAGTTAAGGGGAATGCTGAGAGTCTCGAGGAAAGAAGAAGGCGGATACATTTTTATTTAAACGAACGATTCATCGCAGATTAACTCTTGTTCATTTGAGTCTTTCGTGTCGATCACAGAAAATGTTTTTTTATTATCATTCATATCATCGATGTAAAGCGATTTTTCGACCATCTCTAAGCCTTTGAAGATTCGTTGAAAATAAAGATTTATCGCTGACTAGACATTCACTGAAGACACGCGTGTACAAAATGTTAAAACATACACATCCGTGGAAAAATATTCTTGAAGGGTTGAATCTAATCGACGCTTCGAATGCGTGTTAAAACTTACGTACGATCGAACGGAATGGAGTTCAAACTTTATCCAATCCAAAAAAAAAGAGAGAAAAAAAAAGAAAAAGAAATCAGAATTATCGTCATTGTCGCTTAACCAAACACGGATCTTCGAAACTTTCCATTCTCAGCATTCCTAAGAAATATTTCAAATATTACCATATCGTAAATATCCCATTGCAGAAATCATGATCGCCATAAATTCAAAGTCTATAATCACGATTACACAGAGTTTTTAAAATGCCATTAAAATGCTCTTCGTTTTCTCTTGTTGATTGAACGCCGTTTCCCTCCTTCCCCTCCCCCCGCTCACTTTTCGCGCATAACTCGAGGAATTTTTGCAAATCGATTCGAGACGCTCGCCCATATCGAAACGCGTCACCCTATATATAGACAGGCCTATGCGGCAACGAGTTGCAGGAGCCGTGGCGGCATAGCCGAGGGGGCACGGCCGTGTAAAACCGAGCCAGAGAAATTTCTGCGACGTTCCCGTCGCGATCGTGGCTCCGGGGGGTGAAACAGCGATCCGTTTCCCAAACGGAAACGGAAGTAGTAAAAATTCGAGTCGAGCCTCGAATCGAAGAAATTCTATTGTTTATTCGCGTGGCGATCTCGGTTTTTAATAACATCGAAACGTTTGTGCGAGAAAGATGAAGAAATTTGGGAACAAGGGGTAGATATTTTGGACAAAAATTTTAGGAAAATGAAGAAATTTGGGAAGAAAGGGTTAGACATTTTGGAAAAAGATTTGGAGAAATTTGGGGAAGGAGGGATAGGTATTTTGGAAAAAAAATTTGGGAGAAATTTGAAGAAGATGAAGAAATTTGGGAAGACAAATTGAGGAAAATAAAGAAATTTGGCAAGAAGAAATAGATATTTTGGAAAAAGATTTGGGGAAATTTGGGGATAAGGAGAGGAGGGATACTTGGAAACTTTGAGAGCAATTGTCGATCCGTAAAAAGCCTTTCCACGAAGGCTGATGACAAGAGCTCTACGGTAGCCAAGCACCGGACCAGACTCGACGACTATTATAGCAATGGAAGACGAACAGGCGAACTGGATACACTGACCCAGTGTTCCGAGGAGCGCTGGGGGAAATCCGATTGCATGCAACTCGATGCATCTTCGTGATAATGTCGGTTGAACAGAGTGAAAATGAGGGGAACGTATGAAACGTGGACGAGGATAATGAGATGAGAATAATCGTTCTTGTTAAGAGACGCAAGTTTCCATCACTGTTCCGAGAGAAATCTTTGGACAGATTTTTAGAATATAATACTCGAAGATGTATTAGTTAA
Organism: Apis florea; assembly: GCF_048593485.1. Lineage (NCBI taxonomy): Eukaryota > Metazoa > Arthropoda > Insecta > Hymenoptera > Apidae > Apis > Apis florea. The sequence continues at coordinate 197,130 of NW_028256722.1, read as the reverse complement.
TCGGGTTTCTCGGCCTGGAGATTGGTGAGTCGTTTTATCCATTTATTACTTACGCGTCCGCGTTCCCAGGTCAGGTTTTACTTCTTATAAATATAAATTGACGAATGCATTTCTTCTGTGATAATGATTCTCGAATCTGGATTCTCTGAAACGACAAATCAAAATTTCTCACGGAGCGAAGTAATAAAACTTTCACCCAACGAAATCTCTTTTGTCATTTCCCCTCGTTTCACCGATTACCGTATGTTTTTCTCCAAATCACGAGAGCTCCGCGGAGAGGCTAATAGAGCCTTGGCGACGATACATTTACGCTCTCTAATATTTCTTCTTTCTGCTTATTACGCACATTTTATCGATTAACATTTGACTTGATAGAAAAAGTGTAAATCGTAAATCGTTGTATAAATTAAATACGTTTTGTACAATGAGTTCGAGTTCTTTTTTTTTTTTCATCATTGAAGACGTTTCTCTCGAAGATAGTTTTATTTAGTTTAATAATAATGAAATAATGATTAATCGTACACGCGATTTGCCCTTCTATATAATTATCTATAAATCAATTTCATAAATTTGCACGTATTTGTTATGCCACGGTGATTAAGATAGATACAATTTTATATTCCTTGGAACGATCCTATAATTCGAGAAGCGTGTAATTCTGAAATGTCTTCTTATCGTGATCCGTAAGAGCGATTGTGGAATTAAATTCAATTAGGAAATCATTTGTCAAGAAGTCAGATTTTTGCTTCGATATTTTTACGAAATATTCATTTTCTCGCCAATATTTCTCCAGGCGAGAAGAAGAACAACGAGAATACCTGCAGAATTATCAGGAAAGCAATATCATTTAGATATATACCAGTCATGCTTCTCATTAAACAATGAAAGAAATCTATGATTATGCACACTCTCGCTTAAAACTTTTCTTATAAATCGTGACTCTCGTTAAAACGTATCTAAACCTTATTTTTCCCCATCGCAATCAATAAAATCACAAAGAAAAAAAAAAAAAAAAAAACAAAATATTAATCACACGTTTCGATAGCTTTCAACAAATCGAATTATTACTCGAGAAGAAAAAAGAGAGAAAAAAAACTCTCATACTGGAAAGGTTAACCATCTCTGAGACGCAGTGACGCATTTCGTGAAAAATTTCCACCGTTGACTGAGTCACGGTCCGCTCGACCCAGCCTCCCCGCTAATCTAAATCCACGTGAATCGTGCGAATTTAAGCAATTAAGCGTAACCTTCTCGACACGAAACGGCCACGACGATCATTCATCGCGTTTATTACAGGAATATTTCGTCTCATATATATATATACATATAAAGAAGGATGGAACGAAGATAACGAGCGACCGTTCCTAGCGTGCATCCGGTGCATCACGTTCGAACGCTGGAAATAAATCTCGGAAACTGAAATGTCAAAGTGCTACCGAGGAGAGCCGAGCCAACTAACCGGCTGGCTGGTTTACGACGCCGTAACAACAATAGCGATCCTTTGCGTCACCGAGAAATCACTCCCCGCCGATTGTCGTGCGGTAATGGCCGTTGTAATCGCCTCGTGGCTGCGTGTATTAGCCGTGTTATTTTCTCCTCCAGGAGGAGGCTTTGCCTGTTTCTAGAATTGGAGAGGAGATTCAATGGAACAAGGACTGTGGTTGTATATACATCTTTTTATTGTCTCTTCGAGAGGCCAATTTTTCGACACCTAACCTCACTTTTCGCGTCTAATGTAACACGTGACGTTTTCGCGCAGCAATGAGTATTATTAGCTGTTAAAATAAGCCTCTTATTATTATCGATGAAGGTGTGTGTGCGTGTGAAAGGTTTATATATAAGGTGTTAATATATTCGTGCGATAGAAGTTGATGTGTAATGTAAATGTAGGTGGAGAGTTGTAAGGTATTCAAGTTTGTGTTGGACGAGGCGAGACGGAATATTTGAAAACGTTCTTATTATTTTTCCATTAGCTGGAAGAAACATTAATCTTTTCAAAAAGATAAATGATTATTAATAGGTTAATTTGTATCGAAATACTTCTTTTTTTTTAGAAAATAATTTTGCTCCTTGTGCGTAAGAAAAGTGAAGAAAAGAATTTCGTAAAATATCTTCATAACGCGAACGTTCTTAAATTCTTGATCAAAGTAAGATAGTCGTTACGATAAAAATAATAAATTTATCAACTTCGTTCTGTGATTTTGCATTTTGCTTAATCATGCTCGGCGAGATGTAATTTATTGCGAGATAATGTGTGTTGAAAACAGTGTCTGAATTTAGGACGGATCTAACGTCGTAAATGTTCGTATATCTAATCTACAAAAAAATTGAATGTATAATAATTAAGGAACCCAAGAAGAAACATCGTGACGATAAATCAATTATAGTCATTACGGAGCGGAAACATGCTATTGAAAATGCTATTTACAGCAGGACGTCACGATTAGATATCTCTCTATACCACAACACCGAACGTATAAATATTTAATATAACGATATAAAAATAAAAAATTTTAGAAATCTCAACTAAAAAACGATACTTGAGCATCGTGAGAAAGTTCTATGTTTATTAAAACATTACCACTTGTTACGAATTAAAAAAATTATTTAAAAAAAATAATTTAAACAAAGGTAAACGCACAATCAAACAAATCTATTCGATAGTACTGTAGTTAATGGTCACGTGGCGCTAGTGTCGCGTCAAGGGAGACGACTAGCCGTGAGTAACCACCTCACACGTGACATATCTTCCTTGTTTCATCTACGTTCGATTATTAAAAAAAAAAAAAAAACTCAATAATCTAACGACACCGCATAAAATTTTACTCGTTAAAGCGATATTCATCAAAAATTAATACTAGCTACGCTACTCGTCCCCTGCCTACCTCTAACCAACTATCCAACGTCCCCGATCTAACACGCAAATTCCACGCTTCCAAATACGAATCAAATTGCCGCAAGCAAGCCGGGCAATTCCAAGGATAATTTCTATCCCCCGTCGTGACGGATGATGGATCTTCCATCGTTGTAAAATCTCGCATTCAATGAACACGGGCCGAGATATGGCACACGGCCGTGTTAATGACGTCGTCGTCGTCGTCGTCTTCGTCGTCGAGGCTCACTCGGTTGCCACATCGCGCGCGAAAACACGCGAGTAACGGCTTAATCAGTTTCACCGTTCGAAAATTGCGGCTGTACTCGCCTTGCAATTCCATCGGCGCGAAACCTCCATTACGCAATCCTGTTACCCTGTTCACGAAACGGAGCCGCAATCCTAGACGACTGGCCTCTACGTGACTCTGTCGAATCATTTTTTTGCCCCGACCACCATTACCTCGAAGGATTGGAGGATTGAAGGTGGTGGTGGTGGTGGTCGTGGGTGTTGTTTGGATCGATTGTTTAGGCGAAAAAAAGAGAGATGCAATATACGGGAGGAGGGAGGAGGGAAAGATATGAGAGCACGATGAAGGCGCGTTGCCACATCTTGGATTTATTGGCTTGGCTGTCACGGTGGAATAGAAGTAACGGCGAAAACGGATGGGATGATATAAATGCTTGGAAACAGTGTTTAATCATTGGCTTGGATGGGGAAACGCGTTAATAAATGGACGATGGGGAATCGAGAGCTTTGAGATTCGAATCGAGATTCTGTCCTTGGATTGGATGTCTTTTCTTTTTTTTTTTTTTTGTGGCAAAATGATATTGAAGTCATACTAATTTATGAGATATTAGAGAGATAGAAGAAATTAGAGAAGAAATGTTAGGCTTCAATATTTTTCTTTTTTCAATTTAGATTGTAATTTTAATTAAATTAATATTAACAGTTCGATATTGAACAAGAATTCGAAACCTCTTTCCATAAAAATTATTATGTACAAAGTAGTATAGTATAGTATTTCAACTACTTTCTAACGAGAAACTACAGCAAGACAGAACACAAAAGTCAAAATAGAATAGAATCATGTTCGAAACATAGAAAATCTTCGTTAGCTAAGCATAGCTGGCTAATTAAACACAAATATTAACTTGAAATAGGTAGGGGGAAAAAAAAATAATAAAAAAGAAAAAGAAAGAAAGAAAAAAAATTGATGTACGATGCTTAAATATCGTGGCAAACCTATGATTATGCGTTAAAGATGCATTAATTGAACTAAGCACCAGAGACTGCAATAATAATTTATTGCCTGAATAATCTTGTGACCTTTATATAGCCGATGCTTACGACACATATTCCATGGACACTGTAAATATTTTCTCGAAATTTTGCTAATAGATAAACTCAATAGTCGTAACAATATTTTCTACACTGCAATATAATTCACGTATCACATTCGTCACAGAGAATATTTGAATGTTAACGTTCCAACATTTTTCAACCCCTCTGGACACAAGATGGTATGCAATTATGTAAATTATGTTGACAGAAGAAATGCGGACTTATCGTATTTCAGAAATATAAATCTTCGGCGCAAGAATGCGCAAGAAATCTTCTATAATCCCTTGAAATTACGACTGAGAGAGAAAGTGTTCGTTCTTCGAGAAAATTGTGATATAGGAAGTAATGAAAAAGAAATAATAAACGCGAATGGAGACCGATAAATTAAAGTTTAAATTAAATTTGATTAGATTCTAATTTCTCTTTTTGGTCGAAATCAAAAAAAAAAAAACTTCATTCTAAAACATTAGACAAACCTTTACACGTTATAATAATAATTTTCTCTCTCCTTCTTTTTTTATTTTAATATTTACATCGTCAAAGATTAACTTTTTTCCAACTAATTAAATCATAATGATATAATTATTATTTAAATAACATAATTTAAATTATCTAAAATTAAAACTTTTAATAATAAAAAAAAATTTGTTGAAATTAAAAATTTTTAGATCTTAAGTAATTATTCCAAAGCAATATTGTTGAAACAAATAATCCATTAAAAAATTTGGAAATAATCACTTTTTCAAATAATTTCAAAAAAAAAAAAAAAGAATTCTCACAGTCCAAAGATATGCTCTCCTCACATTATTCCTTCTCACATCTTCGGCAACCAAAATGGCCGCCATTCCACAATCCTCGCCAAGAGATAACCTCAAAGATATAAAAACCACGATTCATGCTATTTTAAATTTCATCCCGCACGAGCCACGCAAGCGGCTCCATTGTAAGGCACGAAAAATATTCGTCACTTCCGAACAAGGCCGGCATAGAATTCACGGTATAGAGGTCACTACGATCGCCCTCCGCCATCGTACCCGCAGAAACACGAGACTCTCTGGACTCACGTTTTATTTATACGTTGCCCTACGACCCCGATGTTTCGTCAGCGATGGCAAAAAGCGTTTAATGCCTGTCTAATGGAGCGGAATCGAGCCTCCATTAACCAACTAACGCGGCACAATAGCTTTACACGCTCGTCGATAATTCTGTCCTAATCTCGATCGATCTATCGGCTACGAACGATTAAGACACAGCGATTCGAGTTATCGGACGTTGATGCGAGTCAAGCTTAAACGAAAGAACGGTGGAGAACCGTTGCCAAGATTGAAAAAAAAAAAAAAAAGAAGATTGAAAAAGTATGAAAAGGGGAATTAATTAACGATCGTGTCTCGAGACCAGAATCGTTATCCGGATAAGGAATTTTTCCCTTCTTCCATAGACGAAAATTACTCAGAATTTTTCCACGCTCGAGTGGAAGTATAATTTACAACGTAACAGTCGGTGAAATATAATATAATTCAGACCTGTTTTCAGTGAGAGGAGCAACAGGGAATGGGCTCTCGCTTTTCGTTTCTGGGCGAGGCGTATTCGTAGATTTATGGAAATTTGTCTTAACCCGAACGTTTGACAAATGCTTTCTTGGCTTATTATTCGATAAGGGGAACAGATTCGGCATTTTCACATTTGTTCAACCGTTGCTTTTCCAAGGAATTAATAATATTTTGATCGCAATTCGTACATATATCAGGAGAAATTTATACCTTCACGACTATTCTAATATATTTTACCAATAAATTGTCGGATTATATCGTTGCGCAATATATATCCCCGATCTATTTCTTTTTTAATCTTCCATCATATTTCAAACCATCAAATCGAGCTTGCCTTTCCTCCACTGGCGCAAGAAATCGATCACCGCTTCCCTCTTGCTAGCCGTTCCTTTTTGCGCCCGATCATTAACTACATTGTGGCCAGTTTTCGATGCGCGTGAGGGAAAGTCTCGGTTCGAGGAATCCCGGGAGCGTTACGTTGAAATCGTAAATCGAAGAAGAAGAAGAAGTCTCGGTCCATGGAAACGCAACTTTCACGATTAGCCGCCAATTCCTATTTTGGGACTATAGTGGGCAGGCTTCGAGACGTCTTCCCGCCTTTTTTTCACGGAACGTGGCCCAGTTTGCAAGGACAAAACGCGCGCCTTTTTCCCCCGTCCACTTTACAAGCAATTACGCCTCGACCGTTCAGCCTAATTATATAATGCCAACTTTCTGATAGTTCTTGCTGAGTTGTTCAGTAGTTGTCCTGCGTCCGCTTCTCTGAATCCGTTTCTTTTGGAATGTATATAAATATATATTTTGGTGAGGATTAGTTTTTAACAATGGTAGTTTTATTCCATCTTCGAAAGAAGATAAGATGATAGTTCTTTGTCCGTTCTTTTTTTTTTTTTTTTTGGTTTTTTTTGATGCAAGCAATTTTGTAATAAAATAAAATTTTAATTAACGAATGCACGCGCTGTAAACGGATGAGAGTTAATACATTAGAGTTTATCGGATGAAAATAGGAAAAAAGGTTCGTTCACCTTGCTCACGGCCTAATTCCGTGAACACGCCAAGACATTTTAACACGTTGAGTTATTAGCACATTGACCCACGGTGTATAACAGTATGTTACGTTAATTCCATTCGAAATAATAGTCGGCTGAAAATGTATTTGTCGCTCTGCCTTCTTACTTGCTCTTCTCGAACATACGTGAAAATATCAAAATGTGAAAAACCAAATTTCAGATTCAATTCTCCATTTGAATTATTCCAATATTTTATTCTTCACTTTTGGATTTATCTCGTGACTTATTCTAACTCGTTTAAAAAATAATCGATACCACAAAATTGTTGAATCGAATATAAATTGATATTGATTCGATATTTTCCGGGACACTAACAATCGAGTAACTCGTGAAATTAAAAGGAACGTTCAACCTGCCCGATTTCCACGATTAGTTGTCAAATTTGATTATTGGATGTGACGCAATCAATTTATTGGTTGACCGCGTTTTGCCACTGGACGTATAATTTATTCACCACCCCCGTTAATTGCTCAACCGCTTTCATTCGAAACGCTAATTCATACACACACACACACATACATACACGGGCACGACACAATACGCGGTTGGCTTTCTTGGTCATCGTTAAGTGGTACGGGACACGTTTCATTACCTCTTTAACAACGTTATCTAGATGTAAAATGGAGATAAGAATGTCCGGTGTACGCTTGTGCAATGAATCAATATCGGTGATAATTAATTTTTCCAGTGTCGTCTGGATAAAAGATCGTTCGTGTGATCGTTCAATCTTATAAATATTAAAATATGTGAAAAGTGTTGAGAAATTGGAAGAAGTATCGTGGACGCGTATGAATAGAAGAGAATTAATTTCTTTTAAAGTGTAAAATTATGTAAATGTATATAATTTTATTCAAAGAATACAATTTTTATATTTTATATTTGTGTAATTTTAATTTCTTCTTTTTTTTATATATATATATATATATATATATATATATTATTATTTTTAAGAATTCAAAGATCGATCGTTCTGATTTCAGGAGACATTGAGCATGGTCACCAAGATGAATTGAAGAATCTGCGATTCATGGTGCTTCAAGGTATTTGTCTTGCTTTTTAACGAAGTTTGAATTCACGTATTTACACTGCCATTTTGTAAAATATTCTTTCGTATATTTTGCAATTGAACGATCTCTCTATTGATCATGCTAGAGAATTTCTCGGAATATAAATTATGTATTTGAATCATTTCTATATTTATTTTCACATTCGATACTTTTCTTGGAAAACAATAAAATCATCCTATCAATAATACATTAGCAATGCTATCTATCTCTCTCATCAGAAACGCTTGTATATTTCTGATGTCTCACGCTTGTTCAATTTTTAATCTTCGACTTCAACTCACTCAACTCACTCCTTCATTAACGTCGATAACTTTCTTTTTCTCTTTCATTTCATCGATTTTTACAACAACAATCTAATTTTTTCCAATTAGAACAACTTTTTCGCAATAACTAGACAAAATTCGTCAACGACCAGAGCAAACGAACGCGCGACGATTGTCTCCTCGAGGAGAGCTAATTACAGCGCAAACGGTGAATAATCACACGTTGCACTTTGCATTATGAGCTCTGGAGAAATTTCCAAAAAGAAACCTCAACCTTTCGCGAAAAACGTTGCATCGAATTTCATTATGGGACGAATGTAATAATTATTATATAGGCCACTGTATTAAGAGAGAGAAAAAAAAAAGGGGAAAAAAAAAATATAATAAAATATGGAGGTAATCAATTGCACGCAACAGCCGTGTACACGCGTGCATATCGGTTATACACACGATTCACGTAATGAGAGAAGAGAGCGTGGGCAGAGTGTTTTACCCTCTGGCGTTATTTGATCAAACCCACGCAAGTCAATTAAAGATACGTAGCCAAGTTTCGACAACCTTGCGCCGTTGTAGGCTAGTCGAGAAACCTACGTATAAATGAGAGTCGACTCGTTGTCAACAGCGTGACAAATCGAAGCCTGAATTCGTGATCCAAATTACAAAAGAAAAAATTTAACGAATTTATATCTCGGTAGGATGTTTTTGCAGGAACAATCGTTGTTGAATTAAGACCGTTTGTGGAAGATGTGTTCCATATTTGTCTGCTTTCTAATTTTTTGTTAGGTTTCTTTTTTTTCTTTTTTTTTTTTTTAATCGTTTTTTATCGAGTCGAATTTTTCTTTTCGAGAATTAAATGTTCGAGAGTTAGTTGTTAAATGTCAGAACATTTATTATCACATCAGAATTACTTATTATACGATTATTGGAAAAGAGTTAAAATTAAATATTAATTGATGATTAAAACGAAGTTTGGAAGATGATTAAAATAACGTTAAAAAACTATAAAAAGAAGTAGGTTCAGTTCTCTGAGAGGTAGATAATTGAATTTCGCAATAGGAGACTATTGATTTCGTTGAAATCTCCGCACAGGCGGTGTGCCACTCCTGGAGATTTCAACGCGTGGATAATAGGTAAGCAATGTCAATGAAAATATCTATTTTTAAGAAACGGAATAAAAGTGTAGAAAAAAAAAAAAAACTATATAGCATTTCTATAAAACTATTCCACACTGCTGCTAATAAAAAATTATAACCGTTTCCAAAAAAATTTTCAAAATTATTTTCATCGAAATATAATATAATATACATAAAAATTCCTACGATAAAATTAACAATTGGAATATTCGGATGCAAAAAGAAATATTTAAACAACATCTGACACGAATTCCAAGAGAGACTTTATATCAATTCATTGAAATCTCCGTGTAAGGGAAAACTAGATAATACGCCTCTAAGTAACGCGACGAAACGCCTCACTATTGTTTTAATGCTTTATAAATGATGACACATCAACGTGAGTAACAGGTTTGAACGTCTTTCGATAAGTGCGACTTATAAAGTCTTCCTCCACACAATGATAATACTCCACTATATTATTATATCCCATTTACCATTAAAAGATATATTATTATCTTCCACTACATCCTTCCCTCCTCCAAAGCAAAAGAATATTTCATACGATTTAGAGGAGGAAACAAACAAAAAAAAAAAAAATTATCGATAAACATTCATTTCATTGATTTTCCTTTTAAAAGTGGGGCGCCGTTAACCAGTTCTAAGCGCGGAGACTTCGATGCTCGCACAAGACACGAAGCCAAGTAAAAGCGACCCAATAATTCATCAAGTTCCTTCGATATCGATTTCAAAAAAAAAAAAAATCTCTAATTACACGCGCTATAAACATTTCAATAACAACACCATAGAAGCAATTTAATAAAAATCCCCTCCCCCTCCTCTTTTCAACGATATTTTGCATTTCACGGCCCCACACCTTCCCGCTTAAATCGTTAACTCGACGTGGTTTTTGTTATTTTTCCTTAATAATTCCTCCGGCAGCACGGATCGATCCGTTTGATAAATATTTATCGAGCGTATACCAGGAACGGCGCACGAGGATGCGTTGCAGGAAATACATTTAAAAAAAGGCTGATCGTTTACGCGGAATTACGAAAAATCTGCGAATAGACAGAGGGAGGAAAAGGGGAGGGGGGAAAAAAGCCACAGCTTACTCATCGAATGGAAGCACATGCTAATTACGCTCGTTTCCACAGATAAATGATTATTAAAACGGCAGTAAAATTCACCGACGTGAATTTCTGCGTTTCAATAAACACGGTTTACGATTTTGTTCACCACGTTCACCATATTAGAATCGTGGAGGAGGTTTTTTTTTTTTTACCGGTTGTTCTTGGATTTAATTATGCCACGAACGTTCTTCTGTTGCTGCATTTAAGAGGCAGTAAACGTTAAGTATTTTTACGAATCGGGAAAAATATTGTGGAAATATCGTTTCGTTCATTTTCGTCCATTCGATTGAAAAATTGGAATGAATCGTAATCAAGAAGTGATTTGGGATACGTACTCTTTTTAATAATATTTATAAAGAATCGAAGAAATCTTTGAATCAATTATCAAATCATTACTCTTCTTAATTTCAATTCTTAAAAATTTTAAACTATCTAAATCGACTTCTGAATTCTCCATTCCTATTTTCAATAAAAATTTAAAAAGTATTCACTACTCTTGCAATTCAACAACTCGACACTACAAATTGAAACAAAACAAGTAATTTAATTCCAAAAGTTACTAACCTTGCAAAAACCTATATTTAGAGATAATAAAACGATGCACCCCCTTAGATAGATCCCCTCAATATCAATCCCAATAACAAATAAGGGAGAGCTGCGAATCTCTACGCTCCATAAAAATTTAAAAAGTATTCACTACTCTTGCAATTCAACAATTCGACATTACAAATTGAAACAAAAGAAATAATTTAATTTCAAAAGCTAACCTTACAACAAAAACCTTATGTTTAGAGATAATAAAACGATGCACCCCCTTAGATAGATCCCCTCAATATCAATCCCAATAACAAATAAGCGAGAGCTGCGAATCTCTACGCTCCATAATCCGCAAATAAAACGCGTGGAATATCGAGGAGAATTATTGATGGCCGCCGAGTGGCGGCGCGATAATCGTGCATAATGGCGCCGATGAAAATTTTCCTCTCGGTTGCCAATGGGGCAACCTTTTTTTTCCACGATGACTTTCCATCGTGGCACGCGAATATCGAAAGAGGGCCCCCTTCCCCCCCCTCCCCTCCCCCTACCTGGCTCTCGTGCGCTCGCGTCTGACCCAGATTTTTCTTTTTGCCGGCCGGCTAGATTGCCGATAATGATTAAATCGCCGCGCTAGTTTCGCGGAACGGTCAGCGGCCACGCTGAGAGACAGCAAGCCCCTATCCTTTGCAACCGGGTCTCTCCTCTACACACGCGTGGCTTAACGATTGTTACACACGGACGTGCGGAAACCTGTGTGGAAACGGTTACGTGCGCACGATCTTGGCTGCACTGGTGTGCGCTGGTACACTGCCGGCCAAAAGTTTTTAGTAGCGTATTCGAATTGGAACGAGGATGAGAAATGGCGTGTCTCGATTTTGCGAAACGGATTTTTGCAGTTTGTTGGGATGGGAGATTATTAACAAATATCGAAGCAAAGTATTTCGAGTATGTGTAGACTCAATTTTTCCTTCTTATTAAATATGTGATTTTTAACTTTGATAAAATTAGTATCTTTAACAACCTTCAACTTCCTATTGTTACGATATTTAAAATTATACATTATTTCATTATACATATGAAGAAACTATGATCTCTGTGAAACGCATAACCTATAACTTCCATCTTCTCGATCGAAAAATCGTTAAGAAACCGTTGAGAAGGTTGAAAATTGCAAAAATATCGCGGAATAACGCAACAACGAGAGAAAAATTTACCCATTCAACTTATCCCTTAACTTTTGAACGGGAGTGTATGCGTAATGGAAGCCGGCGTGCACGAGTCGAAAGATCACGCAGCCCTCGTAATCCGCGCGCGTTGACGATCGTATCTCGATCGCGTACACGGAAGAAAGGATTTATCCACGAAATAAGGATTCGGCCGTTAATGGATCGCGTCATATATCGGCTTATGCGCTATTGATCGATGTACGCGATTCATCCGCGTGTATCACGTTTTGTATTAGCCGGGCGAGAGTTGTAAAAGAGTTGGCGGCTATTTTTCTTTTTTTCTTTTTCACGTTGTATTTCCTATTTGATTCAGATGCGAGATAACATTAGAAATTCAAATCTGATGCTCGGCTCGGTATTCGAGCGTTACGTGTACTTGACTCGGCCGAGGGAAGAAATTACATTTAAACGAATCGCTTTTTAGATTGCGCTTTTTAAATTGACTTGTATATAGGGTGGCTGGAAGAAACCTGGATTTATAAGCTTGTTTTATTTTCGTGGAGAGAATAATACGAGGATATATTTTTGCATCGATTAAATTTTGAAATTATAGCGTGATGAGCTTATCGTCTTACTTATTCGCTAATCCCTAATAATTTCGAAGAGAAAGGAATAACAAACGCTTCTTCTTCGCGACACTTTTTCCCTCTGCAACACCAATATTATTTATTATACGCGAATCAAAATTTATCACGATTGATGTGTTCGTGGATGACAATGGACACGCGATTAATCATGGATTAACTACCATGTACGAAATACGAGGAGGAGGTTTTATGAAATCGGTGTTTTTTAACGATATTGCCGATCACGGTGCTCGTTCCCGTTCGAGATTTCTCAATTCGCTCGGCACGCGAAATTTCTCAGCCGACACGAATTTATCTCCTCGTGCTTCCAGCCCATTTATATCCGTCGTGCCTCGTGGAAAAATGTGAGATTGCGAGCGGTTCGAACTCGTATATCGAATATTAAAGGATTTCTTTTCACACCTTCGATTCTCTTCCTTTTTCTCTCCCCGAATAAGTACAAGATAAACGAATAACCAGGAATTACAGGAAAGCAAGAAATACTGCGCAGAATATACAATTAATCCCAGTTTAACCGATCTACACGCGTCCCATTAAACCACTCGCTTCCCTCGAAAGAAAGATAATCCGAGCACGGCCGTTTCGTTCGCGGAATCGATAGAACCGGCCACGATCCAACGAGCACGGTCATATTAAATACAAATCACGAATTTCTCGCGGAACGAGACACAAAGCGAACGAGATCGAAGGAAAGGAGAAGAAGAAAAAAGTAGGAGGGGAGGAAGAGATTCTTAACTCGGCAAAGAACGGAGAGGCGGTAGTTCGGTGGCCGCGTGCCAAGCCCTCGACGACTTCGGTTGAGGCAACCAACTTCTAAGCCGGCTCTCGCCCGTGACAGCTCCGGGCTACGTGGGCGTATCTCTCGTCTCTTTTGCGCCCCACGTTGGCGGGTTGCGCAAGGATAGAGATAGGCAGGCAGGGAGAGGCAGACGTTGTCGACGACGATGGCTTCGTTTCGTTTCGTTTCTGTCCACGGTTAAATAGCTGGGCTGCTAGCTATGTACCTGACGCTCGATAAAGTCGATCCTCTCGCTCCCTCCTTATCCTGCACGTGATCTAAATTAATCTCCAATTGTCTCCAATTATCGTCTGATAAGTGTTTTATTTCTGCTTCTTCTTTCTCTTGTTTTGCGAAAGAGTGAGATTTGGATGTTATTTAGAGGATGAACGTTTATGTGATGTTTGAGTAATGATGCGGTAGTATCGAAAGGTTGGGCGAAGGTCCAATCAATTGAAAAGAATTGTCGAAGAAAATTCGTTTGGAAGAATAAAGTTTAAAGGCCTTAAACGCCCATGCTTCGCTTTCTGGCACGCAGGTGCACTTATTGGAAATGTGTATGGACGTGGAAGAGCAGAGGCGTGCGAAATCTCTTTGAATTTTTATCGTGATTCAACAAGAGGTTCGAGAACGGGCTGTCGGATTCGTTTAATAGAAAGAATCAATCAATGTAGAATCGAACATTGTGAGAGGAGTGGAGGAAGTGTATGATGTTGTTGTACAATGCTGTCCGTTTCTTCACTTTGATGAATTCTGATTCTATCGAATAGATTAGACATTTCGCGGTACACTTCCTCCTTGATGTTTCAGCATTCGACTATGGCTAATGTAATTTCTTCTCCCATGTTTAAATCTCTTGGATAACGTTCCTTCTTTTCTTTCCAAGATTTTTCTCTTTTCCTTTTTTTTTTTGTGTGTGTATATTTTACGAGAATTAAATATTATACGCTCGACACTTTGTTGCAATGTTCGATATCGATCCAACATTATTTTCGAAAAGTTTTCCAAGTGTCTATCGTGGATAGATTTTCAATATCGATTAATCGATAAGGCTTATCATTCCGTATTCCTAAGTTTCTGTCCCTGCATTGGTTATAAATCTCGATTCGTACCCTGCCCGATATTTATGCTACTGTCTCTCCTACAGTCGTGTCTTAATCCACTCGAATCAGAAAAACATATTTTAACTCGTTCATAATTAGCATCGGATTGGAAGAATTTCAGATAACAGCACAGCGTGAACTCGCTGTAACGTAGTTAAAGCTGTTTTATCGAGCATCGAAATCTCCAATAGAAATGTCTATGGGTATTTTTCGGTGGGTGAAGAAACCGTGGATAATCGATAATAATTTCGACGAGAGGAAACTTTTAAACTTTGACCAATCAGAGACAAATGATAATCTCGTCGAACGAATAACATAAAATATTTTTGAAAATGTTTAATTATATGGATATCATAATACGTTATGAAAATTACTTAAACTACCCCAACTTGGCCTAACCTATACTTAAATCACTGGTGAAGAAAGAAAATTTAATATACGTTGCTTTTAATAATATATTTCACTATTTCGAAATAAAATGTCCACGAGCATGCTTAAATAACCTACCCTTGTTTCGAGCAACGTCTAAATTACCGATGAAACGATTCAAATTATTATTGGCAATATAAATAGCACATAACACGAGCCGAGGGAGGTATGATTCACAAAGGCAAGAGGCCAAGATACCTTTTTGTGTCTCGAATAATACTTTCGATCCAGCTTCGCGAACCGGGCGCGATAAACGAACTGAAACCACCATTTAAGACATGAAGTATGTACCTGACACTGGGAGGCCGCCATTCTATTTCATTTCACACTCGCTTTCACGTTTTGCCCTATGAACACGAATGATTTAATAATTGTACACGGTTGAAAGGGATCTCACATATTAGCCGCTCTCAAATATAATTGGCCACGAGGCTACAAAAGGCAACTTGTCGCCTTGATCGTTGAATCCGTTACGTTCCGAATGAATGATTTCATGAACGATACGTATATGGGTAAAACATTGACTGTAATGCTGAATGATTGGAGATAATATTTCGATCCCATTGCGATACACTCGTAATCTTATTCTATTACGGCACGAAGGATTTAATTGCAAAAAAAAATAAAAGAAAAAGTGTCTGGAAATCGAGAATTGAATAAAATTAACCCTATATATACACGTATAATAATAAAATGTAGGATATTGCAAAGGGTTAAAATATTACGTACAATTTCCTCGATTTGATAAAATCGCTCGTGGACAGCTACGAAAATCTAACTCTTCTACGATCCACCTGTTCAACCAACTTCAGAATTATTCCTAGCGTGTTTCGAGGAATCATAAGAAACGAGAAGATAACAGAGAGCGGGGCAAAAACGAAAACAAAAACAGATGGTTATTCGAGGAATCATAAGAAACGAGAAGATAACAGAGAGCGAGGCAAAAACGAAAACAAAAACAAAAGATTAAGGTAGTAATTCTTCGAAACGAAAAGTTTCTATTTATTTCTCCGCTTCCCTTATCTTCCAAACACCGTCCAACAATAAACGAACTCCATCGTAACGAACGAGATGATTGACGAGATTCAACGAATGTTTCGCGGCAAAAGGGGGGAAAGAAAAAAGGATCTGTTTCGCGAGAGGATTGTTGGCACGATCTCTTCGCAAGGATTGTCCAGAGGCGAGCAAACACGAAATGACGAAACGAGGCTAGTTTCGTCAGCCGATCGATCGACACCGGCGGCGCTCCACAAAGAAAAATGCACTGCTCTCTCTCTCTCTCTCTCTCTCTCTCTCTCTCTCTCTCTCTCTCTCTCTCTGTGGGAAACAATTCAACGAACGAGCAATCGTTACCCTACATAGCGCCCGTCTATTGTTGCATTCGTTTACGCGCCCAGGCCCATTTATTAACTCATTACCGAGGACTTCTCGTCAGCCGATCTTTCATCTGAACGTGGAATGCACACGCAGCATTGTTGCACGATTGTTGAGGAAGGCTCGAAACTTTTTCTTCTCCTCCCCTTAATCGAAAATAAGCAAGTTTTCTTTCTTAATTAAAGAGTTTCGTTGAACAATTGAATATTGCCGAGCTTCTTTTTATTGTTATTATTATTAGAATTTTATTGAAAGGAGAATTTGTTTGAAAGTTTGAGAAGTTAGGGGAGGAATGAAACTTGTTTTATTAAGTAACTTTTCTCCTTTTATAATTTAATATTCGATTAATTAATCGAAGAAAAGGTTACGTTACTTTATTTTTGATTAATATAAATAAATTCTTCCTGCTGATTTTACAAATGGAGATAAAAGAAGAACGCTTGGAGAGGGAAAAAAGGGGAGGTCTGAGAAACGACGAAGGTCGAGCAAACTTCGGCTAATAATAAATCTCGTGATTTTCTCGACGGAGAAGAAGAAAATTAAGGAAAAAAGAAAACAAGGTCACGTATCACACCATGTGTAAAAAAATTAGTAAAAAATGTAGCAAGAATGAGCGAAACGGAAAATGTATAAACGGTCAGACTAATCTAATCGCGATGAATTCGTCAGCTATATTTGCGTTTTCACGATTCAGTAACTTTCAGGAAAAAGAAAAAAAGTGTTACATCATTCGTTTTGTTTTAACGGGTTTAATCTGCACGATATAATTATTGGACTCGACAATTCTGATATAAATTGAGAACTGCAGATTGCCTCGGGATGATTTAATTGATATTTTGTTTCGATATGGATGGATGGAAACATGGAAATTGGATATCTCGATTAAAATTTATAGTTCACAAGAAATTTTGGTATAAAAATGTGGAATAAGGAATCAAATATTTAAAAAAAAAAAAAAAAAAATCACTCGATCAAAAATGATTCAAAGAACGTAGCAGAGTTATAAAATTTTAGAAAGTTATAATTTATGTATTAATTGTTTACGTATAGATTTTAGACATTAAATCATATTTATAATTTTCGAGTTAGAAAGTTTTAGAAAGTTAATTTTCAGCTATTTTGAGTTTTTAATTATTTTAAACAAGAATGATGAAACACTTTTGAATTATTACTTCGATTAAACGTTACGTGAGAATGTGTTTGTTTTACGAAGAAATTGAACTTGTTGTAGTATTTTGTTCAATTCGTACGTATATATATATCAGATTCATTTAATGAAGCATTCCAGTTTTATTATCGTAATAGTGATTTATGTATTCCATTGAAACTATAGCAATGCAAACCTGATAAACAAGCTATTCGCACTAATAAATATACATAATAAATATAAAGTGATATCATAATGATATACTAATTATACACGTCGACCATTTATACGGATTTTCTGTTATGGAATAATAAAATAACAAATGAATAAAAGAAATTAGCAAGAAACTTGATATTATCTTTCAACTTGATCTTACAGCACTTGAAAAAATCAAAAAAAATTTATGTACATTTTTCATGTATTTACTTTAATTTATCGCCATTAATCATTATAATATTCCTTTAAAGGATCATCAATTCATATTTAAACAAACAAAAATTCTGCTCAAGAATTCACACATAACTCTTCTAAACTTCATGCATAATTCAAACAGATAAACAACAATGCTCGCATTAGTAGCCAACTTCTCTTCTCTAAGAAATTTATTACACCTGATTTCTTAGATACAAAACTTTTCGATTTATATCTAAACAAAAAAGAAACTGACTAACAAAAATTCTCAAACATTCTTCCTAAATTTCAATCCCTAAATTTCAAACCTTTCAATTCATATCCATACAGAAACCAAGTAAAAATTCTGCTGACAAAAATAATTTCTACAATCGCAATGTCGATCGAAATAGATATCGAAGAAACGACAAATATCATTAAATTGGAGAAATAATTTATTACATCCATTTTTCTTAAGTACAAAACTTTTCGATTTATATCTAAACAAAAAAGAAACTGACTAACAAAAATTCTCAAAGATCCTTCCTAAATTTCAATCCCTAAATTTCAAACCTTTCAATTCATATCCATAGAGAAACCAACTAAAAATTCTGCTAACAAAAATAATTTGTATAACCTCGAAGAAACAGATATCGAAGAAATATCGTTAAAATATCATTAAATTGAAGAAATAATTTCCCGCGACACATCTGAAAACGGAACAAATATCAACGACTCGAGTCGGTTTATTAGGGAAACGAAAAGCGAGTTAAAGAGAATAGGCCGCTTTCGTGGAATAACTCGGTCTCCTCGGGCCCGTTCATTAAGCTTAATAATCGTGATTAACCATTATCCAGCAACGGGCACGATCGCCGATTCGAGTCCTCGGCCTTTACTTTCTCCTCCGTCGTCCCTCGAGAGCTCGACGAGGGTCCCTCGATTTCTGCCTCGCCGCTTTCCACGTGAGAATAGATCGCCGATAGCATCGTCGCCCCATAAATATCGCGGCTGTTGCGCGTTACGTCCCCACCTTGCGGGGGCATTTTTCAACCGCGATCGCTTAACGATACACGGGAAAACGCACGGCACGAATAATTAACGCGCGATTTCTTACGCGCCGCCGTTTCGATCCGATCGAAACCGTTCTCAGATTCTTGTTACACGCGTTATAATGGTATTATGGAATATATCGGTTGGTTGTTTTTTTTTTTTTTTAACACGATTTATTCGAGAAAGCGGTGTGATTTAATTTAATTCCAGTTAACAATCGGATTGATACGCGTGTCGTAATGGAAATAGCGTGGAATGGAGAAGAGAGAAAGAGTTTGTTCGATGTGTTTTTGGAATGGAAGGAAGTTAGGTATAAAGGGGTACTGTTGTCGAATAATTGAGATAAATCTGAATAGGTTTTATAGGTAATTATGTACGCTATTTATGTGAACTTTTTCAACGACAAATCTTGAGGATTTTTGCACAAGGGAAAGAGAAAGAAATTCGGAAACGACGAAGTTTACTTTCTAAAGGATTCTCGAAACAGATGAATTGTAGAAAAATTTGAGGAAAGGAAAAAAGGAGGATTTTTTAGATCCCTTCCACGAAATTTATTTGGGATAAATTATAATGGAAGATATAATTTTGGTTGTTGTTCTTTTTTTAAATATGATTTATTCGAGAAAGTGTTCCGATTAATTTAATTTAATTTAATAATCAGCGTAACGAGATAATCAAAATAACGTGAAACAGGGAAAGAAAAGAGTTTAGAGTAATTTAGAGTTTATTTGACGATTATATGGTTTTGGAATGGAAGAAGATTCTAGAAGCTAATAAATATTAGGGGGTGAAAATGTTTGTATGAAGATAAAAAAAGATAGAGTTTTAATTTTTCGTGCTTGTTCGATTTGGGTTATTGCATGGATCATAATAGAACGATGGATTAAATCCGAATATTTTATACAGATTTCGATAGATACTTATGCACTATGTCTTTTCAACGACAAATCTAAAGAAAAAACAAATTTTTGTACAAAAAAAAGAGGAAGAAATTCTGAAACGACGAAACCTACATTCCAAAGGATTCTCGAATTCGGATGAATTGTAGAAAAATTTGGGAAGAGAAGATAAAAAGGAGGAGGGAGGATTATTTTCCGGATACCCTAATAATAATATAAAGGAAGTTTTAAAATTCTAATTGCAATGCTCCCTCCCAGAATTTATTCGAGTATAAATTATTCAGTTTCACAAAATCGCAAACTCCATTCACATGTTAAACCCCTCGTATTTTTTGAACATGACAGTCATACATTATGTAAAAAGAAGAGGAGGCGAACAAAGAAGTACACCAATATGTGAAAATGTGTGCCATGCGGCATATACGATAGAGATTTGCATATAATGGATAACACAGTGGATGGAAATCCACGAATTTTGCAAGCAGCAGCCATGTTCCGCCATTATCACTTCATTTTTACTTTACTCTTTTTCAGATGTACGTAGGTTTCAAACTCTCGGAGAATATCGTGTTATACAAATTGTGAAATTAAGTGTATCTCTATCCACGTTCCTTCGACTTTAAAACTCTGAACGAGAACCAATCGAATTTGAAAATTCGAATGTTTCTCTTTCACCCGCGAAAGTCTTTACAACAAACTTTATTTTTATTTTATTTTTCCCTCTCATAGAAAATATAAAGGAAAAGGATTTTAATTATTGCAAATAGACGAGAAATGTTGCTATCGTCACAAGTCATGGCGTTACAACGTATTCGTATTCTCGCATTGTCATCGATCTTGGTGAAATTCATGCGAAAGACAGTTCTCAGAAGGTAGAATTGAAATGTATTTTTCTTTCCGTCAACGAAAGGATGAAAATGGTTTCTCTAAAAAAGTCGAGGACACACGATTTCGAATACGAGAAGGAGGCCAGGAAAATTTATCTTCCCCGTGAATTATTTTTAAAAATAATAATAATTGAGAAGGGGAGGAGGCTGTTTTCACTCCTTTAATGTTTCTCGACGAAATCTCCCCCCTCCAAGAGGACATCGTTCAGGAAAAAAAGGGATTTCTTTTTTCTCACGATTTCACGCCACGGTTGGAAACAAAGCTCGCGGAATAATCGGAAGTTCCGGCTGCTAGGACCACAGACCCACCAGTTTCACGACCGTTACACGACCCAGTTTCCGGCGTATAGACACAAATTGCCTGCCAAAATTAATTTCGTTCTCGCAAATCGATTTTCGACCACGAAAAATTCCATGCTCGTTGAACGAGGATCTTCGCAAATAAACCGAGATTTCTTCAGATTTCTCTGTAACTCCCAATCGTTCGACTTGTAATCGTCTTTATTTTCTTTTTTTTTTTTTTTCCAAGGAGAGAAGCATACTCGTTCGATTCTTGCGAAGAATTTCTGCCAATTTATTCATTATTGCAAGAAATTTTTCGTCGACGAACTTTTTTTTTTTTTAAGATGAAGGTTTAATTGAAAATATCGATCGAGATATATAATAAGATTAATCCATTAAGGAGAAAGCTATGAAGTAAGAATTGATAGGTTTGCGAGGATATTATTGCAATTAATGCACGTTCGATTCGAAAAATTTTTTAATCAGAGAATACGCGAATTTTTACGATTTTGTTGTGTTATTAACCGTTTATTCATTTCCACGATCGAGCATCCAGATTTCTTGAACCAGAGATTACACACTCGATCGATAATTCAAACATTGATCAATCCGCGTATCATAGAGCAACGTTTCATTCCCTCCCGATGGATTAATTGACGCGTGTTTACACGTAAACGGTTGTCATGTCGAGCATTTATCGCGGTACATAAATTCGTTCATACGGGACGTGATGTGACTCGTTGACAGAAATGAACAGACGCGTTGAATACCAATGAATACCGATGAATCGGTTTTTCCTCACCTTCGTATCCAGGGAATCCTATAAACTCGGCGCCTTACGACACCATCTCCAACCGATCCTCTCCAACTGGCTTCTCCAACCTTAAAACCCGACCGACTGTATAAATCATTCGATTTAACACTTCTCTGTCTAACGCCGTCTCGCGGATAGAAACGTATGAATCGAACGCGCCAAGTCAATGGCTATTCAAGTAAACCAACAGCAATACTCGCGATACGGCATTATAACGATCGAATAACCATGATGTCATTACCTTGGATACAGACAGTTTATCACAATTTCCCATTCAGAGGCAATGTCGAGTGATAAATACTTCGATTCTTCTTTATTCTATCTCTCGATCGATCGATAACGTTCGTCTAAAAATTTTAACCCTTTCGTATAGTCACCATCCTATATTTTATGTAAATTTACCAATAATGTGTATATGTAATATAATTATATTCTCTAGTTGCGTTGATCGGTAATCTTCTTGAATGTAAACACGATGATAATAGATCTGTTCTATTATCCGTATGTTATCAGCGCAATGTTTACATATACATTAAATTACGACGTAATGTATTTAGATAAATATAAATACTGTGTTAATCATAACAATCCACACGGAGAATTATCGCAATGTAAACGAAAACGCGCAGTTTCAACTATGGAAGAGAAATACGAAATAATTAAAGATCGTCGAAAGTGGTGAAAGTGCAATGAAATTAGCAAGAATACATGGTGGATGGTTCGAGGAATGTAATTCTACTGGCTTACGATAAAGAATTTAATGCGACTTAGCGGCTAAAAAGACCTTTACGTGTCGAAAGAAACCTTTTTCGATTTACGATTTTACCTGAAAACCATATTGTTTTATAAAAAATTGCAACAGATCCATTTCGAATTTGTATCAAAATAACGGGACCCTTACATGTCGAAAGAAACCCTCAATTTATTTCTACTCGATCTTTTTCGATTTACGATTTTATCAACTGAAAACCATATTGTTTTATAAAAAATTGCAAGATCCATTCGAATTTCGTATCGTGAATTTGTATCAAAATAATTGATTCGTTGTTCTAGACTGTAAAGTGAGTATGAGTGTGTATATGTTAATGGAACTCTCTCTCTCTCTCTCTCTCTCTCTCGAAAAGATCGAGAAAGAAATTCGATACTATATATATATATATATATACCGACACTTCTCTCGACAAGCCCTAACCTCTTCGACCGAGCTGCCGTTTTCTTCGTTGAGGGGAGGAGGAGAAATAACTTCTTCCCTCGAAAGGAGGAGGGAGGGGAGGAGAAGGCTTCTTAACGAAATATCGTATTTCCAAAGGCGTGTTCCAAATGGATATCGAAAAGGATCGGATCACTTTGGGCTGATCTCATTCAATTAACGCGTTCCATCAGATCGGGTTGCCGGGCGAATTTTAAAATTCGCGTGAAAACGAATCCTGTTACGGTGCCGCATGCACAAAACTGGAAATTTTGCACGGAATTAATCAGATCTCGTTTATTATTTTTCTGTTGTCAAAATGGACAGAAATTGGGAAATTTCAAGGGATTTTGATTTCCTTGAAAATTGGACAATCTACTTTCGAATTCTTTTCTTTTTTTTCGATTGTACGAACGATTTTAGAGGCACGATGTAATGGAGAAACTCGATGTTAAATTTAAATTATAGAAATGTCATTTGAAACGAGATTAGATAGAATAGGGGTTTTTTCTTTTTTTTATTTTTATCTATCTATCACGATCCTACGCGTAAAATTGAAAAAAAAAAAAAAAAGGAAAATGAATGAAAGAAGATTAAAATTTCTAGATTAAAAAAGCAAGATTGCGAATGTTAACTAATCCACGTGGCGAGATTTATCAAGGTTATCACCAACTCTATAATTGTTCGCGGTTCGTTAAACAGAAATGTTACACCCACGTTGCCCCGTTTTCAGAGAAGGAAATTTCCAGGTTTCGTGAACGTTTCGCCTCGCGTTCGAACGCAGAGAACAGGAAAACCGTGAGGTTAGGTGTCGAATCGACTGATTCTGTTCTCTCCCCCTCCTTTTTGAAAAAATTTCACGTCGAAATCGTGAGATTCCACCAAGCGTGGAATAAGATATTTCTAATAATATTTCTGGAGTACAAAGAGTGTCGAAAAATTGGATGGGTCGAGGATTCATTCAATTTGGAATAATTTTCATTTGAAAATGAATTTTTTCAAAATGAAAATCAAGACGTAAGATTAACTATACTTCTTAGAGATTATCTTAAAGAAATTTTCTATAAAAATTGAAAGGCGTTTTAATCTTTTTAATTGCGCTTAAAAGCAGGCCGCGAATTAAAGAAAAAAATTAAAAAAACCATCGGCACAATATCATTAAGAAGTTGTTCTATCTTGTACGATTCTGCAAGAAAGTATGTGAATAATAAAATAAAAAGTAAAAAGTATTTTACTGTTTCTCCTATAAGTATGCCTATCACTAATCATCTATCATCATCAATCATCCTGACACAAGTGACAGTCTTACGCTTATTACACATGATTAAATATCCAATTTCAAGGTTACAGTTCATTCTTCATCCATCTATCCGTTTTTCCTGGTCCAGATGTGTATCAATGAACGCTTTTTCTTTTCTTTTTTTCTTTTTTTTTTTTTTTTTTAACCAACCATAACGAACTCTCGTCGTTAAAAGTTTACGTACGAATTCCTTTCAACTGTATCGAGCAAAAAGATGACAACTTTTAACTTAAAACATCATATCATAGGAACGAAATTAAGCAAACGATTCTTATTACCAAATTGTTTGCGAAATATTTTATTTATTTGTTACCCGTTCGAATAATGATATATCGAATTGACTGAATAACCGTAATGGATTATAAATAAGAAGTAATAAATAACGATTTATTCGCGGAGAAACACATTTCAATTCGTCCCAATAATTTATTCGATCTACAGGCCTGATCTGATAACCCTCCACCTCTACAATCATTCAAATAATAATGTCCCAACAGCAATGATATCCCGCTGTAAAATATATATTTCAACCTAACAGGTTGTTTTATCTCTAAATCTGAACCATTAGGACCGAGATCGTATAGCGTTTTATCACCAGGCAAATTTACAAACTGCTTTACCTCTATCGCAAGTTTCGAACGAGAAAAAGGGAAAAAAAGGAAGGTAAAAATTTTATATCGAAAAGTTCAATGAAAAGTTAGTTCAATGAAATTAGAGAGAGGGAGAGCAAGATATATGGATAAATGTAGTTCATTGATATAGGAGAATTAATCGAAGTCCATTATTCAATAGTTTCAGGATGTTTAAATATTCTATCATTGGAGTGTCGAATTATACAGACAATTATTCAAATAATCTACTATTTGTTTCATTATTTGCATGTTCCAATTTTATTACTCTTCATTCTTGATTCTATACCATCATCCAAATATTTCAGAACTTGTTATTATTCACAGAGTATTTCTCTACTCGAATATCTCCATTTTCAATTTTCATTCTCCTAAAAATAATTTCTTCTCTTCCACTTTCCATTCAACAAATTGAAACAATCGAACAAATTCATCTGAAATTTCAAAGAAACAGATGTCCCAGACAACAATCAAGTTCAATCCTCGATTAATCGACAAAAAGCCGTTCCACGATCGAGATATCGAGCTTCCATTCGGTATCGTTTTCGTCTCCATTCCACCCCGAATGCCGATCAACAGGTGATATTTCGAGTTTAATTCGATTCGAGAGGAAAGACATTCGACGGTTCCTCTCCTCTTCCTTTTCGCAACTTGTTGCTTGGAACGCACACACACACACGCGCGCGTTCCTCAGCCGAGAGGCGGCGAACCGAGTTACAGTTACCAGGCTATATCGAATTTTAATCGAAAAACGAGATCGCGCCTCACGGCGGCGTAGGCCGGCCTCGTTGGCCTAGAAACGTTGGCCAACTCGATTCCCGAACGAGAGACACCTTATGCAAGGGTGCAAACGATCTGATCTAGCGGGATTACTTGGAGGTGCAACGATTGTCGAATATGTAATTTCAATTAATCGTGAATAATAATAATAATAATATCGAAGAGAATATTGCTCCATTCGATCCAATTTAATTTTTTTTTTTTTAAAATTAAAAAATTTAATTTATGGCTGTCAGAAGATTGTATAATTGACGAGTGATTTCATTGCATTCTTGAAATATTCAACAAAAGTTTGGCAACGGATAATTTCCGGCCAAGAGATGATAATGATATAAGAAATTCGTGTTTCGAATAATCGTTGCACGTTGGAATTCTAATTAAATTTTAAATTAATAGTAGTCGCGCCTCTCTAATATTTCAAGGAAAAAGTTCGAAGGAAAGAGAGGTGAGATTCATTCATCAAGGATGATTTATATGCTTAAAAGGTGATAATGTATATTCGGTGTAGGATTTGCGTGAATCTGAGGAAACAGAGACAATTATTTAGGAAGAAACGAGGATACTGGAATTAAGAGGTGAATGCGTGGTTTATGCGGGTATAGGTCGCGCTTTCTGGTCAAAGGTCATGGATTCGAATCCCGTTGGTTCCTTCATTTTTTTTTTTTTTTTTTTTTTTCTTCATTTCTACATTTACATTTGTGAAATTTCACTTTGGGGATATGCGTTTTCTAAAAATTCCTGCTTCAACGTTACTTTTATTCTTGAAAAATTGTCTTTGAAGGTTTTTTTTTTTTTTAATTTAATTATGATATAAGATATATATATATATATATATTGGAATGGAATTTGTTTTTCATTTCAGAAGAAAAATTGCAAAGGTTTTTTGAAGTGTCTCGCATATATTTCCATACATCATGCTAAATCAGAGAAGAATTATGTTTTATTTCACATCAAAAGTAGCAATTTGCAACTAGAGCTAGGAATACTTAGGCAAATTAATTTTTTGCACATCTTAAGATCTATTTTTCCTTCTAACGTATATCTCAATTTGCTTGATTTGTATATTTTTGCATACCTATTATGTGAATTCTCAACATTTTTCAACACGTTTAAATTTTTCACGAATAAATATTCTATTTAATTAAGCAACATTATACTTCTTGCTTAATCAAACGAGATAATTTTCCTAACGTAAGAAATAAAATATCATTATTATTGAAATGTTTATCAGCTTCGTCAATTTTTTTTTTTTCTAATTTTCAAGAATACTTTTTGAAATATACTTTTTTACTACGTAATTTAGAAAATATTTAACGAGTATGGAAAGAACAATTTTATCACCGTTGAACGGAATATCGTCTTAATTTTGTATTTTATTCTTGGAATAATGACTCTGGGAATAATTCGTACCACAAGAATATCAGCAAAATAGAATGTATCAGTACATCTGGGATTTATTTATGTTAGTGATTGAGGAAGTAGGTGTAATCAAGGCCAAGAATCTTTTTAGAGTTTCGTGAAGTAAGTAGAACTCATGGAAATGATGGAAACGATCGAAGAGTTAGCAATCCTTACTATATTATTTGCTCGTGATATTTTAAATATTTACAAAGGAACACTATGTCTAATAATTACTAAATACAACTAATACTTTGTGAGAAAAATTAAAATTATTGTAATTTTCATCCTACAATTACAAATATTTGATGAATATCAGTGTTAATTCTTTTTAAACTTATATATTGAAATACCTATACTTTCCTATAATTCCACATTTTATCTCCAAATATCAACTCTATTATTTATTATTATATTTGTTTTTAAAAACAAATTTTTAAGCAATTTTTTTCATAAAATATTTAAAAAAAAATCTAAATGCGTGTATAAATATTATCTGGCAAAAGAAAGAAAAGAAATAAACGAAAGATATCTTATTATTTATCGGAAAAAGAATAAGATTCTGTTCGATACGAAAAAAAAAAAAGAAGAAGAAGAAGAAAAAATGGATTGCACAAGCAATCGTTAAACGGATTAAAGGAATTTTAATTCCATTCGATTAAGGCGGCACGAAGGTTTCAAAAGTAACACATTAAATCTCATGAGTTGCAATTACTCACGCAAGAGACTATGTTGGCTAATGTGATTTAACCGTGTTGTACATATGATTGAAAAGCCTCGAGGTCAAAACGTGACAAGTTACATTTTGCACGACGATCACGAGTATGTTGGATTAATAGAAATTAATAGAACAGAAGTTGTGAAATTTCCATAGAATTGAACGAATTAACTATTGACCAACTTCATTTCTTAAATTTTTTTCCTAATCTGATAATGAAAATAAAATCTACGATCTCGTAAGAGATGATAAATTAAACCTACACCGACTTACTTCGTTTAAACATTCTTTTCTCTAATCTGATAACAGAAATACAATCGTGGAAAAAAGGAAATGATGAATTGAATCGCAACCGAATTATTGTATAACTGAAATATCATTGTAATCATTTCGCTTCTTTAAAAATAATAATATTCCAAAAAAAAAAAAAAAAAAAGAAAAATTAACAAAAAGCTTACGAAATTCGTCGAAAACGTTACTCGAAAATTAAATCTCGATTTCCAAGGAAATAAAAAACGAAAGGAAAGTCGGTTACATAAAAGAGTTACCTAATATAAAAGGAACAAAAAAAAAAAAAAGAAAAAAAGAAAAAAATTAAAAACAATTTGATCTTTTTTCATTTCATTATGAATTCATTAAAAAGAATTTAATTATTTTATAATACGTCCAATTACACACTTTTTTTCACAGTGTCCTGCGAAATTTACGATTCTACGTACTTTACGACTCGACGACTCGGCACGATTTTCAACGTCAATGGAATAAAAGATCAAATTTGACAGGAAAGAGAGAGAGAAAGAGAGATTCCTTCATCATCATACTTCTGCTGGCAATAGGAATAAAAATTACGAGTATTCGCTCGAGTCTCGACTCAAGAATCAGGTCCATTGAGGTTAAAGACGTAATTTAGCCGCGATTTCCTAGAACACGCCGCGAGGAAATTGCCAGTTAACGCATTCATTCCATCGACTGCTAACGTCCATGCGTTCCTTATATATATATATATGTACAAAACAATATTCAACGGAGAGAAAGGGCGAGCGAGGGAATTAGGAGAGAATTAGAGTAGAAAAATAATCATAAATTCGCAACGTGTTAACTTGCCAAGAAATCTACTATCGCTAATTCAACATTTCTTTTCTTCAAGACGGAATAGTTTTCTTTTAAAAGCTCGCCACCGAGTTTAAAAATAACATTATGTCCTTTCGATTATTCATTTTTAAACACCTCGATTTTTAAATATTCCTAATTTACAGATAGCTTTCACACAAATAGCAACATTTTAACAATTCCCTCGAAAAGGATTATTATTTTGA
Source organism: Apis florea (assembly GCF_048593485.1). Taxonomy (NCBI): domain Eukaryota; kingdom Metazoa; phylum Arthropoda; class Insecta; order Hymenoptera; family Apidae; genus Apis; species Apis florea. The sequence goes on along the minus strand of NW_028256722.1, from coordinate 167,886 downwards.
AAAAATGTTTCGATATATCGTTCGTATCGTTATTTAATTCAAAAAATCAATATCTGTAAATAAAAAAAAAAAAAAAAAAAAAATCCAATGAACTTTCGACGCTAAAGTATCACGGTACAGATATTCAGAAACAATGGTCCCCCCCCCCCATCCCAGGCAAAATTCTTTTCACGTTGCTCAGAGCTCGAATGTTTGAATAGACACACGGTCTGCCAGCTACTTACAGTAGACATAAGTTACACTAAACGCGTACTGTTTCGATTCTATCTCCTCGCTACCTAACAACCCTACCAGTCGCCATAACTTCAAACATTAACGGCGTTACAGCGTTACGTTTCTTTGTGTTGCGTCCACCGACACGGTTGTAAATCTTAAGGGAACGAATCACGGAATTACGGCCCACCCCGTGATTACAAACCCCGTTGAATTAAGCATCGCTTGTTCGACGCTTAATGTAATGTCGTTCGTCGATGAAAGGTGTATGCTGCTCTTTAACGAAAAGGATAAATTGTACTCGTTGTACGCGTAATGAATCGGATCCCAATCGATGCCCAACAATCAATCGGGCCATTTCGTTTGTTTAATTTTTATTTTTAATTTGTTTCTCGATTCGTTCTCTTCCTTCGATTCGGAATTAATAACGTTCTTAAAAACCTATATTTGTATTTTATTTTGAAAAGATTCAAATTTTCATTTTTGCAATTCTTACTCTCAACTTGTTAATTCTACATAATTGTTTGAATTTTCGTAATTTTAACACACTTCGATGATGATACTTTCTTAACTGAAAGAAACCGACAAAAATCGATCGATAAATAAATCCATGCCTAAACCCGTTGCCAATCAATTTCTCCATTTAAACAGACAAGAATTACAATAATACGAAATTTCGTTAACCAGATGCGATTTAAGAAAAAACAGAACTATCGGTGAGGATTGACAAGATGGAAGAGCGGCGTGGCTAATGAGTTATGGGAACGTCAGAAAAGAGAGGCTTAATAAATCTGCACCGAGAGATCCGATCGCGCCGAATGCATTTCTTTGATGCTCACCGGGTATACCGAGCGGTGGATCGACCGTGTCCACCCAAGGATTTATGCCCGCGACGAGATACGGACGCGGTATTTTATCCGTTTTCTTTTTTTTTTTTATTCATTTATTTTTTTTTCTTTCCTTCGTCCCCAAGGAACCGCCGCTTCGAATAAATTTTTATTCGTTCAAGTCGCAGGCTCGATAAGTGCGCGTGAAAATATGGCGAGTCCTTCGATTCTCTTTCGCTCGGTTTTCGCCTTTCTTGCGTTTTCTTCCGTCTTTTTTTGGGTACTTTGAAACGCGAGAGAGGGAAAGGATCGAAAGAGGGACGTAATTAAGATGCAAGAGAGGAAACGATAATTTTGAGAATTCTCGAGTAGGTTGTTTCGTGACTTTACTTACTTACTTATTTACCATCGAGTTAAGTTTAAAATTATTTCGTAAAGAGAGGAGTGGAGGATAATGGAGATTCGTATTTACATTAGGAAAAGAGATTCCGTAGTTCGAGAATATAAAGATATTCACATTGTTACAAAGTGTTGCATGCTCGCGAGTTAAAATTACGTGCATCCCGATAATAAATGTTCATTTCACCTAGTGTATAGCTGCGTTTAACCCAACACCACACTTTCTACCATTTCATTTTTCATCCAAACCGCCATTCATTCAACACCCCGCATCCTTAAATAACGCCATCCTACCTCATTCACCAAACCTCGCATAATATCAATCATCCTTTCCAAATAAACCGGTACCCGTAACTTTACTTTTTCCCCCGCGCTTTCGCGAAACACCCCATAAAACACCATTAAAAAAGCATTCGTTTCTCTCTCTCCCCGTCAAAGGTCACTCGTTTGATCATTCATCGTTACTCGAATTTCCAATCTTCTTCCCCTCGAACCAACACTTTTACTCCACGCTCAATAAAAAGGAAAGAATTCGCGTTTACTCTCGCAAGATCCGATTTGATTTATGTAGTTCCCCTCGATCTGCTCGAGACGCAATTACACACCGGCTAATAGCCCGTATTATAAACAATTTGAGGATCAAGCTGGAACGGTTTGCCGCGTGTGATTTACCGAACATCTACGAAGATTTACGAATCGTGGATAGGGTTGCGCGATACCGCTTCTAAATAAGATCCGCTCGATCGGCAATAAATCAATCGGGTGTCGAAGATAAATCGATTCGAGTGCTCTCGCATGACGTGTTCATTCCCCGCGAGATATTTCGAGGGCCTGCCTTTCGAGGCCGATCTTTGGGCACAGCGCATGATTTTTGAATTCCCCGGGCTTTTTCCCCTCTTTTTTTAAGGATTAATGATAATTCTAACGATTATTAACGGTTGCTTGGAGATCGGTAATTCTGACCGGTATAATTCTCTTTGTCGCGTGGACGAGCGATTATTTTAGAGACGCAGGTTTGAAAATATGTGTATATATATATTTTTGGAAATTTTTAATAACAGTGAGAATAGAAATTTGAAACTGGTCTTCTCAATCTTACTCGGTTTAACTTTTAAGCGTTAAAGTTATTCATGCTTGAGAATGATTAATTATTATCTCATCACATTGTTCAGCAACAAACCATGACTGTGCCCGTGATCAGCAATTATGCGCTTAACGATCCTTTCGTAATTCAGTTCCTAAGTTATCTGAGCTATTGCTCGCGTTATAGTGAGAAATTTGAGTAATTAAAGGCGTCAATGTAAAGATGTGTGGACAAGTGGCTATAAAATTACGCAACCCTTATCGAGAATTTTAAAGGAAGATTATAAGTAACGCTTCTGGTATCGATAAATAATACTACTATTTTCATATTCCCTAACTTATATGCTCGGTTGTTATTTTGCAATTAATATTTTGCGGATACTAAAGTTTTAATAAGCAAGCTTTAATTACTTCCTGAACTATCAAACTATAAAGTTTATAGCGAGGAAAAGATATTGCAATGTTAAAAACTATCTTATTTAGCTTAATGAAATGGATAATTTTTGGTATAAAATAGATTTATAATATACGTACGTCGTGTGTCGATACTTTATATAAAGCGGCATGCATATTATTGACAACGAAATTGCAGAAAATAAAAGTAAATAAAGGATTGAAACTCACTATACATTGTCTTCAATCTAGATGTTGATCCAATATTTGAAGAGAAGTTGTAGTCGATGCAGTCATTCTTTCACTGGCATTGTTTTCTGTTTCAACAAAATATGAACAATGATTATTTAAACAATATTTTTTATTTGGATAAATGTTTATTGTTGATAATTGTATTAGAAGTACAAATTTCCTTATAATTTTTCCATAATCTTATGAAAAAATTATCTATTGTATGAATTATCTCAAATAGAAAATTATAATTATTTATATAAAATAAAGTTAAATTTGGTGTAATATTTATAAAGCACACATTGATTAATTTGAATATGCATGATCAGGATTATAATTATTAGATATAAAATGTTTTAATTTCATATTTACTATATATAATTAAAATATTAAAAGATTATATAATTTATATATTATAAAATTTATTATAAATAGTATAATAAATTTAATAAAGTATAAATTTATATACACAGATTTCAAATTAAAGCAAGAGTTTATGTTAAATATTACAAATTTTATCTTTCATAAGGAAAATAAACTTTTTTCAAACAGACTTAAAAATCTACATTCTAAGAATATCTTCTTATTGCGAGTCATTTTCTATTGTTTTTAATATTTCACACACACACACACACGAGGCGCAATATTTACAAATATTTCAAAGTGAGAACGTGGTCGAACATAACTAAGTGCGTCGTAAACGAAGCCCTGTGTTTATCTTTCATACATATGCTGTTCAATTTATTATACATAATATTTACTGTGGTTAGTGTAAATTAGAGGTTGTTTGGCATTCATCCAAAGCATTGAATTCAAAAATGAATTGAACTGCATAATATATTTATCTTTCATTACATATAACTTTTATTATATTTTGTGGTCAACCAAATAAAAGTTTTTTTTATAAATAATTGCATTTTTAATTTTAATAAACTAACAACTGATAAAATTTATGAAGTATGAACCTTACTTATTCCATAACAAGTTTGAATAATTTTTAATTAGCTTTTAAAATTCATTTAAATAAAAATGAATAATATATATTCTTTTAAGAAAAATATATAATAAAGGATATTATAATAAAGGAAATGGAATTGCTCATATTTGCATGCAATAGATATAATTAAAATAAAAAAATTTAATATATATGTTTCTTTCAATGCTTATTATTTATTTATGTAGCCTTTTTCCTTATGAAATTTAAATATTTAATATTTTATATGTAATATTTAAGATAATTTCACTTTAATATGTAATATTTTTTATATATGTTCCCTATTATTATCGCAATAACTATAATTTGACCCCTCACATTTCAACAACGCTTCCAGCAATTTACGATATTTATCGCATTGTTAGAATACTAATTTAAAGAATAATATGTAACAGTTTCAGAACTGTTCCTATCGCAATTGATTCCACTTTCACCCTACACTATTATATGTATTCAACGTGTTCCGACACGACGAAATAAATCAGTATTACCTTACGATTGTAGTGTAGAAAATTCCGATTCCGAATGGTCAACGTGCCACAGCTTCTCTTTTTACGAACGCATGCTCCTAGCATCTAGATATTCCATTCTGCAATATAACATAACCTAACGTAATTCACCAACGAATCTAACTAAGCGTATATCGCAAAATTTTACGAAAGTTTCTCCATACTATACCTCGATCGATGTTCACTTTCTCACGCAGTGAACTGCATCAATAGTCCCCCCACTTTTCGTGTATACTTTCCACCTTGTAGCTCGAAGGACTAAACGCCGGCTGCGTATCAGGCTTCGTATTTCACAGCGAACGAACTCTGACGTTAAATTTATTCACACTAATGTTCCTTCTTCCCTTGATAACACATTCTCGCACAATGAAACAAACACAAAACAGAATTAATGGACAAATTACTTTCTGTCAGGATAACCGTCCGTAGTGTCGAAATTTATTGCGTCGCTGATCGCGCGAAAAAGGACGCTCTCGTTCAATGCGCGCGCATCATGCGCGCATCGACCCCGCGCATGTGTGACGCGCTGTTGCGCAGTGTTAACCCCGCGCATGTGCGTAGTGTCGTTGCGTAGTGTCGGATGGTGCTTCGAGAACGCGGGAAAAAATTATTAACAAATTGTTTTGTGTGGTGTAATAAATATTCATGGCTGAAAGTGAGACAACAGATACTCTGGACCACATGGTAAGTCGAGTTTACGGGGTGAGTCAACGAGTCATCGTCCATTTCCTTTTTCGATATTGCCGGAACACATCGGCTCGTTCTTGAACGTCGTCATCGTATCGCCGGACAATAAATAATACGTACCGTTTACGTGAAGCTGTTTATGGCGGTTGAAAGTGATATTACTCTCTTCCTCTTTTTCTTTTTTCCGTTCTCCCTTTCTTTTCAACAAGATTAACCACTCTACTCGCTTAATTAAATATCGTGTTAGACGATTTACAAATTTATTTTATCTTCTCTACAAGAAGACGGATATCACGTGACTTCCATATTAATGGCTACCTTAATGGCGCGAAATTATGAAAAGAACATTGCCTCCTACCCCGGAAGAAGATGTTTGAAATGAGGAATCAACGTGAAAAAAAGGTATTTAATTAAAATAATTTCATAATAATATATAGTTTTACTATATTTTATAGAGTATCAAATAAGTTAAATAATTTATTTTTTTGTATTTGTGAAAAATAATAATTGTATTTTTATTTAATTGAAAAACTATAAACTGTGAACAAAAGTTTTAATGTTTTAAAATTAGAATTGAAATAATTTAAATTAAATATTGTATTTTAGTTCAAATATTTTTATAATTAATTAATATAATATATATTATATTTTATATATATATATATATATATATATATATATATATATATATATATATAAAAGTATATAATATATAATTGATAATAATTAAAATTTTATTATATTATTACATTAATAATGATTGACTTTAAGAAAACATTTTATAGAAATTATCAATTCTAATTTTAATGTGATTTAATATAAAAGAATGATTACATTTATAATTACAATTTAATTTCTATATAATTTTTTCTTTCTATTTCTTTTTACATTATACATTTGTGTATCTTACCATATAAATCAGTCTAAAATCGTAATTCGAAGCGTGAAGACTTTAGTTGCAATGCTCGTCACGCTTTCTTATTTATTGTTAAATATTTTTTGTGTTTTTTGATTTATTCCTGAAAGATTCATTAGAAATAATAACTCGGTAATATATCATTGGTATTAATTTTATGTTGCTTTGCATCTATGAACATTTTAATCAGAGATAAAAATCTTCTAAGATTTCACTAGAAGACACATTATTATTCTTTTTCCTCAATGAATACTTCTTTTCAACTTTATATAGAATTAAGTACAAATGTAATAAATACAAAACTATTCCAACATTTAACAATCCGTTAAATTATAATTTAGAAAATAGAAAGATGCAGAGCAATGCTTAACAATTAAATCTTTAACATTTGAAAATTTTCAACATTTTTCAAACATAAACGTAGATAGTTTCTATTCATATAATATTTCTACAATCTTTAATAAAATTTTAATGGAAACCTTGCGAGGCGGAAATCGACTTATTCATGCGAGCAACGTTTCTCTTCTATTCCCAGATAGATTCATATCGTGAAATGCTTCTTCGATTCCGATCTCACAAGATTCTGATTCATCTGATTCATCCTCGAACAACGCGAATAATCATCGTTAGATGTTCATACTTTTATAACAAGAGATTAAGGGTAATTTCAAACGTCCGCAATCATCCGAGACGCGGATGTTGGTCGAGGAAATGAATCCATATGTGACTCACTGTACTGTAACTGTAAATTATGTTCTTGTTTTTTCTTTTTTTTCTTTTTTTTTTTTTTATCAATCTTTATCTTCTTTTGACCATCTTTTTCGAAAAACTATCTTTTCTTCAATCTTGAATTTGTGGCGTTGTATTCATATGAAACTTTCACGTCGTTAGTCCACATTTTTATTTTTCGTGAGTGAAACGCGTATCGTTGCACCGTTACAGTTCACAAATGGATTTTTAACACGATGAATCGTTAAAATCAAGCTCTAATTAATTCTTGATCGAATATTTGCGCGACACTTTTGATGTGACAATTTTTTTATTTCGCGGATACGTGACTTGCGTGTTTCTTAGTAACTTCGAGAGATATATACATAGGTAAAAAAATAGGATTAATTTGTAACAAATAATCGAGATAAATGATTGTTTCGAAATAATTACATGGATATTTCGTGCAAAAATTTCATGCAAATTTACAAAATAGCGAGTAGAAATCATTCCGGGAGACATTTTAGGAAAAATATATTATCTCGAATAACGTCTTCTTTAAATTATTAATGCGAATCGTTCGATTTTCTCGTATCGTGATACAAAAAAAATTAAAAAAAAAAAAAAATTTCAGAAGACAATTTACGATTCTTGCACGAATAATCGTTACTGTAACAGGTTATAAAAGTCGTCACGTTGATCATATTCCATCTGTTTCTTGGACAACGGAAAAACCCAATAAACAAGCGTATCACTGTCTGTCGAGCAAGCGAAACATTAAAAAAAAAAACGTCAATTTTCCTCGAATTTATAATTTCGATACGCATTCTCGCTGTCCCTCGATTTATTCTTCTCTTATTCTTTATTTCTTATTCTCTTTATTCTTCTGTCCTTACATGATTAATTAAAGTGATAGTAAAAACAAAAAGTTGAAAGGGGAGGCAGAGGAGGGAGAGAAAGAGGAGGAGGAAGAATTAAAATGCAAATGAACTAGCGTATGAGCGAGTGTATTGCTGGCTGTTGAATTTATGAATAAATTTTACCACGTCACAGACCGGATTTAACTTCATTCGATCTAGTTTAATCATGCGATTTAACGAAGAATCGAAAAGATCGATGAATCTGAATCCATTCCGAGAATGGAGGATATTTATTTCACGATAGATCACAATAATTTTGCGTTCTAAAACACCGATCCCGATTCGAAAATGTACGAATCAAAATGAAAACTTTTCCTTTCCTTCGTCTTCTTCTTCTTCTTCTCGCGTGGAATATTGTTGCGAGCAACTTGTAGAATGTCAAGGATTACTTCTATGAAGAGGTAGAAAGAAAAGATAGTCTGTCTCTATTGATTTATTATTGAATTGTTGTTAATTCAATAAGCGCGTTAATATCTCAGCATTAGAAAGCTTGACAGATTCAAAGATACAAGTCGTTTCGCTCGTGCAGGTGGGCAAGGGTTGTTCAAAAACATATCTTTCATTAGAATCAGAAAAATTTATATCTATATTTTCCCTCTATATGCTTCTTTTTTTTTTTTTCAATTCCAATCGATCGTCAATGAAAAAAAATTGTAACAACGATGTCATTTATAAATTTTTACAATAAATATTGCAAGGCAAATCCAATCCTATAAAATTTAACGATCGTATTGTATCGTATATATTCGTTTGAATTCAGAGTCATTCAGAAATATTCATTTGTTTCGTTCGTTATCGTCTAATAATATGGAATAGCTATTACGAAGGATAGATGAATATGCGTGAAACGGGCAGATCAGTTAATTAAAGTCATGTTGGAACGATCATTAAGTAATCGTAATTAGTGATCATTTATCAAGGACATGGTAACAATAATTAAATTCTTGATAATCTTATAAATCGATATAAAATGAGAAATGCAATTTTATCGCATTTTCGTCTGCAGCTTCTTCTTCCTTTTTTTCCTTTTCATTCCGAGTGCAAACAAGATGACCCGGTGATATCGGAGAAATTATTAACGGGAATTTATGTATCCTGTCATGGGTCAACGGATGACGAAGAAGAGAGAGAGCGTGCAAGCCAAACACGTGCGAGGGTTATATCGGTTATGAATATAAAGTATCCGCGAAGAAAATGATCTCCTTTTCTGATAACACAGAAGAGTTTTTCTATTTTAATTACTTTAATAAATAAAGTTCAATCGAATAATGTCGATAATTCAAATCTCAAAAAGTTATATATATATATATATTATATAAAGGTTTTTTGAATAAGAATTAAATTCAATATATAAAGACAAGGGGACAAGGATTAATATTTTTTTAATTATGGACTCCCAGTATTGGATCAGGAAAAAAAAAAGTATCATTGTTTCCTTAATCTCGAATTAAACAGCCATCTTTCCATTTATATTCTCATCATAGTCATTCAACTCAAAATATCCATTATGTTTCCAAGATCATCCTATACGTTCTCTCTGAATTCTGCAAGGTATATCGAAGACCATGTTCCTTGTTTTTAATTTCGTTTCAGTCTCGATAATTAATAAATCTCAATTTATGTAAAGATTTTTTGAATAAGAATTAAATTCAATATACAAAGATTGGGGACAAGGATTAATAATTCTTCAGTTAATTAAGAAAGATTCTTAAATATCATCTTTTGTTTCCTAACATAATCTCGAATCAAACCTTACTATCTATCTATCTATCGAGTTCTCGACGATATTAATGAAATCCAACCAAAATTAATATCGATATTCAAAACGAGAAATCGAAAGAATCTAGCATCAATTTCCAATATCACTCTCTTTGAATCTGCACGAGGTATCGAACGAACGAGACGATGTTCCTTGCTTTTTTTAATTTCGTTTCGCTCGTCACCATTATTCTCGCGACCCTGCCCTTGAAACGGGTTTGCACTCGATGCTTGTTTCATTTCAGCAACCGCCTCTGATTGAGTAATACCGCTTAGCGGTATCCTTCGCCGCGTGTGCACGCGTACGTTTCGATTTTCACCCGTTCTAAAAATAATCCCCCGCCTCCTTGGGTAACAGAACTCGAAACGATCGGCGAAACGATCGACAGACCTCTCCTTACTTTCTATTCGGATTTATCTCGAATCGCTTGACAGTTGGAGGCTGAGCGTGAAACTTCCTCGACCATTCTCGCCAGTGGATGGAAACGGTGAGATTCAGAGGCGCGATCTCTCTCTCTCTCTCTCTCTCTCTCTCTTGCTTTTGTTCTTCTCTTCAGATTGAATTTCATATTCAGCCGAGAGATGGGTAATTTCACAGTCGTTAAGAGCATCAGACGACTTGCTTCTTCTCTCTCTTTTCCAAGGAATAATTATATTCGAGGAAGCTGGGATTGCTATGGGTATAATTCGTGGAATATGGAAATTCTTTCAATCCAGTACTAAGTTTCTGATAAAAATTATTCGAGAACTGTTTGCCAAAAAAGCCTAAGATTTCTTCCAAACACGTTCGATCTTCGAATTCGCTCTCGAATCATTGTATATTAGGCAACGAATGAGCCACTTTTCTCATATTCAGGTTGAATACAAAACTGAATGCAACGTGGGTATCTCGTGGAGGCTAGCTTATCGCTTATACACATTTTCTACGTGTAAGCTCGATGTAAATCGGATCTTACCGGTGGGTGTACATCGGACGCTGACGATATTACTCGAGTGTCCAGCGAGTGACAAGGACGTCTGGCTCACCACCATGCTAGATTTATGGGATCAATCGGATCTGGTTGTATCTCTTGTGTAGATCGACATCCAGATTCGAGACGTGGGTATATATCGTACGATTATGAGCAAAAGGATACGTGTGCGTGCACGTGGGCTCGTGTTGGAGACTTGTTGAAGGTGTGCAGTGCGCTTTACATAGCTGGCTCCATATATGCCACGGGAACACGGAACTCTTACATCACCTTTCGATACCATTGCTCGCAATTATCGATATACCGTGCCACGCAGGCTGAGCAACTTTGTTAATTTCTCGACGATGTTGATCTCCTTGGATAGGATGAACGATTGGATAAAAATTACGTTGGAAGAGGAATTTCTTTTTATAATATCGTGGATGTTCTTTCCTGGAAAAAAAAATTTAATTCAATTGATAATTGAAATACGAAAGCTTACTCAATGAAAATATTCTTATAAGTTGTGTGTATTCGTGAGCTACTTTTATAGAGAATCAAAATTTCGTGGAAATACATCGACGTTTGTTACGTCGAATAACAAACAAAGTTAAACCTCCTCTATTTCTCGCTTCGTCTTATTCGCAGTAAATAAATAGTCGTTTTAACATCGTATATATCTTATATAATAAAAACAATAATTCTATTCGTACAACAAATAATTCTTAACTCAACTCTTTTGCACTCGATCCTTGGAAAAATGTATATACATGTACTTAACGTTGATGTGCAACATATATGAAGACATGGATGCGATATAATTATTCATGATCGATTCGATCAAAAGTCTCGTGATTCTCACGCCGGCGAATTCGATGAAAACGGCTTAATCGGTTAAACGGATAATCGAGTCCCATTTCAGAAGTTGCACCTGTTCCGATAACACGCCGGCCGCTTAACAGCTTACCAGCGTGCTTTCATACCTTTCACGGTTTGACGTTGACGCGTAATTAGCTCGCCGCTAAATTATCACCGGTTATTGTATTTGATTTGGTAAATTGGCCGTCGGTTCGATAAAAGGGTCGCATCTCGATCAAAAAGAAGAAATTTACACATCGACAGAGAGACGTTCCCTCCACAGATTTTATTATTTCGTTTTTAATTAAGATTCCACGGGGGAGAGAAGGATCGTAGAGCGTTGGATAATTAATGTGTGCGTCGATTCATCATGTTTGGTTTCTCTATTGGATCGCGCTTGATTAAAGTAATTTTAGTTTTGGGGAATTTGAATCGAAGAAATTGGAATATGATTGTGGAAAACGAGGAATATTATTTGGATGGAAAAAATTTTTATATTAAAAAAATGATTAAAATCGTTGCTGTTTCTTTGATAATGAATCGATAATGGATATCTGTTAATTAACAAGCGATACATTAGCTGATTTAGTATATATAGATTATATATATTGGTCAATTTATATTATTGAATTATAGCTGAGGGGGAAAAAATGTCTGGTAATAAACGCCTATTATAGTGCAATATATATTTGATTTATCTTATTTAATTATAGGTTAACTTGATAAATTCGCTATTTCGTAGAAACTACACGTGTAATTACAATCTTATGATATCGTGTCTATTATCGGTCTTGTTATGGTAATCAAGTAAATTTTGTTTCCTTCGTGATACTGTTTTTCAATAAATTAAACAAAATTTTATATATCTTCGATTATTATCGATTTATTAATTGCAAAGTATAAATTGATTAAATCACTGAATCAGTTGAATGGTTACATCATCGTATTTCTTCAAAAAAAAAAAAAAAAAGAAAACGAATCACGTATAAAATACAATACAGAAGCAATAATAATTCATTCATTAAGATAAAATTTCTGCATGAAGTCGTGAGTAATCGTTTAATTTCGAACGTTTCCCCTGTAATTTCAACTACTGAGCCGGTTCCACGCATTAAAAATTCGAGACTTTTCACAGCCTCTGCTCAAAGGAACACTGTCGAGGCGTGGCTCGACATGTCGAACGTGGTAATAGTACATCTGCTTTTAACTCGAGGACGGTAAACACAAGGCTATTATACGTGGAAGGAAAAAAAAGGAAGAAGAAGAAGAAGAAGAAGAAGACAGCATCTAACGCATTAAACATTGCCTCGTTAACCGCGGGTTAATACTTAATTTCCTCTCCATAAAATATAAAATTTCAATTTTTCTTCTAATTCGTTGCCACGGCCTACCTTACCGCGTCCATCTTTCCACGTGATACACACGTTTACGTAATCACTATAATTTAAAGAGTTTCCAAAGCTCCCCGTTGCCGCGCAATTATCCAAAGAAGAAATCGTTAACGAACGCGAACACGATACCATCAATTTACGAACGCTTCCATAATGTTTTAAGCTTCTTGGTTTCTCTGGCGAAAGAAACGCTTTCCAGACACAGTTTTGCGATCCTTAATTGCACACCTGCTTTTGACTCGAGACAGAGTCAGAGACGGAGCGATGTGGATAACAGCAGGGTAAAAATTGCCAACCCTTTGAACGATGAATGAATCTGTTCGAAAACTGGAAATAGGATGTGAAACGATCGAATTATTTCCGCTTTTAAGATTTAAAATTTAACCTTTTGTTCGCATGCACATGTGAATCATTCTTCTTTTTATAATTTATAATTTTGTTTGTTTTTTTTATTCTTCATTGTATAGAAAATGGAACAACATTTTCTAACATAGACGTTTAAATTAATATTTGCAATAAGGGAAAGAATAATAAATAGAAATAGTCTCTAATTATCAGAAAATTAATAATAAATTTTTAAAAATTAGAAAAGACTATCAAATTATTTAAAAACATTCATTCGGTAACAAGTTGTTGTTAAATATTTGTTAAATAGATCGTTAAATAGATTCGAAAATGAGAGAAGGAAAAAAAAAAAACATAACAGAGAAAAATACCAGACTTTGCAGAGACGGTTATCTATTAAATCGAATTCCTTACATGATGATAGTAGATGTTAAAATTTTATAGATCGTATTGCACTTTCTTCACACATTTGCATGATTCTTAAAAAACTTAGAAAATTCTTTTGTAGCTACGAATTGCAGCAGCATGTAATTAATTTGTGATCGAGTCATTAAGCAAACATGCATTATCTAGATTTTGAATAATTTAGAATAATGTAGAAATCTTGGAAATTTTTAGTTAGTGAAACTTTTTAGTTTGAACCTTTCGAATTAAGATGAAATTAGAAATTCGTGTATACGAATGTATCGAATAATGCAATTAAGCTCGTTATGGTACAGTGATTAAACACGTGGATATTAAATATCTTCACTTCTAGATCTATTATTGCACAATTCTCTATGGGAAAATAATTTAAATATCTATAGAATTGTAATTACGAATAATAATTAATTTTACAAGGAAAATAATTTGTATTTTTTGATAAGCAAGTGTTTATTTATGTGAGTGAGAAAATCAGTTTCATATGTTTTTCGTTAACAAAGTTGTAGCATTAAAAATTAGTAAAATTTTAATATCAATAATTTGATATTGTAGAATTATTTAAATATTCTTATAAAAAATAACTAATATCTTCATCTCTAAAACAAATGAGATAAGAAAGATTATATCAGTTCATCGATTCCAAGCGAACATTAATTTCAAAATTTTTTTCCTTTCTTTCTCTTAGAAGTCGAACATTTTTTTTTTTTTTCTTTTTTTACCGCATATTTCATTCCAGATTTTAGACTAATTTTTGTATGACAAATGATCTCTGCCCGAGTACACCGCCAACGATAAATCATCTTACGTGTTATTGAGTTTTAAGAAACTCTGGAATTTTGAGTTAAATTTCGAATCAACTACAAATCACCGTCCATTACCATTGCAATTTATATGCTTGGTACGAAGCCAAGTTGAACTGGAAAGCAACGTCAGCGTGTAACAAATGAAGAAGAAGATGTAAAGCGTTAAATATGAATGTTAAATATACCATAAAATACTTGTTATCTTTAAGGATAATCATTGCTGTTTTATATTGGCCTCCTGCAACGATTCGCAAATTTTAACGTGAAATATTAATTTTCGTTAAAATTCAAGAAACCGACTCACTGTTTTGACGAAAATTTATGTATTTACGTAATTGCTATAATTCCAGGATTTTTTTTTTTTCATACAATTACAATAATCAGGCACTAACTTGATCCTCTGTTCGAAATTCTTATTCGATGATATCTTCATGACATTTTAAATATACACGTACGCGTTTCCCTTAAATCTTACGAATTATTTTTAAATTCGGTATATTTTTCTTCCATTAATTGTTATTAAAAGGAAAGGTCGTTAAACGAATGAATCCTCTCGATAATTCATATCAGAAACAACGCCATCAATATTACAGTATCTCGGTGAAAGAAGCGCTTTCGAGACACAGTTTTGCTGGTCGAACTGTTTAATTGTATAGTTGGCTTTAACGAGTTTCGATAACATCGTGACCAGAAGGGAGAAAAAGCAAGCAAAATTATATACGTGAATATTAAATCTGTCATGGAACAGCGCGTGAACACTATCGCATTTTGTACTGTCTTTCTAATTACTAGAAATGTTGACACAGATAAAATTGTAGTTTTTCAGTGAAGTTAGTCGTTTTTTTCAATATTAATAATTCTTTATTCTACATCCAGATGAAAATAGATTTTATTCTAGATCTAATTTATCAGTAAATGATGGGAGAATACAATTAAGGATAATCTTTAAGAAAATTATTGAATCGATAAATATAATTTTCTTGAATGTAAAATCTTTCGCGCTGTGTTTTCTTTTTATCGGATAGAAATCTATACAATAATTTTAGCATTATTAAAAATATTATTCAAGAATAATGGCGATAAACACTACATCAGATTAAAAATTCACACAAAAACTTACACAAACGACCGGTTTTGTACAAACAGAATAATAGAAGACTAAAAATACACTAATCAATTGACCTCAGATGCGATTCAAAAGATATTTCTTCATTCCTCATCCTGTTGTTACAAGGATATTTTAGTAATTAAATTCTATGACATCACGCGTTACTATATAAATATACATAATTCTGACAGCTAATTTGCTCAATAAAGAAAGAAAAGATAGGAAAAACAAAAAAAACTTACAACGACGATTAATCAGTTCGAAAGAAAATTTGAAAAGAACTAAAAAATACCACCAAATAAAAAATCAAATATTGAAAACACTTTCAATCTTTCAAATGCCCAAAACAGTCATCGATTTAAAATAAAGTAACAATTGAAATAAAAATTCTCCTTCGAGAAAAATTTATCTCATTAACTCCATCCTCCTCTCGGCACAAAGCAGAAACAATATAAATATACATCGTACATCGTTTATTCTTAACGCTCGATGAAAGCACGTTTAAGGAAATCACGGGTGAAAATCGACTGAAAACGCGAAATGTAAGGGGAATGTAAAGTAGGTGTATCGCGCGGTGGATGCACCGCGAAAGACATCTGAGAAAATGAAGATACCGTTACGAAGCGGCATAATTGTAGTCACGGCTAATGCGAGGACATGGAAGAACCGTGATATGCAAGCGTAAGCCGGTGTATCGCTATACATAATTGTCGGAAACCGTGGCAAATGGAATGTTGTCCCCGGACGAGCGATCGGGGTCCACATCACTAAATGCACGAAATATCATCGTTTCGATCCACCGCGTCGTCGTTTCTCGAATCGAGAATTAACGTGCCACCATGTAAAATATGAATTTCTGTTTTTCCACAGCCGCTTTTTCAACCGCGTTCGTGGAATCGGCTCGATCGGATCGATCGGCACGTACGCCTATTGTACTTTGAATTTATCCGGACATTTTTATTATTTTTTCACCGGATGTAATTTAATTAGAAATTTTCGAATAACAGGGACAGAGTGTTTTTCGTCGAAATGAAATATGCTTTGCTCTGGGTCATGCTCTGGATATTCCTGTTGACAATCCGTGTCGTGAATGATTTATGGCTACTAGTCACTTTTTTTTTATGCGCTTAATGGCAGTTTACTTTTTTTTTTTTCTAATTGTGATTTTGCTGCTATGTTTTTTTCTTTTTGTAAAAGTGTGATTAATGAATGATAAAATTAATAAACGAGAGGAAAAGAATGGCGCAAGTTAATGTTAAGTTAATGTTTTTTTAAACTTAACATTACGATTTCACTTTTGCACTTTTCTCTCGACGTTTTCAAATATTATTCAACGATAACGCCATATTATAGTTAAAAAGGATCAATCGGGATATCTATTCCTTATCATTATGATAATCACACATCAATTGTAATACAGTAGCAATTGAAATCTATAACTCGTTTCGATATCATTTAATTCCAATTAAAGAGTTACTTTTAATCGTTAGCTTGTCACTAACAACGTTCACTTGTTATCTAAAAATAGACTAAACTGTCCTGATACTAATAGTATACATGTACTTATACACGTACAAATACCAGTTTGCGGAACATGTGTTTCTGTTCACCATTAATTCGCGAGAAATTTCTTCGAACTCGTGTCACGATAAAAATTAGGGACTACGTTTGAAGCAAACCTCTGGGTCTCCTTGTTAAATTGGCGTAAATTGGGTTGCGGCATGGTTGGGAAATTGTGTTGAACCGTTGCTGGATTTTTAAATAGCGGCGAAATACTGGATGTACGCAAGAAGTTGATGTTATTTCTACTTATATGGGGTTGTTAATGGGTTGCCTCGATAGGATTCCCGGGATGTCAGGTGTGTTTTAAGAAAGTTTTATTAGAGTGCATTAGAGAGTGTATCTCGATTTATCAGGAAATTTGTTCCTTCTAGATTTATGTAACAATTTCATTTACTTTTTTTTTTTTTATTTTGAACTAGCTATTCGTCACAGAATATTTTTACTTTCTTTTCTCTCACTTTTGTTCACATTTTGTTCACAACGACTTTAGAGTATATACATAAAATATTTCCAATCAATTTTTATTATCTCTAAACTATTGCCTATTCGAATTTTCAGTATTCTAAAATATTTTATTGAAAAACGTTATATTAAAGATACTATTCCATCGATTAGAAAAAAAAAAAACTTATTCAATCTTCAAATTCTTTCAAAATTTCGAGAAATTGTACAATAGTTAAAAATATCCTCGCTTCTACAATTTATTCCAAAACAACGATCGATTTTATCCATTTGTACAAGCATTCTTCATCTACCAACACTTTTATCTCAACATCTTATCTTATTATAATTTAATTCTCCTCGGATTCCTATAATATTTCTCCACGCAATCGTGTCATTCGTCCAAGAATATTCGTCCCGGCGAAACACGTCCGCGGTATCAATTGGAGATTAATTTCAGGAATGCGATTCGATCTGCGGTCGGGGGAAAATTTCGTCGAAACGGGTTTCCAGTCTGATAATGTTACCCGCGACCTGTTTCGGCATGAAATACTTTCCATGCCGTGGTGAACACTAAATAGATAGCCGAGGAAAATGCGAGGCACATGCGAGCTCGCGTACGCTCGTGGCCGCGCAGCGGAAATGAATAAGGAGCGCGTGGACGAAAGGACTGCTCGCAGGAAATAATGAACACTTGTACATGTATCCGCTTGTAATTTTGCAACATTTCGCCCGATAACGTGTTTGCATTTTTTACGAGGATAAATCTCGAGAAACGATTCCAGATTTTTCGAATCATTTCTATTATTTTCGTATATATTTTAAACGCTACGCTTGTAAAGGAATTTATTCGTATTAAATAAAGTTTTTTTTCCTTTTCTTTTTTTATTTCGAAATCTCTCGAAATTATTAAATTCTCTTCGTTTTAATATCTAATTAAAGTTTGCAAAAAAAAAAAAATGTTACAACACGTGAGAATTGTTATAATAATTATATAAAAAATTTGAAAAATTACATAAATAAAACGATATGTAATAATATGCGTAATAATATTATAATATGGAATATTAAAATCAATGTGAATCGCGGCACGGGAAATAATAACATCGAATGTTATATACGAATTTGTTTTGATTTTACGAAGTCGCTTTCGAAACACGGAACGGAACGGTCGTATTTCTCTTCGCTTCGCGATCAAATATTATTTCGTTTAATAAGTTATTAAATTATCGTCGTAAAATTTATAAAATAAAAAAATATTAAAGAATGGAACGCAACAAAATAATTGTTACAAAAATATTACAATTACAATATCTAATTCGTTAATTAAAGTTTAGTAGCAAAAGAAATTTTACAGCACGTGAGATTGTAATAATAATTATACAAAAAATTTTTAAAAATTACATAAATAAAACGATATGTAATAATATGCGTAATAATAATATAACATGGAATATTAAAATCAATGTGAATCGCGGCACGGGAAATAATAACATCGAATGTTATATACGAATTTGTTTTGATTTTACGAAGTCGCTTTCGAAACACGGAACGGAACGGTCGTATTTCTCTTCGCTTCGCGATCGAATATTATTTCGTTTAATAAGTTATTAAATTATCGTCGTAAAATTTATAAAATAAAAAAACATTAGAGGGTGGAACGCAACAGAATAATAAATTGTTACAAAAATATTACAATTAAAGTATTATACGGTCAATCAGTCGTTATATTAAAATAATTTCTGACATATTTTAATATAAATTACCGATATAAAGAAAAAAAACCCTATTATTTTTCTTCAATCCAACATTAAATCTTCGACGTTTCTTCGCTGAAACAAAGAAACAAACTCGAAATAGACCATACCGGTAACAAGAAGACTATCGTTTGACATTTATCCCAATCAATTGGCAGCATCCTCCAAGCAATATCGAAAGAACGTCGTAAATAAAACGAGCAACCGCTAATCAAGCGTCTTTAATCCTTCGTTTAATTAAACCTATCTCCTCCGATAAGGGGATTTTCCCACCGCGTGAAAGAAAATCGTGAATCTTTCCTGAAGTTTATCAGTCACGATTAACCTCGTCTCGCGATAGTTCCAATCAAGCTCGCCAGGTGCGCGCAACGTACTCCATCATCGACAGCCATTAACCTCAACCGGGCAACTAGTCACCTCGTTCCCCCGACATTTGACGCGTTATGGGATGAAAATTCGTCGTTGATGGAAAATATAAAAGCCGCGTTGTGCGTTGTGCGTGCCCACGCTTCTTCCCGTGTGCGTGGAGAGCATCGATTGCATAAGGGCCCGGAAAATTTATAAATGGCAGGCGGTCTACACATCTGAAACGAGCGTTACGCAACGGTACATGCCGGTGTATAATATCGGGAGATAAGTACCGGTTTCGCAGACGCGAACTTCCACCAAAGTTCGCCTGGGACCGTTATTTGTTTTCGATAATTTTAGACCTATAACGATCGATCAAATTCTGAAAGGTGGAGAGATAGGTTGAATTAGGGAGTGGGGAGGGAGGAGGGAAGGAGGGGAGAAAGATGGAAAGCGATGTGTTTAACAAGTTCGTTATTAAGGAGTTGTGCAGTTATTTATTAATATTCTCTTTAACGTATAACTTTCTGCACGGTTAGTTTCATCATGTAGCTCATCTCAATTGTATGCACTTATTTGTATAACGCGTTGCTGTTATATCTTTTATCGATGTTGTTTCGATAATTTTACGATTATATTTGGATTTAGTGTTACCGAGTTCAAGTCAGCGTTAATTTATTTTTTTATAAATTGTAATAAATTGTAATAAACTGTAATGCGGGATCATAAGATAGAATTACAAGATAGGATTTTTATAAATTTCAAATCCCGGAACCGTCGCGTTGTAGTTAAAGTCTGAGAAATGATTGGAAAAGAATTAAGAAAACTATTAACGATTGTATACAAAAGTATACGATCATATAAATGTAACTCAAAATTTACTTTTAATTATGATAGTTTGTCTTGCAATTGATATTCGAATAGTTTCAAAATGCAAGAATACAAAATGTACGGTTTAAAAAAAACAGGGACGTGATCGTAAAAGGAAAAAAAAAAAAAAAAAAAAAAAATATCATGAACAGAAACCATAAAAAATAATATAAAATTGATAAATTTCTCAACTTTATACGTTAACCATCGTAATACCTATACATTTCAAAATTGCCCAGTAATAAACGTGTTAATTAACCACATCCGTATTTTAATGACTTTTTCATTAACGAACGCTTGTAAAAAAACGTCGTCACGCGATCCTGTTGCGGAAAATATCGATCTCCTCTCCTTTATTGCAAAGGAAAAAAAAAAAAAAAAAGAAGAGAAACAGAGAGAGAGAGAGAGAGAGAAAGGAATATCGTTCAAAATGCGACGCTTAATTAAGATAAACATTTACGGATCGGGCCAGCGTGTGGGAGAGCCGGTCCCATGACGTAACTCGTTATTCAATGCACCGCGATTGAACTTAGAATTCTATCGCGTTCATCCATATACATACACATCCCTGTTCAAGAGAGAGAGAGAGAGAAATGTCCCTACATTCCATTACATCGAGGAGTAGTCTTCGATCTTACGTAAGTAACGATGACTTTCGAGGAGAGAGAATTCAATCGATGCCTTCCGAAATAATATCTCCAATATAAATGTGAAATAATTTGTTTTTAAGAGAACTTAGAAGTTAGTTTGTAGCCTCGAGAGAGAGTCGAAGAAATCTTATTATCGTCTTAATTTTTCTTAAATTAAGGATTAAAAAATTTTTAACGATAAAAGATATTATAATTTATTTGTAATTAAATGCGCGTAAGATGGCGTGAAAATAATTTTAATCGAGTACCTGAAAATAGCGCGAAACATATCCATAATTGACGGAGATGATCTGTGCGAAAAATAAAGAGTGAAATAAAAATAAAAAAAGTCACTAATGTAAATATCTGGATCTGTATCTGGACTACGCATTCAGAGATAGAACACGATTGATAATTAGTTATTAATATAACATCAGGGTTTGTTACATCCTTAAACTTAACTCCTTATAACTTAATTGCCTCTTAACTGCGTTTTAAAAGTTAGATTATTGTTGCGCGCGTATTAATTTTCTTGTTTTGAATATTTCTCCATCTTACTAAAGTTTGTCCGTGAAAACCGGAAGCGTCATGCATATCAGGTTGTCGATCTGAATGCATAATGCAATATTGTTAAGATCGTATGCCACATTATAAAATATTAATGAAATTCATGCACGTGAGAAGATAATTTAAATCCGCGTAAAAAAAAAAAAAAAAAAAGAAAAAAAAATTTTACAAAATTAACATGAAATTATTGAAAGTATCCTCGTCTCGAATACTCCTTTTCCGAAATCGTTCTAATTTCATTTCACGCGTTCAAATATTCAATTGGCTTTGAATTCCGAGTAAGGTGTGTCATAATTCCTTATTTAATTTAATCGGTTCGTGGCGCGAAATGATATAGCTGTTCTCTGTAACAGAGTTCACACAAAAGTATTCGGTACGTTTTGATTTCAACTCGTATGCTTTATAAGTAATTCGTCCCATTCTATAAGAAATTACAACATTTCTTTCATCTTCTAATATTCTTTTTTTTTTTTCGATTCATAAAATACCAATAAACTTAATTTACACGCAACATTAAGTTAATTTTTAGAGAAACAAAAAAGAAATTAGCGTCAAATATAAATTTAGAATAGTTTATCACATTTACAATTTAGAAAGAACGATTCAATATAACGAAATTTAAGATATAAAATTTATAGAAACGTCTTTTATGAGATAAAAATGTGAGAATGTTAAAAATAGCATTCTTAAATCAATCCATAATTCGATTAATTCATGGTATTAATCCATTAGTAGCAAAAATTTTAGTAGAATTCAGACCGAACTTTTCGACAGAAGAAACTGCGAAATATTTAGAAATAACATTCTTGTTGAACAATGTTCCAATCCGTTCCAAGTTAATTAACATTACTCGCGCGTGTCCATTAGTGTAATAGTTCGTTCGAACGACAAACTTTCACACTGTTATATCAATCCTTAACCAATCCGTCCAGGGAAATCTTTTATTTCTGTTTTCTCGATACAAGTGATAGTTATAAAAAAAAGAAAAAAAAAAGAGAGAAAGAAAAAAAGCATCAAGGCCTGCTTTTAATAAACAAGCCGGTGACACTTGTTCCGGCGATTTGCTCCATGAATTTAAGAATTTGCATGATCGAGCGTACAAAGTTAACACCGTCCAACACACGAGCGAAAACGAGTCTGTACGCGAAACGACCGCTTTTCATCGAGAAAATAAATCGTCGAGTTTAGATCGAGACGACCTTAATATGAATTTAATGCGCCTATCAACAGGTGTCAAAGTTTTTCCTCCTTGTTTCCTATTCACATCAGTTAAGAGTTAAAAATCGTACGCCTAAAAATACGTTTCATGTGATAAGTTTATTTTTTTACATTGCTATGTAATAATAAACGTAGATAGATTTACTTACAAAATTTTTCATGACTGACTTTTTTACCGTATAAAACGTATTTTTTTTAAGACTTTGAGTATGATTCACTGTACATTTTCGTATTAAAATATGTTTATACGCATAGGGATATTTCTCTTTTTGTACACGTTGTGTACAAATATTTCTTTTTTTTTTTTTTTTTCGTCATTCTGTTATACCTTTATGCGAGATGTATACGATTTCGTGACTCGTTGCATTTGTTAACTCGATCATCCTTATCCTATAAGTATACGTATATACGAGATTTTTCGATCATCCTTATCCTATCCTTCGAAATCTTTGAAATGCACGACTGTGAAATTGGAATTTCACCTCTTGAACAGGTGATTCATTGACATTCGGCTGCATTGAGATTCTGGTAGATCCAATAGGCATTAACGAGAAATGTAGGAAAGATGGAAAATGGCTTGTTAAGTTTGACTTGGGTCGCACGATTTATAACACGGAGCTAGGAGACAACTGAATGGGTGTCTGAAAGAAGGGTGTGTGTTAGAAATTTTTCGAAATGAGTTT
The DNA here is from genome assembly GCF_048593485.1 of Apis florea. NCBI lineage: Eukaryota > Metazoa > Arthropoda > Insecta > Hymenoptera > Apidae > Apis > Apis florea. The sequence continues at coordinate 144,294 of NW_028256722.1, read as the reverse complement.
CTCCGCGAAGCATAATTTATCGAGGACCTCGGTTGCACGATTTATAACGCGGCCGAGACAAGTGAATGGGTTGTCCGGGAGAAGGGTATATTAGAAATTTTTTCGAAAGAGTTTTTCCGTGCGACGCGAAAAAACGGTCTAGGAAAGTTTTCAGTACGGGATAATGGCGCTAGAGGTCACGAGTGGGATGGAAGAATTTTTATATTTAAAATTTTAATCTAGTGAATAAGTGTCGAACGACGTGCTCCACGAATATATTAACGTCTCGTAGAAATTCTAACAGCGTCACAAACTTCTTCCCCCCTCCCCTCCCTTCTTTATTATATACGAGGGTGGTCCTTCGAGAATACCTTCTTAGTCACCACACACGTGCATATTTTTCTAACTTCGATGGGACAGGATCATATGATCCACGAGCTATAACGTATAGGATTCTCTTTTCTTCTCGTTAGGGGGACGACGAGACAAATGATAAGATAAGATAAGAAATTTAACAGCAGTTAATAATTCTTAGAATACTCATCTAAACGTTTAAATTTCCATTTCTCTTCATTCGAATCTCCTCCCAATCCTTCCCAAAATTCAGTCTCGAATCAAAAATATCTATCCACTGCAGCAATTATTCAATCATCAGATTGTCTCGTATTCCCAGCCACCGTTTCCGGTAGCATAAAGCCCGTTAACGAAAATTCGAGGCGTCCTTCTTTCCTCCTTTCTCCTCCTCGTGGAAAGCGACGAAGACAAAATTGGGCCCATCCGCGCAATCGAGCCTCGGATCAAGCGTGCAAAATAAAAAATGGAAAGAGGAAGAAAGCGTAATTCAGTCGTAAATTCGCCATTATCTCGCGTCAAGCAGGTTGAATCGCAACGGTTAACGGTACATCCGAAGATCCGAAAACGTCCGACCGCGAGCCAAATTGGTGCTCTCGAAAAATCGCGCGAGTTAACAAGGGCGCGCCACGGAATGGTGGAGCGCGTGGACAAAATGGCGGGCGTTGGCCACCGTCACGCGCCAGGCAGTCGAAAAAAAAAAGGGAAAAAAGGAGGAATAGAAGAGGAGAGATAATCGGCAGCGCGTTCTTTCACGTACACCCGGGATTTCGTATGCCGAAGAAAGAACACGAATTCTTCTTTTTCCGCCTCTCTGTGCAGGAAGCATTGTGGAGATAAAGGAGAGGGGAGGGGAGGATGAACGGATGTTGAGACGAGTTTAAATGCATCCCGCGTACCGCCTCTGTTTCTCTCTTCCCTTTTTTCTTCCTCCTCGCATTGTCCTCCACCGCGCCTCGGACGTTTCGCCGCGCCTCTTTGACCGTAGCCATCGTTGTCTTTATCTCTCATCCTTTTTTCGAGTCGGTCGGTGGAAGAGATCTTTCTCCCGAAAAAGAAAAGAGAAGAGTCGGTAATAGAACGAGTTGGTTCGAAAGATAGGTGGAAATGTAACCGCGAACGAATGGACATCGATTTTTGTTTGATTGATTAATCATTCCATTTATTGTAATTCAAACAAGTATTCTTCGTTGATATATTTATCACTCGATAAAAATAGGGATATTTATGCAACGTGATGTGCAAAAAAACCTTCAAAGTATATTCGTCATAGCGTTGTATTTATAAGGATAGGGCAAATGTCTATTTAAATTTTTTTAATCTCATTCATGAAATTGTTATTGCGATAGTTCACAGCACAATCTTCGTCGCTACTAATTAGTAATTAACAATTAGACTCGGATCGAGCACGAGTTAGTTTTCTAGGGCAGCGGCTCGCTGAGATCATCGCGTTCCAACCTAATCGTCCTGGAACCTGGACAAGCCCCTAAGTGTCGCCACGTGTTACGTGCCTTTGAGCACGTTGCCCGCTTTATTAATAGTAATTATGGCTTTTCTTGAGGATCAGCCTGTTTTCTTCGCCCCTTGGGCAAACGAATATATACAGTCTCGTAGGAAATTAGTAGTCGTTAGTGAGCCACATTGCTCAAGGAGTGTCTAGATAATTGATGGAATCTGTTTTGAAATACGAATCGATGATCGCGAGTGATAAAATCGTGTTCGTGAACGTAATAATAATAATATTGTTGAGGGAAATTATTCGATAGATAAAGGTTTTTCTTTCGATTAAGTTTTACCTTTTGTTTTTTTTTTTTTTTTTAAATCACGCGGGCTAAAAAATGTGGTCCGCGGAATGGCCGAGCGCGTAGACAAAATGGCGCGCGTTGACCGCAGTCACGCGCTACGTGGTCGAATAAAAGAAAAGATGAAATGTGAAAAATTTGTTTGGAATCTAGTTTAAGGTAGAATTGAACGGTTGTGAGTGATAAAAGTGTTCTTACGAAGATAAGATAACACTGTTATTGAAAATTATTGAATCAACAGAGTTCTTCTAATTAAATGATTATTGGTGTATAAATGTTTGGAGTCATTAACAGGTTTATTTAAAAAAATATTGGAAATAATTATTGAAATAAAATAATACTGCGGATATAAGTAAAGTATACTATTTTAAAAAATGATAATTATCATTTTTTTAAAATAGAAATGTCACTTTATGTGCACTAATTATTTCAAATATTGTCTTCTGTAATTATTAAGAGGCAAAGGTTAAGATACATTTTAATTATTATTGCAAATTAACCTATCTAACGCAATAGAGGAAATAGTAAATTCCTATACTATTGTTAGCATACAAGATTCTTTTATTGCATTCTGGGCAGTTAATATTCTCATATTGTATTTAAGCTTTTATATTCAACAATTTCTTTGATTTTATATTAGCAATATTCATTTAACGATAGATATTTACTTATAGTTAATGAGTCATTATCAGAAGTTGCCCATCATTTTAATGTTAACTTTCATATTTTTCAACCAACGTATCCATCCATGTTGAGACACCTATTACTCTTAAATTAAGGTACATCATAAAAGTATATGTTTCTTCTGTTAACACTGCAAAAAATTAAATTAAATGAAATGCCCACGTAGAACAGGAAACTAAAAGAATTTAGATCCGACATAATCTTTAAACTTATATTATATACAATACAATTATACATTATAATATAATTTATACATGAAATAAAATCAATATATATATATTTAATTTAAAATAATTAAAATCGTTCAGTGAACGAAAGATTAATCATGAGAGAAGAAATAAAAGTTCTACTTCTTCTCTAAAAATATAGAGATTTATCTTCGTTCGAAAATGAACACGGCGCAGTTTTAACTATTTTAATTATTTTTATAGAATATAAATCTTTTTCTTTACTTTTTTCCCCTCTGCTTTACACGACTCTAATCTAAATCGTCGAAGACAACATTCCAAATCGAAATCGGTCGAATAAGTAATATGAACGGTACAACATACATCTTGTTTTACATCGTATTTGAGTTTTCTCGTGTTGCAATGGCTGATTCGGCGAGTGAAGCTAGCTCCAACTGATACCGAACAGGGCTTCCAACGAATTAGAATAACAAATTGAGAGCGCGAGGGGAGTAATTGTGAGAATAAGATGTTGACAAGATGTTTGCAAGATCGGGCAGAAGGTGGTCATTTTGAGGTGGTAGTAACCAGATATGGTCGGTTGAAAACGTAAAATTCATTATAATTATAATTCGAATACGAGATGGAACAGGATCTTGTCTTAGATCGGTGCTCGTCGTACGTTATTGTCTTGCGCGTACGTAATGTAAATAGATTTACGGGAATGAAATTATGAAACATAATATTTATACTTCCCAGATAATTGTTTATTCAAATTTTGTCGTTCGAGCTTGTGATTTTTGCAATTATATTGATTCGATCTTTAAATAAAAGGAATTCAGGCGGAATATTATTTAATTTAGACGATTTTATATTTTGCTGATAATTGATTTTTCAATGCATGTTTTATCTATACCTATTATTATTTCTTACGTAACATTGTTTGTATTTCTAGTATGAAAGATATACGTGGTATAGATAAATAAATGGCTAAATGAGGAATCGTAAAAAAAAAAAAAAAAAAAAAAAAAAAATAGAATATGGCGAGGATTTGAAAGCTACAAATCAGACACGAAACAAGATTCAAGAGGAGCTTCCTCTTGAAATCCAATGAGAAATCGCTTGTAAAAAAAAAAAAAAAAAAAGTCCCAATATTTTTACAAAATAATACGATCCATTCCTTTAGAAACACATTTCGAAAAGAGTATAATAATTTCAAATTTGACGACAATAGTGACATACTAAACTTTGCCATTTGACCAAAAGTTCACCGTAATCTAACAAGAAATGGAAGAAACAAATCGAGGTGTAAAAATGTTTAATGGAGAGAAACGTGGAAGGCCAAACACCTCTATTAGAACGAAAGATAAAAATCGATAAAAAAAACTCTTAAAATCCTAGGAAACTAGCTAATAAATCATATTCGTTTCATATTTCACGGAAACTTTTGTAACTTTCCAAAGACTAACTCGAAAGACATTTTTCTTTTTTTCTTTCCTTTTCCTTCTTTTTTCCCCCCCTTTTTCTTTCTTTCTTTCTTTCTTTCTTTCTTTTCTCCCTTTTTTTCTTTTTTTAATATTACACAGCGGATATTGCCACAGGTTTAGGCTCGCGTGTTTTCTCAACGAAACTTCTTAAGGTTGTCCAGCTTGTAACAGATAACGCGAAACGCTTTAAACGTCTCGAGTCGAGACAGATAACGCGAAACCCTTTGAATGCTCGACTCGCAATAAATAACACGGAACATACGAAAGAAACATCGGGCCAAATAGATAGCGGAAACGTTTCGTGCGTTTTAATAGACGGATAAATTCGCTTTGGAGGGATCGATAAGGCCGATCTCGCCGGCTGATTCGACAGTTATCCCTTCGAGCGAATTTGTCACCGACTCATCGCGTGGAAAAAAAAGAAAATTTGTCGGCAAAAAAAAAATGGCGGACACGGTTGGCCGATGGGAAGTCGGAAGGCATGAGAATGTGAAAGCGTGGCGTTTTAGAAGTATGCGATAGAAATTCTGATGCTGAAAGAAATGTTGCATTATCGATGAAGGAAAACTGGTTGCATTTATGTGCACCGGGATACCGGTATTTGGAATTTATGCTTTTTGCCGGGTTGCATTTTGCGAATTTTATTCCAGGAATATATCGAATTTTATCGCTGTAACGATTGGAATAACGATTTATCGCAGTTTTATCGTGGTGGAAAAAAGTGAATCTTATTAATGGCTAAGTTGTTCGAATATCGATTTGATATCGAACAGATTCATCGAATTAATTCGGGAAAGAAACTTTTATCAATTCGAAATATCAAGTTTTCTACTTTTCAACTATCCTTGAGATTGATCTTGAATTTGTATGGTGTGAAGCTCGAGCACGCTGATAGATGCATTGAAAAGTAATTACGTAGAAAATGAATTAGAATCGAAGTTGTTAGAACGAAGGAAATATTTGATTCTCGAAATAGTTGAAATGCAATATTAATTGTAGATGATAATTTTCTTTTGTAAAGCTGAAAAAGATAGTCGTAGAATTTCGATTTTAATGCGATACCCCCCCGTTTTCCTAACTCAATTAGATCGTAATAGAAGTGGTAAAATTAATATGTTACTCGATGTTACTACTTCTGTGCGATTCATTTACAGCTAACACAGGGAGACAGTCTTTATTCGTTTGTATCACCGTGCCGCGAGATCGGTTAAAATCGAATCGAACACGTATTTACGTGTCTCGTATCTGGCAAACATGCAGGCAAAAAGCACGGTTGTTACTCGGTAGGGTTGGCTGTATCCAATTAGCTTTCTCGTTCGACAGCATTCTCAAAACTGCCTCGGTTAATTAATTGCCGGACACCGGATATTCGCCATAATTCTGGTAGCAATTTGGAAATATATTAAGATGATGCTTCTTCTTTTTTTTTTCTTTTTGTTCTTTTGTCGGTTTTTTCTCTCACTCTTTTTAGCTTAGGAGAGTAGTTGATCGATTAATTGAACGTTGATCGATCTTTCGTAAGAAAGATTCCATGAGGTTGTGATTAAAATGATTATTAAAATTTAATTTATTTTTCTTTTATTTTCGATATTTTTAAAGATAATTTTTATTGGATTCTGATATCTGTAATATTCAGTTAATTTATTTTAATTTTTGAGAAGATACGTGGATGGAAATAATTTTCTTCGAAAAGAAATTATTAACAGTTTATTTAAAGGATATAAAAGAATTACATCTGCTATGGTTTTAATTCCAGCATTCTTAACCGAAAGATGAAAATTTAAAAAAAATTAGAAGGTAGCATTAACAAAAAAAAAAAAAATCATTTCATATAATACAGAAAGAAAGAATATCTTGATAAATTTTAATAAAGATAAAGAGAGAGATAATACGATTAAAAAAAAAAAAAGGAATTTTACCAGCCACGTTTCGTTCCGTTCTAGTGGGTACATTTCCTCTAATAAATACGAGAAAATATGTAGTATCGAGGATCGAGCCACGATTAGATCATTAGAAATCGTACTTTCAGTTCCTAGATTATCGTTTTTTTATTTTTTTTTTCGTTCGATTATTCTCCACCTTGAGACGCGAATTTGCGGTAAATCGGGATCGCGGAAGCATATCGACAGCTTGCGCTAATTGAATCATCGTGCAAAAAAAAAAAAAGAAAAAGAAGGCAATTGTTGCGTTGTATACGTGTTTCGATTGCGAAACGAGGAAGAGATTTGTTTGAGCCAAACGAATTATTATGTATCGCTCACGTTCGACTCACTTTCGGCTTAACTCGACTAACGTAACTCGATTTTTCAAAAAAGGATCGAAGGAGCGGAGTAACGTATGCGAAATTCGTACGAAATTATCGCGAAAGTTCAACGTTGAAATTTTTTTTTTTTTTTGCAACGAATCGTGACGAATAAATGGGGTAAATAATTTTGATAGGCGTTGAATATTTGTAATATTTTTACTAATTTTTACTAACGTAAAAAAAATCTTTTTTTTTTGTTTCAGACGAGCTGTATCGGAGCTGACTTGTTTTCCTGCCACTCGGGTATGTAACTTTACCTTCGTTTAAATTTGCAATTTGTTGAAAATAAGTAGAATGATTGATTAAATTTTAAAAGGGCGATAATAGTACGAATTTTCAAAAAGAAAAAAAGATTTTGAACATATTACGAAACTCTTTGGAGAATCGTGAGGATATTTTAAGAAAATTGACTTGTTCTAAACAGTTTTCATTTCCTGATTCTCAGACCTTTAATTAATATTATTTATGTCAAACTGACGTTTATTACGATAACCTATTAAAAAAATCTTATATCTCGCGCAACATCATGAAAACCATAGGTTAACCTAACAACTTATCGCGGGAATTGGTCGGAATTGTGCAACAACCGCAACACCGTTCAAAACAATAATTTTTTAGTTTTATCACTATTGCGGCAACATCTTATTAAAGATTCCATATCTCGTACGTATATCATGAACGCTCCATCGTAAATGTCCATGGTGTACTCTGTAAAAAATCTAACCTAACAATTTCTCTCGCGAAAATCGGTCGCAATTGTGAAATCGTAATTTTTTTCTAAAATGCATTATTATTGCGTCAATGAAAATTCATTCACAGTGCAGCCTACGCACGAATCCATCACAAGTTCTTGCAACAAGATCATTGAAATAATCATTCTTGAATTATCGTTAAGAAATCTCTCATGATTTCGCAGACACCGCAATTATTAATAGAAATAATAAAACCGCGTCGAAATTTTCCTTCTCAAAGTCCAATATATCGAAAACGTTCTCAACCAACATCTTAGATAGATCCTTGAATTCCCTCAAATCCATAATTTCATTAGTTTTGCCATAGTTTGCGAACGACGCAACAGCCTATTAAAAGCCTCGTATCTCGTACGTGTATCACCCATAGCTAGCATCCTATGGAACCTAACCTAACAATCTATCGCGGGAATCGGTCGCGATTGTGTAACAACGGTACACCGTTCTCGCGTTGGATCAAACAGCACGCATCAAAATGCCTTCCCAACCGGTAGGCGTACGCTTGTTCGTCTTCGAGGTGGCCTACCGCAAGCTTATTCAGTAGCTCCTCCGGAGTATCTGTTGCAAACTACCGGTGCAGCTGCGCGCTGGCTGCCTCTCCTATCCGATAGTACCGATATTTATACGTGTATCTAGGTGCTCGTGTACTTGCCAGTTGCTTCACGCGATACCGTGCTAGATTTACCAGCGTTCGACCTGCATACAGCCAAGAGTATTCAGCCACGTCTCTCGGCCAAGCCGCTAGTAAATACTGGTTTCACGAGCGTGCTCGTGCTCCTATATAACGTACATACAGACGTATATAATGTTAATACCTGTTGCTTGTCGGCAAACCGTGTATATACACCCACGAATCACGCGAGAGGGCGCGCGATTCGGATCGAGGCGATCTATTGCTCAATACGTTCGTTTGCGCAGCATTTTTGCGCATCGTCGCCATTATTTTTCCGTCACGTGACGTAATGGCGGATCCTTCGACAGGTATTAACCCTCGATGTCACTCGATGGGGCAGTTACGGATAAATATTAGAAAATTAGGATCGAATACGGGCGCGGGATGAATTTCAACGGTAATAACGTACAATATCCGTATCTGTGCGATCTATCCACAGCGAGTACTTCGGCTAATCTAATCTAACTTGAATGGAAACTAATATAGATTCTAAAAGTTTGTTTCTCTTTGGTTTGGTCTTGTTGAACGTGGAAAATAGAAAGGAAAGGAGGAAAGGGAGTTAAAATATACGTATACGTCGACCAAGAGAATTATTCGTCTAATAGTTGATTATGTATACAGGTATAGGGGCACATTTTCATAATGGAAAGATAGTTGTTCGATGTTTAATGTATCTTATCTGTATCTTCAACCACTAATTCGATTGGATCAGAAATGGCTTGGCCACGAGATCGCGAGAGTATAATATCTAGCCTTTCCAACAGCCGCCAGGGTCCCGTTCTCTTGCGAATCGTTGGAATACTAATTGATGACCGGGTCGAGCTAGTGGCACGTCCGTAGGGTTATCGATTAACGTGAGGTCTGCGATTGCCAGATCATTTGTTTAAATGGTATACCACGGTAATATAGAGTGCAAGTTTCCATGCGTTTTCTTTTTTTAATTTATTTATTAACTTGGAATGTAGAAACGTAAACATTAATTGATAGGGCAAAGAAAATATTAGATAGAATAATTTTAATTAAAGAAACTTATATATTCATAATTTTGACATTTTTTTTTTTTTATGACGCATTAATTTTCGCGCGAGATAATCGTCTCCTATCTGTAAATATAACTGCTTATATATGGAAATTAGAAATATCGAAGATTGATTAAGGTGACTAATAGATATTGATCAAAGTAATAGAGTTATAGTAAAGTTCCAAGCTGATTTGTTTCTCAAACTTGTCTCTATTTATTCCTCTGAACTGTTAACAAGCAGAATTTTAAAATTATCAAGATTTCTTAGATCTAAATCAGAAATTATTCAAACATGAATAATGAATTTACTTAACTAGTATTAGATTATTCAAGTTTAATTTTCCAATTACTCGGCTAATGCTATTATTTCCAACGACTTTCGTAAAATTTCTTAGAAGTTTCGATTCTCAATTATAAAAATTATTGAAATAAAAAAAATCTCTAAATTCATTCTTTAACATGATGCTAATAATATCAATAATAAAATTCATACTGTTTCAAATCATTCTTCGCTGCATACAAACAGAAAATTTTCAATTTTTTGCCTTCCTGGTTTTCAAAGCGATAAATTTAACAGCATTTAATCAATTGAAACCTTTATCATCACTCTGTCTTGTTAGATTCTTCAAGATCTTAAATCCAGTATATATATCAAAGATATTCTTTCCTTAGCTTAAGGTTTCATTCATTGATTGACACTTTATCTCTCGATCTATCGCTGCCAACGTGTAATCGGTATTTGTCTACCTATTAAGTGTAATGCAACAGGCAAACTAGGGCTTATCGTGATTTATCTATCTATTACCATTTTCTAATGCTGTCATTCGTGAATTCGATACGATAAAAATGAAATGATCGAAAGACATGGTTGGATTGAAACAACAATGATCCATCGCGAAAAGGCAAGAGGCTGAATGGTTGCACATAATGTGTTAATATATTATTTTCAGACACCGAGTATTTTATCGAAATATCGAAACGATACTTTACTAATCGGAAATCATGTTTGATTATCGTTATGAAGGATTTATTGAAAAACTTGGTGTCAGTTTTACACTTATTTATTTAATTTTTTTATTATTCACATCAACGTTTCGAGAACAAATTTCTCCAATTAGAATTCAACTTTGGTCAATCTAAAAAAATCAATTCTAAAATTCAAGTTGAGATTTCCAGAGTACTTACTTCTGTTACTGTAACATTAGGGCACCATAATTTCTTCAATTTTTCTTGTCTTAAGAATAAAGAATTATTTACGAAAAAAGAATCGTAATTTAAAAACCTGTTCTACTCGATAACAGTTTCTTCCCTTTTCTTGTTTTTTATCTGTAATGAATAAAAAATAATTTTGTTATCTAAAAGTTTATACAGATTCTACTTTATTTTCACGGTTCTCAAAAAATTGATCAACGATCAGATTTATCCGATTTGCAGAATTCAAACGAGCGATGTTTATAGAATTAATCGTGAATACGCAGCTGGGATCTCTTTGAATTAATGTCGATCCTCACGGTGCAGATATACACACAGCTACGTGTACACACGTATAATCTCACACCTCGGCACAGATCCACTTGCCTCGGATTGGATCATTATGCAATCGATCGTTCCGCGATTTCGAGCGGTTGTTCGTGGTCGCACGGTTGCTGTAACGTATCCACCAGATCTTTCTGAAACATTGTTTACGGGCCTCGTGATGAGAGGAATTCGATCCCTTTAGTAAATCAGTCAGTTTCTTTTTTTATTTATATCGAATTTTGAGCGAAATTTTATTTAAAAATACAAACGACAGATGGTATAATTTTAATTCAAGTATTGAAAATATAAATTGCCGTGATAATTACATAAATATCTTGAGAGGTTCTTTTCGAATAAAATAAATTGTCCACGTTCCTTGTTGCATCTTCAACGAATAATCATGTAAGATATAAATATCCTGCATCCAAGTGGAATTATTAAACTATCCCATTCCCTTCGATTCATTCGAAAATGAAAATTCTTCTTTTTGCCCCGTGTGCAACTCTTTTTTAAAACTCTTCCGGAGAAACAATGGAAAATCTTGGAAAAATCCCTTTTTTCCCAAATTCTCGTCTCCCTTCTCTGTAAAAAGGAAAAGAAAGCTCGTGGAACGAATGAAAGCGGGACGAGGAAGATTCATCGAGTGACAAATCGCCGGCTATCTCAGACCGCGTGTCGTTCAGCAAGGAACATCGGCCGACACGCTTCCATCCACGGCTTCCATACACGTGTCCCACAGATATTTAGTGAGCGCGGACAAAGGGGTCGCAAGGGAGAGGAGGGGATAAATGGCGCATACGGCGGCCACCGAAGCTCGAGCAATGACGTACGATCATTTATCCGGAGGACAGGATTTGCCGAGTACAGGCATAAGGGGGATGCTCGATAAAACCGCGTTATTTATCGCACTCCTGAAGCGCAACTCGTTAATTTCTTTTTTCTTCTTCTTCTTCTTCTTCTCCTTTTGTGCGCATGCGCTCGAGGAAAAACTGTTTCGCCGAGATGATTTATGGGATAGGACATTCGCGATCGTTTTGGGAACGCTTGTTGGAACTATCCGCTTGCTTTCTTTCTTGAACCGGTTAGAATTTCTATTATAGATTCCAAGTCGATCGAATCGTGTCTCGGCACCACATTGTAGGATGTATTATGTATGCAGTAGAATGTTTGATTATTGGAATTAATTATAAATCGAGAGGAATATTTTTAATTTGATATATAAGTAATATAAATTATTTATTTTGAGCTGGACTAAATATGTTTCTGTTAGAAATCCATAACTCACTCACATCATCTTGAATCTTTATCTCCTAAAATGAGTTACCATATCAATAGATTTTCAAAAAGATTCGCAAAATAATTTTCACGATTAATTTTTTATATTGAAAATTTTCGAGAATCATTTGTTATTAGTCACAATTTATCTATAAAAATCTTCGATCTCCTCTGAAAAAGATTCGAAAACATCATCCTCTCAACATCATCCCACACATTTATTATTTCTTCACGTGGCAACGCGCAGAACCAAATTCTCTTCTCATACGCCGTCATTTCCATATTCGTACGAGAAACTATTTTTCTCCATTCTCTCTCTTTCTCTCTCTCTCTCTCTTTCTTCCAAGGTGCGTATGCATCGTGAAGAGATTACCGCCATCTCGTTGTAGGCGTTTCACTCTGTGTAGACACGGCGCATCTGGGATCGGTGTCCCCTAACGGGACGAGATGCAAATTTCTGACAAAGCTCGAGGATAGATTCCTGTTCTTGCTTAGTTGTAACGACCTGGAGGGTGTTCCGTGGAAATCGGCTCGAATAACGTTCACTCCAGCCGCTCTTTTTCCCAAACCGTTCGAGAAATTTGTAATGTCAATGTTGTGGAGTGGAGTTTCCGGCGGTGATACGGGTATTGAATTGCGGAGGTTGGCGAGAAGGATGAGTGGGTTTCGAGTTTTTGCAGACGATGGAACGGGGACGATAAGAGAACCATGATGTGAATTTCTGAAGTTATGCGATTGAATTGGTTCCTGTGAGACGTAGTTTCCTTGAACGAGTAATCATTTATTTCTAGATAAATTCGACGTGTTATAAACCATCTTGGACTGTAATCGTGTATAATATAATTTGCATAAATTTCGAGGAATGAATTATAATTTAAAAGTCAAAAGAATTTAAAAAAAAATTCTAAAATTTAATTCTTAAAGATTTCCTGTCATTCAAAATGCAATTACAAAAAAAAAAATTAAAGAACATTTCTTTCCTTCTGCTCAAATCCAGAGAAAATTTCCTCTTCCAACAATCTGTCCCATAAATTCACCTTCACACACTCCAATTTAAATTTGTCCAAAGAAACGAAACCTCTTCGTCTTTTTAAGCGGAATTGAATGCAAAACAGTCACGTCGAAACTCGAACAGGCTTTGCACGCCTTTCTAGCTTCCGATAAATTTCGTGTTTCGCGTCTCGAATTTCACGACCACTCTCTCTCCACTTTTCTCTCTCTCTCTATCCACCGGCCATCAGTCGTGAACACGACGGCGCATAAACACTGGCAAAGGATTGAAACATCGCCTCTGAAAATGCGCAACGCGAGGATAAACGTTGCGGCCGTTTCGCCAAATCGTTCCATATCTGGCCGTTGTATGTTTGTAACGGGATTTCTCCACCTATTTTCCATGAAATTTCGCGATCCTCTCGCTGCATAATGCACCGCGTTAGATGAATCGGATCGATTGCGTTCCGCGGATAAATTAGAAGGAATGGTGGCAACCATAGATCGTGATTCGCGTTTTTGGTGCACGAGAAAACGTGTGGGAAAAGTGGACGCCGTTATTGGTCGATGTTGCCTCTTTTAGAGGTTATGGTACATGGCATAAGATTGTTCCATAAATTTTAGTCATTGGATAAAAGTTGGGATTAATATAATGTTATTAATATAATATAATAGGTATAGTGATATTTCTTCAAATTTTAATGATTCTCATGGATTCTTAAAATTATGATATGTTTCCTTCAAATCAAAATTATCAACAATCATCTCAGTTTCAATCCTCATTAATAACAAATTACTTAACATACTAAATTTGGAGTGTAAAAATAGTAAACAGAATTGAAAATATTTTAATTCGAAGATAATGAAAGTCTTAAATTTTTTACACAAGGTGTTAATAATTCGTGGAAAATCAATTTTAGAGGTTAATAAAACAAACAAATGTGATGTCAGTTAAAGATAGAGTGAGATATCATCTTTATTTCTCTGTTTTCAAATAAATTATTTAAAATAAAAATCATTTGAATAGCAATTTAAGTTTTTTGTGTTCAATGTATTTAAAAAAAATCGTGAGTAAATCATGATTTTAAGCCTTTCAACTGGTGCACACTTACGTCCACCTATTTTCCATGAAATTCACGTTATCCTGATATTCCCGATGCTGTAATGCATAATGCACCGTGTCAAATGACTGGGATAAATCACTGTAAGATAAATCAAATGTGATCGTCGATGAAAATCAGGATCACACGAAGCAGGAAAATTTTTTCCCCAGATCGAAATTCTAGAATGGAATGGACGGTGTAAAATTTGTGAAATAGGATTGTGAAATTGGGATCTTTTGCATATATCGGGTAAATGTTTCGAGAAACTAGAATAGAATGTAAATTATGTGTATATGTTCTATAAGAGAAAATAGAAAATTTAACGTTGGAAACGATTGTTTGATATTCTCGAGAACATAGCATTCATTAGGATTTCTACAATGTAGTGTTTTACAGTAATGGAAGTCAAATTTAAATTCAAGAACTTATGTATCTACTAAAGTACCTGAGTTATTCGTAGATTATAAACAAATTCTTTTCACCATTTTCTTTTAAAACTTTATATCTTACATGTATAGACAGTAAACAGTTTGAATTAAGAATTATAAGTTGTGAATTAAAGAAAATCCTTACATATATAATTAGTCTCATTTCTTGAATACAATTTTTAAACTAAATATCTTCTTTCGATCATCTTCTGATTTTCTTTTCAAGAAAAAAATAAATGTAGCCTTAAAATAAATAAAAACTACTTGATTACAAAGAAACAATCGAACAACAATCGAGTATTATATTAAATTTTAACCGAAAAATCAAATAAAAAAATATATAAACATATAAATATTATTCTTTCAACTGGATCTTTCCAAATCCAGTAACCAGTCACATGTGAGGAGATATTATTCGAGGGAAAAAAGAACTTGCATATCCAAAAGCAGTGCAGAAAACAGCAAACGACCGATTTATCCGAGTATAATCTGCATACGGCTAAGCAACGTGTCCGTCACGGTCGCATCCTGCATACCTATCGTATCTCTCGGGTCGGAGAGCCTGGTTTTTTCTTCGTTTTAATAGTATACAATGCCGCCGATTTCGTAAGTGTAGCGTGGCGATCGCGAAGTGTTCCAACATGTTTTACGCGCATGCGCCGCAGGAATTGGGCCGAGTATCCGTTTCCTCCCCGTGAAACGTTTTTATTATATTAATATTATTTGTATAATGTAGGGCGTGAATCAAAAAATTGTGTTGGATATGTTTTGGTTATTGAGTGTTTTGATTTAATTGATGCAATTTAGTGCAAATGGAGAATAAGAAACTAAGCTAATAATATTTAAACTTATTAATCAGTGATAGCCACCTTAGTAAAAAATAAATAAGAATAAAATTAGTAAGGAATAAATTTATCATATTATAGATATATTCGTATACCTGGAAATGATGATGGATTTCTAATTTCTTTCCTTTTCTATTTCTTGGTTATTGTAAGAACGTAACGTGAAAATCGTTGTTTGCTCGTAATGGAGTTCGAAACGATCGAGACGATCGAATGGTTAATAGAGCAACATGAATGTTGAGAGTTTAAGAAACCAGAAGCCAAGACTTCCTTTTTTTGCCGCTTGCCAGATTGCATAAGAGTAAATTGATGCATTATCGTATATTAGGAAAATATTTTTGTATTTTTAGAAATTTCTCTTATGATGTAATTTCTTTTTTTTCTTTTTTCTTTTTTTTTTTTTTTTGAAGAGATGATGTAATGTTAAGATTGATGGTTAGAAATCCAAGCATTGGCACTTTGTTGTATGTATGTATCTTATTGATCTATCTTACCAGAAATAGCTTCTGCTTCCTGGAAGTGTTTTTCAGTCTCATTCAATCTTTCGGTGCAATAGCATATTAATATATTCCTGGAACATCAGAGAAATAATTCCAGGGATTAAAACAGACGCAAAAGTTTACACAAAAATATTAATTCAGGTTTACTTATTAAATTATATATAAAATTTAAGTTAGCGTTAGATGAAGTAAGATGGAGATAGAGATGGCGCTGCAATAGAGTTATCTCCTTCTATTACTTCCATCTTTCTTCCTCTAATGTAAGTGCAAATTACTACAACAAAAAATGTTTTCTATTTAACATTTTTTTTTAATTTTTTTAAAATATATTTATATTGATGTGTAACATTTAACACATCTTTAATTAAACCTTTGAAAAATATTCATAAACTTATACTCCTATCTTAACAAAAATATTTCGAACATTATAATGCATTACACCATTTAATATTCAATACAATTTTTTACCAGTTTTAACAAATCTGTCTTCAGTTTTTTACCTCATACAGTAAAAAGAAGCTAGATCTCACGTTTCGATCTCATTAAACGCCAAACCATATTATCGGCTGTTAATAATGAGCAAGCTCATCGCTTTTTTCCCTGGCTCCTTGTCGTACAGAAGATTTTTCTTGCGACGTCGTCCCCAATTCATCGACCGCTTTACGACCATCTTGAATCAACCGAATTGTCCCGTTTAAATTCAATTGCCTCGATCTTGCCTGCGAAGACTACCTTATCCTGGCCAATTATCCATTTTTGGTTAGTCTTCCTTTGACGATCCATCCTTCCTGCTTTTACTTATAAGACACTGTTCGACAAAAAATAATCGTTTTTTTGTAATTGATATAAATGTATTACTATAAACAATCTGTCCTTTCTTCCATTTGTCGCGATATCGTGTTTTATGTTATCTCTCTGT
Organism: Apis florea; assembly: GCF_048593485.1. NCBI lineage: Eukaryota > Metazoa > Arthropoda > Insecta > Hymenoptera > Apidae > Apis > Apis florea. The sequence continues at coordinate 127,498 of NW_028256722.1, read as the reverse complement.
CAACTCGAGTCACCCGATAAACATAAAAATCGTAGGGAAAGGTAAAATTATAAAATCGAATGAATTAACGATGAATTGTAATCTTTATTTTTTTTAATAATATCTTTTAAAATTTATATTTGTTGTTTGATATTATATATAGAGGGTGGGATAACTCGCAATTGGGATGATTTATCTCGAGAATGATAAGTGGAAAAAGAGAAAATAATTTGAAAAATGTAAGAGAGTTTATTTTTGCACAAGTTTATATTTTTATGAGTTTTATTTTAACACCCATGAATCAAATGTAAATACATTTTCTTCTTTTAAAAGGAATTATATATTTCTTTTATAGGTTCATTATATTTTTATCAATAGAGTAGTTAGAAAATAGAAGAAAATTTAACAAATAATTCAATTCTTTCGATCAAATACTTTTTCCTCTGGATTCAAGTCAAAAAATCGAAACGATTCGACTCGATGAGGAACAAAAAGCTTCGTTTCTCCTTCCTTTTAAACGAGAAGCAAAACGAGGCGAGTAACTCAGTTCGCGAAAGCTGGATTGATATTTCGTCTGGACGCAGTTACGTTTAAAGCCGCTTCACCCTGCGGACGACGTGTCCAATTGTTAAGTGGCAAGTGGGTTAAGGGGTCTGCGGCTTAATTGCCACCAGTTTTATCATTTTTTTAATTGAGGGAACCGGAGTTCCTTTAATTACACACGTGCACCGAGAAAGCTATCCCGCGTTATGTACTTCTCTTTGTGTCCTTTTTTCTTCTTCCATTTTCTCTTTAGTCTCGTTGATTGATGGATAGAAGAATTTCGAGGAATTATTTTCTTCTCATTCTTCCTCTTATTCCTTCGTTTCGATCGTTCGATAATTTTCGAGTATTGTTAAACGATAATTGCTATAAAAAATAGAATATTCTTTTGAAAAACAGTTAAATCTTAGTTTCGATAAATATTAGCCACCAAATACAAAATTGGCTACAATATCTTTTTATTCGAAGAACTGAAGACTTGAAATTTTAAAATCGAAAAGTTACTTTTATTTATTAAAAAAAAAAAAAAAAAAAAATAGAAAAGTACAAGAACACGTAATCGCTTGCGAGAAAGATAACGAAGAATGGGACACCTAGCGACAACGAATCGAACTATCATCAAATCTCACATTCATCGAAGAACACAGCCTAACCAACTCATCTTCACAGAAGATCATTCGACGAGAATTCGAAGATAGAAACTCTATCGTCGCAGAAGAGAAAAAAAATTCTTCGCAACAATGACGAACAATCGAAGCAGAAAGCATACCTCGCAAAGAAAGAACCTAAGAAACGAAGAAGAGAAGAGATGAAAGGCGAGAGGAAGCAGTCGAAGCAGTGCAATTAGTAATTACCGACCATGGGTTGAAATTACGTCTGTGAAGAATCGAAATACGAAGAATTCGAAGCGAAAAAGGAAGAAGCTTAATGTTCATGAATCAAGCTACGAGGAAACTTTTCTGTCTTCTACGCGTCACGGTCCATGTCGGTCAAGGTGACAACGATCGATCCAAATTTTATTCCGAGCCCACCTTTTTCCCCTTCTTTTTCTGTCGAATCAGACCGGCACATCCGGTTACGAATATGCGTTTTTTGCAAGATTTTTTTTTTTTTTTTTTGGGAAGAAGTAAGTAGGTAGATGGACGATCGAGATTGAAATACTGTCACATTTAATGGCGGATTAATTAGCTCGGTTGCTCGATCATTAAAATAAGTGGTCTCCGAATTTTTTGCAGGGAGGGTAGTTATAGAGAGTTCTCTCCTTCGATTTTATATTTATTGCGCTTCTTAAAAGTATTTGTCGCGGGATAAATTAATATATTGTGCAGGCAATTTTAGAGAGTTATTTTTAATTCTAAGAATTTAAATGCTTCTGTTACAAGTGATGCAGGATAAGTTTTATAAAAAGATGATTCGTACAAAGATTGCATAAGATGTCTTTTGATAATTTATAGATAGGATAGATAGCAGAGTTACTACTATTCTTCTGATTCGATTCGTTATATTCGTTAAAAGATAAATGCATGTTAAAAAGGTAAGAATTGATAAAGGTATCAAATTTTATCGACACTTAGTTTCAATTTAAAAAATTCAACGACATGAAAATATTTTTTAACAATCCCCTTGTTAAGATGAATAAATAAATTTTATTAATTCCGGTTTGTAAATAATTCATTAAATTATTGAAAATGTTTGAAATAAAATGTTTAACATGTAAAATTTTTATCGTTATATCTCATTCATAATTTTAGCTTCTATAAATATATTATATAGATCAGGCAATAATCGAACAAGGAAACTTCGAATCCGGATCTCTCTCGACTCTCGTAAAACGATCGCTTCGATTAAATTACTCGATCTGCCATTTAATTTTTTCTTTTCCTTTAAGTGTCACAATCGTAATAGCTATCTTTAAACCGATAAAATATTTAACGAGATCGTAACACTATCGCTATTATCATCTTGGATGTATGTTTTATTCGCCTCGATAAAATAAATCATCTGACACGTTCGAGAATCGAGATACGATTTCGAAAGGTTGTAACACAACTTCTTTTTTTACAGATCATTTTTATCCTCTTGGTAATAAAAAACGAAAAAGCAAGCATTTTCTATTTAATCAATGCTTTACAATATGTATGTATATATATATTATGAATAGTCATTTGTAACAGGGAGAGAGAAAAAAAAAAAAAGAAAAGGAAAAATGAAAGTGGATTTTCGTTTCAAATTGTGTTAAGGACGAGTTACACTTTAATCTATCCAAGATCTATCGAGACTGTAATTAAGATGAAAGAAAATGTAACGTTTCGATTGCTAACGAGAATTAATCGATCTTTAAATGTTAATCAGAGTTCGAATGTTGCAATTTTTCGCAACACTGCATGTATACCGATGCAGTTATACTATAATTACGGTATATTGAATGTATCATTAGATATTTGAGTTAATAATTGTTCAAAATTAATCGAAATCGCGTTTAAACGATGAAAGATAGATGTTTCTATTCCGATAGATTGATTTTCTTGTTTCTCTGTATGTAAGAAACGATAATTAAAATATTCAGTCGGAGTGAAAAATTTCAACCTTTTAAGGCCACTTCTTTGAGCGAGTATCACATCAACCGTGACACTCGTTTCTTTTTTTCTTTTTCTTTTTTTTTTTTTACCCTATCCACACTCTGTCCAACATCAACGCGACCTTCGTTTTTCTTCCTTTCACCATTCTTTCTATCCATCATCCTTCTTTCTGCAATTTATTCTCGTGCAACATAATCTACCGCATTTCTTTATTAATTTTCATTTCGTTTGCATTTATTAAGTTGTAAAGGGAATAAATGATATCATTATACGAAACGAGTAAGTTGCATAACGAACTTGTATCTAACCTTACATATTTTATTTCCTGAATGCGACCTTTTGTTCGTTGGTACAGGTGATAGAAAACGTGATGGATAAAATATTCGAATAACAAACTAATACCAGACAATCGAGCAGCGAAGACTTAACCATTTTAATTTTCCAATCGACCTCCAATTTTCCATTATCTCCAAACGTTCTACCAACTCTATTATAGAGAATGAAAATATATATATATATATATATCAGTGGAAAATTTTGAAACGATTTATCTCTTTACTTGTTTAAAAACAATAAAGCTAATATTATCACGAAAGAAATTATCTCGAAAAAATCCTAAAATTCTTTCGAAAGAGAAGAAGAGGAAACAAACGAACGAGAAGAAGTATAAAGGAAATATACTCAGAAATACATCAGGCTGGGCGAAAAAAATTGCACTCGGCAAGAATGCACGTGTTCGTAGTTTAATCGAGGCGGAGAAGAGAAATCTTCTGCGATATACAATGTATATTTGTTGTTTATCAACAATCAACGACCATATCCAAGGAACGGTTTACACGTAATTAACAGGCTGGCCTTTACAGGCGTCGCGTTGCGTCACTGACACTGACTGCCAGCTAGACAACGTTGACATTGACACACGTCGCGATTTCAAAGTCAGATCCGTCAGGATCGCTCGAAATATGCCGTGAGAGTTCTTTTTTTCCCCCCTCCTGCCCCTCCCTTTTTTTTTCTTTTTTCACGCAATCGAATACCTTGAACGACGTCTACGAGAAAATAATGTGGATAGAGGGAGAGAGAGAGAAAAAGAGAGAATTGCAACGTTTTTGTTCAAGGAGAGAATAATCGAAGAAGGAAGTGTGCTGAAACGATGGACAAAAGTTGTTTTTGAATGGTTGGATAAATGAAAGGTGACGATACAATAGTTCTTTTTTTTCTTCTTCTTCTTCTTCTTCTTCTCAGAGGCTCATTTTGAGGAAGAAACCGCGAGGTTGTAATTTGTTGTATTGTCATTTCAATCGAAGATATTCGAGTCTCTTGAGAACGTGGAAATTTCTGTTTATTTATTGGAAAGAAACTTTACATTGCAATTATTGAAATGTTAATTTAATGATGAAGATATTGCTCAAAATTGTTGGAAAGATAATCTAGATGCAAATAATATAGTTAATTCGTATAAATAGAATACAGGAATGAATAAATGAAGAGGAAATTACTTGTATTTATATCATAGAAAATAAATATAAGAAGATCAATGGAGGAGATATAATTTTTGAAAAATTATAAAGTATTAACAATCTTAAAATACTGAATCGTCTAATATAAAGAAGAAATTTAAAAATCATCTTTTCTACGAAGTTATTATGATATATTATGATATCAACAGGGATGCGAAACTATTAACTCGTGCAATAAATCTTCCTAACAAACACACCTCGAAGCGAAATGCCAATATCGAGGACCACGATCATCATCGCTGCCTTTTACTCAACACCCAAGTTCAACATCCCAGTGAAAGTGACCTTTGACTGGCCTCGTGATCGCATCTCGACAAAGAGCAAACTCTCTCAAGAAAAAAAAAATCTAATCAAAGGAAAGTTAATTTCTTTTGATTAGACGAAGAATAAGCGGCGAAGATTGCTCCATTTACGATTTTAATCCCAAGAAGAGGAAAATAGAGATGTTTTGAATCGAGAAAATCATGGAGGAAGGGAAGGAAAGTAGAGAGGCAGAGCGAAACGACGAGGTTGCAAACATGGCAAGACCTGTGTTACAGATCGTCGATCTATAAGGTAACGATCTGCAGGTCGATTTCTAGAGATCTTAAAGATAAAGGAACTTGAACGGTACAAATTTTTGTTCCTTCTCAGAGGGAGAAAGTTGCCGCTTAATCAACTTCGAGGAATATCATATCTGGTATTTAGCTGCATAAGGATCTTCAGGAAGAAGGACAGAAATTCTTAGAATCCTATAAAATGTGGTGAGGATCGTTATTCCACAGGAAATTGATTTGATTAAGTTAAGGAGTTAAGCAAAAAAAAAAAAGTGATTAATCCTTAATTGGCGACGCGTGTATTATTTACGACCAGGTAGAAAGTAAGTAGGTATTTAAGATGATGATTTTTCATGACAGGTTACTACTCCAGTGTTTCTTTCTCCAGTGATTTGTTATTCGCGAGGCAATCTTGGACACCAGTGTTATATTAATTTTTTTTCTCTTACTTTTGTAACCTTTCCTTTATCTCTTTGTATCTTTAGCTTTCTTCTTTTCTTCCACACTCGATTAATCCTCAATGAGAGAAAATGTTGGACAGAAGAAATCAATCTAGATCCATTCTTGCCAAAAAAAAAAAAAAGTAATTCTTCGATGGAATTTCAAGAGGAATGAAAGGACTTGAAAAACAAAATTTCAAATTTCTATAAAATCACGTCGAACGTGACTACGATAACCTTGATGAATAATTCGAACGTGACTGTTTATAGTTCTTATCCATAGTTTCTTATCTGTCGAATCAATCAAATTATATAAAAATCCGGAATCGAAAACAAACGGAGAAAGAGAGGGAGGGAGAAAAAAAATGTAATGGAAAAATGCAAAGAATAAAAGAGTTAAAGTCATTCGATCAGGTGAAATCGAGAATGAAGCCATAGGGACCTTCGTGAACGTGTTATTACAGAGTATAAAGTGGCTCGTAAAAATTTGCCGATTCTTGGGCCCTTTGGTGTAACGGGACGAAGGAAACCCGAAGAAGAAAGGAAGTCAGTCGTCTTTGATTTATCTTCTCTTCATTCACGGTTTTTTTTTTTTAAATCAATTTATTATCTTCGAAAAATTTTCCTAACTTAAAAAATTATAACACGTATCAGTGTATCAGTCGTAAAATTTTGAAATCCCTCCAATTTACGATCCCCAAATAAATTTTTATCTTCGCAATATTTGCAGCGCAACGAAATTTCGATATCCAAATTTTGCCACGTTCGTTACAAATCGATTTATTTAACTTTCGTTCCCACGATACGAAATTACAAAAAAAAAAAAAAAAAAAGAAAGAAAAATGAAAAAAGAATTTATTCCCATTAATAACACGCGTCTCAAAATCGGGACAACTTTTAAAAAGAAAGCAGAGCGCAGAAAAAAAAAGATGATCGAACCACATATGCTATGTATATATATATATATATATGATATGCATACGTATCCGTACACGCAAAAGTCTTCTAAAAGCAGATGACTTTCCAGAAGAGTAAACGCTGGTGTACAAGCGTGTGCACGCACGCATAAAGGATGGGAAAGGCGTTCCGTGTATGTTTCACCGCCGACTTCGATTTCACCTTGTTCCGAAGTCCTTTGACCCCGTGGAACGCGTTTGTAACGCGCGACATAACGCTACCTTGTAGCGATAAATTAGATCGTGCGCTCGTGCCGCGTTTACGGACAGTTTGACGTCTCTTTTCTTTTTTTTTTCTTTCTTTTTTCTTTTCTTCTTTTTCTTCTTTTTTTTTTTTTTTTTTTTCCCTTTACAAACACGCTTCCTCGTGTAACGTTGAACCTGCTCCGGGAGGAGGAAAGTAAACGTTTTGGCATTCGATGCACTGTTGCACGATTTAAAGTACGTAAGTAAAATATACATTCGGATGTTTAACACCGTTGGATGGCCGCAGAGGTCTCCGATAGCAAGGTTCGACAGTGGCTCCATAGAGGTCACTAGTAGTACTCTATTGGAATTAATTAAAGAGTTATGATAATTTAAGATGGAAAGTTGTGATGTGTGAGATTTTTTATATTTGTAGGAAAGTGGTGAAACAATTAAGTGGGAAGGTTTAATTTTTGCAACAGGTGAAAGGAAACGAGGATGATTGATTAAAATTTAATGAATAAGTACAAATTGGATATTTTTGTTTCAGCCTCTGAAATATCACGAATATATTTATACACTTTCGTATATTAAAATGAGTAAAATGATCGTTCTGTTACAAATATTCCTTACACAATATTTATCACACGGTTAATTATGTAAAGTGTATACATATATATGTTTTTTCTCCATTTATTGTTAATAAAAAATGAAGTTCAAGATCTCCACACGTTTACTTATGAAACAAGGTGCCAATATATTCGTGGGACAATTCTAGAAGCTGAAACAAAGACAAAAAAGTTACTATACAAAAAAATATTGACGAAACAAGAAACTCTTTACTCTTCTTGTTTACTCTCATCTTTAACCCAATTCAAGTATTATTGTCCTTCGAACTAAATCCATTCTCTTAAGATTACTTTTCGTAATCGTAGTTTCCATGTTCATAACAGTCGATCTATTAATTTCTGTCCAAACTGAACGTGAGAAAACATAATTCTTGCGCACACACGATGATTTCTCTTAACCGTGACGTTTAGAGATGAGTCAGTAACCATATCATCCGTAAGACTCATCCATGAGGCCAAGCTTATACATAGATCAAGATCTAACCATATCTCAAGGGCGAAAAAGGAGGGAGAAAATGGCTGTCATTCTCACTTTTATTACTCATTTTTATTTCCATGGAAATTCACTTCTTTCTTCTTCCCTCGAATTTACAATTGTTAATTTGTAATTGTTATGGCATATCCACTTCACAAAAAAAAAAAAAAAAATAATGGGAACGCGTTATAAAGATCGTTATCGATTTTACATCAAACTGACGTAACATTCAAAGATATGATCTTTATTTACAGTGATTACCTGATGTTGATCGTCAGCTCTGATTGTGGGATTATATTTCAATTTTAGTTACATGTTTCAATCCTTACAAAATGTTTCCAATTTCTAGAAGGCTTGATTCGTTTTAGCGTTAAATAAAAGTTTTTTATAAGATCTTTCGAAGTTGCTATATACCTGTATTTATTCTGAAAACCAGTTTGTTCAGATCAATGCATAAATTAATGACATTTATACAACTTGTTATCAACACGATTGAATGATTTGACGTATTATTTTTGTATTATTTTTATTAAATGATACAAGAGTAATTTAAAATAATTACAAATATTTCATTATAGAAGTGTATCATGTATAAAAAATAAATTTTTTTTTTAATCATTCCTCTATTAAGAAAATAATTACTCTCATATTTCAAAAATCAAAAAATCCATTTCAATAAAAAAAAAAAAAAAATACACGAAGTGACAATTTTGTTCCTGTACAAAATAATAATAATAATAATAATAATAATAGTAACAATCGATCAACAATGTGATACAACGAAATCAGATCAGAGAGAATGATTCATCACCATGAAACAAAGTCTGAAAATAGCTGTATGTAGATCAAAATCTAACGGTGTCGTTTCGCCACCGGCAAAAACAAAGGCGAAGAACCGAGCAAACAAATTCCGACACAGCTGTGGTCTCTCGAGGAAACTTGGAGAGGCAATGAAAGAAATGAGGGAGGAAAAAAATCGGTTCTTCTAGGGCTGCCAGGCAATTAAGTGTGACCCAACGCGTGTTGAGGGATTTTTGCGAATGATCCTTCCTAACCGACCGTTAGAAAGAATCGTTGGAAAGAATTCGCGGAACGCCCCACATCCTTTGAAGCGTTTTGTCGCGATCGCCGCGTTTGTCACGGTTTGCTACGGTTTGTCGAGCGCTCGAGAACGGCAATTATCAGGTCACACCGGAGACGCTGTTTTTCGAATTAAATGCCCTCGTTCGAAAGGCATTAACCGTGCTTTTTCGCTTGCGAGGTAGAGATTTCTCTTGTGTCGTTGAGCGAGTCGAGTCATTTGAAGTTATTTAAAGCTGTCTAAAGTAGGAATTGTGTGCAAGAAAAAGTTGGATTGAATTGGCAAAACAAAATGTTTGATAAGAAGTTTGTAACGTAAACGAAGTTTGACAAAGTTTGCTCGCCAATATTTCGAATCATTTGAAGTCATTTAAAGTATTGTATGCAAGAAAATATGAGTTATGAATTGGATTGAATTGATCGGTAAAAGGAAATGTTTGTAACGTAAACGAAGTTTAATGTTTGACAAGGTTTGCTCGCCAATATTTCGAGTGCAATTGATAAAATGATTTGAAGTCATTTAAAGTATTGTATGCAAGAAAATGTGAGTTATGAATTGGATTGAATTGATCGGTAAAAGGAAATGTTTGGTAAGAAGTTTGTAACGTAAACGAAGTTTAATGTTTGACAAGGTTTGCTCGCCGATATTTCGAGTGCAATTAATAAAATAATGATTTGAAATCGATGAAATCTTTCAAATCGAATGTTATCTAATACAAATATATAGATGAATCGAGTGTTTGTGTTGGTTTGACGAAGTTTGAATTCGAGTAAAAGATAGGATTTTAAATTTCTGAAGATATTGAAGATTTCGATTGTACTTAAAAATTGTTTATCGTTTAAAATTAACAACAAATATAAAATAAAAGAAGGTAAAGGTAAGTAGAAAAAAGAAAAGGTGTTGAAGATACAATAGAGAGGTTTCTCGTGATAATATTCGGAGTAGTATGAAACCAGCTGTTCATCATCATCCGGCTCGTTACAGGGATATTAAACGTATCTCTTAATTTACGAAGAAACAGGAGGCATCTTTGAAAGTCTTCTTCCTCGGAGAGCGCATTATTCCCTCGTGCTATAACTTACGCTGAAAGGAAAGTTTTAACGACTGCATCATCTGCATGTGGAAATACCAAGGTTCGCATAGTTTCAAGAGAATCTAACGCACTGAATCGTTATGCAGAAAACTGATAAATTGCGGATAATTAACGAGTATGGACTTGAAATCTTATTCTCGTTTTTGATGGTTATTATTAACGTGGGCTTCGAGGGGATATTAAATTTCATCCCAATTAATCGACCATAAAGTTTGTAGACGTTATATCACGAAAGAAGAAAATTAAGATACAAGATTGTGCTAATTGTACTCTTCACTCACATTTGTTCAAAATTATATGCAATGCTTTTTTCTTAATTTAAATTCACAATTGTCATAAATTTAATATAACGAATATATTTGTATTTACGCTGATTTCGTTCATATGTATATATACTTATAATTTTACCAAGTAAAGTGTCATCAAATACCAGTTTAGCTGATTATGCTAATATTTCAGACTCCGTGCTCGTTTAAAACTCTTTCCAAAACCTCGATTCGAAAAAAGAAAAGAAAAAAAAATGATCAATGCATCGTTGAAACGTAATATTTACGTTTCGAATCTCGTTATCCCGATCGGCCGAACGATGGAATAATTGAAAGATTCGATTCAATCAGTAATACCATTCATCGTCCCTGTTATAATAGATTGGAAAGGTATGAAGGTTAGGAAAGTGGGTTCCGCATGAGCTATCAGCAATAAACCGTATTCACCAGGACGGACCTTCTGTGCTTCTTTTGCGGAATGGATAAAATCAACTGGCCGTTTCTCGATCGTATCGTTGGAAGAAGGTGAGAAATAAATCTTGTGCAATAAAGTACTTCGAGGCAAAAGAGATAATGGGGCGTTCGTTCATTGGGGTTGGAGCGCAATTAGTGTGTCTAATCTTAGGCTTTATGCCTGTATGTTTAAAAAAAAAAAAAAAAAAAGGAAAAAAGAAAAGGGAGAAAAATCGTGACACACGATCGATTTCAAGAGGAACAATGGAGTGTGGACGATTAAGATCGACGATCGAGAGATGCATGTCGAGGAATTCTGTTAAAAGATCGAGTTATGTATTATTCTTGTGTGCAAGATCCGTAATGGGATTGCGTTTCATTGTAATAAGGTTATTGTTTGCCGGAATGATCGTGAGGATATTACTAAATGAGATAAATTCTTGATCCTTTCACGGTCCAACGTGTCAAGGATAACGATTAGAATTCGTATTTTTCGTCTCCTTTGAATCTTTAAAATTTGAAATTGTTTGAAAGTGATTGTTTGCCAGTGGAAAGGTATATAAAATATCCGAAATGAAATTCGATCTATATCTTTGTTACGAGTAACTTATTCTTTAAATATTTTATTATTTTTTTATTTTATCACCTGCATTCTGCACAGGACGGATTTCAATATCAAATAAGGCCTCAAAAAAGATCTTGGATAAATGATAATGATTTCATAAATAAGCGTATGCTTTTATTAACGTCTCCAGGTGTTAATTACACGATGATTCTTGGCTCTTGGATTAAACTGGCTGGACTCGTTTCGAATTAAATTTGTTAATCGATATCGTATATTCTATAATATGCGTCATGAATACATGAGGTTTATATATGGAGTTATATATAGTTTCTTTGACCATCTGCACGATCGATGTAATATTTATCGAAAATTCATGGAAAATAAACGACGAAAGTAAATTAATAAAATGATGAAAAGAGAAAAGGTCTGTAGTATATTATTAAAAATTGAATAAGTAAAAAAATAATAATAATAATAATAATAATAATAATAATGCAAATGCATCTTTTTCCATTCTTAATTAACATATCATTTTATTTTAATTTTTTTTTTTTTTTCAATATCGGAAATTATAATACGAAGCGTCAAAAGTCAAATAAAATTAACATAATAGTTAATTAAATTGCAATTGATTATGCAAATGAAAGGTTAAATATAAGTTTAAAAAAAAAAGGAAGCAAAATATATAAATTAAGGGTGAAATATTTAAAAAAAAAAAAATCTCTGAAGTTTAATTTTTAATCAGATTATAAAAACAAGTAAAAGATTTCTCGACGCATAATTAACTTCTTCATAGGATAAGCATTGAAAATGACATCTTTTTATTAACGTAACTTTTACATCTTATTATTAAGCCATTAAATAATTATATTTTTAAAACGAAATTTAAATGTCATATGTGATAATGAATAATATTCTGGAAAAGATAATTATTACGGCAATAATGAATCCATTGTATTGTAATAATCATATTTCTTTCTAACGATGAAGGTTAGACTTTCTTTGAATAAACGAGCAAGTTCATTTTTTAAAAGAAATGACCTCGCAGAATATCACAGAGAGATTTCCTTGACTTACACCATAGGTCGATCATGTAGCTATTATTCTTTGTCTAAGGTGGATTGGTAGCTCAAGGCCATTTCACTGTCTGCGAACATGACACGAGTGACTCTTTCTTTTGTAAACTGGTTACACACTCCAATTGTATCTAGATACGTGCACCTTTTTTTATCTCTTTAATTCGTGATAGGTAACTTAAAACGAGGTCGAGAAATTCGACATTGAAATAATGACGAACTTAATAAAAAAAAAAAAGTGATACAAATTCAATTTTAATTACTTATCTTGATATTGAATGAAGAATTATACTTGGTAAAAAAATTCCACGAAAATTCAATCCACGAGGAATGCAATACCGACCTGATAATTATTTAAAAAAAAAAAAAAAAAAAAAAAAAAAACTTCTTAATCCCCTCGCAGAAGTTGGAATAATTTTTCAAATGGATCCGACAATCATCCTACCTCGTAAGCACATCCGGATCGATCTCGAAATCGAGATCACGTAATTCAGGATGCCGAAACCGGCTAATTTGGCCGAATGGGCCCACCTGTGGGCCCAAAAATGGACACCACGGTGTCGTTTCGACGGAAATGAAATCGACAGAGACCGGATACGATGATTATCTCCTCGAATCGCATTCGAGAACATTATAATTGGCGAGTTCGACGATTTCGATGGATACACTGACCCCGTTTACTCGAGGGAATCCGCTCCTCCTTTTTTCGACACTTTGCGCGTGCCTTTGGGCCTTCGTTTCACCTCGATCCCGTTTCGCGAGAGCGTGAAAAGATATATTTGCTCGTTCAGTCGAAAGGGATTATTCATCTTTTGAAAGACGATATAGGTCGAAGATTTTTGTAATATTTTATTAATTTTAATAATGTCAAAAGTTTTGGAGCATTGACTTCCTCGAAGATACTTGGATTCTGGATTTTTTAAAATTATTCGTTGAAGATAATAATTTTGGAGTAAAATCGTTCTTTCGAAAAGGTGAAATATTCTTTTTGAAACGAGTAAATAAAATTGTTCTTCGAAAGTAACAGTTTAAGTATAATTTGTTATTAAGAAATTATTAAAAAAGGAATATTGTTCGAAGAAACGTCTAATTTAGTACCAGAGATGGCTACTTGGGGCGCTGTAGTCCTAGTTTGAATCATTATTTCGAATCGAAGTTTTAATCAATTAAAGTTCTATGGTTAGAATAGAATTCATAATAAGATATTAATACATATTGCCATGGATGATTAAATATTATTATACAGTACACAATCACACTTCAATGATTTAGAAGAAAAAGAATGCCTCGAATGCAACGATGATATTACGAAGGGTGGTTAAATTGCTGGGGGCTCGAGGCGAGTAAAAAAAATACGATAGAAACGATCTTTCACGAACGAGCATTGCGGCAATAGCAAACTTGAAGATTGGTCTGCTGGTAACTCGGTAACTCAGCTAAATGTCAAGGATAGTTTGAATTATTCTTTTACTTTTTGCGTCGCAGCGCTGCGAGCGACTAAACTTTTATACACTATGAACCCCTGCTAGTATCGATGAGTAATATTCATTGATATTTCCACGCTGTGTTCGTAAACAATCGCACGATTACTCGTTTCAAGTTGAATGCACAAGAGTTTTAAGAGTTGTTCCCGTCATATTAGAATTGTGTCCATCAATGAGTTTGCCTTGATAAATTGAGCCTCCAAGTTTCTTAATTGCGTTCGACGATTTATCTTTCAAAGTTTTCTGATTTACCGCTCGACTTTTTTTACTGAAAGTGCATTCTACAATTATTATATTCATCTTTCTTTCATATATATCGAAGAAGAATCGATTCTAAATATCGAAACAAATAGAAAAGTTGATGTACAAAAATGTCGAGTGAGGCTTACTTATTAAGTTATATAGAAGGAATTTGAGCGAGATAGAAATAGAGATGGCGCTGTGACGGAAATAGCTGTCTCACTTTATCTCCATCTCTCTTCATCTAACGCAAACTTGAATTATAAGTTGTAACTTAATAAATAAACATCAATCGACATTTTTATATAACAACTTTCACGTTTATTTTAACTTTTATTTATTCTCTTAGAATCGACTTTTATAATAAAGATATAATCATTTGCATTAGATTAATTCATTAATCAGAATCATATCAATTAATCGGTTGAAATCTTAAATCCCCATTTTCACGCCACGATTCTTCATTTCTCCAAATCGTCTCGTTCTCGAAAAACCGCAACTCCCCTATCATTTCCTTAAATCATCCCCCTTCGATAATCGTAAAAACCCCAAACTCGAGACATAACCTCAAATTTCGTTGCATTTATGATTTCGAGGCAATCCAAGGTGCCATAAATCGATCAACGAACCGACAATTAGGCGGCACCAATGTCAGTGAACGAACGAACAAACATCCTCAACGTGATCTTCCACCCTTTTATCTCTCTTCCTTCCTCTCTTTCTCTTTCTCTCGTCGTCCCTGAAGCGATGAAAGGGCGCGCGCGCGACCAACACCTTCGACTCCACTCGTTTTTCTATCGGCGTGATTTTGCGCAACTTGATCCAGTTTCGTCGATAGAAAATCATCGTGGACCCTAATGTTTCAACAACAACGACCATTTCGTGTGATCGGCCCGAGGCCGATGATCAAATCGCGAACCTAACCTCTTGCAACGATGAAGAAAGGAGAAAAAGAAGAAGAAGAAGAAGAAGAAGAAGAAGAAGAAGAAAAAAGAAACTGAGGCTTGCACCAGCGCAGAGAAACAAACTACGACGAAATCGAGTAACCAGAAACGATAAGTATCGTTCGTTCCGTGAATTCGTGGTCTTTTTGCGGGACCAGCGACACCTGTTTTCGCTTTTCTTGCTCTTCGACTGGCGGACTGGACTTCCTGTTTTTTCGTTAAGTTGGCTTAAGTGTATATAATTTTATAATTTCTTTTTTATTCACTCTTGTGAAACGGTTTGTCAATCGCGGATTTGGTAGTCAATCGGAGGTAATTAATGAAATGAAGATAATTAGAGTTGAATATTAAATAATGATTTTTTTAATCGAGAAGTAATATAAGGTAATGTAAATGGATTTTCACAGTGATTTAAATTTCAAAATGTGCAATAACAATTTCCAAATTATTTTATCGATTTTTAATGAAAGAACAAATTACAAAGTGAAGATATCAAATCTTATTTACAAATCTAATTCACTTAACTAGTCTTCATCCTTAAATTAGTCCCGATTTAAATCTCTAATATCCAACAATCACGAATATATTTTTGTCATACATCATTTTTGTATTCCACACGGTAATACTTATATCTCGAAACAAATTTATCCCATCCAGGATGATAAATATCCAATGAAATGCCCCACGATGCATACAAATTATCATCTCCCCACGCTCAAATTTTCCAATTCTCCATACCGAACCAACAAAACCAACTCCACAACTGCCTGTTATACTTTTCGTTTTTGGTTATTAGCGCGTTTTCAATCACCGCCATTGCCTCACCTTGCGCGGCGATGGAATTTTAATTACATTGTAGTAAAGAGCAAGATTGATGCCACTGCGTATATTAGATGAGATATAAAAATACGTTGTGTAATAAATGCACAGTGATAATAAGCATGCGAAAGACAGTGAGAGTTTGATCGTGCAATATGATGATGATTACGCCGACATTCCTCAGCCACAAATTAATGGAGACATTTTGACGCGTTCCTCGATAATGGATTATCGATAACGGAAATGATCCAGCTTATTTGAATTTGTAACAATAACTATAAATAGAATTCGATTCAATTGAAATATTGTTATAATTAAATTGTTATAAAATAAATTGTTCGATTGTATTCTGTAGGTTTTTTGATCGCTGCATTTGTGGAAAAGAAATTTGTATTTTTATTGCACGTGTTTCGTAACATTTCATTTGTAATTTTTTTGTTTAAATCAATCGTAATTATTGAGTTTTATTTTCTAACATTGTGTTTCCATTATGATTTTATATAATCAATGAAAAAAAAATATTTATATTTTAACAAGATATTATTCGTTCGTAAATTATATTTTTTTCAAATCATGGAAATTTCTTTCTGTTTTACCTTTATGATATTGATTGCACATGTAAATTATTTTGTTTGATTTTTGTTTTTTTTTTTTTTCAATTACGTTACACAACAATTATGTAACATTTCATTAGTTAGTATATAATGAGTTGAGGATTTTAATTATAATTTCACATTTCCAAGATGAGTAAAAAATTTGAGTGATGGACAAGGATCCTTGAATTATTCTCTGGCATTTCGCTGGACGAGGTTTTTATATCTGATGCAATCTCGCAAAACTTTTAATAATAAAGTGTTCAGGAAGTCGAAGAATGCTATGAAGAATCTTATAATACACGTTCTATTAGAGTTTTCTATTTATCGATTACGTTATATGGTGAACATTTATGAAAACAATCGTAAAATTATTTCACTGGAATAATGACATAATAATATTCATAAAATTAATATTAATTATTTCACACGTTCGAAGGATATGATTAGCAATAAATCGACTATATTTTAATCTATCATTATTTAATAATGATTACATATTTTTAAAAGAAATCTTCTCATACTATTTTCCATACTGACTATCATATATAAATTTCATTTCAATATCATAATTATAATTTTCTTTTATTTTCTATCGTTAACTAAAAGTATTAAATAATCCTTCGATGCTTCGAAGTTAAAGATTCTCCAAAATCCTCGCCTCGACATTCACCTTTCGTCTAACTTATCATTACCAAGGAAACCGTAGCACATTAATCAAAATGATACATCGTGTTTCGTACGGGCAAAAAATGAAAAAAAAGTGTTGCCAATTCCGACAGGATTAATCGTTACAAATATTCGTGAGGATTAATGATAGTAACGATTCATTTTTAATGGTAATTTTTATCAGGAAAGAAAGCAGACAGAGAAAGTAAATCGATATTCGGTTACCGATTTATTTCAGAATCAACCAATTGTTGTGCTAATTCTATGAAGTAAGTAAGCTTACCCGCGTGCGTGACCATAGATAAAGATCTACTTTCGCCATCTGTGGTAACGGGATAAAATTGGCCGTGGTAATTTTGAACGAAAGTGAATCGATGAAACGGAGAGTTTTCGATTTTCTTCCCCACATTTCCAAACAATCCCATAATTTAAATCTTCTTTCAAACCCTTTAAAATTTATTACAACTCTCATCAAACAACCTACAAATTTTCGTCTCACATTTACTTAACAATAAAAATCACATATTCGAATGGCCCAATTAAATTTTCCATATAAAAGTATCGCAATTCGATTTGAAAAATAATAAAACAAACACCTATAATTAGAGACCCGAATTTTCGACGATCCATATACAATTTCTAAATTAGAAATCGCTTCAATTTTCCACACGCGTGATTAATTATAAATACTCATAATTCGAAGGTAATCCATAATTTGAGGGCTCGGTTTTTCCATCGCATCTGATGTGTGCGATTCCAGGCCTCGGTTTCGCAACGTGGATCGACCGTCCTCGGACATCCGGGTGGCGAACGGGTCTCGATCAATTGTTATACACTGTGGCTGGCATTTAGCCGCGCGCGACTCGCGTCTGCACTGTTGCCGCATTAATTTGGTACGGTGCGTTGCGGTAGGATAGCTCACGGAAAAGAAGTTGCGCAACCCTATGCTGTTTATGCGCTCGAGCGCTGCGCCTGTACAGGCTGATCTTACAGCTTTAACTAGGTTGCGAATATCTGTTTCCAAGTTTGGATTTATCTTTCATTTTTTTTTTTTTTTTTGAAATGACAAACGAAAAAGACGAATACAATAAATTCAAAGTGGAATAAGAAACTTTGAAAATACGAATCCGCGCGAATAAGTTCTGAAGGAATGAAAAGTGAGGTTATTTTAATAGAGAAAGATATTTTAATATTGTTTTAATATTTGCACGAAAGAAATTTTGCATTCACGATTTAATTCCGCGAGGAAATTTTTTTACAGGAAAAAATCGTTCTATCGTTCGTCGATTCGTAGAAAAATGTTTTCTTATTAAAATCAACGTACGTATTTATTTTATGGATCAGTAATCATGTTAAAATAATTGTCTATAAAATAATTACGTGAATATATAATATTCGTATGTTACATCATTCAATTACTTTAAATCAACTAGGAGTATTATAATAATACTCATTTATAAAGCGCAGATTGAGGTTATGTTTTCACTTTCATAAATCGTAGGCGGTGAACGATCGTGGTAGAATCGCGACAGCAATCGCAATAAGAAAGATGTGCCTCCTTCAAAAAGATACGTAACTTGAATCTTCAAAAAAAAAAAAAGTTATCACTTCTTCGTTTAAATCACTCTATAGAAATTAAACCACTTAAACTAGCCCAGCCTCTCCTTATGTACACACAGTGTCCATGCAACAAAGCCTCTGATCCCCACATTCTTCCCCTCTCTGCCACTCTGTCTATCTCTCGATCTCTCCATCCTCGTTCTATCTCTACCCAGCCGGTTCGGTTTCTCCTTCTCCCTCTCGATCCCTCTGTCTCCGGTATTATACGTGGCGGCTGATCGGTGTACCAACGGCTAGCTGGATTTATACACGGCCACGGTGCGTTCCCACGCCTGGTACACGCGAGAGAGACCTGGCTCTTCGGCCTAATGCCCGTATGGTACCGATCCTAAGAAAACTGGTGGAAAATCTGGGACACGGCGTCGCGGTATGCGCCATTGTCCCGCGATTCTATAGGTTTCGATATCTTGGTTAGGTTAAGCCGGTTCCATTGGTCGCCCTCTGGCGTTTTTTGCAACCTTGCTCGGCGATCGAGCTCTACTCGGTGACTACTCGGTTTTGTTTCCCTCTCCGTTTGCATTTACGGATGTTTATGCAAATTTCTTAGAATCTTGTTTCTACAATGCTTCGTAGAATACTCGGTATTTCTCTCAATTTCTTTTTTCTTTTTCGTTTTTTGTGATCCATTATATTTGCTTGCAACTACGACACAAATTTTTATAACATTTGGAAATGTCTGAGGAAGATTGCAGTCGTATTTCGAATATGTTTCGAGTGGTTCAAGACAGTTAAGATTAAGGCATTTATAATTCTGTTAAAAAATTTTTATTTGATAGTCTACTATACATAAAAAGAAAGTGAAATCTCTCTTCTTGATTTTTTTTTCTTGTATCACTTTACAATTGTTACTTTATTTCCTTTTCTGTCCCCATCTCATCTTATCGAATCTTTCCTCCTCTCTCTTCCTTCTGTCTCTTTCGTTTAAGAGGAATAAAATTTTAGAACAGCTACTTACCAAGAATCCAATATTTTTTTCAGGTCGAACCCCGAACTCAAGGATGCCGTGGGTGAGGAGACAAATTATCCACCATCACTGAAACCCACCCCTTGACCGCCTTAAAACGAATACTGCCAGCCGCGTAAGATCATCGATATCGAAACGAAGCGTTGCAATCGATCACCAGGACGAAGCACCAAACCTACCCCATGGATCTAACCGAGGCATTCGCCCCGGGAGGGGGTGGAGAGGAGCTGCCAAAGACCGATTTCTTCGACTTCGTCGTCTCTCCACCTCCCCACTGCGCCTCCGCAGATGGCGTGTCGGACGAAGAAAGCTTCCTCCATCGCACCACCTGCCGAAGCATCGGCTACCTTCAACAAGGTCACGAGGAACACGAGACCAGCCGGGAACTCCATGGCTCCCCATTCATCAAAGAAACCAACAACAACACACTGACAGCTTTACCACCTGTCTCGACTATCACCGGCTCCCTCAGCCACCATCATCACCACCACCACGTGAGGACGCATCACAGCGCTTGCAACGTTCAACAGAGCAACGAGCAGACACCGATGGACCAATCCGACTGCGACTATTGGGGCACGGACGAGAGCAAAGAGCAAACCTGTAACATACTCCTGGAAGATCTGAACAAATACTGTTGGTCGGCTCACGCGAACGCGCAGAGCCACGGAAACGACAACGTGAACGTTCACCAGGGTTCGAACGAGCATCACCAAGGGGTGGGTCGAGGATGCTCGGCCAACGACAGACAGAACACCGACGGCGCGATATACACTCTCACCGTGTTGAACAACGAGGCCAACTCGATGGATGCCTTGGACTGTTGCAAGAGTCCTGCGCCCACGTCCAGCGACTCCTGGTCGCTCAGACCTAACCTAGATCTGGACGCTATACTGAGCATGGAACCAGCTTCCACCGAGCAGGAACACGACCAATCGAATACCGTGACAGAGGTTTCGCGGACGGTGAACGACAGGTTTCACCCGGACCGTTTCTCCGTTGCATCGTCGCAGTACGCCACCGACGACAGCGGCTTCGTCGAGAGCAAGGAGCTCTGCGGCCGAGGGGCGTCCAGCGGCGGCAATTGTGCCGGGGGTGACAACAACAACGATTGGAAGCTTTCCGACCAAAATCTACAGGAGGCTGCAGCCGCTGCCGCGGCAGCTGTCGCGGTCGGCGCCGGCGACTCTGCCGAGAGCCTTCTCAGGAGCGCTCTCCAAGGCAAACTGTACACCGGCCCGACCCAAGTGGTGTCATCCTCGTCACCGACCACTCAAGGCTCCGCTATATCGATGCCCGTCACGAGCAACGCCGGCTTGCAGATAGTCTCTGACCAACAGCAGCAGCAGCAGCAGCAGCAACAGCAGCAACAGCAACAGCAGCAGCAACCTCAGACGCAACAAGACGAATCCATGCATACATGTACCGATGAGGATTTGTTACTCTCCCAACTGGACCAAACGACCTATCGTCCTGGAGATTACGAGAAGCTAAAGAGCATAGCCAACGAGGTAGTGGAGTCTTACTGCAGCCTGGAACCGGTTTGCAACGTGTCTGCAACGACCACGGTTATGTACACGTTGGACCCGACCAGTGGTAGCCTCGGCACGATCACGCTGCCCGCGGATCTGGGTCAAGTGAGCACGGTTACGGTGGTGACAGCGGCTCAGCAGGAGGTTCTCCAGCAACAGGCCGCCCCTCGAACGGAGGTTGAGCAGCAACAGTCCACCAACCAGCTTCAAATAACTCCCTCGAGAGTCGTCACGACGAAAGCCCCGAAAAAGTACTGTCGACGCACCAACAGGAATAGCAACAACGCGAACGCGGCCAGCAATGGAAGCAGCGGTTCTGAAACAGGTGGGAATACGAGTGGGCAGCAACAGGGTGGCTCGGGCGGCTCGCCGGGCAGCGTTCAACGGAAGGAGCGCTCGTTGCATTATTGCAGTATCTGTAGCAAAGGTTTCAAGGACAAGTACAGCGTGAACGTTCACATCAGAACGCACACAGGCGAGAAACCGTTCGCCTGCTCCCTGTGCGGCAAGAGTTTCCGGCAGAAGGCCCATTTGGCGAAGCACTACCAGACCCACGTGACGCAGAAGCCCAGTGTTCAGCAACAAGCGAGCGGCAGTGGCGCCAGTAACAACGGGAACAGCGGAAATCCAAGCCCATCTGGCGAGACGAGCGGCACGACAACGGGCACCGTGACGAACAGGAGTCAGTCGCACCAGGTGTCGGTCGATCCCGCGGGGAACGCCTGTAATCCACCTAGTTAGTCGCGTTGGATGGGCCAAACAATCTACTTCCGGTTCCCAACGTCCAATTGGATTGCAGTTAATCCTTGCTACTCCATTTATTCTAATTCCCGGTGGCACGGTGCGGAAAGTGGATCGGCGATTTTGCACGTGATGGTGATGGTCAACGAAAGGATACACCGTGCGAGTCTTCCTTTTTTTTTTCTTTTTTTTTTTTCCCCACTCTCTCCTTTATCACTCTCTATATATATCTATTTCTGTTCTCTGTTCTCGCTTATATCTCTCCGTTTTTCTTCTTCTTCTTCTTCTTCTTCTTCTGTTCTAATAATTTCCGTCCATCGATCAGAATCTTCGTTCGGTTCGAGAATTCGGGATGATTTGACGACGACTGAAGAAGGATCCCGGCAAAGAGCTAACCATGACTAACGTCGAGCATCATGAGATCGATTAAAGTATCGATTAGTATTAATTTTTTTTTTTTTTTTTGGAAATTATCTCGCGATCTCATCTTAGAAGGATAATATCAGGACCGTTCTTTCGCCGGTCTGGATATTTATTTCAGTTGCATCTCGGATAGCACAGAGACGTTTTATGGGCGTTTGGAAAGATGTCTGGAAAAATTTATAAAGATAGAAATTAGAGTTTAATAATTAAAAATCAAAAAACGTTTATCCGTGAAAAATTATTATCAATAACATTTTCTATCTAAAATATTTATACGTAATTTCTCAAGTTTTAGAATTGTTCATATCTATCTCATTATAGTTCGAATCGTGGAATTCTAAACGGTGCAATTCGAGCGAGAACTTTGAACTCCATACGTTTCTTGTAGAAGAAAATAATGCAGTGACATATTTATCATTTTTTCTCTCTTATAACACAATAAAAATAATTATATCGTGAAACATTGTCGAAGTAAAAACAGGTAAAAATTTGTAAAATTTTAAGACGTTCGAGGTTTAAAACGAGCGTGGAATAGACATCTTTTAGACGTCGTGTGCTGTCTGGGACGAGTTGCACGCAGCGGTGCTCACGAGTTATGCGAGAAAGCGCGAGCTGGTAACCGCTGGTAGCCGCAGAGATCCCACGAAGAATTTAACGAGCCACACTGTAGAACATTCCTTCGGACGCTTTCTTTTCTGGGCGTTCCCGATCGTACCCTTGTCTTGCGCGTAAGAGCGATTTATCAATCGCGGAAAACCGTCCGTAGAATCGCGATCGGATCGCGGTTTATCGTGAATTTATCCATGGGAGTGCAAGGAGGAGGTTCTCGGATGACCTTTGTTGCATGGCTGTTGTTCCTATCGCCAGTCCAAGTTTCCGTAATATTATTCTATGATTGTGATGCCAATATTAATTCCGACCCGTGTTTATGCCGCGGTCGGAAACTTGAATTGGCGATGCTCGTGAGAAAAGTGAATTAAATCGATATTAAATCGTTACGATCGATCGATAAGTTCCGTCGATAAGTTCACGATGATATTATAGGTTAAGGAGGCGAGCAGAGATCGCCATTTATTTTTTTATTCTCGTGATTAATTATTTCTCGTTCGATGTCAATTGGCCGAGGCCGTTCGAAGGAAAGTGATAAAAGTAGTAGTAAAATGATTAAAAAAAAAAAGAAGAAAAAGAAATAAATAACAAATGAAAGTGAAAAAATGGAAGAAGGGGGGATAAGAAAGTAGCGAACTGCCTTCAAACTGGTCAATTGATTTCGGACGAGGTATATATATCGAATCGTCGATCGACAGTGGGTGCACGATACGATTCAGGTCGCGATACGAGACTTGGTGAAATTGTTGTTCCTAAGACGACTTATTGCTGTTTCAAAACGAGGGACCACGTCGACGATGATAGCGCACAATTGATCGATATTTAATACCGCTACGAGATATTAACGTTGATGATATTTTTACAAAGAAGATTCTTCCTCATCTTCTTGCTCTTTCCATTTCTTCTTTTTCTTCTTCTTCTTCTTCTTCTTCTTCTTCTTCTTCTTCCTCTTCTCTTCTTATCTTTGTTATATTTTTTTCTCTCTCTCTCTCTTTTTTTCTTTGCATACATACGTATACATACACATACACACACACGCACACACACACGCACACACACACACACACACACGTTAGACTAGAGGAGGTAACGTAGAATCGGTAAGTAATCAGAGAGAGAGATATATAATGTTTAGAAATAATTAGTAGCACGAGCTGTGATTTAGATACATACTCAACGCGCGAGGGCCACGATCGACCCTGGTTCACAGGCGATCGCGTGTCACGCCGTCTGTTATTCGTAAGAGAGTGAAAGCGAGACCGTTGAAACGCACGATTTTGCGAAGAATTTAACCTTCGATACACAGTGTTAGAGCCGGATCGTTATGCACGAACCTCCTTCGGATCCTATGGAAATTTCCCTTTCAGCCAGATTCCGTCGAGTCTCTGGCTCCCTCTGTCGCCTGTTCCTTTTTTTCTCTCCACCATACTCTGCCAATTTTTGGCGGGTCGTTCGAATACTGCCTGTGAGATTCCACGATGTAAAGAACCGCGCCGTTTTTTTCTTTTTCTTTCTACTTTTTCTATTTTATCCTTTATTTCATCCACATTTTGGAAAACATACGAAGTTTTCAATCAATGGATCAAATTTGCTCAACGTTAATGGGTTTCTCGTTTCGATTTACGAAAGAATTGGATGATTTGTCGATTCTTTGCTCATCTCGATCGCTCAGAGATATATATAATGATTGAAAGGAAAGACAAAAAAAAAAAAAAAAAAAGAAAAAAGGAAACGAGGTTGTCGAAAAAGGATTTTTTTCAAGCTAGAAACTGCCTTTGACCTTTGAACGATCGTTTCCCACGACTGGATTTCCCTGCTCGTATCGTTTTAAACAATGAAGAATTAACGATCGGTTAATCGGCGCGGTTCCCTCAGTGTTCAAAGTCGCGATGCTCATTGTCCTTTCGTGTTCACAGCCGTGAATCCTGTTCTCTACCAGTACAAGTAATAAGTTCTTGTCCAATTTATACGTGAAGACGTTATATAGGAATAAAAACTTTTACATCAAAAAATATCTCCTTAAATAGATTATATTTTATTTATCCGCGGTCTAAATTATATTGCAAACTTTTTTTAAACAAGCCCTCGAACAAAATCTGGATTTTTAATAATAAACTATACATATTGTTACTATACAGAATGTTAATATGGAATATATTTGGAAGATTTATAAAAGATTTGTAAATGTATACAAAATATATGAAAATGTTAATTCAGGCTTATTCAGTGCGAGCGATTTAAGTTTCGCGTTAGTTGAAGCGAGACAGAGATAGAGATGGCGCTGCGGTGGAGGCGCAATTGTCTCGCTCTATCTCCCTCTCGCTTCATCATCGAAAACTTCAACTTGCTAATAATTTAATAAACAAAAGCCTCGATAAACATTTTGATTTTTGTACTTTTTTATGTTTGATGCACAATATCCACTCTCCAAAGTGGAAATATACGAATATATCAGCATCCCTTGTGCATCAGGATAAACAAAATTAATTGTTCTGTTACCTAATACTCCCGAAGATCTGTTTAAAATACGACGTTACGTTGCTCATCGCTCGATTAATTGTACAAAATTATGTACGAACGCGTTTTTCTTTTTTTCCTTTTTTTTTTTTTTTCATTCATTCAACAAAATCTTGACACGCCCCCTTTATTATATCGTTCAATCAACAATTAACCATCGCAGTTGCCGCGATTTAATTTCGAGCATAAACGAGGCAATAAAAGCGAGCAAATCAGACAAGAACTTACCACTCATCCTGGTCATCCTATCTCCCTCTATCCATCGTTTGAATATTCCCGCTTTTCTTCCTACTCCCCTCCTCCGCTCACGCCATTGTGACGAGAGATCTATGCCAGAAACGAGGCTGTCTTCGTTCGTACATATCGAGTTTTATCTCCGCTCGTAAACTTCGATTTCCAATTAACGATGTGCCGCTCACGATCCAAGGACGAGAGCCACGGTGTGAATTTCTTCTTCGCAATTCATGGGATGGGAACAGATAGATAGATAGACGTCGCGATTGGTATTACAGAAATCGACGTGGAATTCATTTCTTTTTTCCTTCTCTTATTTCTTTTTTTTTTTTTTTCATTTTTTTCTCGTTTTTTTCAGAACGGGATCTAATTCAGTTTCTTTCGCTGTTTCTTCGCGAGGAACACCTGTGAGCGGATTGTTGCTGGGAATGATCGATGAGGATCGAAAATAAAATGGAAAATCGGTGTTGGAGATTTGACCCTTTCGTTCATGGCAATGTCGATTGGAGACGTATTTGTCTGATTACAATTTTGGTGAGATCGATTTTAAAGTACAGGGAATCGTAATTTTATCTCGTTTATTTAGATTTCTTTTTTTTCAACAAATAATAGAGGTATTTAATATTGGAACATTGCGGTTACGTAATACTCTCGTGACTGTTTGGTAACTGTTTTTCGTTCGATGAAATTTTTACGGCCTAATTACGGCCGAGACACGGACTCCTAGAAACCATGTATCTGATCGGTCGGAGATAAACAACATCGTGCATGCTAAATCTGGGATTGCGATTCTTTTCGATTCATGAGTTTCATTTGTAATGGGGAAAGATCGATTGCTCGAACGTGAGATTGATATTAAAAGAAAGATAATACAAGTATTTCGGAGGATGGGGAGAATATACGTATAAATATTTATTAGGTATATAATTTATTCTTGGACAGTTTTATGTTATGTATATGAGGATAAGAGAAGTATATCAAACTTTGAAAAAAAAAAATTGAATCAACGATGACCCAATCACCTTCGTTTTCAAAAAATCGATTTCCTAAAACGAATATCTCACGAAAGTAAAAACTCGTCAAGAATGGGTAGGAAGATCGGGCAAAGCGTAACAGCCGCGGGAAAAAAGGATAGCATCGGCGAAACGAGCGTTGCATCGCGGAGGTCAGAGAGTTTTAGAGAGAATCCACGGTTGTTACGAGTACCGTCCAGGTAATTACACGTTCGCGATATTGCGTTACGTGCATGCATTACGCACATACTACGCGAGAAAAACGATATGTCCTGCGGCGGACGATAAATTCCGCTCCACGCCGTGTGATTTTATCGTTTCTCATCACTCGATGGAGCAACGATAATTCAACAGATTTTAGGGATATTTATGTAATCGAGTTTTTATTGGGTAATTGATAATGGTAAAAGAATCACGGCCATCTTTTTCACGATACCATTTCTAATTTATGTAAGAAGTATTATTTATTTAATTTTCTAAAAACAATTGATTATTGAAAAATTAATTGAAATATATTTTTTAATGTTATCGGTTTGGTTCGAAAGATTTCGAACGTGAAAAAATTCAGTAGGTATTCAGGAGACGTTAAAATATTCGTGGAATCTTCTGAGGCTCGATTATTAGGTTATAGTTATGAGCAATTTAAATTTCTGTTGGATGAACAGAGATGGGAATAGAGATGGCGCTGCGATGAAGGTAGAGCTGTCTCGCTCCATCTCCAGTCTCAAAATTGTCGTAAACTACCTTACATATGCTCACGGAATTAAAGTAATTGCAAATGTTTCGAAAATTGACGCTACACGAAACTATTCTCGTTTTACAATTATTCCAGTTTCGTTTCCTTTTTCGCAATCAGGTTAATAAGATACTTTCATAACGTTACACGAAACTGAACCGTAAAAGATTTCTTACAATTCGAAAAATTTTCATCAAACTTTTTATCTATAGTTGTAACAAGAATCTATCTATGAACGAATTTTCAACATCCTCGTTTCCTGGATAAATCTAAAAAAAATCTCTTTGGTAAGATCTGAAAATTCGTTTGAAGGGATTATTTTGGACAGATTTGTATTGATACGATTTCGCGAAGATTGTTGCGAAATCTAGTTAATTTTCACAAAATTTACCTATCATTTTTACAATTTAACATCACGCTCAACGATTACTCCGAGTTTTACGAACTCTTACGAAGGTAGAGAAAAACGGTGATTTTTAGAAAATTTTACCACGCAGTTTACGATTGTTTCTGTTACGCAAACGATATTGTAGCAGGAATTTCATGAAGTTTTATGAATTGGAGCGAGACTTTCGAGGAATTTCTCGTCGTATTTTAAAATTTTATTGAATTTTTTGATTGGATAATTTTACGAACATTCGTGAAATTATCAAGAAAATTTAATTTTTATCTTGGTTTCCTCTATGATCATTCTCAAAGTTTTTATAATCTTTTTATAATCTAAAATATTATACAGAATTAATCGTTTCATTATTATATTTATACCTCTGAATATCGAATGATAATTCTGTATAATTAAAATATTCTCTTAGAGATTGTTCATATTTTAAATTATTTTCGTTAATATTTATTGATTGAAAATCATAAATAATGATAAAAAATTTTGATCAAAATATCAATTCATACTTTCGTTCAACAAATCCTCGAGTAAATATTCAAACTCTATATACTTTAATAATATATAATTGTTCAAAGAAAAAGTTGTTACTTTTTCTTTGTTCTTCGCACTTTCAAACAAATGATTTCTCATTGCAAAAACACATCTTCATTATACATTTCCCAATATCAAATTCGTACCATCTTTTCTTTTGTGATCATCAGGTAAATAGTATTCATAGTTTGTCTATCAATTTCTATAAAATTATTTTATTACCATTGCGATTCGTAAACATTCAAGTTTTCTCTACACTTTTTCCCTCAAACTCCAATAGCTAAATGTTGATTGAAGTTTCGAGACTGATCAAGTTTGTATTTTAATAAACATTCACTTCCGGTTACCACGTCATATATATATATATATATATGGCGAACGATCTCGAAGAAGAGTCGTATGGAAAAATTTCTTGTATTGCAAAGGACGTCGCTCTATTTGTGGTCACTCCTCTTGCGGTCGCGGAAAACTGGTAGCAGCTGTGGTTGAGCAAACAATTTGACGAACACCAACAGGACGATGTTATTCACAGCTGCTCCAGTTGTGGTTGTGAAATTGGTGCAATTCTGAAATTTTTTTTTTTCTTTTTTCGTATAGATTTATACATAACGTTAGATAAATAGCGTTGGTAAATAAAACAGTGTCAACGATTGACTGCGAAATTGCGTTTGCAAAAATGTAGATATATTTTTATATAAAATTTACAATTTCATTAAATTTCACAATTCGTCATATTTATCGTTTTCGAATACGGAAGGGAAAATGTTGACTCCATCATCCAATCTAACCACAAATTCTTCCAACTTCATCCATATCACCTTGATATCTCGCTATCACACTCGCAACAGTTACAAATCTCCCCAAACACAGTCAATCTTCGTCCAACACCTGCGTCTACCTACCCAAGATCCATTACGGCACCTATTCCAACCACTAACAGCCTTTCACGCCGGCAAATTACCCTAATCTGATCCACATTCGCAAGTGGAACATCCACTATAAACGATTCATAACCCTGCATCCGCTTCACCAATCTTCAGACATCACGAATTTTATCTCGCGTGTAATGGAACCGGTCTACTTTATCGATTATTGAAAATTTACCGACAGATATATCACTCCTGCCATCTAGCGGTACTCAGCCATCGACTATGCACTCTTCTCCGGCCCATCCAAGATCACAAAGAACTTCCACAACGGTTTCCTTTCATTTTTTCTTTTTTTTTTTCTTTTCTTTTTTTTTTTATTTATTTCTTTTCTCTCCCTCCTCACTTCCACCAGTGACTGGTAACCCGTTTCCGCAAAAAAAAGTTTCTGACCGACCAGGTATCGTTTTCTCGCAGGTGCACTCGCGATACTATCTTTGCTCGTAACTTCGTCAGGAACAGGCTATCAAGGATAATAGAACGCAGCCTCGGTGGCGTTTGAAGTATAGTTTCAGATGGATTTCCATCTATCTTCCCAGCCTGTCTCCTCCTCTGTTACGTTTTACCGGTATCATTAGTCAGTTTTATGGGATAAATTGTGACAGAGAGGAAACCGATACGAAACCGGACTCTCGCCCTTTCCTTCACAGATCGCGAACGATCCGTGAAGAGATTCGAATCGCTCGCTCGAATTTCTCATCGCGAAATATTATCAATAACGCTTTACCCATCGATCCTCCGTACAGATTCCCGATGGATAGTGTCAAGGTAATTGCTGATGGGTGAGGATAAGCATTGGACTCTCATCCTAATCTCATCCTTTCCATCACTTTCGCCGCGACTCGTTTCCGAGATAACATTTTTAAAAACGATAATTAACCGACTATCGCTAACCCGTTTATGATCGAGCGATTTTCAAGACGTTGCTTTTTTGTTTCTGCATTCGGTAAAAAACTCAATTTGTTTTGTGAAGTGTGTTTTTTACATAAAATAATAATAATGATAATTTTCATATAATTTGTTTCCAACAGTTGCCCAATTGCATTTAGGATTCTTCCTCTAAAAAGTGCTACAATTTAATAATCATTTGTCACCAAGATCGTCTCAAATCACTATAAAATCAATAAAATGTGAAACAAACATTATCATCTATGGCACTTAATTGTAAAGCCAGACTTATATACTCTCTATATTTCTTCAAGATATTTTACATTCAGTGGCTGAACATTAACTTAATACGACTAATTCGTTTCTCGTTGATCGACTAGTAAACATTCGAAGGATGATGCGATAATTCCCAGAGTCCATTCTTAATGATGCATAGCCAATTTAGCATTGGAGGCCACGTTGATGATTACTGATGGATTAAGTATAGACGTTGGATCTATTAGGTTCTAGAGATATCTTGTTTCAGTAACGACGAGAAATTTCTTTCCATCCTTTCATCGAATTTATGGAAAGAAACTAGTCTCAAATCATGAATTAGATTGATAAGAAAAGCGATTACCTTGATTGGCCGCCAGATGACTCTCGTGGTAGCGTTATCGAATCGTAATTTGGAGATTGGCTGCTAGGATGGTCAGTTATTGATTAGATGATGTGTAAAAAAGAAAAAAAAAGTTATGATATGGTCCATAACATTAGAAAGATTTATGGAGAAAGAATTAAAAATATGAGAGCCTTTGGTAACAATTAATGATAAATATGATATAATAAAGTTAATGATATTAGAAGACAGATTTACATTGAAGTTAAAGTCTCACAAATATTTAAAATCGACTTATATTTTGTTGCCAGGAAATCGATATTACATATCTTGAAGCTTAAGTAAAAATAAAATTACCCTTCTTGTAGAGAAATATTCTGAAGATGAAGCAGATAAAGTCCTATAAATACGAATGTATTTCATAGATTAAAAATTTCCATATTCAATATTTCTTTTATCCTCGTATATAAAATAACAATTCTAAATATTTCTTCTACTACAAAATAATAGATAATAGAATCTAAAGAAGATAATAAAATAATACGAAAATAACTTTTCAACGATTCAATTTTCTATAAATTCTAATTAATTGTATAATTCTCTCCTAAGTCTTCCATTCCACGCTCAATGATACAATCATACAATCAAGACGATTCTTCAGCAACATCATTCCCACTTCTAAAATCGATACTCGTTTATCCCTCAATACTCATTATATACACACAAAAAAGCATTCCCAAAACTTTTACTTACTTAGAACGTAACAAAAGAAAAAAAAAATAGTAAATTAAAAGAAACGAAACAAGGAGAAATCGTGCAACTACGAGAAAGAAACTATGTACAACATGATTTCTTGTCGAATTAAATCTCGATGTGCCGAGTGGAAGTTCCAGGAAAGCCTTCCAACGCATAAATATTCTAATTAAGCGCATAATTAGCGAATAACGAAAGGATGGATTATCGGTAAACGGTGAAACCGTATATTCATACGTTATCACGACAACAATATCTTGTCTCGATATCTCTTTATCGCGTTAATTAAGCCGGGCCAGCTGGTACAGTGACTGTCGGAAAACTTACTTACTTACTTTACAGGCCGCAATTCCGATCGACTCGATCATAGAGAGCACGCCTAATTGACTCATTCTTGACTATTACCGGTGTACACAATTTAGAAACGAATGTTATATACGATTTGAGTGGGTAGATGCCCGATAACGGTTCTGTTAAACTGCAAATTCGTGCATTTGCAAGTTTGCCGGATTAAAGTCTCGGACAGAAGGCCATTTGGAACGAGTATTATCTCGACGCTTAAAGGTTAAGTGAAAATGGCGGAAGGGGGAGGAAGTGGAAATGGTATTCTACGTGTGGTATTAATATTGTATAAGATATTTAAGTGGCTTGGAATTAGGTTAGAAGATATTTATATCGTTAATTTTTCTTCCCTCCAGTTTTGAATGAATATAAAGTGGGATATTAGAAGAATGAATGTAAAAAGAGAAGGAAATTTATGAATGATATAAAGCAGGATATTGGAAGAATAAAAAGAGAAGGAAATTTATTTGCAGGTGCAATACTCGGTCCGTGAATTTATGCATTTTTGAAGAGATTTAGATATAATCTCGTGACAATTTAAGTGATTCGTAAGAATTTTAAATTCCTGATCTTTTTCTTTAAGGGATGAAACGAGGATACAAAATCTTTCGATTAATTTCAACGTTATTTTTAAGGTACTTACATTACGTGTTTTATTATTAAAGTGAAACGGCTCTAATTATTCAGGAATGAAAACTGTCCGCACACGATCCGACTTATGACATTTCAAACAGCATAAAGAACTAGAAGGGAGCAGTCTTATGTAAAATTCATCGATAGTGTTCGATGCGCTGAAAATATTTTGAGCATACTTGATTTTGAATTGAAATATTTTTTTTTTACTCAATTGTGAAATTTACATCCTTTTTTTTCTGTTTTTTTTTCTTTTTTTTAATTTTCAAAGGTTTCAAATTCAATCACACTGTATTGTATTATGTTGTATTAATATATTTGCTATCGACTTCAAGTTTCGAATAAGCAGACATTGAATAATCTCGACAATTTTATATATGGACATAAACATAACAATCTTCAGAGAAGATTTAATAGAAGATAAATTTAATTCAACCAACTTTCACATAAATTCAATTTACAATGTCACAAAGCATACTTTCAGGTTCCTCTTTAATTTTCCACTTCTCAAATTATCCTTGACTCATCATTAAAAGTGATGTTAAAATTTCTATCTGGTTCTACCAGTATGCACAGGGTATTCAACATGTCTACATATTTTAATTAAGACACGTTCGAAAAACATACAAATATATATAAACTTATTTATCAGATTATAAGCAAATACAAATTTATATAATAAATATATTTTCGCCCCACGAAAATATTTCCAACAAATCATAATCAATTTTCTATATATTTAAAAAGAAAAATATTTTTCCATTACTCTTAATTTACTCATCACTAAAATCCCTTCAACAATTATTTCCAAATACTTGTGAGATATAACCATCCAACGAAAGACACAACTCGAACACATTTCGAATCGTTTCCAACTTGGTTGAAAAACAAGAACAAAGAGAAGAACGAAGAACAGATAGAATCAGCGGTGCTCCAATTAATAGACCGGCAGAGACCTCTGCAGAAAAAAGGGCGCCATCTAGATCTAGATTCACGAGAGGTGGAATCGATAGCCAGTAATCGGCGTGTGCCCATGAATTTCCTCTTCCTTCGCAGCTATTCTTTAAAATCGCGTTAGCTTGCACACAACGGCAAGCTCTGCACACTTCTTGGGATCCGATATGATGAGAGCCGCCATATAAGGGTTACAACCGGTGTTTAAAGTCACTAGCGGCGCGGCTTTCACCAATTTAAAGTCAGATTGCGACCCACCCGGCTTCTAATCGCCGCTCACTATACAACCAACGATCGTGTGCCCGGTAATCGATCCCTCGATTTCGCGTATATATATATAGCAACGTCTTGCTACGAAGGACGAGTGGCTGTGATTCGTTACTCTGTCATTATGTCGTTTTAATTAGGTCGGTCCTTTAATTGTATCGGGATGAGCCAATAATTATATCTGTGAGACTTTTTTTTTTTTTTTTCATCCACTTTTCGTTTCGATCCTGATGATGATCAACGTTGAAAATATCCATCTGTATAATGTAAATGTAATAAGAGTAATTGTAATAGCAAGGTTATTCGGGCGAAACAAGTAGAAAATTAATTAATTTTGCTTTAAAACACTGCCCTTAAATTTTCTATCTAGAAATCTATTTAAAGACTTTGGAAAATTGTGAAACGTCCATACGTGGTCTTCATCTTTTTAAATCTTAAATTGATTCACCCTTGGTAATATATATATATATATATATTAGGGTGATTGATAATTGATTTTGAACTTCAACTATATTCCATATAATCTGTTGAGAAGAAGATTGAAGGTAGAGGATATTCGAGAAAGGAATTTTAAATAGGAAAGTTGAGTCGTAGAGAGGAGGGATCTGTAATTATCTGGCTAATAGGAAAACATGATTTAACCAATTCATCGATCATAATGTTTTCGAGAAACATGTTAACAAGATGGATCATGAATGCTAGATATACACATATCTCCTATATCATTAGTTACCTTGATCGCTGTGACCTAATCTTTCTTCAATTTTATTTATATTGCATCGATGAAAATTTCAACATTTCTTACGAATCTTCTAATTCAATTACCACCTATAAACTATAAATGTCTATCGACATTTGCTAACAACGAAAGGGTTAATTCGTATGATAAATTCTCCAAACCACCTTCCGCATGCATTGCTATATATATATATATATATATATATACATAGACACATACACGCACACACGCACATCCACGAGAAATCTTTGTCCATCGAGAAAAAAAAAGGAAAAAAATTCAGAAACGTCGTGAAATCTCGCAACGATTTATTCAACCGCACGGTTGGCCCAAGATTTTTCAACGACATTCGCATTGTGGTCGACTAATACCGCTACAGCGCGTTAACCTTCTGAAGGTAGGACGGAGGTGTGCCACACCCCCGTCCTCTTTCGCCGTGAACCACGAGAGAGCCGCGGTAGAGATACTAACAATGGCCTCTGTAGATGGGAGATTGCACGGAAAGGTGCAACGTTCACGTGCAAAGGTCGCCACGGTTGAATCGGGTAAACGAGGATAATGTCGTGGCCCCCGACTATCATAGGTGAATTTTATTGCCGCGAAAAAGAAGGCTTGCCGCATCCTAGACGCATCTAACATGCGATATCTCTGTGCATCGTGAGGAAGGAAGGCCTGTTGTGCATGGAGGAAAGAAAGAAAGTCTCTCGCTGTTCGAATATTACGAATTATTCGTAAACGTTGTGTGCAATTATGAGATTGTATTTTTTAGATGGCGCGGACTGTTTCCTACATTTTTGCTAGAGAAATTAAATTTTTGTTCGACGATGCATGGGCAAACGCACGTGTACGGTTTGTTAAATAAGTTGCATGAATTTCTTTGTTGTGTAACGTTGTGTAATATTTGTGTAAGTTGTTTTCGGAAGTTTGGTAGTCACTTTCGTTAAATTCCCTTCGGATGGTGTTGTCAGGTGATAGATGATTATAACAGAGATTGGAGTAGGTTAATTTTTAAGTACTTAATTTTATTTTATGTCATATATTTTATGTTGTAGTTATCGTATAACGGTATTAATAGTGTTTTAATAATCTGATATTTGTAAACTTTATCTATGCTGTTGTAATCATCAAATAATTGAACAATTCCAGATAGGGTGATTCGAAGCTATTGAATTTCCAACTTGTTCGTGAGAATTAAAAGCAATTCACATTATATGTCATGCCTCTTTGAAAAATGTGCAACTGTATAGAATAATGCTATTTGCATTTGAAACAAGCACAAATTTTCTTTCGATTAATATTAACTATGGGAAAAAAAATCATAATTATTGTGCAATTAAGAATTTATCAACTTATTTCAAAAAATTCTATTATTTTCAATATTTCGATAAAATTTATAAGAATATTATTTCTAATAAACATTTGTAAAAATAGATATTTTTACATATTATCCAACTCTCAAAATTAATGTCAACTTGTTATCAACTTGTAAATCAAATTATGCAAAAATTTATGAAACAGTCCAGAAATACATACCATGCGGAACACAAAGAAATGTGATCTTTGAAACGTGATATTTACACAAAAGTCGTGGTATGTATATTACATTACATTACATTAAACTCGCGTAGTAAAGTTTAATCGATGTAAATTAAGTCAAACACAATAATGGAAGTTAACCTAGCGAAATTATGCACCACTCGCACGCTAAATCTTAGCGCTAGTTGTTAGGTACGGAACGAATCATGATGTATGCGTGAAGTTGTTCGCATACAAGTTTTGCCCTCTCTCGTAACATTTCCGAACTACAAATGCAGCATGGAACATAGCATTAGTTTTAACAAGATGCAATCTTTTTAAGAATTGTATTATAAATATTATCATTTGTGCAAACAAAAATCTTGAAGTTCGTGAGAAAATGACATTCTAATTGTTCGAATATAATATGATTATATTGCAAGATATGTAATAGAAAAGAAAGAAAAAAAGAGAAATATTACTAATTGTTCCTTGAAGAAATTGAAAGAATCGAAGGATATTAACGATTTGAATAAGCAATGGAGGCTCGAGCGAATTTCCTCTCGGCACAAAATCGATTCCCGCCAACAACTGCGATTCATCAACGTTACGATCGTTACTAGTGATTCGCTTAATAGTAAGCATAATTATATCGTTACCGCGTGATTCAACGACGACAGACGTTCAGAAAGCCGTCACGCCGATTTGTTCACGTTGAATAATACTCAAGGTACCGTTGTATTATAAAATGATCCCTTCCAATCATGTTATACTGCGTTTTTAATTTAACATTTTTAATTCCCTCCCTTTTGTTTATAGACATATACATATATTATAAATATATATATATATATATATTTTTTTTCTTTTCACACCCTTATCTTCCTAGTTAATACGATGCCTAATTTTAAACGTCGATGCTGTTTATTAAGATGGCGATCCCAATTTCAAGGTTACCATGGTAACAAAATATATCTGTTACGAGATATTTTCAACGAGATGATTATATATAAATAAATAAGTAATTAAATAATTAAACTAAATAATACTCAAACAGGCCTGCACGTTGCCTGAAAGAAAAAGCGACAAGCTAAGCTTGCGCCTCATATCAGAATTAAGAAAAATTGATAGATTCTTTTTTCTATGTTTATATAAATGAAGAAGTTATTAAAGATTTAATAAAGAATCTCGACTATGTATATATATATAGGAAACTGTACGTGTTGGCCTATCCAGTACAAAAAAAAATCGTTATAATATTATAGATCACAGATTATTGTGTTATGTGAATAATTACATTTTATGTTGTTAACGAAGTCGTAATATATACACATGTTTCTATACATATATAGATATACAGATATATGTACGAATATATATACATATATATAATATGTATACGCATACATACACAGATATGTATGTAATTGCATATAATGTTAACACAGCTCTCTCTCTCTCTCTCTCTCTCTCTCTCTTTCTCTTTCCCTCCTTTTCTATTTCTTTCCTTTTTCTCTCTTATTTTATTTCCGTTTTATCCTTTTCTCATTCTCTGTTTCTTACCTTTCTACTTGTTTGCTCTCGCCATGCAGCTGGAGAAGACTACTTATAGAGGATCGTTTTTTGTTTTGTACTTAAGCGTGCTCGTACGCACCCGAACTATGTTTTGTACCACGTGAAGAATGGCAATAAAGTAGTTGACCAATTCCTTTTTTTAATTCACCGTGTATATAATTGTATTTCCACCTTCGTATTTTTACTTCTTGTACCTCCACATACATCACCATATATCTTCGTATATTTTCTCTCCATGATAAACTAAAATTCAACATCAAATTTATTGATTAATTTTATTTCAATAAAATATGTTTAAAGATTAAGTTATCTTTTTAAATGAAAAGACTTTATAATAATTAGCCGATTTAAACATAAATATTTTTTTGATAATTTCTTAATAATTCTTTATTTTTTTGTTTTTAATAGTAACAAGATCGCAATAACAGTAAAAGTATATTCAGATAAAAATTTGTTTCTTCTTCTCAAATT
The DNA here is from genome assembly GCF_048593485.1 of Apis florea. Lineage (NCBI taxonomy): Eukaryota > Metazoa > Arthropoda > Insecta > Hymenoptera > Apidae > Apis > Apis florea. The sequence goes on along the minus strand of NW_028256722.1, from coordinate 89,394 downwards.
TCAGAGATGTAAAAATTTAATTATAGATAGGGTTATTTAAAAAAAAAAAGTTAAAATGATTGATAAGATAGTCTATAAAGTGGTCCATTTATTATAAGCAGGAAACTGGAATACTCGAAGATGGAGTAATTTCCAAAAAGTTGTTGTCTCTTATATTAGGACGGTAATCTTAAAGTATCAATACAAAGTACAGATATACTTAAACAATATACAAGATTATTCCAATGATACATTGTGTTATACGAAACAAAATTCTGACCCAATTTTATAAATTGTGTAAAGATGAAGAAATGCTGCTCTATAAATTTAAAAAATGATTAATTACATGATACCAAAATATACATTCCAAAAAAAAAAAAAAAAAAAATGTTGTCAAAATGCAAATTAACATTTTCATGGAATAATCTTATCTAATTAACTAGGAATCGAAGAGATCCCACTAAAACTAGTAAAAAAAATAGAAACTTTTAAAATTTTCATAAAAAATATATTATTAAATTCCCATTAAGTACGAATAAGTTTTATATAATTAAGAAAGCACACATAGATCTTTAATATAATAATTAACAAGCATTTTAAATCACATTCCATACAGTGGGTGAAAAATCGCTCTTCACATGTAGCATTTTTTAAAATAATTTATTCACCATAATGAACAAGTAGTATCATGTAGCAGGTTGTCGATGACGACGTGAGCGCAGATTTACGATTCATAAGGATTAAATCGAGTTTCAATGATAGATAACGTAATTAAATATGGTGAAAAATGCTTTGTAATCAGTGTGTCCATATTTATAATCGCATCCGATTCCTTATTAATTATAACACATCTGTTAAACAAACGCGCTCTGGTCATCGCGCATCCGCGCCATTTTAATTTCATTCTAGAGCGTAATAAAAAATATTCTTCGCTTTCCTAGTCAATTTGCATTTAAATCGATTCTTTTATTTTTATTTATTTATTTATTCATTTTTTTTCTTTTTTTTGAAAGTCAGTTTGTAAGGCTCAATGATCACGGAACACGGGGAGCCTCGTTCTTCCATTGACTACTACTTCTAAACCATCCATAGACTCTTCATAAACTCTTCAAAACGAAAACAATTCTTGTTAATACACACACACATATATATATATATATTAAAGCACATTGACGAAGAATTTGATTTTGCACTGAATAACAATATCAAGTTAGAATTTATAATTAATTTTTTACAACGATAAAAGATATCAATTCTAATAAAACATGATCGTAATTGCTATAGCAATATCATTTTTTTTTACGATTGATATCGTTTTTATCGTTAAATGTAACGAGTTATAAAATGTTTTATGATATAATTATAAAGACATTTAATAACGTATGAAGATAAGTATATATATATATATATATTTTCTTTTTCTTCATTTAGGATAAATTTAAGAATCTTAAGAAGATAATGGCAGCTACCTGTGTCCCGTGTAAATTAATCCAGGAATAATCTAAAAATATTACCGCACTAATTCAAAATTAAAGAAGATTGGATCCTCTTGTTATCACACGAAAATAGATAGTATTGTCGAAGCACGAGTCTTATCGAAGAATATTGATAGTCAGAATTCGTATGTCATAGGAATACATCGAGGTAATACCATTTCAGATGTTTAATATTATCGAGGTCCAGTGTGTATAAGGTCCGGGAGGAAACGCCACCGAGGTAAAATATCTATCTTCAAAGCGTGTGTGCCCTACATTCACAAATTCGTGGTGCAAAAAACAGGTTGAAACATTAAGGTACGTATCAACGATATATTATATATTATGCGTTATAAAAAATCGCCATAGTGCAAATAAGTTCGATAAAATAAGGAAATTAATTGCCATCTTCTTGAGTAACATGATCTTCGTTAGGGGAAACGCAAATTTCTGATACAAGCTCTTGTCGTCGTACAAAAATCAACTCTATGAATTAATCAATAATCAAAAATCTTGCACCTCTCTTCGAATCGAGAAAAAAAAAAAAAAAAAATAAACACGTCAAAAAATCATCAAGATTTCACGTCTATAAAATTACACACAAGTTCCATAATCGTTAAAAATTAATTTATACATATATATATATTTAAGAAAAAAAATAGAAATAGAACAAAAAGAATTAATAGAAAAAAAAAAAAAAAGAAATAAATATATATCAGAAAATAAATTATCTCTCGCTTTAATAGATTTATTGTGCAACTTACTGAGTTTTAAAGAAGCGTCAAGTTGCAATTATCAATGTCCAATGTCCTACACAATTTTGTGCACACGAGGAGACATCCAAATGACACGAATCATCCGAGTTGTACCATATTAATCGAGTTCCGCGAAGCCAACTCTTTTTGCTCTTTTCCACAATTTCATTTTTTTTTTCTTTTCTTTTTTTTTTTTTTTTTTCTTTTCTTTTTTAATAGATGATCGATTATATGACATCGCATAGCAATACGCAGGTGGAAAGTGATAGTGAGTAGCATAGAGCGAAACAACCGGCATCGTGGATCGACGCATCAGCATGTTACGCAGAGAAGAGGCAGAAATCGATGTAGACTCGAGAGGCCCAGCTCTAAGACAGAAGTTTATCTTCAGGAATGGTCGGGCTGGTTGCTGTTGGTGCAGAACGTAACGAATCGGTGTCTCGAAGCATCTCGTTGAAACTCTGCATCGAGTTGGATCTTGAAGGCACAACTTTCGTCTAGAATATAAAGAAAAATTCGTTAGATTTTTACAATAATTATCTGGTATTCTATTATGTGTATAACAGAATTTAAAGAAAATTGTGAAGAAATTTCAATATCTCGAAGAAAAAAGAAATTTTTTATTGTCACGTTAAAACTTGAAGAATATGAAATTTTCGATTCATAAAACCGGTTGAATGGAATTTTGTAAAAATATGTTTCGCCTTTTGAAAAAGTGACACAAAAGTTTTTCGAAGTTTAGAAAGCAATTGAAGTTAAGATATTGTTTTAGCAATTAGAATCGACAATATCAGAGTTGATTTTATGGAGTTTATAATTCCAAATTTAATTTTTGTAAGAAGAAGAAAATCGAATAGTTGATTGTTAGATCAATATTATTTTAAATGAATATTTTTAAAGTTAGTCTAATGTCTGCAATTTATCTTAAATTTTATAAGTATAATTATTTTTTTAAAGCAGCTTCAATTTTAAAATTTGCATTAATAAATATCTGTTTTCTTGAATATACAAAAATTTTCTATTCATGTAATATTATTATAAGGTACGTATAAATTATATGCAAAATAAATAATTTGTAAAGAGATGTTTCTTTCATAAAAATATTTAAAGATATTTTAAGAGAAGATAAAATTTGATAAGAATCCTGATTTTAATTTTACGTTGAAAATTGTATAGTGTATTCTTAATTCCTTCTTTCATGTTAAAAAACTTTATTACAGTTTTTTAATAAAAACTCAGTCTTTTTTGAATCACATTTCAACTCTTTTTAAAAAAGAAACAAGATCCAATATCCAAGGCAACAAATATAATCTGATTTTAAATTAATATAATATATGAGTAACTTTATTCTGCTAATCTAAAATTTCTAGCAAAATAAGTTACCCAGATTTTAAATTAGCTGTATAGGACGACAACGTGGTTGGAAGTTATAAGACTTAATCTCATAGAAACGGTAATTTTACTGGAAAATAAATTGTGTGATGTATTTATGTATACAATATAAAACAAAAGTTTTAATTACAAGATACTCAGATTTATTATCCAAAAAATATTCTTAAATAAAATCACATCTTAAAAAAAAAAATAAAAAATTATAAATGAGAATTTTTAAAATAAAATTGCTGTAAATTTCCAGCATATAAAGAGATTTCTTCTTGACGAACTGCTCCATGTGTAACTTATATTCTACATACTCTTTCATTAAAAGAATAAATTAAAAGAATATTCAAGTTAAATCAAATTCTCTATAAAATAACGTTCAAATTCTTTCTCGAGCCACTGTACACGTACAAAATTGTACATAACTTTTATTAAAATTAAAATCAGAAATTCTATCTAAGTAAATAAAATTTCTTATAAAATCATGCTGACTTTTATGACTGTTTAGATTAAGAAAAAAAAAAAAAAAAAAAACCACGATCAAATTTATCTGATCCATCTATCTAATCACCTTCATGTTCTCATAGGCAGACCCAACTCGTTCCTCCAATGAACGAAAACTGTCTGAATTGCGCATCTGGCCAAGCTTCATGGATAATCCACTGCCGAAGCCGCCAAGAATGCTGGTCGTCTTCTCAGCCGTTGTCTTGAACACAGACTCCGTCTTCTGGAATCTGTGGGTGGACGAAGAGACGATAAATATTCATTTAACATGGGACTTGTCCTGTTTCAGACAAGGTCACGTTGTCCGTGGTCACTGATGCCTTAGGCAACTCGGATAATGAATCAAGCCGATGGACAAACATGCATTTTTACTCACACACAGCCTCGTGACGGATTAATCACACAAGCATTCCGCTAGATCAGAGTTATATAAAAGCTTATGCTTTTTTTTTTTTTTTTTTTTTTTTTTACGCAAGCAAAAATAATGAGGAAATGCGCCTCGTCCACGATTCGAGGTCGATATATATACCTGATTTTACAATTTGGATTTTAGCGTATCGTGCTTTTGATTGACTTAATATTCTATTCCGTTGAAATTCAATCTCTATACGCATTTTTTCTTTTTTTTAATTTAAAACGCGATTAAGAACCTTAAGCGTATATTGGAATTTTACGCGAGCAGTGTGACAACGTGCAAGGGATTATATTGGCGAGAAATGTTATGTACGTTGTGATCCAAAATTTCTATCGAATGCGCGCAAGAGAAAGAAATTTATTTCATAAGTAATTTCATTTTAGAAGTATGATGAAAGGAAATAATATTTACGTTTAATTTGTAATATTTTTTTTTTTTTCAGAAATTACTTTCAATCGAAATATTACTCGAATTTTAATTCTCCTTTTCAGAAAATTTTTGTGACGGACAAAATGGATGATACACGCCGGAGAAATATTTATTAATACGATAGTTTCATTTATCAAAATCACAAGAGATTTATCTTCGATTATAAATCGCAGTCATAATAATATTTCTTGTTTTAATTTTAGATGGCTTCTAAAATGATATCATTCATGGGACGACATAATTTTAATCGATGATTAAATTATGATGGAAATGTTGGATCTGAAGGATAACACGATTGCATGTGTGTACTTACAAACTGTTGTCGGTGACTGCCTTGGTGATCTGACCGAGTTTCTCGCCGACGTTCTGATAACTGAATGAGAACCCAACCAAAAGTCAAAGAAAAGTGTTCTACATGTCTGAAGAGCAGAAGTAGCAGAAAATAAACGAAAAGGGTATGGGAGGGCCGGTAGCCGTCACCTTGCGCGAAATTAAAAAAATTAACGTTGTTTAGAAGTGTGCGAATATTTGGTAAGTCTGGATCGAGCAAAAATTTTAATTAAAATTAGACTTAAAATTCCAGAAATATTATATAAGTATGTGATGAGATATTTATATTTTTAATATAAATACTTTGGAATTAATTAATATTCATATCCGTTTGTCACGGATAAAATAGCAAATGGTTGAGCATGCAGGATTCGTAGAATTTTACTCAAATATAATAATATCAGGATGTGTATGCACTGTATTTGGCCATATATAGGACACTGATATAATATTCATGGAATATTTTTGAAGGATTGATTTTAGAGGGTAAAATAAATACAAAAATTGGTATACAAAATGCAATCTACTTTTAACTAAAAAAACAGATATGGCTTGGTATTTATGTGTAGTTTATCCTGCATAGAAATACATTTTTAAAATTTGAAATTTTAATAGAATATTTTTTTTAATCACCTTTAAATTCTTAGAGAAATTTTGATACCAATATTTAAATTATATCTAATTTTCATAAATTTATTTAAATGTAATTTTTGATAAGATTCCAGAAAATTCTTTCATGATGACACCCGAACCAAACTTTGGACACCCAAAATAATTCCTGTCTACCCGCACACTTCTAAATTGTAAGTTTTTATATAAATGTAGAAAAAAGGTGAGTATTGTGCATGCGTACCGTTTCTCGCGGCTTGAAACGCGATGTCTGTACAATAGATCGTTTGAAAAAAAAAAAAAAAAGATACATAATTTACAATGCCGAAAATAAAAAGAGATTTGAAGATTCTTAATGAACGTCTACTTACATTGGGGCAAAAAGTGAGAATGTTTCGTCACAAAGAGACAAATAATCGTGTTTTCTGATAATAATATAATTACAGCAACCTCGACATCTCTATATAATGGCAACAAGCTTTTATAGCTCTAGCTTGAACCGCACAATTGTTCGCGTGTGGCATTCGTAACTGTATTTGGAGTCTCGGGCATTTCAACAGCATGTTACGAATACGAGCTTGTTCAATAAGAAAATTCTGCATATAATTGTATAGTATTATTTACTTTATATTACTTTCGTAGTTCAGTCTTAATTAATTCTGATTTTCTGTGTATGTGATTAAATAATTAACTGTTTGCAATGTATTTATTCCTGGGCTATTAACATTTTAATTTGCTTTTATTGTTAATTATTCAAAGTATTATTCAAGAGTTTTATTAATGCTCGATGATGTATAATGTGATAATTAAATATTCCTTCTGATATATCGTATCATATAATAAAGTATTGTATATAATGTTTTATATTTAAATAATGAACTCGAAAACTAAATAAATTATATACATTGGTATTCAATGTAATAAATTAACTATTCTTCGGTTGAATTAAATAATTCCAACTCCATATTAACGAATACGATAATAAATAAGATATTAAGGGAACGATTAAAAAATTAAAATGGATCATGCTGTTGAAAACCCTGCGCACAAGAGCGCCAGCGAAACTCAGCTAAGACTCCATTCGTGCAAGATGAGGGTGAAAAATATATAGAAAAGTGCGTGCTTTGTATGAACTGAATAAAAACGTACACTTGACTCTCCTTAACGTTTTTCAACCCTTGATTCATATCATCAGTGATCTCCTTCCAAACGCTGATACCCAGCTTCCTCTTCAAATCTTGAGAGACTCTGATCTTGTTCGCCAGCACGTGCCTCAGGGTTTGAATCTCTTCCTCCACCTACGAAACGTGACTTTTTCAGTGAAACACTTAATCGTTCGTGTTCGAATTTTTCTTGAAGATTGATTTTTTTAAGAAAAATTTAATTCATAAGTTTCTAAATAATTAAAAAAATAATTACTCCATTGTGAAGTAATTATATGAAAGTATCCAAGTTCTAGATCTTTCCAATTATAATCGTTGATTATTTGATAAATTAAATTTTTAAGAATTTGAAAAGCCTATATCTTTCCACAATCTACTTTCACGATTTTCAATACTCCACTTTCCATCTACTTTCGCAAATGAATAATTATTTCGACAGCAAGGATCTTGGATATGTTCAAAGTAGAACTATCCTTACAAAGCAAAATAAATGTGCCACATTTCACGATCACTGAATTTCTCTCGAGTCATATTTCACAATTCTAACTGTTCGATATTTTTTACAGGATGGAAAAAAGGGATAATAAGATGTACTTTGGCTAATTCTGCGCTCCATTCCGCCTTCTGACGATTTTGTTCTTCCAAAGAAAGTCCTTGCAACTCGTTCACCACGTTATCTGATGTTGGCGAAATATAACCAGCTGAGTGGAGACTGGCGTCTTCTCCTGGAACAAAAAAAAAAAAAAAAGGTCAATGATTGAAAATTATTTTAGAATTAAAAAAACGTGAAATCTTGGTCTTTAAAATATCTTTTCACTTATTTTAATGTGACTTTCAGTTCCTGAAATATCATCGTGTAAAGAGAAGGTAATTTTTAATCATTTATTGATCAAATTTTATTAAAATTAAAAAAAAAATTGTATAATATAATATATTTTCTAAATATTAATTGAATATTTCAACATATTTCAGCTATATAAAAATCGGTAGTTTAATTATTAATGTTTTTTAAATTTGTCAAGCAATTTTTAATTTTAATTTAAAGCAAAATTAAATTTTTCTATTATTTCTTAAGAAATTTTGTTTTATTGAAACTTGAAGCTTTATTTTATTTCCATTAGAAATTTCACTTTCCATTAATAATTAATGATTTTAATTTTTAAATAATTGGTTAATAATTTAATATTACTTTATTTTACATAATTGTATTCGTCTTTGAAATACAAATTGCAATCTGAATGCAGTGAAGAATTAAATTTCCTGTATTATAATTTAACATATTTAAAAAAAGAAAATATTTTTTCTAAAACTTTTAAATCATTCAAAAGCGTGAAATATAAAATTTTGTCGAATTATAATTTTAGATTCTGACTACCAACTTGATACATTTTCCATGACATATATTTTATATCTTTCCCTCCTTATTTATGAATATAATCGAGTAATGTCTCGTTTAAAATTTCATCTTTCAACGTAAAATGTTTTCTACAATTTTAAAACACGTTTTATGAATGTATAATTTATTCTGCATAAAATTAGGACGATAAAAATTTTAAGTATAGAATCATCTAAAATGATGTTCGTAATAATATCAAAATGAAAATAAAAATGAAGATAATAAAGTGGAAGAAATTAATTTACTATAATAATACGAAATGCATTACAGCTACAATAAATTTTCAAGCATCAAAAATTAAAGCTTCAACAGATCAACAATTTCAATAAAAACACCCACTATCGCAATCGAAAGACAGATCATTGTCATTTTATCGATCATATTACATCTACTTATAAACCGATCGAATCACGGATGCTGGTATCGTTTTACACAAACTATTGCTCTATACTTTTACAATTGCCTTTTCATAAATTTTATCATTTTTTCCCCAGAAATCTTTACGTTTTTTAAAATACAATTTGTATTTGAAAATAGATCAAACCATTTAACACGTTCAAAAAATTTCTATTATATTCTGAAAGTTGAAAAGAAAGAATCCTTTCAATTTTAAGAAACTAAAACATGTGCTAATAATAATCCTCACGTAACTTCTTCCTCTTTACGTGGAACAAGTATAAATTATTTCCTATCACACCAAATTAAAAATATTTAATTAACGAAAAGTTAAATCTGAAATTTCACTTGTATTAATATCGAGAAATTCCGCGTTTTTACGTAAAAAAAAAAAAAAAAAAAAGAAGAAGAAAAGAATTACGCGATAAGTGAAAGTGAAATAGCACTCGATAAATTTAAGGATAAAATGATTACTCATAAACAGAAAATCTGGAACGCTATTATAGCTTAACGATAATCGAATACGTATAGCTTTAACCAAAAGAAGGAAGTACAGTAAGTAGTTAATTATTGCTTTTTCTTGCTCCCTAGAGCGATTAAGGACGAACATTTCTACGCCGTATAACTAATCTCTGTCTAAACGAGCGCACATCCTGAATGTCATCGATTTAACAAAGTAAGTGGAAGTCGTGAACTTTCGCGAGTTCAACGAAGCGAAACGCAGAATGATTTCGATCGAAGCTTCGAAGAAATCTAAACTTAATTACTATTTTGTCGAAGAATAAATTTATCAAAGTCGCAATTATTAAATTTTTAAATTCCCCCCCCCCCCCAAGCTGGACGCAACGTGTTACAATATTTTTTACGATAAGTGTGCGCGATATCAAAATTTATCGCGGCAGTAATATCGTTTCTCCAAGTAGAATACAAAAGAAACATTTCTTGTCATTACTTACAAAAATGGTAATGTAACGTTACTCTGAGATACCGTTGCACGCCGCTCCAGTATTCGGTGGAGGCAACACGAAATGCCGATATACTTCTCACTTTCATATTTTGCAATACTGTTCTACTTTACGATACGTTTATACGTATAAATTTCGATTCATACGAAAGTGATAAATAAAACCGATAAAACGTGCTTAAACTTGCCTTGGGGAAAAAAAATATGGCGTCCGTTTCTTTACTTTGATCGAACGTCTGGAACATGTGGGGATTATAAATCAGCGGGAAAAAGTGTGAACCTAGGGAATTTTGCAAGTGTATCGCGTGACTGCCACTCTATTAAGACACGATCTAAATGAGATCGATATCTCCATAAATAATGCAATTATAACATTCATAAATTTATCCATCATTATCTATTATAAAATTGGCATACAGGAAGGAATCAAGAACGTTGGTGTATCAATCAATGCAAAAAAAAAAAAAAAAAACTCTATTGTAATTAAAAATGAAACAAAAAAAAAACACTGTTTTATCAACAATCGGCGAAATCGATGGTAGACTCGATCGAGTCATAGACGCAATATCAGATTGTTATCATTTTATATATAAAAATTAATAATGCTGCACCTTTTACCAGTTCGAGGAACTTCTTGTAATTTTGACTGTTGCTAATTTTGGCCAAGTACGGCTTCGAAAAATCCTGGAATATCACTCGAACTGATTTTTTCTTCTTCTTCTGGTCTCGATTAGTGGCGCCGTCCTCGGCATCATTCGTCAAAAACTGCGTCTCGACGGACAAATTTGCATCGTCCACTACGATCTCGTCTATATCACCGTTCGAATCCCGCCAACAATGGACAACGATTTCGTCCACGTCGTCACTGAGCTCGTCAATGTCATCGAAACTCGGCGTTGCCGTTAAATTCGAATAATATACATCCTCCTCGTACTCCAGCGATTCGAACTCGTGTTCATTTTCACTTAGACAGTCCTGTTCATCATGCTCCTGACACACTCTCGATCTCGAACCTTGTTTCGACGGTTCCCGGCGATTTTCAATTTTTACCTCTCCTTGCTTAATGTCCGGCATATCGGTTTTCATGTCAAAATCACTTTTTTTTTTTCACGAAGCTCGAAGAATTTCGATTACAATTTGTTATAGAAAAAAAGTTAGGTTAATTGTCATCAATGCTTGCAGAATATATAAGATCGATTCGTGAACACGAAATCAATAATCTTTGTTCAAATTCATTTGAATTTTGAAATTCGATGTTACAATTTCCACGATACTGTGAAATTGTGAAGTATTTTTTACCGCTAATTGTTTCGATAAGTTCGTTGATAAAATGCTTGTCATCTTAACCTTCAGACATCGAAATTGGAATAGCTAGATCAATTTTGACACTTTATACAGAGTGTTAATACAATTTGGCAGAATATTTGAAAAAAAAAGAAATATTATAACTCTAAAGGCCAAAAAGAAACATATAAAATGAGACAGATCTCTATTTCACCGCTATCTCATTCCATTTATAAGTTAATAAATGAATCTCAATCGAAATTTTTATACGCTTTTGTTTGTTTGGCCTCTAAAAAGAATATCCATAAACATATTAATATCTATCTAGACATATTACGATAGATTACGTAAATAAATCTATAGTTTGAATCAATTTTATGATTATATAAAAATATAAAAAAAGAATTATACTTGCAAATATTAGTAGAAAACTATTATTGCTACTTCTTATACGAATATACTTTTTTTTTATAATTATAAAAACTATTATAAAAAAAATTATAATTACGATGAAACTATACTAAATACTTTTATTGAACAAGTATAAAATAGAATATTACGAAAGGATAAAGTGAAACAATGTAATATTCGATATATATATATATGTCAAAAATGATCCAGACATCGCCAGGTTATTAAACAAAATCTCTGCTTGGCGCGTCTTTGTTTCTCGGCTACCGGTGAAACTAGTTTTCTCGCAGAAACCGTTTACCGTAACTGCATCAGTTCCACGCTAAAACGAGCGCAAATGTCACGATGTATGCGTCGCAGACGAGACACGATGATTCTCACAACGATCTTCAAGCAAAACTAAAACTCATTCGTTGAAATCACTGGTCTCACTTTCGCAAACGACACGGTGGCCAGTCACGCGTCACGCGGGTAAACAAACCAAGTTGAAGTTAGGTGCATAGGGCAATGAATATTTCGCGGGAAATCGGCACTTTCAGCCATATATATTTTTTCGAAGTGAAATCCAACGATCCACGAGTGCCATTGGCCACCACTAAACGATCTAAATGACCACGTGAATCGATCGCCGCGTGCAGACGACGATCACAGCTGGCATGATCATGCTTCGTTTTCCCGAGGCGAACAGATCGCCAGTTCCGATTTTGACCAATCGTGGCGCCACTATCGTACAGCCACGTATCCAAGAAGGAAAGAAATCGCGGCCAGTCACTCGTTCCTCTTTCGCGAAGGTGAAAGGGGAAGGGATCCAAGGTCCCCACCATCTTTGCGCCCGTCTTCTTTTAATCCTTAATAAATAAACATAAAAAAAAAAAATCTACTCTTGGAAATATGGCATCGAATTTGTATTTCAATAAGATTATATTTTAGTAATGAGATTTATTTTTCTCGATTTCGATCGTTATTTTTTTTTTTTTTCTTTTTACATATATTCGTTTCGTGCACGAAGCTGCCGACTTTGCTGTTGGTCGGTAAATCGATCGTAAAATTTTCCTTTCTCTGTTTTACGTCACTTAATAATAGTTGCATAATAGTATTGTAATTTAATACGAATTGTTATTGAAAGATGCTAAAAAAGAAGAAAACCATATTCTGATATCAACACAAATTTTTTTCTCTTTTATAACTCGATGTTTTTTTTACCGTGATTACAGATCGACTCAATGCACACTTTGAGGAAGACAAAAAGAAGATTTGTCGACGGTAAAAAAGTAGATTGAAAGTTGGGGAAAAAAATATACGCCTGTTCTTGCGAAAGATCTTGTTGGATGGAGATGATGGAACGGAATCTTCGACGGTTCGTTGACTTTGGACGCATATTAAATTTCCACTTGCAACGTATAAAAATATGAATAAAAAGTAATATTACCAACTATATATATCTTAAAATATATATCTTAAAAAATTGTTATTGTAAAAGTGACAGTATAGATAATAAGAGAAAGCCAACTATGCTTATATAATTACTTTTTTCATTAGTTTTGCATTTTATATAAAGAAACTAGACAAAAAACTGTCTAGAATATTCGTTATTAACTAATTTTTAAAATATTTTCCTTAATTTTTACAATAAATCATCGTTTCTAGCAATCACTTTTTCCTGAGAGAAAATCTCTAAATCTCCTACATCTCCTATTAAATTCCATGTTAAGCCTAAAATTAGATGTAACATGAAGCAATTGCGTGCACCAAATTAGTATTGTACGCTATACGAATGAAACTGTAATTTTCCAAAAATCGCTCGTACAGTTAAAATAATTATGATCATCCATATCGAATAACAAATACAATGCGTGTATTAACAATGAATGAACACGCAATCCAACACTAATAATATACTAAATAATGTAGATACAATTCTATTTAAAGAACACGAGTGTGCCGGTTATCAAAATAGCGGAAAAGGTAAATGAGAAACGTGATAATAAATGGTGGGTAAGCGTATTTTATAACAATATCGAGAACACGAGGATAAAGTTGATAGAACGGAATCTATGTGGAACCGGTTCATCCGCTTCTTTCGGTTCGATGAAGTTCTAAATACGGCCCTCCCTCGGTAACAGGAACCTCAAGGTTAACTGCTGGCTGTCGTAACAATCCACGGATGAAATGACCGATCGTTTGAAAATACGCTAGTTAAAAATTCTTTCGCCATTCTGTAATCCTGTAATTATTTCGATATCGACTCGCGACCCGAACGAATCGAGCTTTCCATCCCCGGTAACGTGACTTATTCAAGTGGGTCACAAAAGAAAACGTCGTGTCAGTTGAAATCCTGTATTTTTGATCAAGTCCAGAATGGAATAATAAATCTGACTATTTTTAATCTTTGCGCAGATTTTTTTTTTCTTCGTGGAAGAAGATATAATTAATTTCATGCTCTATATATGATAAAGTATTTTAATTATGTAATAAATACATTTGTTTCAAATTGTGTGAGTTATGTTCTTTTTGTGAGAAAAAAAAAATTACAAAAGATACGTTTCTAGTTATTAATAATTTTTACAAGTTCATTAAATGTTTGATTTCAAAAGATCAAAGGATTTTAAAGGAAGGATATTTGTAAGTAAAGAAAATTTCATTAAACTTTCTATTGTTCTTGTAATATATATAAAATTGAAAACCGTTCTGCGCCATTTTATTAGAAATTTGAGATATTGCAAGGAAATAAAAGGGATCACTTACTATAAATAGAAACCTATATGAAAACAAGATGTAATTTCCCCTTTAAGGAGAAAGGTGAAGTGGAAGAAGAAAAAAAGAAAAAAAAAAAAAAATGTGAATAATGTCGTAGAAATGATAATGCAATGTGTTCAAGAAACATGTTTAAAACACTAAGTAAATAGCATAAGAACTAAATATAACACGCAATAAAATTAGTTTAGAATGATTCATTCAGAAGATTTTAATCAATGATGAACCTTGATCTAACAGACCATGGAAAATAGATAACGATATTATGAATGAATTGATTAAATAAAATGAACATTGTAAAAATCATCTAAATTATAATTATAATTAAGTAGTTATAATATAACTGTCTAAAATATAATTGTTTACATTAATTTTATTATAAACTATTACCAATTAGCTAGATCTATCCCGTATAAAATGAGAAAAGAGGAGAAAAAGAAAATTTTCTATGCAATTGTAACATTACTTTGCTATCTCTCTTTCACTATCATAAGTTAAATACAAATTATTATAAGCATATGTAAAACATATACCGTGTAACTCGTGTAATTATTTATTGCACTATAACATTATAATCATAAAAACATTGAAATATGTTTCATGTAAACATTACACGGTATTACTATTATAACTTTTTTTTTCTTTTTGCAGATGAAAGATCCATTATTTATTCATCTATAAAAACGTATTAAAAAATTATACTCTCTTCCATATCCAATTCAACTTTTGCGCAAAATAATTTTTATAGAAGCAAACAACAACGAATTATTTGAAACGGTCACGTTATCCTGCATATAATTACCAAATTTCCACAAAAATATATACCTACCCAAGCAAAATGTTTACGTGATGTCAGCTGATAACTCCATAAAATCACGCATACGTGGCAACAACGACAGTCAAACTGTCGATTATTTTTAAATTTCAATTCTATTTTTACCATCTCGACCATCGACGAGTCGTTAATTTTACAATTTTTCTTTTATAAATTAGAAATAAAAACGAAGAACCTTATCGATATACGTTTGATAAAATTATTGCACGTGATTTCTAGGAAATCGAGGGATCAATTCGTGGACCTTCTCAAGTTTCTGGAAAACACGCGATTCCGGAATTAAGAGGCAGGCCCCGACGTTCGTTTGGGTGAAGATCGATAAAATTGCCGTGCTAAGTATTCACAATGCCAAACGGCTCTCGCCATCCTGGATAAGGTGGTAAGTGAACTTTCTGAACGTATATAAAGTTTCGCCAGATATCGGCATACGTTGCTCATAATAAATTGTTTTCCAGATAAATTTCGCTTGAATCGAATCTCAGACACGATTCCGTTTACGTGAAAGTGGAATGAAAAAAAGAGGAGAGGATAAAGGAAAGTGGAAATCAAAGTGTGATTTACTTTCTAACATATATAGTTTGTTAATGACACAACGTTTGTTGTAATGAAACAGAAACCTGGAATTATACGTTTGAAAATTGTGGATTAGAAAGAAATGAGATAAGAAATTTTCTTTCCTCGTAGATTTTAACTTTTTTTTTTTTTTTTTTGGAATACAAAAGAGAATATAGTATACTTGAGCTTGTTGAATTAAAATCGTAAATTTTTCAAAAATATCGTTTGATACATTCTGCGAAATGTAAAATTAAAAGGTTCTGATAATCAATATTTTTTAAATAATCGAAAGATATATTTAATTGCAGAAACAATTGACAGCGCGTTGAATTTAGAAATTATTATCAACGATTATTCACTAATTAAAAGTGGAATTTCTAAGTATTTTTAAACTAGAATATTCTTATTTTTAAGTCTACCCGTGCATGATAACTTAGAATTAAATCATTCGATAAGATTAATTCAATTATTATAATTATTTCAACTTTAATTAAAAAAACAAATTTTCCTCTTAATTTCAGCCGCGCAATTTATATGCATGAAATTAGCAATATGTAGTAATTTATTCATCGTGAAGTCGTATGGTGGCCGGACAAGCAATAAAAGCAATATTAGCAAGACAAAGGAATGGTTATTGAACGTGCAAGGGAAAAGCAGACAAAAGGTGAGGTATTAAACGAGCGCTGTACACGCGTTGTTGGCAAAACGTTTCCTTTGTCTTTAATTAATTTCCGGTACAAGTGGAGGAAGCATCGTGACTTCGATTTTATCTTATTTACATTCAAAAAGAAGAAGAAGAAAAAAAAACAACGATCGTATAATTTTTAATTTATAAAACAATTCAAGAAAAGGAAAATAACAAATATCCGAATGGATAAAAGATTAGAAAATAGAAGATGTTAATCGAGTTGAGGACTTCTATCGAGTAAAATCGCGAGTTAAGTACGAAAATGGCGCCGCAACATTGAGCGAGCATTAAGAATTTTTGTTTCACAGTCTAATGGGCACAGACATATTTGCGCATCCACCGAATCTGAATTATTACATTTTGATTTAAAACTCGAAATTGAGAAAATTTCAACAAGTTTATTTCTTATAAAGACATAAGTACATTTAAAAATTTTGTTTCTTTTAAAGTAAAAAAATTAGAGGGAAAGGAAAATATTAAAATAAAAGAAGATAAATGTTAAGTTAAAAACAATAGATGTTTGTGCGAATATTGATAAATAAACTAAATTAATTTTAATTATGATAAATTAATTTATCATATTTTTTTTATTTGTATAGGAAAATAATGAATAAACGAGTTAGATAATTTAACAAATAAACCGTTATATAAAATATAAGTTGAGAAGAAGTCTGTAAATTATAATTAATTTGCTAACCACCAATTATTTTTAACAAAAATTTTTTCTATAATATTCATGATTGAAACAATTACGTTATAGAGTATGAATGTTGACTTTCACTTTCACCATTTATACAGTGAATAGAAATAAAAAAGGAAAAAGAAATATTTTATAAAACTAATCAATGATGGCCAATGTTCCGTTACCACGGTTCATAATTATAAAGGATATTAATATATTCACGAGATATTTTTAGAAATTCGATTCTAGAGGTTATAATGAATATAAAAATTGATATAGAAAAATATCGATTATTTATTACGTTATAAGCAATTTAATTAGATAATTTGATACGAAATAATTGTATGATAACATTCCAAGCTTATATGATAAGCTTACAGACGAGAGATTATATATCATAAGCGTAAAATAATCAAATAACGTAACATATTGTAATATTTCATAAGATGGAAAAGTGGCTAACAAAAGTATTCTGTTTTTCAGAGATTAATTTATAGGAGTAACAAGTTCACTCAATCAGATTATTAAATTAACCGAGTGGAGAGATAGAATTAACAAGAGATTGAATTAATTTAGTTATTATCTTCTGTGAAATATATGAAAATATGATTTAGTCAAAAAAAAAAAAAAAAAAAAAGAATAAAGAAATGATTCTTTCATGAATTTAAAAAAAATATATATCAGTTATATATCATATTTTTATGAGAAAAATTTATAATCTTATTCTTTTGAAAAGATAATAATAAAACTTATTCTGAGGAAACAGTAGCAAAAGTAAAGAATAATAAAGTATTTTCTTTTTTAAATATCATTTTCTTTGATATCCAGAGTAAAGAAACGAATCCATTACTTTGTATCAATAGATAAAGCTTCCAAGATAAAGCTTCTTTGAAAGAATCAGAAGAAAAGATTAAAAAAAATTCTATAGTCCAATTATTCTGTTCATTCTATCCTATCATCTACAAATTTTATTCCCTTCGTCAAGAAACAAAACATATCTATAAAATTGAACAAACAAACAACAAACAATATACAAGAATATAAGATATAACAAAAATATAAAAATATAATATATAAAATAAAAACACTTATGCAATTGTTATATAAATTTTTTTCCACATATCCTATACAGGAACACAGCATAACATGAGAAACAATCCAAACCGTGATTAAAAGAAAAATTGAATCGTTTGTTCGATATGAAACGAGATTGAAAAGCGAATTTAAAATCGATTCTTCGTGAAGCAACTGTACAAAAAATTTTTTTTTTTTTTTTAAGTTATGATATTACGTTGCAACCAGAACAGCGCGACGCGATTTCCGCGA
This sequence comes from Apis florea, assembly GCF_048593485.1. NCBI lineage: Eukaryota > Metazoa > Arthropoda > Insecta > Hymenoptera > Apidae > Apis > Apis florea. The sequence goes on along the minus strand of NW_028256722.1, from coordinate 71,064 downwards.
ATACGACACCATGGCTGCTTTTACAACTTTCTCTTTGGGATTGTCTGTCGAGGAACGAATGAATTATGCTTGGTTTATATTATCTGTTCAAGACACGAAACGATATGAGAATGATTTCGACAAATATCAGATAATACAAATCATCATATCAAAATTGCATATATGAATTTTTTCAACTTTAATTCATTATTATAAGTGATATGATCTGATAAATATTATCAATGGCAAAATTTTAGGTCAAATTATTTAGGTAAATTTTATTATGGTCTAATCTGTCTGGATAATGATTTTATTTTAGGAAATTTTATGTTTATATTTAAAGCAGATTAATTTTAGAAAAATAATTAAAAAAATTGCAAAGGATTCTAATTTTTGAGACGTAAAATACTATATAATATAGTATATTAGAACTAGTCCAAATTATTTAATTATCAAAATATCAAAAATATCGTAAAAAAAAAAAAAAACAAAATTAAAAAGAAATTAATCTCAGACTTGATTGTAGGCAGGATATTAACAGCCCCTTTATGCAACTTATATGAATTCTTCCTGTTACTTTAAGTTTTCAAGGTGACTTTAAAAATATCTCATCTCAGGGTATTAAAAATATAAGAAAATGTAAGAAATCGCCTTACAATAAAAAAAAGAAAAATTAAAAAAACTCATGATCTTTGTTTTTCGAAAATAGATGACTCATATCCATCGATAAGCAATACGGATGGAAAGGTTAACTATCCTCCTTCCGATTGATTCGTGGAAAAAAAAGCGAACGTTTCGCGTAAATCAATTGACGCGATACTTCCGCTCACGGCGGGTTTATGAGCACGTTGAACGGGAAATATTTGCACTGAAAACAAGGAGGCCGTTAATGTGAAAGGGGTAGGGAGATGTGAGCTGTTCCGTTAGGACACGGAAGATAAAAACGTGCACAGAAGTGTGGGCCTTGTTAATCTTTGACGTGGGCCGCGAAAATAGACACGACGAATGAAATAGAGAATTTTCAGTTGTACCAGAAATAATTTTAAGAGACTGTTCATCGTTTAGATTGCACGATTCATTAATTTTTCATGGGATTGAATGAATCGTAAATGTTAGGTAAAGTGAATGAATTATGTACACGCACGTATATGCTATTACGATTGTGTTGAATTTCCATCGTATTCGCATAATTATGAGAGAATTTTATTTTTGAAAAAAAGTGTTAAATATATTTTAAATATAATGAAGAAGGAAAGTAATATGATGTAATAATAATTGGAAGAAAAAAACATCCTATATCCTATGGGATATATGATGAGAATTAAAATATCATTTTTCAAAATAAATTTTTTAAACGTATAATCCTTTTTTCAGAAAAATCTTCATTTGCCCTTTTATAAATTAGTGTATGCTATATGTTATATATACATTAATATACACTAATATACTAATAAAGATAAGGATAAAATATTTATTCTAAACCTAACATATATATCATAATACCTAGAATATTATCTTAATAGAATTCTTGAAAATTTTCATGAGTGACATGTATATGTACAGTTATTGTAGCATCATGTTATAACTAACAAAAATATACTATATAAAATTGAAATATAAAATATAATATGTATTTCTATATATAAATATATTTAATTATTAATATAATTAATTGTTTATTTCCATTAAATACAGTTAATATAATCTCATAGTTTTTCTTTTAAATATTCTATTTTCAATTTTATAATATTTTTGCAACTTTCAGTAGGAAGTAAAAGAACTTCAGAACTCTTTGCAATGAGATGTTAAGTATTCTAACAATAAGTAAATATTAGTACTAATATATCTAATGTCGTGCAAATATTTATATACGAACATTCTTAGAGCTTCTAACACTTTGTAATACAGTATTATTCTACTGCCTTTACCATTTTCATATTATCCCTAATATAATTCACTCACATTATAAAATCACTATTAATAAACATTATGAAAGGAATATAACTATTTTTATTTTTCCAACGATAAAAATATTATTTTATTTATTCTAAAATATATCTTTACTATTAAATTTTATATATTTTCCTTTTTCTTATACTTTCAATATCTTCATATATAAAATTTTTATATATAAGATACTTGAAAAATATGAAATGAAAGAAAAATAAAATTTAATATATTTAATTCTATTATTTTAATCTTTATATCTTAATGAAAATATAATTTTTTTTTTTGCGTGATATTACAAATTAGATATTAGATATTACAAATATATTTGTATTTTTAAATTAAAATGATTACAAACATCATAATCATTATTTTTATAAAAAAAAATTAAATTTATTTTTTTATTATTCATTCAAGCTAACTGAATCATAGATATTAATAAATTATATAATTTTATTTACTAGTTTTGTAGTAACAAATATTAAAATAAAAAAAAAATATTATAATTTAAAAAAATTCCCATAATTTTTAATATAATAAAATTAATAAATATGAACAATAATTAAATAAATCTAACCAATATTAAAAATAATATATATATATATATTGTACATCATCGAGATAATGATTTTCGCGATAAAAAGCAATATTATATGGCGATAACAGTATTATTACGCGTATGATACATGATATTGCGAATGACCTTTACCTATCATCACTTAAATATCATTATCTTTTATAGCTACTTACGGATATGTATTTGTTACGTAGAAAATTATAATATAACATTTCATTCAATAATATTTGTGAAAAATGTAACATCCATTAACATAACAAAAAAAATTTGTAAATAAAAAATATGAAGATACAATGTTTTATAGCCACATTAAGTAAATATTTAATTTATTTTAATTTTCCATTGACTCCCACGTATTAGATAATGAAGCATTTACATAACGAATGTGTAAATAAGGAGCCTTTAAATACAAATCAATCACGTACTTTCGGTTGAACGTCTCATTAAAGACTGACTTTAAAATAAAGCTTGGACAAATTCTAATCACGTTAACGTGATTAACGTGTGCCATAGGATGAGAATAACACACCGGCATATATACATATGTGTGATGTATTTGCTCGTATAATTGGAGAGGTTAGGACAACAATTGCTCGAAGACTGCATTGGCTTTTGTATATAAACGCGTCATTAACGTTCTATTATAAAGTTGTGAACATTTTTTACACAATGTAGAAATAAATAAAGAAAACATTGTATAAAATGCTTGTAGATAAGTATTAAGTAAAAAAATCTTCGACATTAGCGCATAGTTAACGAACAAAATTTCAAACGATATTGCGATTATCGATACGATCAATTACACATAATTTCACGAGATAAGTGGAACGATAGAAACGGTTTTAAAACTTTAAAAAAAATAACAATAGGTTAGAATATATACAGTAAAAATAAATTATATCATTTATGTTCTTCTTTTTAGAGCTATCGTTTTTTAAACGAGAGATATATTTTGAACACGAGACATGTCATGCCGAAAATATGGAATACATTCTTACAGAGGAAAATAAGCGTATCGGAAAAAGTGGCGTCAATGATCTCACCTGTTGGTACGTTGCTCATTTTGTCGAATCGATACGCTTACGTTGATGCTCCCTCTCGCTCGCACACGAAACCACCACTCGCGAATAATCAACGAAACAATAATACGCACACGTTTTTCCGCGAGAACTTTCGAAATGGATACTGTGACGTGTTCTGTGCTACCGAACTGAGATCGATTCCTTCCGAATCGCTTCTGACGAACGGCACCGCGGCCATATTGAAAACAGCCGGCTAGTGGCGCCATAGTGTACGATTTTTGTGGAACTAACAAGCCCGTAGACTTAAATTTGAATTTATGGCGGCATTTTTGCAATATTAAACTATACTTTATTATACTGATCTAATCGTATTAGAAATAAAAATGAAATATACATATAATGAATAAAATAGTTTCTACATCTATGTAGAGTTTATGTAACATTTTAAAAATAAATAAAAGTAATAATATATTGTATTTATAAAATATTAGGTTATATTGAACAGAAACGATATTTAAAATAAAATTTGTAAAATTAAATTTATCAAGAGTTAGAATTCACATGTTTTTAGAATAATATATAATTTATAATACTTTTAAAAATAAATATTATGATACTTAATAAATATTTTTAATTCATTTTTAATAGTATTTATAATGAATTGTGAGCAGAATATCAAATTACAAATAATTTTCTAAGATTTAAAATATTTCGTCAGTCGACAATATTAATGGATCTTTCCATTTAATTTAATTTCTAACCGTGATATATCGTTTCCGCCTAGTACATATTAATTCTTTAGGAATCTGGGTCTGCTTCACCCACATTTTTTAAGAGCTTTGTCAGTCATTCTAGCTCACGATTGTTTCAGTACAGATTGCTTCTATTAAAGTTGATGAAACAGTTTAGGTCTTGAAGAAATTTTTTCTGTTAAATTTTTGATTATTAACATAATTATATTTCAAAATATTTAAAAGTGCTTGATAAATTAATTCTTTTAAACTTTAAATATATGAAAAAATTATCTGAAGAATGATATCAATATAATTATAAGAATAAAAAATAGTAATTTTTTATCTGCTATTCGTTTTCTTGCAATGTCATCTTATTATATGTTCATATCTCTAGTATTGAATTTAAATTAGAATATATTTAGGCTTTTGTGATAATAGAAAGAAACGTCTTATATCTTTCTTTACAACATTTATTTCTAATATCTATTTATCTATGTACAGATACATACATTTGCCTATGCAACATAAATACAATAATATTCTACAGCTCGTGAGCCTGATGGTATATCTCTTCTAAATCTTATTGGCATTTTTTAAAGAGTATACTTATCATTCTTGTTCTTAATGTTTAGTGACTTTCATGATAAATGGGTTAGAACAATCGTCAGAAATGTTATGTAGAAGCGTAGAGATGTTTATTACGCAATGATACATATCTGTAAAATTTATGCATAACACTTTTTGTTTCGCTTAATACTGAACTGATATTAAATTCATATTTATGTATGCTATGGTGTAAAAACTTTATATTATTGATGTTGATCAATAATGTATTTCTTCTGAATGAGAATGATCGAACAATTGACTTTTGATCGAAAATTAACTTCTAAATTAATTATTATAAATATCACATCTTCTTTTTTAAACATATTATTATTTAAATATTTATCAATTCACTTGTTCTTGTTCGTACATCGTTTTCTATGCGGAAAAAAGATTAAAAAACTGTTTTAATTATCATCACAAATTTCAACATTCAACATTCTCAACGCAATATTAACGATACCTAATTTTATAAAATAATACGTATCAATGTTTCAAACTTAAATTTACATATAGAGATAACCATATATTTGTCGTGTACCCTAAAATTATATCCAGAAATTTCTTTAATTGCATAATAAATTACTATTATACGAAGAAATCTCTTAACTCTCAGACGGTTGTTTCTGTTCCTTTTTTTTTTTTTTTTTTTTTTCAAGTAATTTTAATATCGCTTTTATATAATACCATACAATTTTAGATAGAGACTATGTTTGAAGTATACATTAACAAGGGTTATAAATTACGAGGTTCGACCGTCCGAGAGATAATATTAAATTCTATGAGACACAGTTAATAGCAGTTAAATTCTGCACGAAGCAACAATATATTTACAAATTTTCTCGTGTACCATTCTCTCAACAAGTTACAATCATATTGCGATCATCTTAAATTTCATCCATAAACAAGAATGATCGATCATGATATACGAAATCGATAAATAATGTAATGAATTCGTGATTAGATTGAACGTTTCGTGAAATACATACATATAATTCGAAATACACGTGTACATCTATCGATTAGTATTAAATTTATGACAAATGTTTCATGAAAAGTTACTCGTGATACGGATTTTCCTATAAAGCAACACATTTAGACAATTTCACAACTTTAAGATTCGATGGATGTCAGAACATTTCAGAAGCGTATTTTAAACTCGTACTGGCCTAAATGTCCACATAGTTTCGTGTAAACGAATCGTTAATAAACGGCGGTCACTAACACGAGCCGACACTTACATGTTAAGCTGAGCTAAAGTCTAGGTGTGCATGAGGGTCTTCAGCCTATTGTCTTCTAATGGAAAAGTTTTATGGATTTCGAGATCAAATAATGGTACATTATATATATCATATAAGAGCCTTTCGTTTCCTGAATACCTTTTCACAAGGTAATTAAAGATCTTATCAATGAATTTAAAAGCTTAAATACATACTAATGATATTATTTTGGTTTACAGTGATCTATCGATGGAGAGGCCAATATTTCTGTTCTATCATTGATTGATCAACGTTTGGTGTTTCTACAATTCTTTTGATTCCAAATAAACACCCTATATTTTTGAAAAAAGGAATATTTTTTTTCCTTTTGACTTTATCATGGATCAGTAGTGTTCAGTTGTTTTATGGATATAAATGGATATAAAGTATGAACAAAACTGAGAACAAAAGACAAAGAACTGTTGAAATAAGTTGGAGTAAGTTTTAAATTTTACTTAATTATTACATTGTCTGTTTCTTTCAGTTGCTCATTATTTTGTTATATATGGGTAACTGTTAAATGTTACAGAAGATGATACAGACTGTTGAAAGGATTGCAACCAACTATAGCTCATTAATTGTAATGTTACTGATTTCATTCAAGAAAAAGAATCTTTATGCCGTAGAGGAGTTTTGGGATAATTAGCATATAATATTTCTACATTGGCACCATTGAGTATCAAATATTATCTAATTTATTTTGTTCCTAAGCTTTGAATCTAACTATCTAAACTAGATGGTGAATCAAATTATAGATACTAGGTTATTGCTTAGCCAATTATAAGTATACAAGTTTCTTTGCAGTTTTTATTTCATAGTCATACATAAGTATAATGTTAATTAAAAAATTCTATAGTTAGATTTTATTCGTTTATCATTTTCTTAATTCCCTTTAAACAAATTAGAAAATGATACAAGCAAATTTTAATTTTATAATTCATCTCTCAATTTTTATAGAAAAGTGATAAATAATAATAATAAATATTAATTAATATTAATAAAATCTTCAAAGAAATCTTTATATATATGTATAATTGGCTATTATTATGAAAGAAAGATTGTTTCTAAATTGAATCAGGTAATCTAAAAAACTATTCGAAAGCTATAAACAATACGAAAAACATCAACGATTACTATTAATTTATTGCTCGTTCGATGCGTGGTTTTTGCAAAGCTTTTTTGAAGACTTGAACTAACTATTTGAGCTGATTTATTATATATAAGCAACCACTCATTTACTAAATTCTTCACCTCGTGTTCAAAATTTTTCTAAATCATTAATCTTTAGATACAAGTATATAGTACAGTCACTGTATGTACAGAAACCTAGTAATCACACTAACGATATATATATATATATATATAAGAAAGATGATGGGGTTTTTGATTATTAATCCCTTTCTTTCTTTGTTATAAAAATAGTTTCAGAAGTGATTTTGTGGCTACGCGTAATTCATAAAAACGAACGTGTATATAAGAAAGAAGGTTTCGATTTCCCAATGGCTCTTTTGGAAATCGAACAGAAGTGATTTTTGTATGTTGCATTTTGTATGTTTATGTGATATGTAACAATTCAGTTTCGAGAATGTTGAGAATGTTGAGAATTTTCAATGTTTTTTAATATAAAAAATTATATTTTATAATCTTATTATTATTCTATTAATTTATATTTTCAATTTCAATCATTACATTAATACTAAAGAAAGTTTATTATTTTATTAATTCCTTTGAAAAAAATATTATATCTATGCATGTATGAATAAATATTATTTTAAATATTTTTATATTTTACTAATTTTTAAGATATATATAATTTTTAAATGAATTTATTTTCTCGAAACTTTACTGTCATGTCACATATATATTTACCTTCTTTGTGTATTATAAAAAAATTATTATTTTGTTATTTGTTCACTGTAGTATATATACAGCAAATATCGATTATAGCAACGATGCTACGATGGACTTTATAATTTAATTTTCGCGCCATGAAAACCATCTTCCCATGCAAGGTGTCATGGCGAACCATCCGGTCACTTCGCTTGGGTGATAAAGTTCGTTCGTTACTGCGCGACATTTCATATAGACATTGATTTCTAAGTGTTGTTTGTAAATCTACAAAAATGCAGTTACACGATATTCCATATTTAAGCGTGGTGCCGCGATTAGAGCGATGAGTTTCGCATGCGAACAACAACCAGCAGAAATTGTTTCATCTGACTCGTTTCTTTACCTAACCTCTACTATGGCACTCACAGATCGAGTACCAGGGTACGTATTTAATTATCTAAAAAAGACTATGCACGTACGACCTGCATACGGAATTTTTCTACGAGGTATAAGCTTGCTCGTTCAATTCTTCGAGAAAAGATCGGATTTGAGAGATTTAATGGTTTTTCGTCTCTTTATGGCGTAGTTTGTGTTCTTTGTCGCTTCGAAAGAATCCGTGAACAAGTTTGTGTATTGAGAAATATTTGTGTGTACAATATATTAGGATTGCACTATCGAGGAGACACATATATGTTGTGTAAAGCTGCATATTGTACAAAAGTTTTTCTCCTCGTGGAAGATCTGTTTGTGTTGAAGTATCGCATCTCGCATTGTCGTCTCATTGATCGATTGTACTTCTTGTCTCACTGGAACACAATGGTACTTGTATGTCACAAGAAAGAAAGCATTTCTTTTTTTATTTCGCTTTGTCTTCCTATTCTTTATAAAAAGAATCTTTAGAAGAGCACGTGTATTAGCTTACATCTTCTATTTGTTTGTTTCTCTGTTATTTATAGCTATAACGATGACATAAGCAAGCATTTCTTTAAATCGTTTTGAGAATTACAAATCGACCAACGATACAAAATTCATGCGATATCATTGTTAAAAAGCAACCAATTTAATTCTGCTTGTATAAATATTCCTTATGAGAACAGTATATTTCGTTACTTATTAGTTTTTCCGTTCGAATAAGGATCCACATTTATTAAAATATGTCTTCTATGTTGCTATAGTTACGATCCCAATAATCTCCACGATATAACCAATCCATTTGATTTGTATATGGATTCATGGATAATTGGAACCACCTGTGGCACATAAAAGGTTTACATAACGGATAATCGATATCTGTAGTATCTTGAAGAAGAAAAATTATAATGAATATTATTTATGAGACAAAATAAAAATATTGCTATTATATATGTTATGCAAATATAATAAGCTGAATATGCAAATAAGGGATTATTATATATATATTATTATATTGTAAAAGTTTTAAATAATTTCAAATAGATTTTCAATATTTAATTGGTAAAAATTGAAATTCATAAAAAACCAATTATTTTTAATCATTTGTTACCTAGGTGTCCATTCTTCTCCTTTTTTATGCTTTCGAGATTTACGCGTTTCCCGTTGTTTTTCTTCAAGTCTCATCTTTTCAGCCGCAGCTCCATCTTGATCACCATTTTCCAATTTCCTAATATCCGGTCTTAATCTCGAGTCTGTCGGGCATATCACTTTTTCCATTTCCGATGTCAATTCATTTAAAGACATTGCAAACGTTGTAAATTGATAATACTGGAAATCGATTCAATAAATATTAATTATTAATCTTATATATTGATAAAATTATAATTATTATAATTAAAGAAATTCTTATTTACTTCTGAACTATTAGATGGCCTTGGAGTAGCTTCCCAAAGAGTAATTGATCCAGGAATATCATCGATCGTTGGAGTTTCATCTCCGTCTATACTTGCTGATGGATCATCAATTGCATCCTTAAAAAATAAAAAGAAAGTTTTAAGATTCTAAAAATATAATTAGGATTAATTATTTATTAAGAAATATTAAAATTTTATAAAATAAAATTTCGAATATTTCTCTTAAAAATAATTTTAATAAAATTTTATAAGTATTTTTATTTTTTAATTTTAATTTGATTAAAAATAAAATTTTAAATATTTTTCTGATATTTTTAACAAAAAGATTTTCAATATAATTTTTTATTTATCTTTATTCCTTTGATTATAAAATTTTAATATATTTTAGAAGAAAAGTATAATACTAAGATCGTTCATAAATTATGTAAAACATTTGCTATTTTTCTCATGAAGAAATTTTTTTTTTCATGAAGAAAACTTGTTGAAGTTGTTGAATATGCAAAGCTTTAATGAATGAAGGTAGGTATAAATAGGGATAAAATATAAAGTTCTATATATAGTTTACTTTTAAAACAACCACTTGAAAATTGAAGGTACAAAAAGATCAATGGAAAGTGGAATTTTTACCTCAAATTTATAATATACAAAATCAAACAGATGAAACAATTATATAAATTGAAATATTTTATTTATTTTCCATGTTTTAATTGTAATTATTAAAATTTTATTTATCTTTTTTTTCTCTATCTATATAAAAGAACCAAAATTAAAATTAATCTTTATTTTTATTATTTTTATTATTTATTTTTATTTTAAAGTCAATTAATATTTCAAGTACCTGATGAGAAGGTTTAAAAGCTCCAACTTTAAGACTGTGCAGTTTTGCAAGAACCTTCTTGTGACCAGGACTACCTTGAGGACTCTTCGCATCACGTTTCACCTTCTCCAACGCTTCCTCGTACAAGGAAGGATCGCACACCTTTATTCTATCTGTCCATTTTCCATAAAGAAACAGAAGTTTTCTCTTTCTAGACATAAAATATATTTAATATTTAAAACATTGTTTACTAATTTATTTTTAAAATTATCAGAATTCATGCATATCGTGTTTATAATATTTTTACATGCAATTCGATTCGTGATACAGTCATCATTATTATATTTTTGAATTCAAGTGATAATAAATTGTTACCAGCTTACTCTTGATCCATTATAAAGCCTTCGACGCGATGAAGATCCTTTCCATTGCAACTGGCACTCTTGAAGGAGAGAATTGCCTTCAAGTTCGCTCCACCATTTTGTTTGATCTCCAAAGAACCGAGCTGTTCCATCCATAATTGACCCACGAGCACGTTATGCAGTATACAGTTGATGTTTTGCCAAGTATATGCCTCCTTCCATCTGCGTGCAATATGTGAAACAGTTATATATGATAGGATTTTAGTATGACCATTTGAATATTCTTACTTTTTTTGTTTTTGTATTATTTGAATATAATTGTTTACAATTAATTCTTAATTTTTCTCATATATTTTTAAAATTCTTATGCTTAATTATTTTTTATATTTTTATTAATATATTATTTATATATATATATACACAGAATTTTCTAAATATATTTATAGAGAAGAAGATGATAGAATTATATACTTTTTTTTATATTTCAATTTTTGTTTTGTTAATAATAATTTTGATTTTCATAAAAAAGAATTATAAGCATTAAGAAATTAATATATTTACTTTGGAAGTTCGACGGTGACAATGCCTTTCGGATGAATCTCTATAGATGTGCCCCAGAATTTCAATTTCGGATGTATGGTGCCATGGAATACAAATTCATCACTTTCTGCATGGAACGCGGATACTGGTGGGTGATGCGATACTTGTTCGCAAACTATTCTGAAATAATAATTGCAATTTTGATATTCCATTAATTTTTTAATGCATTCTTAGCACAAGATGAATTTGGCATCTGCATTTATTAATGATATTTATTATTATTCTTTATAAGAAAGTAATAATTAATTTATTTTGTTATTCTTGACAGACAAATATTGCGAAATAGTACAACATAATATAATATTAATCTTTTCTGGAAAAATAAAATTGACCTTCATATGTCCTTTACATCCTGCATTTATAATGAAAATACTTGCACAAATACTCGCATTTGATGAACAAATCGATTATATCGATTTTTACATTGTTTGTCTATAGTTTATTTTCTATTCTTAGAAATCCTTTCCAAAGATTAAATACAAGAGGGGTAAATTGATCCGCTGGTTTGTGACCCTTTTTGTGCCTATCTATCCATGGTAATTGCTTTACTGTCACTAAAGAAGCAATCTTCAATCATAAAAATTATATAATATTTTATTTTTGAAGAATTTCTTTCAAGAATAAAGAAATTATATTTATTAATACCTTTAGATCATATTTTTAAAAGTCAAAAAAATTATCAAAGTAGCGATTTTCAACTTCTTTTATTCATTTTTGAAAAAATTATAAATTAACAGTTTAAGAAAATAATAAAATCAAACTATTATTATTTAATAAAATTATCAAATTGCTAAATCAATACTTTGATAATATTTCTAAATCTACATTCATTTTCGAAATCCATTATAAAATAAATCATTATTTTTAATATTTATATCATACTAGAACCATGAATTTTCCAGTGGCTTGAACTTTATTATTACTTACCGAAAATCTTCACGTTCCAATTCGTACGTTTCTCCAAGTATCGGGTTGAAGGGTTTGCCAAGTCTTTCCCAGTTCGAAGCCAAAGCACTTACAGCAAAAGCAGCGACGTACTGTAATCATCGATCAAATAAATTGTTTTCACTCTAAGGTAAAAAAAGATTTTTCAATTAAAAAAAAAAAAAAATTTACCTGTAACCTTTTAATAGGAGTTTCTTCTTGCGCAGCTTGTTTAAGCAATTTAGCATATTCCATATATTCGGCTACACGTTGAAGGAAAGAAAGCGGTTCGTTGAAGATGACCGGCATAGTGATCTTGCTAAGATCTTTGCCCAGTGATAACACCGAGCATAGATTTACTTCCGAGTGACCTGGCACTGGTAACGTTGTTCTTAAAAAGAAAATGATACTTTTAATACTCGATTGCTTAATTATCTGATTAATTCAACAAGCAACATTAAAGAAAAGAATATTGATAATACTTATATTTCAATGACCAGTAATTTATCGTTTCAATCACATGTTGTATATTTTATATTCATTTTTGAATATAAAAATATTATTTCTTCTTATTAATTAGACTATTAGAAAGTAAACAAATTTTTAATAATAGTATTAATGATATAATATAATTTAATGAATTTATATCTTTCAAAATGTAAAAGTAGTTCTTGATTAGAATTGATTATTTAGAAAGGGTAGAAAATGGAAAATGATAGTCCTACTCAATTTTAGAAATAAGAAATTAAAAGTATACATGGAGCAATGCGCAAAACCTAATCGATTGCCCTATAAACTAGTTGTTTTGGTAACAATACTTAATCGGGATCAATAAATCAGCTACAATCTGACCGAACATGGTCGTCAATTACGTCATTTGAAACCATAATCGGCCAAAATTCGATGATTATAATCAATCAAAATTATAGTCAATGTTTATTCAAGAAACATTCGACCCCTTTGCTGTTATAACGCAGTTATTTAAAAAATTTTAAGAAAGTGACATCTTAAAAAGTGTAGATTATAAAATAATAAGATGACAAATCCATATTTGTTGATCTTTTATTTTAATGATATTTGATTAAAATTGATAACTTTGATAAAATATAGTTATAAAGTTATAACTTGTTAACTCCAAAGATTAAACTTTCTAAAAATAGATATACACTCGTTACTGCGTAACTAATATTATAATCAATAATTTTGAAATTATTATCAAAGTTTTGCTATAATTTCAATGACATTCATTATAATATATTGACAAAATTGGAACAACAATATTACTATCAAATTTTAATTATTACTTTTAATATACTTTATAAGTTTTATTATGAATTTAAGAATTGAAAATAAAAATAACTACCAATATACTGTCAAAAATATAAATTCAATTTTTCCATAATAGGTAATATTAGCAGCAATATTGAACATACAATGTAATAACAAATCTTAAATTATTTTTCCAGAATGAAACGAACAATATAATTCATCACGCTCGATATTCATACTTTCCAACTACCCAACCAATAATCATTTGGTGATCAAGCAACAATTGTCAGAGACGTTTAATAAGATCGTCAATCGGTCGAAGTCTATCGCTGCTCATCATCCTCTTCAAGTGCTTCGCAGAAATCGGCTTCGTGACCGGCAACCGGAATCCTCATTCGAGTATTCAATCAGCCCCACTATTCTGATCCCTAAAACGAGCAAACGATCACGCACCTGTACGGTCTCTGTGTCTTTTCGTTGGCCATCATAAACAAGCCTGTCGAGCGTGGCCAACCGTGCTATCCTCGAAACTGGCCTTCCCCTGGATCTGCTCGTCCTCTCGATCCACCCTCTCTAAACGACCACGCTACCGACCCGACCACACAGGGATCAAAGGTCCACGAGACGCGCTGATGCACGCCACATCGTTGCCTTCCTCTCTTCCTTTATTATAATTAATTTCTCACACGTACATCCCACGAAGGGAGGGTACAAAGAAGGCGATACAGTGAACAGACACACGGATGAGCGAGCGGCGAAAAGTGGGGAGAGGGTGAAAGAGGTCCCTTCGCGTACTCGAAACGTGTACACACCTGGCTATCACCGCAACATTGCGTACAGGATTGCTATTGACACGATTTCGAATTGATTAATCGGCGCAAACGTGATTCATTCGTCCCAATGGATAACCTGGCCGCTCGACATGTGCGCTATATCAACGCGTATGTATCAATGCGCTCTCGTCGCGTTGGGAATGCACAGAACTCGGCGATCAGCTGTACACCCGGACACTGCACACGTTGGGCATGCGGGCGTGACGAGGTCTCTGGCGCATCCTCTTGTCCCTATGCGTATCCCACTCCCACACGTATACAACGTAATCTGTCCACGGTGCAACTGTCTCACTCGTGTCGCGCTCTCAAACGTACGTAAAATATCAATAAGTTGGAGCATGGTTATTGCGGCCCTTACTTGTGGACGTACCGTGTTATTTGCTCGACGCATGCGCAGGATTTAAGTACGAGAGATGATCGCATTTGAATTTTCAGAGTTGTGGGATTAAGCTTCTTCATTTTTGTTTTTTATTTTTATTTTTTTTTTTTTTTTTTTTTAGGATTTTTTTTTTGAGGATTGAAAAATAGATGTATGGCGCTAGAAATTTTTAAAAAAGGAAGCAACTTTTACGGGTAATTGGAATAATTCTTTATTCTTATTCCGTTATTTCCTGTAACTCGTGAGCTGTAAGAATTTTGTAAGATTAAGTTGTTTTGAATCAGATTGTTTTAGATTGTTACATAGATATTAAGGAATTTAATTTTTTATATCGAAGAATATTAGAAGTAAATAATTTTCCTTCAATAATATTGCTTACACGAAGAAAAAGAAGAAAAATAAGTAGTTTCGAAAGTTTCGAGAGTTATTTCGATATTGTAAATTAATAATGTCTATTCAAGAAACATTAATAATATATATGGATTCTTGCACGATCTAAATTTTTATATCGTAATTAATTTTTTAAATATCTGAAATGTATATTTGATAATTTAACGAGTAACTTCTGCCATGTTATATTGAAATGCAATTTCCGCAAGAAAAGCATACAATATTGATCCATGGTTTGTAGTGTTTCATTGTAGTTATTCCAGTTATCTACATATAAACTTACTATCTTACTTAATATCTTTAGATTTTATGTTAGATTTTACCTGAAATACTAACTTTTTATAAATTTTGAAAACAAAAGATCGATTATAGAATCCAAAAATATCGATCCTTATTTATTCAATATTAATAATCAAATGAAATTTCCATTGCACGAAGTGAAACGGAGCACAACACAACTTTTACAATAATACTCTTGCTTCTAGCCTTCTTGAATATCTCGTTACTTAAAAAAAAAAAAAAAAAAAAAAAAACTTTAATAAGTTCCCCGATTAACTCGGCCGTAAGTTAATTTTTCCTCGCAATTTCCTAACCACGTCTCTCGATTAACTCGAGTACTCGGTTTTCGAGTAATTACCGAGCGGCGTCAAAGAAATTTCGTTTAACGCGTGGAGACGAAAGGGCAAGAGTTCGAGCCAAGAGCGTTGTTTTGCACGTTTATCGATTGCTGCACACACCGATTACCGAAGATGCATCGTTTAATCGACGCGGTAACGAAGTTGTTAACGACATGTCCACGTTAATTGCAATAGAATTTTCACCGGCAAGAGCGGGCCGCAATAACATCCAAGTGATTGGCCTTTCTCGAGGACTCGATAGTCCTTCGATAAATATCCTTCGTGCTCCCCGTCTATTTCGTCCAACAATGGCACGCGATGTAGCTCTTGAAAGCAATTTCAATGGACTTGTATGATGGGTTAATTAAATTCGTTGTTTTCTGGTTAAAGGTGGTGACTATTTACAAAAGTAGAGGTGAAATGGAAATTGTGGAGTTGATTTCTGGAATTCGAGAAAGAAAGTGGAAATTTTTGAAGAGATTCTACGATTCTGATCTAAATTTTGATTAATTGATTTTAAAAAAGTGGAAATTCGAATGTAGAGAACGAAGGCAATCTGCATTTTTCTTTCTTTCTTTCTTTTTTCTTGTAAAAAGTAAGTTTAAAATCTATTGTAGATCATTTGTTTTTTTTTTATCAAATTATCTTAAGGAATCGAATCATTTGAAATTCTTGGGGTTGCACAATCGTAAAGCAAGATTATGATTATTCTTTAACTGCATTAGAGAATCTGTAACCTGTATAAAGACATGTGACGTGAAGTGTGATTGACTGAGAACAGATTTCTTTATTCTTCGGTTCATGAATATGTAACAATATAAATATTAACAATAAGAAAATCGATCCGGAGTTGATCATATACTACACATACGCGAATGGAGAAATCATATTGAATTGCTGCATAAATAACTTATTATATAAAATATAAAAGAAGATTCTTATTATTTTTAAAGTAATCGTATCAAACAGTCGTACAGAAAACGAATGGAAAAGAATAAAGTAAGGTTTATTCATCTTAAGGATCATCTAATTATGTATAAAATAATTGGGAATGCAATTCACAAAATTATTCTAAAAAAATCCTTCTCCATTAAATATTAAACATGCACCAATATTTCTTAAAACTTTTTACGATATACAAGATTTTCGTGATTTAATAATAATTATTGATTAAAAATTAAAAAAAAAAGAATCATTCATCAAAATTACAATTATTAAATATAATTTCACGTACAATAAAAATATCACTCGCAAAGTAATCGAATTTACTTAACCCAAACAAATATCTTAACGAACGATCTATCTTATAAATGTAATTCAAATCATAGATCGTTGGTGAGTTGAGAACAACTTTATCCCGGAAATTCCTTAGGTTACATAATCTTCTAGCGGCTAATTAGCACGGATTAATGGATTTGTGTGGTGAATTCGATGGTCCGACATCTACAGACAAACCTATCGCAATAAGAATGAACCGAATCTCTCTATTGATTCACCTGGAAACCAAATCGATATCCGTACGAGGCACAGGGGCTCACTTCGTTACAGATCGGCCAACTTTCGTCGGATCCAACAGAGCAAGACTCGCCGAATCGAAAAATTCTCCAGTCCAAGTTTCGCGTTTATCGCGATCATCACGTTTCGTCCATTCGACATTTTTCATTCCAAAATTTTAGTTTCGTTTCTTACGTGAGTAACACATCAAATCGTGATTAATTTCAATCTAATCTTGGGGGAATAATGGGAAAATATTTAAGAAATATTTTGGAAAATTGTTGAGGAATATTTTTATTTTGATTTGTCGTACTGGATTGTAAATTAATATCAATAAATGAGAATATCGAGCCCCGTTGACGGATAAATCGTTTATAGAGGATCGATATTTTTGTGTTTATTTGTAGTTTATAGGACAGAATGATTGATCAGAAGGGGATTGCCGAAGATAACAACGATCATAAGAAATTGAATGACGTTCACAAAAAGGAAAATGAAACGAAACCACGTGTTAAGAGATATATAACGAAACACATGAAATTGTATCCGGAATTATACAGAAGCGATGTTTCCATACATCCAAGTTACACCACTCTTAAAAAATTTCCTTAGTAAGAATAATTTCATTCATAAAAGTAAATAAAGTGTGTAACATATCTTTTTTACTTTTTGTATTTCATTTTTAAGACGAATTTTATAGCTGCTTGCTGAAAAAAATATTAATTAAGCAAAATTTTTTTCTCTTTCAATTTTGAATAGTGGAATTTTTTAAAATATTTTAAAAAGTAAGTAAATATAATAAAAGACAAATTCTTCAATTTTTCTTTATAATTTTTTAATATTAAAAAAATATATAATGAAATCACATATATAAATAATAGATTAATATCTTTTAAAAAGTTTCAAAAACGTTATCAAAAAGATATTAGAGAAGAATCTAATTCTCGAAATAAATTTGAAATTTTTCAAATTCATTTCATTGCTCTGAACAACAAAAAGAAATTTATTTCGAACGTTAAATTTTCTTCTTTAAAAAAAAAAAAAAAAATTTCGATTATTCCAATTGTCAGTGTTTATAAAACGTTTAATCTGTTAAAAGTTACGTGGTGTGCCGGCACCGTGTACAGAAGACCAGGAGGCAGATCAGGCGTCAAATGAACCGCAACATCATGCATTTCGCGATGATGCAGATGTTCGCCATCGATAGCGTCAGGATCGACCGGGTATTCAGCTTTGGAATGCCACAGGAGACATTGATTGTCCCCGATTTGCTAAACGTGAACGAGAGACGTCACATCAACGAACTTCTCCGTGTCAAATAACGAAACAACACCTCGTTATATTGTCCTCCCAATGTTCATTGTGCTTGATATGTAACGACACGTGCAATCGAATAAACCTAGAGTTTCTACATTGAATAAAGTGTGGGCGAGTCTATTTTCTTCCTTCGTCCGTGAGTTTGAAAGGCGTGCAGAGCTTTCACGCGAAATTAGAAGTGAAAACAAATTCGATCCGACGAACGAAACAAAGAAATACACTCTCGCGTTATATTAAAACGATTAAATGTGACGTTTTCTCGAGATAAAGATACGATGGAAATATAAGAGTTATTTTCGATTATTTTTTTTTTATTCATTCAATGAGAGGAGAGGAACATCATGTTTCGTAACAAGTATCAACACGGGCTTATGTCCATTTTGTACAGCTGTGGATCGTCACCGCTCGAATTATGGGATATGCATGTAAGTTTTTAACGAGTGATGGAGAAAAGTGTAGGGGAAAAAATATTCTATCACGTTGGATTAATTTCTTTTTTTTTTTTTTAGCGAAATAATCGGAGATGTTTTCTATTCTTTTAAAATAATAAAATTAGTTTCTTTTTATCTTATTTTTTACCACTGGATAAAGAAAATATTTAATTTTGCTTATGTTAAATTAAAATTTGATAAAAGGAACCTCTTATTGCGCAAAGAAAAATATATGTGGAAAAATATATTGTATTTTATTTGTTATTAAAACTGAGCTGAAAAGTGAAATCATTGCGAATAGGTGAAGAATGGTTATATTCGAAGAGTAACGGACGATGAGGTGAAGTCTTTAGCTTTGGAATTAGCCGGAACCAATGTCACAACAACTTACATCTACTGTCCTCGTGGCAACAGGAAAGCTTCCCTCGGCATTAAACTTCCGTTTTTAATCATGATTATCAAGAATATGAAGAAGTACTTCACGTTCGAAATAACAGTAAATTTTTCATGAAAAAAATTCCGTATAGCTTTTTTATTATATTTCTTTTTAAAAAAATGATTTCGATATAAAATTAAAATTGCTTCGAATTAGAAAAAAGAAAAAAGAAAGAAAACAAATTTGCATTATCGTTTTCGATTCGACAGATACTCGATGACAAAGATATGCACAGAAGATTTCGAATGAGCAATTTTCAAAGCACCACTCGGGTTCGACCATTTTGCACGTCGATGCCGATCGGTTTATCTGGCGGTTGGAATCAAATTCAATTTAATCTGTCAGATTTCACGCGGAGAGCGTATGGCACAAATTATATGGAAACTACGCGAGTACAGATCCACGCAAATTGTAGGATTCGACGTATTTATTTTGCGGACAGGTAGGAAATTAATCTTCTTCTTTTAATATTGAGTTAATCGAAATTAAAATCTGACCATAGCAATAATTATACGTAATATGTGTATATTATTGATAATTTATAATTAAATGTTTTTAAGAAGATTTTCAGTTTTCTTTTTTATTTAATCTTAGGTGTCTTAAGTTTCTTCTAGGTTGATAAACTAATAATTTTAATTATATTTGTAATCAATGACATATTTTTAATGATTCTTTTCATTTTATGAAATCCAAGCGTGAAAATATGTAAATTTTTTAGCATCAATGTGACTCAATTCGCCTATTATTGAAAAAAATATTTATTATTTCTTTATTTTATTTAATATTTCTCAAATAGATTATATTCCGAAGATGAATTGCCAGAAGATTTTAAACTCTTCCTGCCAATTCATCGAAAGAAATGCATTCGAGAAAGGGATGTGAAGGAAATAGAAAAGAAAAAACCACCGGAAGAAATCGAAATTGAAGAGCCACCACCTTTCGAAGGCGTACCAGAAGAGGAACGAGAAGAGGAAGAGGAGCCTGAAGAGTTACCAGAAGAATTAGTAGAAGAGATACCCCCAGAAATAGAACCAAGAGAAATAAGAGAGGAGGATGAAGAAGAGGAGGAAGCTGTAGAACCTGAATTTGAAGCCGAAGAAGTTGAGGAAATTGAAGCTGAAATAATTCCTACTGCATACGTTACTGAAGAAGAAACTGAGGTGGAAGAGCCAGGCGATGAAGAAGAATATGCAATTCCATAGTGAATAGTTCTGATTTTATGTAAATATAATGAATAAAACGTCTATTTTCGTGTGATTTAAAGTAGTATCTGAATAAAATTGATTGTAAATAAGTTGAAATTGAATAGATTCTATTAATTTATTTAAAATATTTATCTTATTATTTTTTTTTTGTATATTTTATATTATTTAATGATATTTTATAATGAATGAAAATTGATATTTTATTTTTGTTTAGGAAAAAGATAAATGCAAAAAATTGTGATATATAATAAATATTTATTAATATATATAATTATTAGTATGGGTAATAAAATCCATAAGTTTCATTATTATAGTCATATATTTTTATGATATTCTTTTAATAAAAATATATAATTTTATTTTAAATTTAATTTTAATTACAGAAAGATAAAATTATAAAAAATTATTACATTGCATAAAGAAATCAAATTATTTTGATATTATATTATTTTATGTAATAAAAACATAAATATTTAATATTTATTTTACATGTAATAATATTATGGTACATCGTAATCATCATCTTCTCTCTTCCTTTTCATAGGTTCTTCAACTTCCACTTTTACAGGAGGCATTGTTTGTCCTGAGGAAATTTGTATTTTTGGTTTAGATACTTGTGCTTTTACAGTAGCACCTCCTCCTGCTACAATGTTAAACGATTAATACAAACTAATAATGCAAATTATATTAATAACAGTAAAATATAATATATTTTATTATTATTAATTAAATTATTTTATGTCTTACATATTTGGGTTCTTAATGAAATATGGATAGAGGGAATAGATGTTTGGGAATGCAAAGCTCGGAAGGGATCTATGGAATAAAATATAATTAAGAAATTAATATTTAACATATTTATAATGCTTTGTGTAATATTTACCTGCTGAAAATTTTAAAACAGGCTTTGGCATAGAAATAGTTTGAGTTCTAGCAACAGTTGCAAGTGTTCCTGGCCTTTTGACAATAGAAAGACCAGATTTATTACTTTCTACTTTGATTTTAGATTGACCACCTTGAATATTATTTCCAACTAAAGAATGTAATTGTTTCCCAACTACTTTCTTTGTTGCATTTTTAAGTCTATAATTTGTAGCATTTAGGCAATATCTGTCAGGTGGTAATCTCAGACCATTGCTTGGTTTAACAAATGGAAGAGGTATATTATTTTTGGCTCTAGCAACATCTAATAACACATCTCTTGGTGGTGGATTTGTAAAAGTACGCTCTAATTGCATTTTAACTGCTAATCTAACATCATCCAAATCAATAAATTTCTTTTTAGCATGATTTGCATATATTCTACTGTCATCCAATATACAAGTAACATAACCTAAAATAATGATTATTTTATAATTTATAAAATAAAATAAAAAAGAATAAACATACATAATGATATATCTTATTTTATATATTAAATAAATTGCAAATACTTACGATATGTGAATTCGAGTAATTGATTTATAACTTTTGGCTCATAATCTGTAATACCCATGTCTTTCATAATTGACATTATAACTTGAGCATCTTTTGGAATATGTTTTACATGACTCATAGTTTTTGCCTTCTCCGTCATTTTAAGAAAATAATCTTACAACTATTTTTATACTTTGTATATTACTTTTAACTCACATGTATTTCAGATTTTGATTAATTTTATTAATCAAAATTCGACAGAAAATTATGAAGTATATGCCATTGAAAGCAGTGCTACCACCTATAAAGTTCGAAGTTTTGCAAGATTAAAATTTTGTCATTTATAGATTTTTTAATTATTAACAATATTTTCATAATTTTTTCTTAAAAAATTTTCTTTTTTTATTAAAAAATAACTATATTAAAAAAAAAATTGAAGAAAATCTGAAAATTTTGTTACATGATTTATAGTTTTTTCGTCATTATCAAGATGGCTACATCTAGAACGGCACGTAGTATATTTCAATTGAATTTAGTTGACGAGTCTGTGGCTTGTAGCTTACAATCAAAACTGTCGTGGAATTTTTGCCGAAGGAATATATATTGTATGAAAATCAATATGAATATTACATCAGCAGGTAAATTATTTATTTTAAATATATTATTATAATATATATTTAATTTTTTTATTTGTAATTTTGTTAGTAAATTTTTATATTATATTAGTATACATGCAATGATTTGCAAATCTCATGGACCATAACCTCTAACTTTATATTCGAAATATTAAATACAGTCGATATGAAAATACGTGTTAAATTATTTTATAACTTTTATATTTTTTAATTTAATTAACTGATTAATTTTAATTTTTATTATTTTATTTTCAGCTGGTATCATTTCTCTCCTTGAGGAACCAATGCCAGAATTAAAGGTGTTTGCTTTAAAAAAATTGGATATGATAGTAGATGAATTTTGGCCTGAAATTTCTGAGGCCATAGAAAAGATGTATGTAATTTATATCTTTATCATTATTTAATCTTTTATATAGTTTTGATGAGATAATAATATTTGACAGAAACCTTTTATATATTTCAGTGAAATTCTTCATGAAGATAAATCATTTCCCCAACATGACTTAGCTGCATTAGTTGCTAGTAAAGTTTATTATCATTTAGGAAGTTTTGAAGATTCTTTAACTTATGCTTTGGGAGCTGGGGAACTTTTTGATGTTAATGCTCGCAATGAATATGTTGATACTACCATAGGTATTAGCAATTTTTTATTAGTAATATTAAATTTTATTAGACAATTTATCTTATTTTACTATTATTTTAGCTAAATGTATCGATTATTATACTCAACAACGTGTATTGGAAGCTGAAGGAAAATTGCCGCCAACTAGTAAAGGAATTGATCCAAGATTAGAAGGAATTGTAAACAGAATGTTTCAGAGATGTTTAGATGATAATCAATATCGTCAAGCTCTAGGTCTTGCTCTTGAAACAAGACGAATGGATATTTTTGAAGCTGCAATTATGCAATCGGTAAATTTTTAATATTTTAATTTAAATATTTAATTTAATCTTAGTAAATAATTTAAATGTATTAAAAAATAAAATACTAATTTATAATTGAGGTTATAAATATTTTTTTATAGGATGATGTTAGTGGCATGTTGTCTTATGCTTTCCAAGTTGTTATGAGCCTTATTCAGAATCGTGGTTTTCGTAATACTGTTCTTCGTTGTCTAGTGAGCCTTTATCGTAACTTGGGAACGCCAGACTATGTCAATATGTGTCAATGCTTGATATTCCTCGATGATCCATTAGCTGTTGCTGAACTATTAGATAGACTGAGCAAAGGTTCTCAAGATTGTGTTCTTATGGCTTATCAAATTGCATTTGATTTATATGAATCAGCAACTCAACAATTTCTTGGACGCGTTTTACAAGCTTTAAGGGCAACAGCTCCCATTCCAGGAGCTCTTATGGTTAAACCAATTGTAAAACCAGTCGCAAAAGTATCTACTGAAACTGCTGTTACTTCTGAATCTACACCTGTAATGGAAACTGAAAGTACTACAACAGTTCCTGAAGAGAAATCCCAACGTAGTGTTGAAAGTTTGGTAAGTTTTGTAAATAAAAAAAATATATATATATATTAATAGTTTATTAATCTAATCGTATTATTTATTTAGAATGCCGAAGAACGTGAACAACAAGAACGTGTAGACGCTTTATCAAGCATATTAGGCGGTGAAATTTCGATCGATTTGCATCTCCAATTTCTAATTCGTAGTAATCATACGGATATGCTGATATTGAAAAACACTAAAGATACTATACGCGTATCTATTTGTCATACTGCCACTGTAATCGCGAATGCATACATGCATTCTGGAACTACAAGCGATCAATTTTTAAGGTAATCATATTGATTTTATTCATTATTTTTGAGAATTTACTATTTTACGTTATTTTCTTTCTTATTCGTATTTCAGAGATAACTTAGAATGGTTAGCCAGAGCCACGAACTGGGCGAAATTAACAGCGACAGCGTCCTTAGGAGTCATTCATAGGGGTCACGAACAAGAAGCTTTAGCTTTAATGCAGTCTTATCTTCCGCGTGATTCAGGAGCGGGAGCTGGCTATTCCGAAGGAGGTGGTTTGTATGCATTAGGACTTATTCATGCAAATCACGGTGCAGCAATTACAGATTACTTACTTGGTCAGTTGAAGGACGCGCAGAATGAGGTATGTACTTACTTAATAATTCATAAAAACATACAGTTATAAAATCATTCGAGCAATAAAATAGGGTTTGAAATCATATAACCACTAATATTATTAATACTAATTTATCATGATTTTTTTTGTTCACAGATGGTTCGTCATGGAGGTTGTTTAGGACTGGGTCTGGCTGCTATGGGCTCTCATAGGCAGGACGTGTATGAACAGTTAAAATTCAATCTTTATCAAGATGATGCTGTCACTGGTGAAGCAGCGGGTATTGCTATGGGTATGGTCATGCTGGGATCGAAATCAACCCAAGCAATCGAGGATATGGTTGCGGTAAGTCTTATAAATAATATAGTTATTTTGTAAAAATTTTTAATGAATTAAAGGGAAAAATTTTAACACATATATAAAATACATAAAAAAGTAAAAAATATTTTTACCCGAGCGCATAAGGTGGTTTACTTCCAGTTTTGAAATTGTAGTCTCCTTTAGCGCTATAAATTAATAATATATAATAATTATAGATAATTGAATTAAAATAAAAAAATAAAACAAATATATATTTAATCACAGTAATATAAAATGAAACTTACTTTCGATCGAGAACATTGCCACCCATATATGCCGTTGTCAAATCAAAAAATGATATACCAGGAAAACCTTTTGGATTCGTAATAGATTCGCTGTAATATTCGTAACTGCGTCCATGTGCGCAAGCTCCTGTTAAATAAAATTTATCTTTAACATTATACGCACACACGAGTATAATTTTAAGTTAATTAGAAGTTAATAGAATTAATAGAAGTTAATAGAAGTTAATTTAATTTAATTCATTTTCAAAATTTCTTACCAAATAAGTCGGTACTGCATCCCGGTTGTTTTCTTCCATCATTAGCATAGAAATCAGAAGTGCCAACTGATTTGTCTAAACCCAATAATCCAGAACACGTGTGAATCACTTGAACGTTGGATGCATGTGATTTATCCACTCTGCCATTAGCATCTTTGTTATCGAACAATGGTTTCGCAGGATCGAGGGCTGCAATTATAATTTAATTCTAAATAATATTTTATTAAATTTGATTACATCAAGTAATTAAAAAAAAAAAAAATTAATATTTAAAATTTCAAAGTTTGCATATTTTTTAATAGTATAGAATTTTCATTTACTTTTATCGATTATTGTTTCTTTCATGATAATATCTTGGTCTTGTTTTTCAGAATTATTGTTCGAAAATCAATCGATCGATAAATTTCAAAATACTTTTCTTAATATGCTGTGATAATCTAAATATATCATCACAACTTATCGAAAAATATCGTTACTTATATCTCGTTTAAAATTTAGTTCATCTATTTTATTGTTTACAATAGATCATTCTTTTTCTATCTTTTTTTTTTTGTTTTAATTTTTAATACATTTTTTAATTTCATCTTTTTAAAAAGATCTTCAAACAAACAATCGTTTCACGTGTAATCTATTATTTATTATTTATACCTTACATATATAAAGGATTTTTATTAAAATTTTATTAGAATTTTCGAATTAGATAAACAAAACAATTGATATAATGTATTGTTATTTACCTATAACTTCTGCCACTTTGCTATCTGCTGATATGCTCTTCGCAGCCAAACTCACGACATGCGCTCCAAGAGAATGTCCGATCATTTTCAATTTAGACGTTTGTAAATTGAAATTTGTGTGTAAGAAATTCACAAAAGAAGCTATGTAATAAGCCACATTAGGCACACTGTTTGCCGCGGAAGAATAAATGTAACGTGCTATTGTGCTCCAATCTACGATAATGACGTTGCTGTCCCAAACTTCAAGAAAAGCTTAGGAAAGATTAAAAAATTATTAGGAAAATTTATTAAATCGAACAAATAAAAGATTAGAATTATATAATCCAATTAAGAGTTATTAACTTAGCAAAATTATAATAAATTTGATGCTGATATTTTTGTTTTTTTTTTTTTTTGTTTTTTTCGACGATCGAAACATTTTATAATTTTGCGTTTCGTTAATTTTACAATCTTATCCTATTATCGATCGAATTATATCTATATTCGTAAATCAAATTAATTTCCTCAGTTGTAATATTATTTACCATCGCGCACAAGTACGCAAGATTTTGAGGTACCACGACTATTCCAACCATGAGTGACTATGATCGTGTTTTTTTTCAAGTTTAAATGACTGCTTTTAATCGAATTCACGTCATTTAGTACCAAGCGTTCGCCGATACGGTTATTTCTGAAATGGAAAATATATTTTTTAATAATTATATTTATTTTTTTTTCGTGACCGATAACTCTGATCGAAAGTCTATCTAGACGAAGCGAAGGAACATTTTTAATATGATATATCAATTTTCGATTTATTTTGAAACCAATCTTCGAATAGATTGTTCCATAACATTCCGTGTATCAAATTAATATAATAAGATAACAAGAAAATACGAAAGAAAGAAAGAAGAAATAGAAGAATATAAAAATAATTCTGACCGTGTGAAAAGCGTGAAAGTAATCGTGTTCAAATCGGCATCCAAAAGATGAAGTTCCTCGAACGACAATGGGGTGCTATCGAGATGTATTAGATGTGGAACACCATCTTCATCCGGGAACACCGTATAATTGATAGTTGTCAAAGCTTGTAGCAACGAAGGAACAACTGAAAAAGAAAAAAAAAAAAGAATTCTCACTCGAATTATTCTAATTTCCACAGTTCTAGTGTGATATCTCGTGTACAAACTTAGCGCTAACGATGCGTTGGCGACCATGCTTGCTTCTATTTTCTCCGCACTATAATCCAAATCCGTAGCTGCCTCTTCTTTTATAGGCTTAAGGGAAACAATCATCACTCGAGTATTATTATAACGTTGATAAGTGATTCGATGAATAAGATTGTTGATGGCCGATTCACGCTCACGCGTAATTGAAAAGTAGTATGGTTTTTGGCATTATATTTTAATATTAATTACGTGTAATTAATTTCAAATCGTATTATTAGCATTTATTATTATAGAATTAGCATTAAAATAATTTTAAATATTATCGATAATATAAGTGCTTTCGGAGGAATTAATTTTTAATCGAGATTAAGATTGAGATTTGATCGATTTTATGTAATCGTTTATATGTGTTGATTATTGAGACGGGGATCTGATCGATTGTTTTTATCACACTTTTTGGCAAAAATTAATATTGATTCGCATTGAGATATTGACTCTAAATATCGTTCAGATTTTATCGTATCGTTTATTTATTTAGGAATATATTAGTTTATATTTTGAATTTTGAAGATTTTTTTTGATGAATGATCATTTTTGTAATATTTTTCAATATATTTTTTAATATTTCATCTTTCAAGTATCACGTTGCATTATTTGTGATTGTTGTACGATTATTGTATTTATCTTCAAAAATGAACAATTGCAATCGAATAATCAATTTTTTCTATTTTATGAGTCATTTGTTTTTTTATTTTTTTTTTCAATTTTTAAGTAATTAATTAATTAATTAGATGTTTTCATATTTATAAGATTTAAAAATGTAACGAATATCTATTCGAACGAATAGGATTGGCGCCAGGATTATTCTTAAAAATAATTATCGATTGTTAAAAACCTGATAGTGATTATAATTTTTTTTCATTTTACGTATTTTTAAAGAAAGTTACAATAATTATTATCTTGTTTATAGTACGTGATTAAACGTGATCAAAAGATTAGACTCATATTAATCGTTTATTTCTTTATGAACTATTGTTAAAACAATATAATCGTGAATCATATTTATAAAATTATCATTTATTTCATAATAAAATAGATATTGTTGAATATGGATATTCAACAATATTTTAGTATATCAAGAATTTTGCTAATATATTTGCAAAAATTTTGTCTTTCATTTTCAACTTAGTTATAACCCTCACAAACATTTGTCTATGAATAGCACAACTCATATACTTTTGAAATTTAGAAATATTTTATAAATGGGATAAAAAAAAATTTATAATTTTCTATTTCCCTTCATGAAATGATTTTTCCATCAGGTTTGCCTTGATCTCAGTCATTTTAATCTAAATTCTCGTTATCACCTCGTTTTCTAGTTTTTCTTCTGATTTTATATCTTTTAATAATTGGATCAGGAATCTGTATTTAGGAATGTAAGGATATGAGATGAATGATTACATAGATTCTTAAGAGTTATAGAAATTTTGTGTTATTTTTTAAACGTATTTTTTTTGCACAATTTTTTCTAAATTTTAATTTCAAGAAATAATATAACTTATTATAAAAATCATAATTTGAAAAAGATTACGAAATACTCCTTTTTTGATATCGAAGGTCAAAATGACTTTTTTATAACTCCATAGCAATAAGCTAATTAGTATCAAACGTGTCATTATCCATTATTTATCTCTGAAATTTTCTCAACGTTAGATACTTTATATACATTCTATCTTTTTCATAATTCATTAAGCCTAATGGTTTCTTTTATCCGGATGTCGTAAAATATAATTTTCAAACAAATTTTCCCAATTGTAATAATGTTATCATTTTCATAAAGAGAGGCAACGAAGCAACGACCTTGTTACCACGAAATATTTGAACGAAACGATGATTTAACCCCTCGATTTCTGCCCCATTGCAAAGGAACGTTTTCCAAGAGAGCGTGTTTCGCGCATAATCTCGGCCCATTTATTCGCGAAACAGGGATTCTTGTTCGCAAAATAACGTGGCGTCGTATTTCCTGGCGATTCCCCACCGGGTACAACAACGAAATCCACTTACTGTCGGTCGGAAAAATAGGCGCGGAACAAACTGCATCGATTTGTCAAGGTTGTTCCACCTGTCCTCCGATGAATTTCGTTTCCACCGAAATTAGAATACGATTTCCTTCCCCCGCGTGTTCACCTCGTTTTTCGCCTCGTTATCGAAAAATTAAAGAGAAAAATGTGATTCTCGGGCGGAGATATCGATCCAGTAATGTCGCGTGTTAATTATGTTCGTGAGATAAGTTTGAAATATTCGATTCTTGAAGCCAAGAAAGAAACAAAAAGTTATAATAAAAAATAATAAAAAATATCGATTATTTATACCGAGATACACGCGTCTCATTTCATTTAAATTAAATTGTTTAATAATTTAAGCCGAATAAGCCTCGATCGGTATTTTTGCATATCAACTTTTGCATTTTATTTTATTTTGGTTTTTTTTTTTTTTTTTTTTTTGGCTTCTAAAATTGATCTCTAAAGATGATGAAATAATATATATTGTAATATATGTGTATTTAACACTTTGTATACATATATATCTATCTAAATCAGGTGACAAAATGACGTTTCTTCATCGATTTCGACATCTTTTCGATTGTGTATCTTCAAGGTTGGTCAATCTCTAGAAGTTGATAGATATTTTTGCAAGATGATGAAATATGATGGAATAACATGTTTTTCATATTATAGTTTTTTTTTTTTTTTTTTTTTTTTTACAATATATGATCTAGCGTTATTTGGATTTTTAGAGTAACACGAGTGTTGTTATGATGTGATTTGTATGATGTAACGTAATATTGGAAAGGAACTTTGGAAATTCGATGAATTAATAGTTGGTATGGAGAGTGTATAAAAATACAGGTTTCTTTAGAAATATAAATTCTTATATAATTGTTGGAAAATTATCGACATTGTTAAAGATGAAGTAAACAAGAAGAGGAATTCAAATTTACGTTCTCAGTGCATTCAATATCTTTATTCTTTTAGTTTATATCTATTTTTTTTTTTTTTTTTTGATTTTTTACAGCTAATTCACTTATTTTTCACATTGAAGCGCACTCGAAAAATTGTACACGCGTGCATTCCAGATATACACGAAATACATATTCCTTTCAAAACCTCTCATTCTCATTCATAGAATCAATTTAAATACATATCTGCTCTTGAAAATTTCAATCTCGAGAAGTTATTTTATCTTTTTCCCATTACCCTAAATCTTCACTCGTTCCGAAATTACGAAATTAGTTCATCCTCACTTCTCATTCGAATTCTGAATAACAAATATAATATTTAAACAATTTTCGAAACAAAAATTCTTCTCGAACGAAAATCGAAAAATCGAAACACTTGCTTTTCCCTTAAAAAGAAAACAGAATATTATTTGAAATCAAAACGAATTCAAACCGATAATTTGATTAGAAAGATAATTTTCTTCCATGTACAAAACTATATATATACATACAATTTTTATTACATAATTTTTTCGTTTTTTTTTTCAGTATGCCCAAGAAACCCAGCATGAAAAGATCCTTCGAGGATTGGCAGTGGGTATCGCGTTTACCATGTACGGCCGTTTGGAGGAAGCCGATCCTTTGGTCGCTTCCCTTTGTGCCGACAAGGATCCGATTCTACGAAGAAGTGGAATGTACACGTTGGCGATGGCCTATTGTGGAACCGGAAACAACCAGGCCATCAGGAAGTTGCTGCACGTTGCTGTAAGAATTTTAGTTTTAAAGAACGCTCAAAAACACTCCTTTGTTGAATTTTTTTTTTTTTTCGTTTTCCTTTTATTTTTATCATCCGTGTTTCTCTTTTTTAAATAGAAATATCAAATATTTGACAACTTTATACGACGAATGAATTTAATCGAATGTTTTAATTTACAAATGTTTTTTTGTTTTTTGTTCTTTTGTTTTTCGATTTGCAATAGTATTTTGGATAAACTAAATATTTCTTTGCTATAACATTTTTTTTTTCAAATTTGCATTTGTGTGCTTCGATGTTTTTATTGAGAAAATTCGTACGAAACGATTAAAAGTCAGATCGGGATAAAACATTCTGAACTAAACTCCAATAATTTTTATCGTTTCGTATAGTGATGTATGCGCTCGTGAGCTGTTTGCAATGGAAAATAACTCTTTTTCTTCTAATCAATTTCAATTTCATCACGATTGAACATGTAATATTTTTTTTATTATTAATCGCGTGGTTTTTTTAGATTTATTATTTTATAATGCCATCAAGCTTTAAAATTTTTAATCGTTAAAGGATTTATTTGTGTATTTTAACGCAATAACATATATATATATATATATTTTTTTTTTAAAGATAATTGTATTGGAATTGCGTTTCATCGGTTTTAATTGATGTAATTCAATATATAAAAAAACCTTGATTCAACCTTATCAAATTGTTATTATATGATTTACGTTCTTAAGTAATTCTTATGATATTGATAATTTTAATTTTTAATAATTTTTACAGTTCTACCAGAAACTTGAAAAATGAAATAAGATAAACTAGGTACAAGTACATTCTATTTACCTCAAAGACTAATATAGAAATCTAATATCATAATTGTTCAAAATTCATTCATCAGATCAAAAATTATCTAACGACAAATTGATGAGTATTTTTTTCTTTTTCTTTTTTTTTTATAAAATTAACAAATAAGAAAGAGTAATATCATTTAGTGACAAGATACCAAGATACCATATCATATGTATATCATAAAGCAATTCATATTTACATTCATTTTAAAATTATATATATATATATATTTTTTTTTTCTATACCATAATTTTCAAGATAAAAATTTTTATCTATCTTTCATTCAACCACGAATTATCTGAGATGTATTTACGTCATGGTTTCGATCGAAGGACACTGGTTTAATAAGTGTGAATAAAATTCAAATTATAAAAAAAGGCTGAAGTTTGTTTTCGAACATTCCATTTACTTTACATGTTCATTATAATAACGTGAAACGTTACGTTGTTCCAGGTCTCTGATGTGAACGACGATGTTCGACGAGCAGCGGTCACCGGCCTCGGATTCTTGCTGTTCAGGTGAGTACCACAAAAGAATACTTAAACTCATGGAAGTCAATATACGAGGTCGAGGAATGCGGATTCCTCGAGGTGGCTAGGCTTAGTATCGATGTTCCTTCCGCAAGTTTTCTGGCTTCCTGGAATAACCTAGATTCACGGGGTTAATAATATCGATGAGAGTTATTTCGATGATAGTGTGCGCAAATATCTAAGAAGAAATACCTGGAAAAAGAAGGGAAAATAAAAATTGATAAAATTTTGAACCTGCCAATCTTCTAAACTTTAAATTTTTAATATGAATCATCATGATTTTTTTTTCCTTTTTTTTATTGATCGTTATACTTTTAATTTTGACAAATTTCTTTTGATTTGAACATAATACATTTCTGTTTTATTAAATTTTTTCATGATAGGATTGTTCATATAGTTTTGTGCTC
Source organism: Apis florea (assembly GCF_048593485.1). Classification (NCBI taxonomy): domain Eukaryota; kingdom Metazoa; phylum Arthropoda; class Insecta; order Hymenoptera; family Apidae; genus Apis; species Apis florea. The sequence continues at coordinate 37,786 of NW_028256722.1, read as the reverse complement.
GTATACTTTTACATTAAATTCATGTTTAACATTGTTTTCGCTATCTTAAATTTTTATCCGAATAATAATCGGCAATTGATGTTATTTTTGCGATTTTATCAAACTGTATTGATTTGTTCGATAAATTAGGCAGGCTTATATTGTTTCTAAACACTGCTTAAAATTTTAGTTTTATCGAAATCGTAATTTCTAAAAGATCGGTGTTGATTTTTCAATTAATTTCTTAATCGATTTTGCGAAAATAGAAGATTTGCAACGTAGCTTATTAAAGTGATTACTATTCTGAGATCGTGTTAATGTTTCGTACTTTTTTGCAGTGTTTAAATATTTTTTTCCTACGCCGTTCAACAAGTACCTTCAGAAAGTGCACTTTCAAGCTAAAGTATTTCCTTTTTACTGTAATAATAAAAAAAAATTTTAAAGTTATTATAAATTAAATTTTGGATTATTCGATCAAAATTCAAATCAAATTAAACTGCACACACAAGATTTTCAAGATATCGTACACGGAATGGAATTTACGTTTAATTAAATTTAAATCTAAAAAAAAAAAAAAAAAGAAAATATTAGAATACATATATATAATTTTTTCTCTTGCATAAGTACTTCCTCTGAAGAGGGTCTTCGAGAGACGATTTTACTTTAATCAATTCGATATCAGCTTATCAGAGTTCCATTAGGAATTGATAAATTGCTGTATCTTCTGAGATTACGTTCGAATTGAAAATGATCTTATTTCCTTTCTCTCTCTTTCTCTCTCTCTGTCTCTCTTCATTTTTTGTTTAATTTCAAAAGATTGACCGAAAGTTATTCATTTAGTAGCTTCTCTCTTGTGATTTCGGTTTGTTGGTAACTCATTATTATATTAATAATCTTACTAAAACTTTTGTGCATTAAAAAACTGTTTGATTGCACTGCATTCTATTGCGTTTTTCGCGACTCATTTATTATCGTCTTTTTTTTATTTGAAGTAAGATTTTTATATCTTAATCTTTTTATATCTTGTTTTCTTAAGGAAAGATGAATTAATTTCTTCTTTGTCGAAACAAAGCGATATATCCATATTCATATTTCCTTTACGAAATCTATGATTCGCGATGCATTAATTTTTTTTTTAATGTAAATATGATGATTACGTAGGCAGAATGTTTGCGTATATATTTTCACTTTTAATAAATGTACTCGCAATTTCAGTAAATGATATCGGATTTTATAAAATGGAACAAACAAATGAAATAATATGTACAATTCACTCTTGCACATGTTAGTTAAAATATATATATATATATATTTTGCAATTGCAAATTGTCTTAAAAATAAATAATACACACACGTACACTTCTCTTCTTCAAAGATAAATAACGAAATTTTTTTCACACCTCACTTTTCTAAAAAAAAAAAAAAAAAGACTACATTTACACAAATAAATTCCTTCAAACATTATAATTTCTCTTATAATTTCATCGGTTTATCAATAATATTTAAACTCCCTCACATTTCATTTCACGTTTTATTCAATAACGTTATTAAACGTTCGCATTCCTCAAATATTTCCAATCCATAACTCCGCCAATATTTTAAGTTGGACGATAATCACAGCTCTTCCATATTCTTCAAAAATTTATCTCACAATTTCCCCGATACACCATCGAATCCAATATTAATTAAACTTCATTAATATCCTTCGAACCGTTCCACTTCATCTGTTCCATCCATCTTCAACCTGAATATCCCTCTCCCCTCCCCCCCTCCTACATCGTATTCCTCGAACACTTTATTCCCCATTCTCGCTCAACTTTTATAAATTCAATTTCACCCATTGTAACCGTATCTCAAGCTCAAAGGCGTGCCAGAATCTCTTTCAAATTTCCCCGATCCCCTCGAAAATTCCTCGAATTTCCTGTTCCATCGCCCTCCCCTCTCCCCCTTACGCGAGAAGGCGTTTGTTTTCCATCGAATAACCTTTCTCCATCCCCTCGTGCAACTGAATCTCGCCAAACTTTTTTAATACCTCGATTTATACCATCTATATATATATATATATGTATATACACTGATCGACGATCGAAGGCCCAATCGATCGCCTTTTCATCTCTCAGAATTTGACGGATTGAAGGTTGCTTTCATCCCGCCGTTAACTCGTCCAATATCCGGCCTGGTCCGGTTCCCATTCTCGTTTCGACAATTTCACGGTGGAGTTTTCGCGGTCTGGAGGCCGCCGGTGGTTAATCTGCGCCGACATTTTCTATTAAGCAGAGCAGAGGGGGAGAAGGATCGATCAAACGGCGATCCCCTTTCAAATCGTGGAGCCGAAGGAAAAACCGTGACAATTTTCTCGATCGCTTTTATTTATATCCGTGCGACGGGGTTCGGCCCCGTCTCTGTTGATCGATCGATCAACCCTTGAGAAATGGGGATCGGAATGAATAGCTTTCTTTCGAATTAAAAAAAAAAAAAGAAGGAAAAAGTTAGTTGCGAAAGTTGGAACTTGGTTTGGAAGGTAAGTATTAAGGATTAATTCTAATAAATAAATAAATAAATAGAAAATGTTTATATCGATTGGATTTATTGGTTCGAATATTCTTTGTTTTTCTCCAGATATGTGGATTCTTGTGGTTGATAATCGAATCGAATTTGGCGGGATGGAATTCGAAGTTGAACACTCGAGGAGAAAAGAAAAGGAGTGAGTTTAGGAAAATGGATATCTGATTTGTTTATCTCGCCCTTATTCTATTCAGTGAATTGCGTGCAAGCGTGTTAAAGGGTGGCGAATCCAGCCCCCGCGCCAGGGATTTGTTTCACAAAGTTTCACTTTAGAGGGTCGAATTAATCCTCTCCTTTCGATCCACTTCCGATCTTTCGAGTTTGCGGGCAGATATAGGTTGTTTCATATTGTTGAGCGATGGATGATATATTATTGACGTTTTCGTGCTTGACTTTGATCCCTTCAGAGGGATGATAAAAAATTAATTGGACGATTCCAGGAAATAAAATTTAATTTTTCGTACGATGAAAATTATTAATGAATTAAAGCTCGATTGAAATAATAATTTTTGCGTGTGGTTTATTTTATATTCTTCTTCAGAATTTGTTTTACAAGTTCATTTTGAACGTTTGATGGAGGTTTCGAGAAATTTTATTCCAAATTTATCTTCTTATCAAATTTGACAATTCTACATATCATCGTTGAATTATTTATCACAAGTTTCTTTGTAACTGCCATATTTATTAATTCTTTTAGTTTAAAATCGTAAAAAGGAAATATTTTGCATAATTTCATTGTAAAACAGCGCATGTTATTCCACTGCTTAAAATTCTCAAGTCGTTTACATTTCCATTGTACAATTACTTGTACAATTACATAACAACGTTAAAAATTTCCAAATTATATTATCCACGCGTTCCGTTCGAGTTTTCAAATTCGAAGAAAAAGTTTTTCTTCCCCGTGGTTTCGTTCCAGGGTGCATTCGAATTCTTCTTGCTCGTCAATGAATCTCGATACGGCGGGCAATCGATATCAGTGGCCCCGTAGAAACTCTTAATTGAAAACAGTCGATCGATCTTCGTGGTATCGCGGAATGGACTGTCGAGCAGGATGAATGGTCGGCATCCTTGCATCTCGCGATAGTCGTGGATCATTGAGTACAAAATTTTACACGAATTTTTTACTCCGTGGCGAAATATTTCTCGAGATAATTCTCTTTTAATGATACGAAACAGTCAGTCGATCTTTTCTCTGTGTTTTTTCGTAAATTTTTAAATTAACATTCTCTCTCTTTTCGAGTAGAAATCGTTAAATCGAGGATAAATTAGGGATAATTGTACGAATTATATATATATTTTTATCAAAAATTAACAAATTAATTTTCCGCGAAGTACTCGATTTAAGTCAATTTGGCCCACTGCATTTAAACAATATTCGATTAGATGTCTGATCTTAATCAACCCATGAGAATCCCTCGTCCGTTTCATTCATCAAGATTTATTCAGTCCTCAGGCGAGAAATTCGAGTCGATAAGGGATGAATGAATCGGTTGAACTCGAGTTGTTGATACAACGCTGGGTTAAATAGACTCGAAAAATGGGGGAAATCGATGACCTGTGTGATGCAGCGAGGAGCGGTCGAAGAGGGACATTTTAAGCAGGGACAAGATCCTAAGCTAAGCCCGATTTTAATCAACGCTGGTAATCAGGGGATAAATGTAAATTAATTTCTGGCGAGACGAGGGCGATTTCTATCCGCTAAATGGGATCCGCGAATCGTGACTGGATTATTTCGCCTCTTTCCCTCGTTAAATTGTGTCCATTGATTTCGATTATGGATCGTTTGAAACCCGATTCTTTGGATAAGGAAGTTAGTCGACGAATTTTCTTAGTTTAAGGGGATGTTTTTTCTTCTTTTTTAAAGATTACTCGCATCTTTCATAAATAACATCCATTTCGAATACGGTTTCGTAGAATAGAATAGATTTTATTCAAAATTCTTTGTGACAAATTACGAAAGGAAACTGTCTTAACAGCTATACAAATAGAATATTTATTTTGTTAAAATGATAAAAAGAATATATTCAAAATGGCCGCAGACCAGAGTTTCTATAATAATATTAAATTAAATCCAAGGATCGAAGTGAGATGTTCTAAATATTATATTCAAATAGGTGTGCATTAATTAAATAATTGTTTAATTCATTTGTGTAGAATGAATTCTTCAAACATTTTCGATATAATCGAGTCCATCCATCGTTATTTCGGTTAAATGAATTATTAGAAAGATTTGGGCTGTCCCCAAATATTTGGCAACCACTGTTACACCGGCCTCTTTTTATCGGGCAAAAATCAAGCCGGAAGTGGTCGATAACAGAGATATATCGCAGTCGTTAAGCGGAACTGTATTTGCACCGTGTCTATTTGCACAATCCATAATTTCTAGGAAACGAATAGAAATTCAACGGTTGGACGAACCATTCGTTTCGTTTCGTCCTTTCCCCTTTCATCTCCCCTCATCTATCCATCTTTATTCACAGCAATTTCGAGCACGGAATGATCGAGTTAGCAGTAAAATATTGCACCGAGAAATACAATGGACGATGGAACAACGTTTATGCGTGTCGTCGAATTTGAAAAAAAAAGGAAAAAAAATTATAAGATCGAATTGAAACAGAAATGAATCTTAATCGTGGATCTCGAAAATCTTAACAGCAATTGTATTAGTTTATTTAATTAATTAACATATACGTATTATCAAAATTGTCGTCAGAGTCGATGTCATTGATCATCGATGATCAAGAAGATGAATTTCATAAACGAAAGGGGAAAAGAGCACTTATCAATTTAAGGAAATTGGAGAAATTATCTTTGCTTTCTGACATTACAATAAGATAATAAGGTGATTAATCAGATTATTCACTTTGGGATGCGATTTATTAATCCTCCATCATTTGTCATATTATTTTACAACAAACTCGTTAAAGATTCCATGAAAATATAATATTATTGTTATTGTTATTCTTCCCAGCAAATGAATTTCAGAAAGAAAATCATAAATCATATCATTTAGTTGTTTAAATCTAGTTTTAAATATATATATATATATTTTGCAAAGGAAAAGAAAAATTGTTATTTTACTTTATATTAAATCTTCACAAATCATTCAATTTGATTTTCGCAAAAATCTAATTTAACAATCAACGATAAAAATATAGAAATAAATTAAGGAATAATCATCGATACGATTATTCTATTCAATTTTAAAATTTTCAAACTCTTGAATTTGTATGTACAAACAACGTAGAACAATGCTAGATAGATAAAAGCAATCGATATTGAATTCGTCCAATTATGCAAATCGTAAAAGCGACAAACAAAATTTCCCTGAATAAAATCCGACGTGGAAATATAACCCGTTTTTGCTTTTCAATTACCGGATAATTAAACTCGTGTCACGAATATTAACAAAGATCCATACTAATTTTCCACGAAAGATTAACCGAATCCACACACTTTCAAAAATCAAAACATCGTGTATTTTCCAAACGACGTGATAATTTATTCGATTGTTACAAAATCAACAAAATCTTCTTCCAAATCTTCCATTCGTTAAGAAAAAAAAAAAAATCCAAAGAACTTAATTATGTAAGTCTTAATTTCGAATTAAAAAATCATTAAGCTACTATTGGAAATGTTATAGTTTTTATTCAAACTAAACGACTAGGTTTTGTTGATATATGTATCATCAACGTTTTTCTTTTCTTTTTTTTTTTTTTTTCTTTCTTTTTCTGTTGCTTAATGAATTCCCTTATTCGAGCTTTATGACCATTTACGGTTGTTTGAAGCCATTTTTCCTTCGAGTTGGTTAAGTAATCATTAATCTTCTCCGAGAGTACTTAGCACACATGCTATATTCATGATAATTGCAACTGTTCATTCTGAAGTTCTCGATGCATTTGCTCAAGGAATAACATATTAAGTTAATACTAAATCGATTTGGATACTCGTGTTACGTTTGTTTCAACAAGCTACTTTTTATTTCTGTTTGAAACGATTTTATCATTTTTGTCGAATATTTATTATTTTTTTTTTTTTTTTACATTTAAAATTTATTTTTCTTCAATATAAATTTCTCTATACAAATTGTACCAGTGTTTGGATATTTTTGGAAACGATTATATTTTAAGAATGGATTAAAACGTGTTAAATGTATTTTTTTAATTAGTTTCTCGGTGATCAAAATATCAAATTTTTACTAGGATATCAAAAAAAGTTGATGCACTTTGGTATTGGCGTAAGAAAAGTGTCGTGAATCGAAAACAAAAAAAAAAAATAAATTACTTTTCAGAAAATTGATTATTTACGCAACATTTCATGACACTAGTACTTCAACTTCAACTTCAACTTTTGACATTTGTAGTATTGAACCTCACATGTGACATTTTTCCGAATGGTAGAGCAGAAAATATTCCCGGAATACAATAGAAATTAAAAATTGTCGACTTATGATATTTTTCTTACGAAGGTGTGAATCATAGAAGTATTAATACTTTTGAATACGTTGAATAAATAAGATAAGAAAACATTTTCGATGATCTATTTTCTTTGGAAAGAAAAATTCATTTGAAACGAAATTCAAATTGAGAGAATGTAACGAAGATATTATATTTATTAATTTGTTTGGGTTTCATTACGCAACGCAAACAAATTTTTAATAAATTATTAAATTTCAAGCAAAATTTTTCTGTAAAAAATAAAAAAATACATTGTAAAAAGTTATTATTAATTATCATGCATAAAATATAACAAAATTCATTTATAATAATTTTTTTATTTCTTTCAATTCTTTTTGATCTTTTACCTTCATTGTTCGACAACATTGACACCTTCCCTCGAAAATTGTAACTCGTAAACACGTATCGCAGGCAATATAAAATGAATTTCGAAACAATTCATGCAAAATTAACGCACGCATAACCGAGTTCTTTGTTTTAATATTCGCAACACGTGTTTAATTACCCCGTAATCGAAGGTTATCTTTTATCTAGATTATTCCATGTTTCGCCTAAATTTACCGAATTATTTATATCTCATCGAATGCGTTTAATAGTTTGGCGAAATTTATATACGATAAATGAAATTTGCCAATGAATAACAATATTCTCGGGGCAAAATATTGTGTGAAAATATTCCTCCAAGGAGAGATTATATTTATGGAAATGGTTAGGGAGAGGCAGAAGGAATATTCCATCCGGAGTTATTTTCCTTTCGGATATTTCTTTAAATGGGAATATATTTTTTCCATTGTCTCGAAGAGGATGAAAAAGTGAATTCGTGTATTCATAGTCCACGATTCGAACATGTTTCATCTTTGAATGTGGAAGTGACTTGGAAATGGAATTGGAAACCTCGAGGAATGAAAAATTAATGAAATCTTATAATTTTTATTAGAGATGTGATGATAAAAGTTGGAAATTTTCAACTCGTCGTAAACTCTCCAACTTTAATTTAACGAGTTGAATTAAATATTGAGAAAAAAAAAAACAATACTCGTTTCTTTCTTCGACATAAATTAACATACGGTGGTTCGAAGTTGGTTTTTGTCAATTTTTCTTTTCGATAACGCAAACATACATGTTGTGGAAGTTTTCTGTCTTCTCCATTCGCGTCACAAATATTTTTAGAAAAATGTACGTAACGCGAAGGAAATTTTATCAAGCATTTCTTTTTAGTATGCATAGTCATTTTGGATTATTGTTTCTTAATCCTTTGCTTATCAGAAAATTGGTATCTTTTCGAGAAACATGTAATTCAACTTTTCTTACTTTGTTCCATTTCTTGAATAAAGAAAATTTATGAGCAAATTTTTTTATCCTTAAAGCAAGATCCCTTATCGTGGGATGATGAGAGAGAAATTCGCAAGAAACTTTTTTTTTTAAAAAATTGTATAAAGAATTTAAATTTCGTAAGAAACAGAAAAAAGAATCCTTCGATCGAACGTCATCCTCGCTTCCGGGAGCTTTCATTTTCGGCCGAGCCGTGTGTTCGTCGACACGAATACGTGCACAGCTCAGGCGCATCACTTTTATTATGCAAATCAGTAGACGTTGCAGAAAAATCCCCTGTTTCCCCGGATAGGTTCGAGTTTACTTCTATCGAAACCCGACTGATATTCAAATATTACCAATAACACGATTCCATCGAATTTCATACATAAATTTCGGAATAGTATTATTTCATATACGCCACGAACGTGTATCTCGTTCGTTGTTTCTTTCCACTTTCTCGCGGTTCAGGTTTATTCTTTTCCCCTTTCCTGATCATTCTGAATATTTTAACGTACGATATTTTATTTTATTTATCTTTTGCCTAATATTGCAATGGATATTTGGGCATTTCAAATGTTAGATAGAAATAATAGATATTAAACAGAATTATGGTATTTTTTCGACAAATATACTTTCCTTACAAATTTATAAATTTTTGTTGATGACACGCTGATTCGAACAATACTTTATGAAGAAAAAGAACTGAAAAAACGAGGGAAAAGTATCAACAGACTGTTGCACTTGTGAAAAGAGGTAAAGATGAACAGCGAAGAGAAAGAGGGCGGAAGAAATGTAAGGGAGCTAGGTGACGATGAGACAGTATAAGCAAGATAATAGACGAAAAGGCAAAGTGCAGCCTCTTTCCCTCTGTTGTGCCCATTTGCATTTTTCTCGACACGTATAATTTTCTGCCAAAGTTTCTTACTTTTCGCGTAGATCTTTTTCACGTCGAACAATACCATCACCGGTTAATTCAGGATATATAATCGCAATTTTTATGATCCACATGAATCAGAATTACCGCACGTAGCCTGCACGGATCGACACATTTGCGGGAGATAAAAAGAAAAATATGTATTCAAATGTGATGCGAAATGTGATATTGTCGGCGCCTCTCTCTCGTTCGTGTTTCAAAATAAATAAATTTCGTACAGTGAAAATTGTGTACGCCACACTCCCCTCCCTATATTCGATTCGTTTCGACGATAAACTGTACGCGCGCGAAATTTGCACGAGAGCCATTGTCACGAGCACTTTGAAAGTCGACGAAACAAAATACAATCGATGCTTCCATTGTGTTTCGCAACTGTTCGCTTTCCTTCGAACATCATCGACCAGAGATATCGATTTTTTTGCTGGCCTACATCGGTAATTATAAACGGATTATTAGTTTAAACGAAATGTCGAATTTCGAAATTCGCGCCATTATTTTCGATTGGTACACGAGGGGAAAATAGATGGTGGTTTAATTGCTTTATTAAGTCTACTCGAGGAAATGATTAACGAAATAAAGTTCGTCTTTTTTTTTTTCTTTATAAATTTTGAAAAATTTATTCCAAGTAATATTCTTATTGTAGTACGATGCATTTTTCCTTTTAATTTTCAACATTGATTAAGTGAGAGTGCATCTTAACCGCGAATCTATTAATTTTGTAACGACATTGAGAAGTTAAAAGCGTCAAAAATGAAAAAAAAAAAAAGGAAAGTGAGAAAGGGAGATAGATAGATATGATAAATTCTAATTATTTTATAATCCAATAGAAAATCTCTTCTTCCATTTTGGCGAACGTAAATTTATCATTCGGATAAATGATAGTGAAGATAAATGTGCAAGCGAAACGTTCTTCCGGATGCTGGATTGCATGATGGTAAATAATCGATGATATTTCACCGGGCTGAAGAATTTTTGTTCCTTTTTTTGTGACTGGCAATTGTTCAAATATGTTTTCAAATCGTCTTCTCTGACGATTACTGACAAATTTATAAAAGGCGATGTATTTTTTTTTTCTTTTTAATTAAATTTAGAAAATTTGTATTCATTCACTTTTATAAATTTCTGCTTTGAAAAGATTAATGCAACATGTATTATATGGTTTATCGTATTTATACGAATAATAAGTCCTTTGTAGAATAAGATCAATATTACGATGAAAATTATTAATCAAGCATATTAATGAAGCTCGAAACTGGATTGCATTTGTCGTATGAGTGTAACTCTCTTGTTCAATTTGTCTTTGTCTCGTACTCTTTGAAGTGTTATTTGTTCTTTGATAAAGTTCATTCTTCAAAAGAAAGATTTTATTCAAAAAAAAATAAGAATTCGTACGTATTGAAAAATTTCATCTTTTTTGATAAAAAAAAAAAGAAGTTATCAGCGTGATTTTTAAAAATATTGAAATAATATTGGAATCTTTAATATTTTCGTGATGTCGATTTTGTTGAATATTTTATGATATTTGATTTGCAGATAATGCTTTATCAAATCGGGAAATATAATGAAACTTTAATTCTTTCGAGTAAATATCGATAATATCATATTTATCTGAATAATTTTTTTTTTTCTTTTCCTTTGAATTATGATTGAGAATTATATCGAAAATAAACTTAGACATTAAAGAAGTTATTTTCTTCGTTTACAACTGTGGGAAATAAATGGGAAATAATTCGTTATTTATTTGTTATGCTTTAATTTGTTATTTGTTTTTAAAAATAACACTGTGAAATAGCGTTGTATTATTATATTTAATGTTAAAAAAATAATTTAGAAATTATAAAAATTGAGGATAAAATTGGCAGACGTTATGGTAGATGTATTTAACTTCAAAAACTTTCATTTAATTCATTCAGTGTTAAAATATTGACTATCCAAACTTTGCTTAATTGAAACGCCGATCATTCGAACGATTATTTATTCTGGACAATTATTGGACCATAGAATAATTCACGTGTCTAATTTGAACTATGATTACATTTTAGGACACGATAGAGTTTAAAATTTCGAAATATCTCCTGCGAATTCGATGCTTCCATTCGATTTTCTTCGTTTGAAAAAAAGGAAGAAATGGTGCAAAAATTGGAAAGTTAATTAATTTTAACGCATTCGAGATCGCATCGAAAATCTGGAAATGCAACAAAATGGAAGATTGTGCATTGTGTGAAAAATTCTTTTTCATCTTTCTTCGAAAATGCATCGAATCGTCACAGAATAATAAATTTATAAAGTGCACGTAAATACAAATAATTACATATTTTTATTACAAAATTATACAAGACTATAAACACGCGTTATCAATGGTGAGCACGAAAATGAAATTTTATTATTCATTTTATTGAAGGTCGATAAGAATAGATCGGGATGGATCCAAGTTCATTAAGTGATCGGAATCGCGGTCATTTGTTCCAAATTTCTTTATCACAAGCACGTGTGAAGAAACGAAACGCCACCACGCATTCATTTCTATAACGATAACGAAACGATCGTTTGCCTCGTTACTATCTTCTCCTGTCCAATTTGTGGTTTAACCAGCCACAGAAATAATACTCGATATCGTATATCCATTTATATGTAGGGAACCTCCATGCCAATTTCAGGAATAAGTAACGGCGAGGAATTAAGAGGGCACCACTGTGCACTTTTCTTTTATTTTATTCTCGTGCGTATGGTAAACGATGAATTGAGGTTAGGTTTTTTTATTTCTTTAATTGGAAAATTCTAAAATAGCTCTCGAAACATGTATTGAACGTTAAATAATTCTGTATTGAATTAATTAATAGTGTTCGAATAATAATGTGAATGTTGTATATTAAAAGATTGGATTACTTTTATCTATTATTTCTATTACTAATTCTCATGTATTTAAAATTAATTTTAAAATAAAATGTAATTTAAAAATTATCAGATTTGGTAATAATAATTGAAAATCAATGAGTATTATATGGTTTCATTTGTGGTGACATTATTCTTGAAAATTGCACTGGAATAATGTTATAATGTTAGATCATAGATTTTCATTGCAAATACATATATATATTTTTTTTATATATATATATTACGCACATTTCGGATATTTTTACGTAATGTTCACGAATGTTGCGATGTTTTATCGAAACAATTTTCCAGATAAAATCATTCGAATTCCTTTCGATCTCGTAACAAGGAGAGAAAGAAAAATTACGTGACACCGATTAAACAGAGAAATGGAAAATAGTCGGACGTAAATTTGCATTAATGGCACATGTGCGTTCCCGCGCTATCGATTTTCCCGCCAATTATATTCCCGCTTTCTACGAATCCCCGCGTTCTTTCGATGTGTACGCCACATTTTCACTATTTAAATTCCATAAATTTTTAATTACAAAATTCGTTAGATTTTCACAAGCAAGCAGAAACTTTAGGGGGAAAATTTAGTTTTCAATTAGAGAAACTTCGTTTCAAAAACGTGCAAACATATTAATGTTAATCTTTCGCTCTATGATCAAGGCTCGAAAATAATAATCAAATATCTTTGTATTTCTTTCTTTATTAACATAATTTTTGATACAATTTGTGTTTTACAATTGTATTTCGCACTTTCACGCGTGTCTCATTCGGGGGCCGTCGATTTTTGTATTGCGGGTTTCCCAAGTTTTCCAAGCAGATTCGCGAAAATTAAATATTTCGTTCTCGAGCTCATCGCGTTAATGCCGGTCCCTCTCGAGATGACACAGGCGGAAAGCTGCTACTGACATCCGCCGCGAGCTCGAAGGAAAATAACCGGACGTTGAGTGGAGTCGCTATTGTTTCCCCGGAATGTCGGGGGATACTTGAAAATTCTAGCTCTACGTCTGCCAGGCAAATATTATTTTCCATTCCGAGGGAAATTTTTGTTCCCCGTATCCAACGTGTCCTAGCCCAAAAAATTGTCCTCTTCTCGAGATGCATCTCAATGGATCTTCGATTGTTTTATCTTACAACAACTTGATCTACGTATAATTTTATCTTTACATTCGTGTTCTCAATTGTGTACTTTCAGCAGACTACTTTTTTCCAAAATTTCGTACAGACAAATTTACAAATTTTATTTTGAATTGATCTGTAGAATAGAAATATGGATATATGGTATATTGTAATACTAATGTAATACTCTGATCAGTTTTTTTTTTTTTTTTTTTTTTGGTTTTAATAAGTCGTTGACGAAAAGGAAAAATCTTTAGGAGAATTATAAATGTTCTATGTTTTTTAAAATATTTTCACAAACGTGTTTGATGCACATTTTTATATAACAGATTATAATTGTTCATAATAATCTTTAACACTCGAAATTCAAGCAATTTCTCACTCGAACCGTGAATTTTTGAAAAAAATTTTTCGTATAACATCTGTTACTGTTTAATTACGAATTAATAACAGAGAATAAAACGAACAATAAGCTTTATCGTTTCACGAATCCACTAAATGCATCCACTCATTAACCTTAATTATCTGTATTGTTAATTAACCTCGATATCCAACCGGCGTCACGATGAAAAATGAAAAATAAGATCAAAGGGTAGTCATTTCGTGTGCTTGGTATTATATGCGAATATTTTACTGCGATCGAATCTACTACCCAAGATAGCTCGAATTCATAAGTTTTCAATGCGAATTCGAACACGATGCAATGCACTTCTACATTCTTCTCCCTACAAAAGGGGTCGAATATCGGACAGGTCTCGTTTCCTTTGATAAGACACAATGTTCACATAGCATTGTTCAAAACTTTTCCATCATTTCAAAATAGCTAAATATATTCTTTATTGAATATAAATTTTATAACAAAATTCTTCTTTTCTAATTTGTATAATATTTTTCACATTAATATTGTGACAATATTAATAATATTGACTTAAATTTTCTGATTTTTTTTAAATATATAAGAATCAGAATCAGATAGAAATAGATATGTAATGTATCTATATTATGCTCTTTTGAATTTAGATCTTAGATTTATCGAATTTTACAATTAATTTTACACACCAAATTTGAAAATTTCTTCTTTAGAAAAAAAAAAAGGATGCATTCTTCTCTTGGAAATTTCCATTTCTTGCGAGATAAAACTTGGTCCAACTTGCCTTTCAGACTTGGTCAACCGATTTCCTAGTTCGATAGCAGTTGCTGTGATGGGAAATGTAAAAAAAAAAAAAAAAAAAAAAAAAAAAGGAGAAATAAATGGTTGTGCTCGAGGAAGCTCGGGCCTTTTATTCGCGTAGATTAACGAGAAGCTAGCAGGCCACGAGATTAATTCTTTACGCGAAAACAGATTTTCGTGAAAGGAAATCGATCGACTTCTCGAGAAATTTCTTGTTTGCTTCTCGCTTTGAAGATTGTAGATCCACCCTTTCTGGAAGAATCCTGATAATTTTTGAAACTCAGAATTTCAGAAGTTCGATGCTTAAATATGATGCTCTTTATGCTTTCGACGTTTAATTATTGGCCTCGATGCCTTTCGAGTGCAAAAATCAATTATTATAATCTTAGAAAGATGAACGTTGGATAATTCTTTACGCTAGAAAGGAATTTTATTTTTATCAAAGTAAACTCGTTTCTCGCATTCTAAACGTAACTTTTTTTCGCTTAGACGATCGAATAAAATTTCGAATATATTCGACAAATTTTGTTATACATTCGTTTAAAATTATTATTATTAAAAAATATAACTTTGAAAAAAGGGGAACGATAATTTATCTCCACGATTAATATTTCTTAAATTAAAAGAGATGAAATTTCTTTTTTGTGTCCAATTTAAAAGTATCGCGCGTTTAAATTTTTATATCATCATTTTTTTTTGGAACAGAGGTGTCGGTTTCGGGCCGTTAATGAGAAATCTACGAATCACACAGGTGTCCCAGTTACTTCTATTCCATCTTGTTTCTTTCCACGTTCATTAAAATTCTTGGGAATAAAATCAAAGTAATGCCATTTTTCGATCCTGTCTCCATCATGTAAAACAAAATACAGCAAATCGTATATATAATAAATTTTGCCTCTGCATCCATGTCGCAAATATTGTTTCTGTAAACAAAAATATGTCTTCTACTTTCGATTCCCTCTTCAGCATTTATTTGGCGTATTTATTCGATATTTTCATTGCTGGCCTTTGTTGGAATAATGCATATTTATATTTTTTTCGGAATGATGCAAAGAAATTTCGAAAGATGAAATGGAATTATTGGAATTATTTTTCGTGTTTATTGTTTGTTATTGTTCGGACTAAATAATATACCTTTTTGTTTTACTTGAATCGTGTATTTTTCATTTTAACGATACTATCAATTTTCACGTTTTTGTTTTAAAAATGGCTTATCGATAATTCCTTAATAATAAGATCTTCCCAGGAGAAATTAATACAAATTTTTAAATTTTTAATTTTTCAATATTATTTGCATAAATTTTAATGCTAGATAAAAGACACTAGACTTTCAATTACTGAAAAATAATCGATTAACTTATCCCAATTCTATTATTCGTGCAAATTAAAATTTAGAAGCAAAATAAAAATCTTAATACCTCACTTTGCATATTTTATTATTCGTTCTGTAGATTTTAAATTATTCATTAAATTTTCCACAAACATTCACAATCGTTTGTAATATCGATAATAATAATAATTTTAAACAAAATCACGTAAAACATATATCATTTCGAGAGTTTTCGTCGAGTTGAGCCGAAGAAGGAAACTGCACGATTTCCTCGAGTTGATAATCACAAATTGCCCCTTAATCGCCGCCAGCCAAGTGAAAATCGTAGTGAAAGGCCCCCAAGCCTCGTATCATCGACTAAATAATCGCGTCTTACAATTAGCCTGGTGGCCAAGTTCTCGATCGAACTCTTCGGGCTGAATAATCGATCCTTGGTCGGCAAATTCGAGACGAGAAATTGGATTAATCGGGGCCACGTAACATATCGTAATATCGTTCCACGTTTCAGGCATTAATCATCGCCCCGGAACGAATTTCGCGGAGAAAGAATTGAACAAGTGGCTGGAATTGGATAGGCTGGGATGAGATCAGGTTTCGATGTGTGGAGAAGGATACCGCGTCGATCGTAATAATAAATATCACGGCTTTCTATTTTATTTCCCCTCCACGTTTTCGTGTTTTCCCTTTATTCGCTCCGCCAATCCTTGAAAATGGAATCTCGAACTGGATTTGGCTAATTTTTTTTGGATTATTCTCTCTTCTAAGTGATATGGACAGATGAAGAAAAATGATACGAGAAAATTGTGGTTGATACAATCAAAATTAGTAAAAGTACTATGAGATTGTGATGATCGGTGTTATTGGAATTTTATTCAATTCGTGTTCACTTTTTTACAAACATATAATTGCACGATATATATATTTACACGGATTTTTGAACGTGAAAAATACGTACGTTTAATGAAAATTATTTTATTTATGCGTCTACGTAAATATAAAATTCAGAGTTAGAAATTCAGCGATTAAAACGCTAGATGGTTCGACAAGGATAAAAGTGGACGACGGCAAATTCATCCTTTCTCGCACGTAATTTGAAAAGAATATCCGCGTCGAATGTTTGCTCGAGGATGGCAGTTAAAAGTAGATCCAGTAGACACGTTTATGAGTCTAATTCTTAGAATAATGAAACTTTATTTTGCGCGGCTTAAGGCGTTCTTCAGTTATTGCGAGCCCGTGAGCCGCGCAATTTTTTAATCTTCCGTCCGTCCAGGAACTGGAACGAAGTCGTTCGAAAAGAAAGGAAATTATAGGGGTTAGTTGTTGGAGAAAAAAAAAATTCTATGTTTCAATCCTTCCTTTTGATAATAGAATTTTGATTGCATTCCCCTTCCTTCCTTCTTTCTTGTTTCTTCCACTTTCTAATTGTTTTCTCGTTTCTTTCTTCTTTCTCGTTCTGTCATTGTCGTTTGAATTTCGATATACAAGTTTTATTATTATACGAATTTCATATTGTTGTATCATATCGTAGTATTTAAATTTGTAGTACAAATCTTAACTTTTAAATATCTTTATTAAAAGACATTTAACAAAGGGTATCAGGATATCAATCTCGAATAATTTTTCGATCGATTTTACTTCGACTCAGACGAAATAAATTCAAGCTTATTACGATACCGTGTTTCAAATTCTTACTATTTTTAATTCGATACGATAGAAGAAATATAAATACGATGAACAGGAAACTGAAATAGGATCAAAAACGAAAGAGACAATATTTTCAAAGAGAAATTTGAATGCTCGAAAAGAAAACGCTTCTCTTTAATTGAAATAAATCCTCTTCTTCCATTCAATCATCAATTTCTTTCTTTTCTTTCTTTTTTTTTTTCATTCCCGTAGATTTTGATGTACGCAACACTGGTAAACGATTCTCTATGTCGTTGGAAAATCCGTGGGACACATAGATATTTTTGGGTGGCTGCGCTCGTTTAAATTCACGTTATTCCGTGAAAAGCCGCCCCCACGTAATGCAGTTTCCATGTCTGTACTTGGTGACAATGAATCGGCCCCAGGGAAGATCTCGTGGGCTCGTTCGACAATTTACGAACAAAGGAAAATGATAGTTTTCCCCTTTCGACCCGCTTACAGATTTTTTTTAACCTATTTCGAATGAAGCGGAGAGGGTGGAAATAGGAGACACCCGTTTTCACCCAGAGTGTGTGTGTGTGTATCTGAGAGTAATTGTAAATAAAATATCAGACGAATCCTTTTAGGAAATTTTTACGTGAAATATGGTACATAAATTTTGAAAAACTTGTGAAATTTTCTTTTTTTTTTTTTTATATTAGAGGATGATCAAAAAAAAAAAAAAAAAAAAAGAAGAGTAGTACGAGAATTTAAAGAGAAATACAGAGACAGTTCAATTTTTGTTTGACAGAGGTGAATTTGTGTTTTAATATATTTTTTTTTATTTTTTTTATATAGGGGATAATCGAAAGAGATAATATATTAAGTGTGCCAATAAATGAGTTCATACAATTGTAACAACAAGTACGTATATTTAATATAGATCTTTTGAATAATGATTTGTCTGGTGTTGATATCTCTTAATACACGATTAATAATTATTTATTTTCAACCATTATTAATGACATAATGGAATTTACGAAGCGTATCGTATTTTTTCTATATTAGGGGATAATCAAAGAAGATAATATATTAAGTGTGCCAATAAATGGATTCATATAATTGTAACAATAAGTACTTAATATAGATCTTTTGAATGTTTGAATAATGATTTGTCTGTTGATATCTATTTTCCATTAATACACGATAAATAATTATTTATTTTCAACCATTATAATTTAATAACATAATAGAATTTACGAGGCGCAAGTATTGTTACATTTACGTATCGGGACGAAGAAAAAACGAGTTTGAGATATTAAAATATCAAGTGTAATTACGGATGTGCTCCACACTCTTTTCTCTGTGTATTAAATATCTCAGTTAACTGCCGCCAGGGTGCAGGAGATGTAATTTATACACCCAGAAGATATTATTTTACAATATCATCACGAAGCGAGAAAATATATCTCTAATCCGTTTTCATAATCCCCGTCTCCTCTTAATCTCCGCTTCACATCGTTTCATAAACGCGACAAAAAGGCGAGACGCAACGAGATGAGATCACGATATTCAAATTTTTTAAATGGCGAACGATTCTCTGCCTCTTTTTTTCACGTGAAAAGTTTCCTTGAACGTTTGCGTGAGAAAACGACGTTTCTTTTTTGCGCTGACATTCTTTCTCTTCATTTTACAAAATAATGTTCTCTTCGATGTAGATTCGTGTAAAATTTTGAATCGATTTTGGATCGTTCGATTTTTGCAATCGTGCAAAATAATGTTCGTGTTTCTCTTCGACGTAGATTCGTGTAAAATTCTGAATCGATTTGGATTTTTCTAATCGAATTGAAAAATTGTATATTTTTTTTTTTTTTTAGGTATTAAAAGATATTTTTAACTACATAAATTTTCCTTCTGTTTCAGGTAAGTGGGCAAAGTGCAACAAGCAAAGTTTCTACATTTCTTCCACGTGAGTTACGTTTTTTTTTTTTTTTTTTTTTCTTTACAATTTTTTATCACACAACTCGTTAAAACTTATTATCCATTGCTTCTTTTAATTCGATATTCGAGGTTGCTTTAACTTGGTTGAGCAAAAGAAAAAGTGGTTTGTAATACGAGACGAAAAGTCGAAAGGAAGTTTTTAATTCGAGAATAATAATATTACAACAAGCTCGAAGCTCTTATCGAAACAAAATAATGTTCTACTTTTGTTGGCACTTTCTTGCGAAAGATAACTTAATAATTTTTTTTTTTTCTTTAATTCAAACGTATAGCATAGCACTTTTAAATAAATCGTGAACACTGCTACGTTAAAGATCTTGAAATAAATTTCATTCTTGATAAATTTCAAATTTACCATTTAATCTATAAATTTTTGATTGAACACGATTTCTTATCGTTTCCAATATTTTTACGTACATCGATATTTTATAATTCCAAAGATGTATCAAAAGGAAAATAATTTTTATACCATCGTCATTGCTTCGTTGCGAGAATATTAACAATCATGTTCATTAGATTGTTATTATATTCCAACTTCTTCAATTTTCTTTGGTCTATCATCATGGTTGCTCGAAAAATAA
Source organism: Apis florea (assembly GCF_048593485.1). NCBI lineage: Eukaryota > Metazoa > Arthropoda > Insecta > Hymenoptera > Apidae > Apis > Apis florea. The sequence goes on along the minus strand of NW_028256722.1, from coordinate 17,829 downwards.
ATAGAATTATGGTCTCGTTACCGAGATTTGCATAATGAATATTATCTCGCGGAAAAATTGGCCGTCTCTCTGATCAATCTCATTTGAGAGGTATAATTAGTCGAAGATGAAGACACTGGTGAATCGAATCTGAAGGAATTTTCGTGTTTGCCTTGAGGCAGGAATATCAATAGGATTTAATTAATTAGTGTCGGTCTCTTATCGAAGATTAATGATGTCTCGTAAAAATATTAATCAAGGAAGGAATTAATTTTTTTGTTGTTGTAAATTATCACGATCTTTTATGTTATTTTTGTTTATTCCATTATTTTTATTTATCATCTTAATTTTCTTTATTTTAATTTTTTGTTATCATTGTTACATCTTTCTTATTTTTGTTTGTCACAATTTGTCATCTTTAAATGTGAATTGAATTTTATATGGAAACAAAGATTAGTGCACAGAATATTTTTCACTCTTAAAATTGGGAAATAGTTTATAGAAGCACATCTTGTTTTGAATTTTTAATACCACGAAAGAAAGAAATCGTTTATTTTCCTTTCCTTTGTAGTGATACTTATAATCTGCAACACCAAAAGTTTTTCACAAAGATGGTGTAACGTTTCCTTGTTACAAAGGAACAAAATCTATAGCCTTGTTCGAATATCCTGTTGCTGCATTTTTTCGTTTTTACTCTCAAACAATCCAACGAAAGCTATCAATTTTCACAAACGATTTGATCTCGCCTCCTCGTTACGTTTCACGCGAGAAATACAATTTTTTTTCACTCGAATAAAGATACCAAAAATTCAAGAATTTCAACAAAACTTGTCAAACTTGCTCGTTAAACGCCTCCTCGTTTCGTTCTTATTATTACTTCAATTGATTGACAAGAAAAATTGTGTTTAATACATAATCGAAAATTCTCGAGAACAATTTTTATTTCTCAAAATACGTAACAATTTCACATCTATCCACATTTCCTTTGAAATAAAAAAAATTTCTTTAATTTGTTTCGATATTAAATTAAACCTATTACTTATAACTTATTTTCGAATATTCGAATAAATTCATTTTTCTTAATTATTCTCATTTCAAATGGAAGGATGATATCTGATGAAAATAAACACAGGTGTGTTTCTCAAGTCGCTTATCGCAAAAAAGGATGAACTTTCCGCGTTTAGGCTTTCTTTTTTGACTCATCAACTCTCGATGTCGGCTGTCATATTCCTGCATCGCGGTGCTCGGTTTTACAACGCTTCGTGACAAACGCGATGAAACGTTGAAATTACGTCTACGACGGACGTGGAAATTGCGAGCTCCATTAGCTGGAATTAATTTATGAAAATTTTTGTTTGTAAATTAAACACTGTTCTCTTTCCGCTGTATCATTTTTATTCTTCCATATTTTCTCCCCTCCTCCCCTTTTTTTTTCATAATTCTTTATAAATGGAATTTGCTCGTTTATGAGAGATAAGGATTTGTGATTGATTACAGTTTCCTTTTTTTTTTTTTAAAAACTTTCAACTGGAAACTGACAGTGAGAAGTAATAGTTGTTAGCAATACAACGATGAAACGATAAGATAAACGTGGAAAAGTGGTAAATTAATGAAAGTGAATTTATGAAATACAGAGATACATAGAGGGATAGAGTGAAAGTTTTATCTCGGCTTCATCCGTTAAAACGAATCGATTGTAAACTCGAAGAATTAATCGTTTTAGCTTCTCTGAAATCTCTCTTAAATTTTCCATCCATCTCTTCCCTCTTGCAAATAACAACTTAATACCCATCGATATTCCATCCATCCCCTCCCTAAATTTTCTAATCTCAAACGTGACAAATATTATTCAAAAAACTCGTTATTCTATTTAATAGCGATAAAAAATAAATAAATAAATAAAAGAACAGTAGAAAGAGAGATTTAACGTAAAGCGCCGTGGTAAAACGAAATTTCCTCGAATTCTCGCCAAAGCCAATTCCCATAGACGTCCCGTTCATTAAGCTCGTTATACATTTTGCACATCTTCTCTAACCTTCTCCCTCTCTCTCTCTCTCTCTCTGAATTATTCAAACCGGTTTCTCCGCCCCAGTTTATTTCTCTTCATCTTCTTCTCCTCGCCTCTTAAAACTTGCTTCTCGCCAACGAATAGTTTAACGACTATATACGAGCCCATTCGCGTCACTGTCTCGACTTGATAAATTATTACAATTCCCAGTTTTCCCCTGCAACCGCTTCTCGTTCGAGCAACCAACAGCTCCGCCTTGTAACGCGGTTTCCTCCCGAAATGAGTAAACTTACACGGGGAACGAACGACTTGCCAACAACCTGTGCATCTTTTTTTTAATAAAAAACAAAAAAATAAAAGAAACGAATGGCGTGGTTGTCGTGAATTTTCGATGGAGAATGAAATGAAATGGTTTTACGTTTTGTTTTAAAAAAGGGGCGTGATTGTGGTTTGGTCGAAAGAAAAGAAGAGTGGAAAAAATTTAATTCGCGATTTTTTTGGACGAGGTTATCTTCGAGTTATCTGGTTTTGCAATCAAAGAGGAGATCGATACGCGTTTTCTCTTTGTTTACTGTGTTAATTCGATTCTTATTTCGAAGGATATTTAGTCTCGCGTCACCTTTGACGTCGTTGATATCGTGAGACAATTTCGTGCGTGGAGGAATAATCGTGGATCAAATAATTTTATAATTTTTATAATAATCTAAAATAATATAAATTGAAATTAAAGTTGAAATTATAATAATAATTATTATATTGTGAAAAGAAATTAAATTATCAGCATAAAATGAGTTTGAAATATAAATATAAATCGTGTAGAAATATTAATAAATTTATCTATTTAAATTGATTAATTTCAATGAAAGTTTTGAAACTTTATAATTGAAGATTAAATTCAACGCACTATTCTGCCATATTGAAATTTTAAAAGGATTGATTTTAAATTTTGATTTTTAATTAATAATGGAATTTCCACATGAGAATGTTTTAATGGTGGAAATGAATTTAATCATTCTAAAGAAGATTGATCAAATTTAAATAATATTAATCGTAATATTAATTGTTATTATCTAATTTTGCAATCAAAGAGGAGATATTTCGCGGTAAAATATCGATACGCAATTTCGCACGACTTTGTTTACCACGACGAAAGTCGATTTTAATTCGATTCTTATTTCGAATGTCGAAGGATATTTAGTCTCGCGTCGCCTTTGGCGTCGTCGTGAGATAATTTGTCGTGCGTGGAAACAATCGAGAAATAATCGTGTATTTTTATCCAGTATTTTTGTATGCAGTGTTTGATTAAATCTCGCTCGTCTCGATAAAATTCTTCGATAAAAATATTCTGCGTTTTTTTAGTTCAAATTTGTGTTGTACACTCGTGTTGTACAGCACGAGAGGAACGATATTGCAGCGCGAGATGTCTTGTTCTCGTGGCGCAAAGAGGCTTTAGATTAATTTTTAGTCGGAAAATTGCATAATGAAACGTTGCGCGAATATCTGTATGGTAGAGATTTAAATAAGAATGAATCTACGCTACTTCGATCATCCAGTAGAGTCAAACTCTGTTAATCAATTCAACGAATATTTTAACACCGCTGTTAAAGGGTTAACCACGGAAACGAAAATTCGGTTTCGTCGAACCGCTCTCGTATAATAATCAATTCACGACGATCCAAATAATTTATCATTTGGGCCACTGAATTTGAAAATAATTGGCCAATTTTTGATTAACCCTTTGCGCTCGAACGGCACCACTTAGATCGACGATTCGAACGGCGACAATATTTATTTATGTTTGGTTTTTTTTTTTTTAAATATCGTGAATAGATTCCTAAACTCTTTACGTATAATCTTATAAAAGTGTAGAATAATATACTATCAAATGGTTAGATTTTTTTTTTATTTCAAATTAGATTGTGATTGAATTTTCGGCGTTAGTTCGAGTTTGACAGTCGAGTGGCAAACATTAGAAATATTATTTTTAAAGTTTTTGGGGTTTTATAAGCATGAATTTGATTTTTCGTTATTGAATAACGAAATTATTTCTGTTCGTTAGAGAGAGGGAAAATAGAGATGTGGTATAAGAGGATGAAAAATAAGAATAATAGACAGTGAACGCGAGAGAGCACGTTATTCTAAGATTTGTTCTCGATAAAATAAGAAAGATGAAAGACAATTTTATTATATCAAACGACATTTTATTATGACACGTGCCCTGACCAAGTCGAAGATGCATCTTGATAATTACATCATTATTAAAATATCGCACAAAACAACAATATAGACTTTAATATTCGACAAATTTCTTTATACGTAAAGGTACGTAAGATATTAAAATATAAAAGTTTTATGCGTTAATTTATGCGTGAAATCATTTTAAGTTAGAAATTCACGAATGGGAAATCGTTTGAAGTTGTTGAATTCGCCTGAGTGCAAAGGGTTAAAAACGGCGGATTGAAAATGATTCCTCGCACTCCTATTGTGGATGATAATCCTATTGTGGACGAATATCTGTACGAAAGTAATTCAATGAAATGTGAGAGTGATTTGATTATTCGAATATCCAAAATTTGGATCAAATTTTTACGAGAGTGCGTTGGAAAATGTTTAAATGATAAATTGATTCGTCCTTCGATAATGGACATTTTCTCCCGTCGAATTTAAGTTTACGCGTAAATGCGATCGATCAGAGCGTGTATCTGTCATTGTCGTTCCTCCAAAGCCGATGCCTTTGATGCATTGGTTGCCAGTAATCGAGCATACAGTGATAACGGAGAATAGAGATTACAAAGGGGTGAATATTTTACAGGACAAATAGATGAAGTTTCAATTTTATAAGAGTTATATTGATCTGAGAAAAATGGATAATTTTTAAGAAGATAAATCATCGTCGAAAGGACGATATGTTATGATAAGCGAAACATTGAAAATTGAAAATATGTTATTGATAATATTCGTGGGAATGTTTCGTTGCACGTGATTGGAATAATTTAACGAGCGTTTGGATTAATTTTTATTTTCAGGATTTTAAGATGATTTTTTTTTTTTTTTTTTGTATTTTACGTTAAAGGAGAAGTAACGTATATACGCATGGAAAGGAATATAATTATTTTAATTTTATGTAATATTCATTGTTTTGAACAATGAAGCTTTGCATAAAAATAAGAGTGTATATTTGCACACGTGGAGCAGTTCGTTTCATTCGTAAATTTTTATTTTATTTTATTTTATTTTTTTTTTTTTTCGTGCTTGAGAATTTCGTAAATGAGGTCTGAACGAGAGAGAAAGGGATGCACGGAGCCGTGTATATTGTGTATAAAAAAAAAAGAAAAAAGAAAAAGTTTTTATTTCGCGCATTTGTATAAAAAGAACGATAACGAGAATTCAGGCAAATAGGGATAAAATCCCTCTCGTGTTCTAAATATTTTATTTGAGATACGGATCCACTTGCCCCGAAAAGAATTTATTTTGTAACGATCGGAGGTAATCGATAGAAAAATAAATATATCACTTTATAATATTCAAATCGTAATATAAGCTTTGATAAAACTTCATATACAATTCAACAATATTTTATTTCATTCCATCAAACTTACTTTTGTTATTTAATTACTTATGATAAAACCGATCAATTCTCGAATAATAATAATAAAATAAATAAATTTACTCTCTGGAAAAAAAACCGAACAACAGTTTGCAATGATAAAAATGATAAGATAAAGAATTCGCCAAAACTGAACGAAGTGAATCGATTCGATGTTTACGAATTTCACGACGACGACGAATTTTAAATTATCCAATTTTTTTAAAATAAATTAAATGCAACCTCGTAATAAAAATAGAAGAGCAATTCGACTTAATTAGCACATAAAACGTTTCCACAAGGTAAATAACATTTGGTTGACGCGGTGGTGGTGGGATCAAACTCGCGATTGGTTAAACACGCGTGGTTAATCGTGGCTCGTATAAATAAGGGGAGGGGGATCACGGAGGGCGCGCAACGAGATCATAATAATCGCGCAGTCGCACGTGTGTGTCGCGATTCGCCGTTGTCGTGAAAATCGATGAACGTCACTTCTCGATACGGATACGATCTTTTGTGTGGGCAATATTGCGATTGACAGAGAGGGGAAGAGAAATGGAAATATTGTTTAATGATTATCGATTTTTTGTTATTTATCGTTGTTTGTTATTTGGATCGAAGGTGTTTAATAAAATTTTTGGGATCAGTTAGGATGAAAATTTAAGAGGAGTTTGCAGTAGTTTTTTTTTTTTTTTGAAAGTTTATTAAGTTTTTGGTTTTTGGTTTTTTTTTTTTTGTAAATTTATATACAGATATAAGGATTATTTTCCATTTTAGATTAGATTTTTCGAAGTTTCGAAATATACAGGATACAGGGATTATTAGGATCTTTATTTTAAAATTCTGATTCATTCGTTTGTCTATTGTAAATTTAAAAATAATGATTGTTATTTGTATAAATATTTTCTGGATGTGAAAAAAATTTTTGGTGATAAATCTTTATGGAATATTGAATTCCATAAAGTTTATTTCTTTGATTCAATCTCGATGGCAATCTCATGAATAATGGAGCGAGGAAGGATGTGGAAATTATTGATCTTGGCACATTCTCTTGAAAAATAGTCATAATCGTTCCATGTTGTTAATCCATTCGGAAGAATATCTTCAGTAATGTACCTTGGGTTGAGAATTCTTCTGAAGAATATATTAAAATAACTAGTTGTGAATCATTGTGAATTTATGTAAATGCGGATGGAATTTTTTTTTTCAAAACTAAGCCGAATTAAGTGAATTAAGAAGAAAATATTTGTAACGTACGTTCCACCAATTCACACGTATTTTTCTCTCCGAGAGAAAAGTGATTTCTACGAGATTATTAGTTCAGTTATGATATTACGGTGAGAAATATGGGGTAATATAAAAAAGTAGCCTAATAAATGAAAACAAATTACTTATTTGGCCTCCTCTCCCGATTCTCTGTGCGTGTAAAACGCAAAAATTGTAAAAAAGAAATGTGTCTGTATGCAACCAATATTTATTAACCCTCTATAAGTGAAATTTGACGAAAGAAGTAATTTATTGCAGATATTTTTAATATAAATAAAATATCGTTTTAGATAAGTAAATAAAAATATTATTTCATAAAATTAAATTAAATTTTTCTATGAACAGTAATGCTTTCTCTATTTCTACTATTTAGAGAAAAATATAAAAGTAGAGTAAAAAATTATTCTTGAAACATCTCATTAAATTAAAACTCCAGATAGAATTCCATAAATTTCATAAATCAAATCATGGAATAATTAAAAAAAGCAATCAAAAAGATATGAAAAATATCCAGATAAAAATATACATTTATAATACTCAATTTTAAACCGATCATATATCGAAGTCTCATATAGTACATTTTCAAAATCAAGTCATATAACATCATCTAATTCTGTTCTCGTATCATATTTCCATTATAACGAGTAAATCACGCGAAGATTATACCACGAGGAATCTTATCAAAGAAAAATTTTGCGAGAGTGAATGCCAACAATCTGTCAGACATTCTATACTCGATACTACTCTCTCTCTCTCTCTCTCTCTCTTTCTCGATATTCTCGGTTCGAGACGCGAACACTCCATGCCCCAAGTGCATCTGGAAGTGACTCGAGTTTAAGCTCGGCTTATCCTCGTCCAGCTTTGATCGTACTCGACGCTCTGATTGACGCGCACAGAACGTAATATCCATACATAATCTTCTATTTACTCGCGAACAATTCTTTGATTGTGTTGGCCAATATCGAATCGTCTTGCTCTTTGAAAATTCTTATTCGTGTTGTAACTCTTTCCCTTTTGTCACGCGTTTTTCGTTTGTCTAGAGAGTTCACACTGATTTCGAGATAATCGTTTCTGGTTTTATCTTCTTGGATTTTTTTAATTATTCTCGAGTCGAAAAATCGGCAAAAGTATCTCTGAATTCGATCATGTAATTTTAAAAAAGGCGATTAAAATTAGAAAATCTTTGAACCTCTATAACTTCGAAGATAATGATTTCCGGTCGACGAGTGAACGATCGTTAAAACCGCGGAATCTTCCCCTTTAAAACGCACTTTTGTTTATCTCGATACGACTTCCGGTTCCCGAGATACCATCGTGTAAAGAAAAGATAATTTTTAATCATTCGCTCAAATCCTATTAAACTCTATTAAAATTAGGCGAATTTTGAACAGCTGTAACTCCGAAAATAGTTACTTCCGGTCGACGAATGAACGATCGTTAGAACCGCTGAAGCTTCCCCTTTAAAACGCACTTTTGTTTATCTCGATACGACTTCCGGTTCCCGAGATACCATCGTGTAAAGAAAAGATAATTTTTAATCATACGCTCAAATCCTATTAAACCCTATTAAAATTAGACGAATTTTGAACAGCTGTAACTCCGAAAATAGTTACTTCCGGTCGACAAGTGAACGATCGTTAGAATCGCTGAACCTTCCCCTTTAAAACGCACTTTTGTTTATCTCGATACGACTTCCGGTTCCCGAGATATCGTCGTGTAAAGAAAAGATAATTTCTAATCGTTTATTATCTCCATCCTTATTGTTTACTAGCACCTCTCGTTCGCACCTCGTCTCACTGACCTACCCCGAATTGCAGACAAGCGACAGACGCGATTCTTGGAATTCGTGTAATACGCGTGTTTCCAGGAAAAAAATGTAGGTCAGTGGATCGCGTGCCCGTTCATAATCACCGCGCTGTCTTAAAGTTACTGTGCAAACTTTGAGCCTTTATATCTCGGCAACGGATTGAGATATCGAGATAAAACAAAAAAGGATTTCAATGGCGCGTTTCCCTCTGTTTCTTGAGCGGGTTTAGATATAAATAAAATTTTTAGTTTATTCTCAAGTTTTTTTTTTATATATGGAAAATCGAAATTTCTTTCGCGTGAATATAACGATTTGTTTTTTTTTTTTTTTTTTTTTTTTTTCTCTAGTTAGGTGATCCACTTATCTTGTTTCAAGCCGAGAAAAGAGGAGGATCGGTTTTTCCGTGAAAACTATTCAACGACTTCCACTATCTCGTTTCTTTTCTTTCTCCGATACGGAGAAAATTCGATACCACTGTTGTAACAAGCTACGTTAATTTCGAAAATCGATACCTTGTTCGCTACTTCTCTTTCAGCTTAACATCCCTTTCATTTCGCAGTGAAACGGAGTATTTGACACTTTTGCGATATATGTATCGATATGGAACCCTCGTGTCTCTGTGATCAGCAGATTATATTTGGTTTATATATTTATTAACATGAAAATAAAAAAAGAAGAAGAAGAAGAAAAGGAAGAAGAAAAAATTGTGTTATCGAAAAGTAGAAAAGTATTTTAAGAAAAATTAATATTTAAAACCAATATGCTTTAATAGAATTTTTAATCCTCGTTTGAAATATAATTCAATCAAGTGATCAGAGAAATATAACCGTATTAAGAAATTAAAGGAACGTTCTTCTCCAAAATCCATTACTCCAAATACCGATAATACTCTTCTCCAATTAAACATTTCTTTCCCTCCATACTTTCTCTCTTTCTTATATTTATCCTCTAATTGAATTCTGATTCAAGAGAGAGATTAAGTATTTCTCGCCAAGCTTAAAGAAGACTGAAATCGACGATTATCTTTTACTCTAGAAATTTATAGTTGTCCAATCGTGTAATAAATCACTTGCGCGGGGGACAAGTGATTCAAACTCGAGCAACGAACAGTCGACGGAAAGATTAAATCGTATACTGCGATTTTTAAACAATTTTACAATTTCCTTGATAAATCGAGTTTAATATATATATTTTTTTTAACAAGAAGATCGATTCAACATTTTCGTGAATTTCTATTTAAAAAAATCTTTTTTCAAATTCATTCGCGAAATTTTTATAGAAGTTGTTTTTTTCAAAAAATTGAATGTTTTTGATGTTATGAGAGACTCTTAAATAGAAATGTCAACGCAGCAACGACCAGTTTGCTGAATTGATATGTCCAACTATTCTAAACTATCAGGTATTGTTGATAGGGATTAGTGTGCTTGACAGGTGTCTGTTATAACTGACAATCTTGTTGAAAGGGTTAAGTGGGAAAGAAATTTCAAAATTGATTGTTCCACTTGAATGTACTTTTTCTTACACACTTTCATTTTTTTTCTCACAATTTATATACAAATCATTTCAAACACATATATATTCAACACTTTTTCAAATTTGTTTCAAAATTCTTAAAATGATATCATTAACAAAAATTTATTTCTCCAAAAATTTGTATATCTTGTTTTACGTAAAATAAAACGAAAATTAATACAATGAAGATAAATTTCATGCATCGGTTTTCACTCAAATTTTCTTTCTGTGTGAGCTCAATCTTAGGTGTCAAAAAATCATTCTACGCCTAATCCGAATCAATTCATCCACTTGTACGCGTTTCCAAAGCCATTTAGGCGCACCTGGGATTCTCATTGCCAATGTTAATGCAGCATAGTTGCATTAACCAACTCCTGTTAACTGAGATTCGCAATCAGAGCGTACCCTGGTGAGCATTAAGCGAGTGACAATTTACCAAGCTTTCCCTTCCCCTTCGAAATTCATCCCTGCCGCGATTCCCTCGAAGGGAAATCTCAGTCGTTCTCGTTGTCGTGGTGAAACGACTACCTTGAAATTGCCATAATTGGCAATCCAGCGCAATTAGCTCTGCCCTGTGTCGGATGGAAAGATTCGAGGACAATTTTCGCATAATTGCTCGACCATTCGAGTTCGAATGCGTTTTCGAAGATTTGAAGCGGATCGATTATTCTGCTTCGATTATTCTGTTAATCGAGCGACGTTATAAACTGTAATTGTAACGCCAAATGCGTGCACAATTACTCTTAAAAATATCCAAATACAGAGATCGAAGGAAAATCCATGTTCAATTTTCAAGAGGATAGAACGAACAAATTTCTTGAAAAAAAATATACGATATGACAGTTTTATAATTAATTCATGCTACGTATTTGTTGAATTTGAAAAAATTATTAAGAAAAAAAGGTTATTTGTTCGAAACGGTCGACGGTTCATACCCATCGCTACCGTAGTCATGACGCTCTTTGATTAGCCAATGTTTTTCGCGAATAACTCGTCAACAGAGGCGAGACGAGAATTTTTGCAAAGGAAAAAGTTGTTTGAAATCATCTCACCAATCCTCACTTAAGATCCAGTTAAGATTTTTAAAATATTTTATATATACGCGATTGATCATAACGATGAATATTTAATTTTCATTTCCATTTGTTGTCGTAATAAAATACAAAAATCTGTTTGCGTTCATTGTTGCAAATATTGTATCAGTTCGGATAATAAGATATTTTGTTAATAGAACGTTTCGGTTATTTTAAGATATTTCCAGCAATTGAGATTCCATTGTATTTTATTTCGTATTTTATTTCGAGATGGCGCACTTGTTGATTTTCGACGGAGATAATTTTGCCCTAACGGCGTTACGACGGACGCTCTTGTACATCGATAAAGATTCTGAGAACTCCCTCTTTGAAAAATGCGATTCTTTCGTAAGCTTGGGAGATGGATATGTTCGAGCGGCCAGAGAAATGCTGGATTAAGGTCAATTGTCTGGAAGAAATTCGTTCGAAAGAAACTTATTTTTTGGGTATAACATTGGTAGAGATGGATTTTTACGGATGAGGGAGTTTTTCTTGACGTGTGCGTATATTCTTAACATTAATTGGACAAATTTTTTATAGATATGGCAAAATTTGAATAATTGAAAAGGATAGAAATAAAAAGGAGTATTACAGCGGACAAATCGTTACAATTCAAAGAAACTAGATACTAGTAGTTTCATAAATTTCAATAAGGTCAGATGGAAAAATTATATAATTCATTAAATATTGAGTAAACAGATTTTTTAATATTTAATCATAACACGTAAGATTTTATATACGTCATAATGATTTAATAAAAATATAAATTTTAATGTTTGAAATATCCGTTGAAAATATCTCGTCTATGTTAAATAATTAATTTACACGATAGAAGATATACTCAGGCGTTTTTCCTTTTTTTTTTTAACGTATAGACATTTGTATTAAAAAGTATACCGTCCTATTTACATATACGAGAACTAGGACGAATTAAATCGCTCTTATGAATTTTTAAATCTACGTGACCAAAAGGAATTCCTGATTGAGAAATGATCCAATTTGCATGTTAATATTCGACCATTATAGGTGTTTGTAGACTTCTTGTAATCGGGGATGCATAAATTAATCTCACGTCAAATTAATTCGATCCGTGATAATATTACCAATTCCTTTCGTTATTATAATTTTTATCTCTCGATGAATTTCAAATGTATGTATGAATAATTGAATAATTATATGAAATCGTTCATATAAATATTAAAATTCTTTTTTTCTAAATTAAATCAAATTCGGTATATATACTTGGAAAATTACGAAAATTTTGTATTGTCGAAAGATTTTTTTCGACGCTTATAAAAAGGTAAACGATAAAAGTTGCAAGAATCGAAAAGATGACGCAATTAGAGACCGGTAACTTCCAACGAAATGAAGTTAACGCGGAAAGGGAAATTAAATTCCAGCTGCATCCCCCGGCGATTCTGGGTTACTGTTGCATCAACAGCCTTGTATTTTCCGTGTTCCTTCGAAATTTCTTCGATCTCGTCCAAAAATAATAAACACAAATATAATTTTATTTTCATCGATAAAATTATTTAGTTTATTTCTTTATATTACGTATTTTTTCCATCAAGAAATCATTGCGATGCAATGAAATTTAATTTTCATATTGTGTTTCAAAATAAATTTTACTCGATTCAAAAACGAGATTTCTTTGTGCGATTATCATTGACTTGTACTCCTTCTTTCTGCCTTGCAACATTTACATATCTCGCTTCAGGAATATTTTCATCGACGTTCATTCATCGTCGATAATCGAGATATAAATTCTTGGCTTTTGTTTTATATCGATTCGAGGAATCATTAATGTTCTAAAATTTCGCGTTTCTTCTTATTCATCTATTCACATATCGTTGACGAAATTAAAAATTGAATTAGAATTCTTTTTTTTCTCGTGAATTTGGAGAATCGACTTGCGAAGAAAATTGAATTTACTTTTAAAGCTACACTTACTGGCAATCGTATTCGCTACTTTTCTATAGGAATCGAAGAATTATTATCGGGAAGCGGGATATTCGGAAATTTTGAAATTCCAAACGTCGTTCCTATTCCGATTATTCTAAGAAAATGAAGGTAGCGTGGAAATTGAATTTTTGGCGCGGGAGGGATTATCGGTGCGTTCAGAAATTGCTTGCATCCACAAATTCGCATTTTCCAACCCCTTCACAGGGATGATCGCCGTGGAAAAATATTCGAAGGGAGCTAAAGTCGGTTCTAACCCCCTCGTAACTATCGAGAATTAAACTTTCGAACAAGGATATTGAATTTTCACAGATATTCTCAAGCTGGACGTGATTTAATATTGAAAATTACTTATTTTATCGTTGGATAAAGATACGAGCAATCCTGTTTTTATTGCTCCTTCTACACTTTTAATATATCAACTGTAATTGAAAATGTAAATTTAAAAAAAAAGTAATTTATGATTTTCAATTATTTTTCGATTCAATTTAATTTACAATCGAAAAATTGCAAGTCTTTTTTTTTTTTTGAATTTTCAAGAGCATATTGAATTAAAATACTCATTATTCTTTCGCACATGGTTTAAATTTCATCTGTTTCACTTTAAACGAAAGTTTTATTTTCGATCTCTTTGATACAGTCGAATCTCAAAACTTGCCAACTTTCAGTTCAGAACAGAGTGACACGTTGAGATCCACACAATTGTGCAACGTGCATAGAACTCGAGGAATTCTGAAATGCGAGCACGTTCGCGGGAATAATAAAAATTGGGAAGTTTCAAGGTATCAGGAACACAGTTACCCTTCGCTAACTATCGTAAGAAAACAAACTATGTCAAGGGATAAAGTTAAATTCCGATTGTACATATAAAGAGAATTGTGTTATTAGTTTCACATATTTATTCATTATTCTGTAATATTTCACAAAGAACAATTGAGTACTTTTTATTCGAAATAGAAATGTTTTAAATTCTAGAATTCTTGAATTTATTTTTTCGTGCCCTAATTGCATTGCAATTGACAATCACAGCATATACAAAATATTCCAAAAATTAATCGATAAGATTTAATTAATGATTTCAAATTTCTTTCTTTGCAAAAAATTTTCGATAACGATTGAGTATCGACTATTTGTTCAAGCTCGACGATTCGTGAACGGTACATACCCAACACTATCGTCACATCGCAACGCATCCACACGTTCTGTGATTGGCTAATGTTTCTCTTTAATAATTCGTTAACAAGACTAAACAATTTCTTCAATAGCATTGAATATATACTACCGATACATTGCTTCAATTATTAATTATTTGTTCAAGCTTGACGACTCGTGAGCGGCACATACCCAACACTATCGTCACATCGCAACATATCCACACGTTCTGTGATTGGCTAGTGTTTCTCTTTAACAACTCGTTAATAAGGCTAAAAATTTTCTTCAATAGCACTGAATATATACCATCGAAGCGTCAGACAAAATATTTATAATTTGTAATTGGCCAGTGTTTCTCGTTAATAACTCGTTAACAAAACCGAGACGAAAATTCTTGCAAAGGAAAAAATTGCTTGAAATCATCCCTAGAATCCATCAATTATTCTTTTTACATCGATTTTCTGACTTCTTTGACATTTTGTTTCGACGTCTCACGCGAATATTTTCGTAAACGAGAGGCATAGAGATCGTTTTTCTCGCGATTCTCCCATCCTTTCTACTTCAATTCGTCGAAAAGGAGGAGAGGATATTCTCCCGCGCGGCTAAGGGTTAATTAACGTCACGTCGAACATAGATGGAAGCCTGGTTTCCCTTCTCTGTTCCAAACCTCTTTTGTCTCTCGACTCGTTCGTCCCTCCAAATCCATTTTTTCCACGGATCCTTTCTTCGATTTACCTCGAACGAAATGTTTACCAAACACTCGATCATCTCTCTATCATCTGGTTTCTGGTACTATCTCTTGTATATCTTGTCTGGTTCCTTAGTTAAATGTTCGAACAGTAGTATTCTCTTGTTAGTGGTGGAATTTGATTTCTTTTTTTCCACCTTTTCTGGGTTTAGTTTTCTCTTTCTAATGGGGGGGGGGGGGGAATGATGATCGAGTGGTGGTTTTGAATGTGGTTCCGTGGTTAAAGGAATTTAAATGGATTTATATTTGATTGGTGTGGTTGTAGGATTGCATGAAGGGAATTTGAAGCAGTCGAAGAATGGAAAAGAACAGAGTATAATCGGATATATCTTGTAACGTGAGTTTATCTCATTAGTTCTTTTTATTAAAATGAACGAAAATTTTTGTTTTTAAATTTTGTGTAAAATGTGAAATTAATTTTTGTTTTATTTTGTAAAATTTAGATATCGAAATATTTTCGAATGAAATTATATTTAAAATATAAACTAGTAAAATCTTTAGAGATTGAATTCAATTTGTTAAAAAAATTTGTACACAAATTTTAATTAAAATCAGAATTCTCGAAGCAGGCAAATTTTCTTTTGATACCATGCACGAACAAATTTAAAATATCAAATTACAAATTTACAAGTTCAAATTCAACGAAGCGCAACAAAAATTCGAGGAATACGAACGATATATCCAAAAATTAAACAATAACTTAAGAGAATATGATACACGATGATAAATTTCTTCGATATACCAATAGTACCAATTCTATCGAATTTGAAATCTCATATTTCATATTTCAAGTCTTCGAGATATCAATTTCGCGAGCTCGTTCCGTCGAAATTCTTTCGTTTCAATATCTCGAGCAAAAATCTTGTTTCATTTATTCCATTAGAATTCCTTTTCCATTGATCTATCGAAATAATATTAACAATCACGCGATTTAAACCTCTAATTCAATTGCACGGACGGTTTTTTCTTCCTCTGCTCTCCGGTATTCCATATGCATAATTTGCTCTTCCATCGTGACTTATCCGTTTCGCTTTTCAACCGAGTTGTTTTTCTTAGAACTTGGCTATTGATTAAATTTCCTGCTCGATGATGAATGAAACCGCATTGAAACCTGGCAACTTAGCATTTCTCAGGTTGAAACGAAAATTGTCTGCCAATCCCTTTTAATATCTTGGAAAGGAACATTCATCCATCGTTGGAAAGCGTCCTCGTCCCTCGACAGGGATTTTCGAGAAAGATAATCGAATATCGAAGCTACTAAAATTAATATGGAGGAATATCTTCAAATGCAAACAGATTTTTATTGCAAAAGTGATATTGCGGAGTTGAAATTGATTGTTGGATTCGAAAGATTGAAAATGCTATTTCATAAAAGAGGTAATTAACGTTTTATTCTTTATTATGTTACCATTTTTTTTTCTTGTGAAATAAACAAAATACTTTTGTTTCAGTGACTTTTCAAGAGGTCATAATTATTTTAAAATTGTAGAGAATTTAGAAAAATTGGCTATTTTAAAGTTTCCCTTTAATTTTATTAATTGAAATATGTCGTTTGTTTTTGAAAATGTTAGAAAATGTTTTAGACAATTGTTAATCGGTTTCAGAAGGGGCGAAATATGATGTACTTATCTTCTTTATAAATGGATTTATAAAGAATTTATGAAGAACAACTTTCTTTTTTTAAATATAATCGTATATTTTTTAATGCAGAAATAAATACAGCATTTATTATTCTCTATAAGAAATTACTAAGCTATTTATAGCTAAAAATTATTAGTTTGGTAGATATTTAATTACATAAAATTATCTTCCAAATTAATAAATTTTTGACATATATTGGCTTATTACTTTCTTCTAGAGAATGCCAAGATACATCGATATATGCATTAATAATCATACGATACTATTGAAAAAAGCAAAGTTGTTCTTCGTAAATTCTTTATGTGTCTATTCACGATAAACTAGATAACATCAAAAGTAGCCTCGTCGAAACCATTCAATTTTCATATTTTTTAACATTATAAAAAACAAACGAGATATTCCAGGCATAAAATTGTACGGGATACTCAGAATATTTTCATAGAATTTCATAGAATTAAAATTGAAAGATAGCAACATTTGTTTTAAGAGGTAAGTGTAAAAAAGGTAAGTACCAAACTAATCTTTAGTATTAAGAAAACTGTTGAAAAAAATTATAGAAAACCAAAAAAAAAAGACAGAGAGATAGACAGGGGCAAGTATACGTAAGTATAGAAATGGTAAAAATTTGAGGTAAGTATAAAATATATAAAATTTTATAAAATTTATTATTTTTTAAACAAACTAAAAAACCCTATCTTCTATCGACATATATTCTAAAAAAATTTTGGCCAAAAATTCGATTTTGTATTAGGAGAACATAATATGACAAGAGATAGTTCGAGAAATATTTCCTATAATTTTGGCAATTCTTAGAAATGACGTCAAATTCTCGGAATCTCTGAAATTCTTGGAAATGACGTCGAGTTCTCAGAATCTTTAAAATTCCTGGAACTTGGGTCTAGTTCTGTTTATCTCTAAAATTCTTGGAATTGACGTCAAATTCTTGAAACTTTTCGGAAGTATCCACACAATCGATCGACATATTTCGATGTATTTCGCTTATTTTTCGAGATATTAAAAAATGTTTCGAATAAAAACTCACTTGGTTTCGAGGGGGGCACGTTCTGCTGCCGTTCACTTTTTTATAGATAGAAGGGT